>NC_134706.1:93109028-93709028 GCF_043290135.1 Rhipicephalus microplus
ATGTGAATGGTGCAAACATGATAATCATGAGATGCGTGTCTTGTAACAAAATGACCACATGCTACGCTCATGAGGCGCTCGCGCTAGTTTCGCCAGCGTCAGATGTACCATACTCGGTATTACGTGACGTGAACGGACGACATAGCCAAATAACACATTCAAACATGATAATCACGACATTCGTGTCATGTAACAACATGACTACATGCCACACTCATGATGCGCTCACGACGGGTTCGCTAGCTTCCCATATGCCAAACTTGGTATTACGTGACGTCAATGGATGCCGGAGGTATGTGACTGGTGCAAGCATGATAATCATGAGATGCCTGTCATGTGAGAACATGACTACATGCCATAGTCAAGACGCCCATACATTTCAACGTGACGCGGTGCGCGTGCTCGGCGGCGTTCATTTCGTTGCGTCTCGCCGGCGTTGCCATGCCAGGTGCCGGTCCTGCCATATACTCGCAGGCGCACGCCGCACCGCGTTGCTTTGACGCATGCGCGTTTCAGCGCGTTCAGCTTCCCTCCGTTGCGAAAAAAAGTAGGCGCACTGTTGTCTGGGTGCAGCATGCCGGCATCGGGCGCGAAATGCAGCAGTGCAGCATGCCGGCATCGGGCGCGAAATGCAGCATGCCACATTTCGCGCCCGATGCCATAGGGCCGCGCCGAGGGGCGCTTGTCGCGTTTTGCTAACGTAGCGTCGCTGTGCCCAGAGTGCGCACGCGTCAATGCTACGTTGGAGTATCATGGGACCTTCATGGTGCGCTCACGGCCGTTTTGCTAGCTCCGCATTTAACAAATTTGGTCTTACCTGACATCATTTCACTCAGTTGACAACTGATTCAAACATGATAATCCTGACACTCGTGTCACGTAAGAACATGACATCATACCACACTAATAGCACGCTCGCTGCCGTTTTGCTAGCTCTACATTTATTAAACTTGGTATTGAGTGACGGCAATACATGATGAAGGTAAACGACACACCTAAACACGATAATCGTGACACGAAAGTCATAAAATGCATCATTTACCTCCACCTGGTAACGTTGTGCTGATTTTAAAGTCACATATCAACCTTTCTTAATCGTGCTTCGCATGTCATCGAGTCCCACTGTACGTGGGAACTGCCAATTTTTGAGACGTTAACCCATTTGTTAGAAGAAAAAAAACGTGACGTCAAACCTGTGTCCACACGTTTGACGAGGATGGTCACCGATGCCAGTTCTGTGACGGGAATCGCGAAGGTGTTGCGGTCGGCTGCTTGGCTGCGTCCACGCATCGCGCCTTCAGCTCTTTAGGATAGCTATTCTTGATTCAACTGACCCTGGGGAAGCACATTGCTCAGTTGTGTTGAGGGTGCATGTTGCGAGGGACCTGCGGAACTTCAAGGCATTCTCGGAGCTTTGATGCTCTTTTGCTTCTGCGTTCTTCATCGGGTTCTAGGGTCGTTTCGTACCCTGTGCATGAAAGGACGGCGCGCACTGTCGGTTAAAGCTTGAGTCTCTGGACCTGGTTAATGAGTTGTGCTTCAGCAAGTTATTCCTACGTAATTCGGAAGTGGCTGGGTGTAGTCCTACAACAAGCTCGGTAGTCTTTCATATTAACAGAATTAGTTTTTCATTTTCTGTTGTCTTCAGGCTGGGGTAGGGTATTCTGTAAGTTATGTGGCTGTAAAGAAGGGCTTGTATCATTTTCAGGATGTCGTCCTCTTTGAAGCTATTGCGGCGGTTAGCCACCCTTCGGATTAGGTGAGTGAGTTGTGTCACGGTGTTCTGCAGCAGGGCTAGTGCTGTGGAGCCAGACCCATACTTATAGTGATGACCCCCACTTATAGTGATGAAAGTGAGTCAACTTGTGGTATTTGGACTCCTTGTAGAAAGATTTGTGGGTCCGGTGCGTCAGAACTTAGTAATCTATTTTGAGTGTGTGCCCGAAGTACTAACAGTTCCAACTTTTCCGGAGGCCAATGAAGGCCGCAGGTCTTGTGAAATTGTTCAGTAAGGATAAGTGCCTCCTCAAGGTGCTCCTTTTGTTCACCCGTACTTGCACCTCTTGCCTACATAGTAATATTATCAGTGTATGACGCGTGACGTATGCAAATGACAGTATCTAAGAGACGTTGAAGCTTGAGGGCCACGTTGAAAAGTAGTAGTGAGATCACTGAGCTTTGCAGCATGCCTTTTGGGAGTTGAAAAGCTCGCTCCAGATATAAACAATGCTTTCCGTGGCTGTACGGTTGGTGAGGAAAGCCAGCATGTAGCTAACGTGGTTGCTTGGGCGAGTTGATACGACATTATTCACATAAAAAACGCGCCAATAACGAAGGACAAGAGAAGGAGGAGACAGACAGCGGCCCTGGGAGAAAAATACAAAACATAGAAAACAGAATTCACCTAACAACCGCGTAATCATCGTCATAACGCATCATGAACAAGACATGCGTCAACGTTCTGAAGAAAATCCATTTCTTTTTGTGATAGCGCAATCGAAGACCTGCTGACGCATGCATTGCCCAGCCTTTATATTTATGCAGCCTCATAAATTTCACGTATCATCTTGTCCCGATGATGCCTAATGACGGTACAATACAGAAAATCGGGGACACAACCGCCGTCTCGGCAATGAATGCTGAGGTGGCCCGAAACTGTAGAGGAGACGTTGTGAGCGTGCTCTTTCAGCCGCTCATTTAAACACCAGCCTATTTGGTCGATGTACCACTTGCCGCAGAAAAGGGGTAGAGAGTACACCACCTCTTCGATGCATGAGACGTACTTCTTCCGATGCATGATTTTGCAACCTCGCTCTCCCCTGGAACCAGGATTAACGGCCCTGCACAACCTAGCCAACTTTTCGGGGGCAGGAAAAGGCAGGTCTACGTCACACCTGCTGGTCCCTTTTTGGAGGCTGCGGGTGACGCCGTGGATATAGGGAATAACGACGAAGTTTTTTTTCTCCCGTTCCTTATTTTTTGTACGGGTTCGAGCATTATTCTCTGGGCTCATTCTGATTTCTCTGAGTAGACACTCAGCAACGGCGGTCAAAACGTACATTGGGAAACCAGCCTCAGTAAGGCGTTTAGTTTGCTTGTTAAAGCTGGACCGCATCATGTGATGGCAGCACCTTCGCAGAGCGTTTGTGTAGCAAGTTTTAGGAATAGCGCGCTTCACCACTTTTGAATGTGCTGAACCAAAAGTGAGGATTGGCTTGTTAGCGCGTGGCTCATAGGCCCAACACACGCGGGAAGGACTCAAGCTTAACATCAAATCTAGGAACCTGGTGACTCGTCTGTCTGGAACTTCATGTGTTATCACAAGCGGATTAGGGCACTTACTGAAAATTTCTAGAATACTAGTAAAAGGCGAATCGTCCGACAAAATTCTAGCTTGAAACAACACGAGGAAGTCTTCAACATAAAAGGCGAACCGTCCGACAAGGTTGCAGCTTGAAACAACACGAGGAAGTCTTCAACATAGCGGAATACTCTCTTAATAGTTGTGGATTTCAAGCATGTGCCGAAATTGCCGCTGTCTGTCTCCTTCTTTTTTGCCCATTGTTATTGGCGCTGCTTTTATGTGAAGCAGCATGTAGGCGTGCGTTTTGGCATTGCATCGCCGAAAGATTGCGTAGAACGGCGTTGTGGATAATATTGTCGAATGCGCCTTCTAAAACCAGAGATATACCATAATACTTGTTGTGCACGCTTGCTCAAGCGGGGAAGAATTTCTTCCTTTATCTGGAAGAGGGCGTCTTGTGTGCTTAGCATTTGACGGACGCTGAACATGGTGCTCGCATGGTGACTATTTTCTTCATGGTGTAGGTGAGATGCTCGTTTACCATGAGCTCATGAAGCTTCCCAGCACAAGACGCATAAGGCGAATGGGGCAAAGACTCGCAATGTTATAAAACTTTTGAAAAAGAACCTTTACACATATTGTAGCTGCCACATCAATTGCGGTTGGGGTGTTTTTTATTTAATTTTAGACTGAAGCAATAGATATTACATGTGTACCCCTTTGATATAGTTGTCAGGTCAGGTTAGTATCAATGGTGGTTCCAGCGTTGACTCCGCTGTTAAAGCATTCAAATAACCATACATTGGTATTGCAATATATTGGATGCAGCAAACGGTATTCGAGAATTTCTAGACATCAGGGGAGCACATGAACAAAGTATACCTATCATATTCACAATATCGCACCCTAGAGAGCACTTCGTTTCAATGATCTGATTCCTGACGGTACGTCATGTCACACTAACTAGTACACCATAGAAAATTACTCGCTGAACTCTTCGCATCAAACACATTATCACAAGGCGTTGGATTTGCTGTGTGTCTCAACTCGCATTTCTTAGTCACCCATAACAAACCAACTGCCAATTATGGGCACACGAAAATACAATGCTGCTGCGAGTTTAGGGTAAATCTGAGTATTCTTGACAACAAAAGTATCCTATGCAGCACCTAAATTTAAGAGCATGGATGTTTTCGCATTCAACGTATGTCCAATCGTAGCCACTGTTGTCATGAGTCGAATGCGCGCGACAGCGCTGAATGCCTCATTCCCTCTCCCATTCTTTTTTCCTTCATTTTTACTTCCCCTCCCCCTCCCCCACGCGAAACCGTGAAGGAGCCTTTGTCATTGAAATAGAGAAACAGTCCCACGCTTTTTTCTTCACTTTCTTCCTTCAAGAACCTCTATGAGTCGAATCCGCACCCTAGAGTTCAACAGCGCAGCGCTTCAGAATATACATTACGACGGTGCGTTCTTGTATAAGAGAGTTTTATTTCCGGATATGTCTTACACAGCTTATGTGCACACAGAAAAAATGGACAATGGTGAACAACGCGTATGTAGAATGCAAGCTGTTATATACAGCAAAAGAACTTATAGCGCATGCAGTGACGTACAATGCAAAAATTGTACAACAAAGACAGGACATTCATGACATTGACATGATTGAACTTAAATAAACAGTAAGGCTATATCAACAAACAAGGTGAGGTCATTGACAGTGTAGCGCGATATCTTGCATTCACCTGTGAGGACAATTTGCTCTCGCGCTCAAGAACAATATTGCACAAAAAGGACATGTTTCTAAAGAAGAAAAGAAAAATAGACACTGTAATGTCATAGTGGCACAAGCTCTAGCCCACCTCCTCATAGGGGAAGAAAGGCATGGACACTCTGTTGTTTTTTACGATAATAACTCGCGTAGACCAGCATCTGAGGAAATGCTCCTCTCCCAGCATGACTAGTTCTGCGTTAAGATGCACAGGCATCATGTTTCTTAGCTGATGTACTAGGGGAAACATGGCTCTCTGGGGGCGTCCCCTCAAGCGGGCCAGTCCCCTTCGTTTTCATAAGACGAAAGCTTCGATAGCCATTAAGAGTACAACAAAGTTATCCCTGTGGCTAGACTTCCACTGCATACTTATTTGGAACATTCTGGTAACCATGCGCCAAAAGGTGCGCGCTACTATACATTCATGGAAGACATGGTTCAGGGTTTTGACGCGACCGCACTGCGGGAATGTGGCGGAGGGCGCCACGCCCCACGCCGCAACGTGGTAGGACGTTGGCAAAGCCTCCCATTCCCTAAGCCAGTTTAGGTCATTGACTTCGGAGGGGAGAGACGTGTTTGTGAGAGTCCAACGTCTTTTCGCCCGGCATTTCTGGCGTTGTTCCTCAGATAGGATTTAAAGGCTATTAGTTCGCTCATGTCGGTAGGGGACAATTTCATAAGTTCTTGAACTGGAAAATCATTTCGACATTGTTGCAAAGATTTTATAACATGTGTGTAATACGCCGGTGGCTCCTTAGCAGCTGGTCTCGTGTCGTTTGCTGAACCAAAAAGTCTTCTAGAGGTTCCTAGCAGATACACTACAAGTTGCCTGCCTCGATACGATGAGGTAGTTCTCTAAAAGTGCCCAGGTGTTTTTGAGAGCCAACATGCGGCACATTACATCAAGGTTGGGTACACTGAGCCCTCCTCATTTTACTGGCAGGCGGACCAAGGCTCTAGCGACAACTTCGGCGTGGCCATCCCCCAAAAAAAGGAGCCACACGCAGTAGCCACTCTCAGCAAAACTCGACGAGGTGGTCGAGCAATTCTGGCTACATAAAGCAGTGGCGCTGTTATGGTGGATTTAACTAGATAAGCTCTTTCAGATAAAGGTAGTTGAAAGGTTCCGGCGACTTCAATTCATCTGCCCACTTTGTGTTGGATTTCCTTCCATGTGGTGCGGGCTACCTCACTAGTCGAGAGGAAAGTTACACCTAAGACTTTCTCTCCTTGGACGATTTGGGCGCTGTCAGAAACTCTTCAATATGCATCCCAAAGCACAATTCCTTGCTTTTTCCCGGATTAAGACGTGCTGCTGACAGGTAACTTCACACACTGAACGAGACCTTTGTAGTGTTGTTACTACGAATGTTCACTGGCGTAAAGGTAGGGTATATTAGGCGAAAGGACCTGATATCTTACGCAGGGCTTTTTGCTGTTCCACTTAGCTCAAACAACGTGCCCTTCACATCACTCCTGTTTCAATGAAGCAAGAGACCGTGGAACCGGTAGAAACGTCAATTTTTTTATTGAATGTACTGCATGATACAGTATTTGCACTAGCTGTACTCTAATATCACCCAAAAGTGTCGTCAGTAGTCAGCGATCTGCTCTTCTGTAAAATCAGCTGGCTTGCTGGCTTCTATATTCGCCTGATTAGCCCTCCCACAGTTGTCTATTTTACTCGTGTAAGCTCTATAACAAACTCTGTTGCTTTTGTAATTCGCCTAATAATAAAATGAATGGCAGATCCCACGTACAGCGGGAATCAACGACATGCGAAGCACGAATGAGAAATGTTGATATGTCACTTTAAAATTAGCACAACGTTACGAGGTGGAGTAAATGATGCTATACATGTCTTCGGTGTCATGATAATCATGTTTGGATGTGTCGTTTACCTTCATCATCTATTCGCGTCACGTGATACCAAATTTAGTTTACGTGGAGCTAGCGAAACCGCCGTGAGCACGCTATGAGCGTTGTATGTTGTCATGTTCTTGTAAGACACGCGTGGCAGGATTATCATGTTTGCACCAGTCATATGATTTGTCATCAATTGACGTCACGTTACACCAAATTTGGTATTTTTCTAGCTAGCAAAACGGCCGCGCGCGCATCGAGAAGGGCTTCACAAAGAAGGATTGAAAATAATTAAAAAAAATTAAAAAATTTTCTTTAATTCTTCTTGGGCCCAACAAACACCAATGTAGCGTTGACGCACGCCCACGCTGGGCACAGCGATGCTACGTTAGCAAAACGCGAGCACTCTATAGTGTGGCACCAGGCGCGACAAGCGTCCGTTTTGCGTGGCCCGACGGTAGCCGGCGAAAAATGCGACAGGCTGCATTTCGCGCCGATGCATTATCCAGACAACATTGCTTGGGAGGAGCACCTGCTCGGCTGCTCTACCTTGGCTGCACAACGCTCCTTGGTGGAGCGCGCACGGGCAGCTTCCAGCTCCACTGGCGTCCCGGAATAGGGTCTTGCCACTCTAGCACGCCGATGGGCCACGTCGGCACTCTCTAGTATACTTTTTCCGAAATAAATGTTTTTTACCACCACCACCACCACCATTGCGTCTCCCTTTTATCGTGACGGAGGAATGCCGGACGCGCTGACACGTGCATGAGCCAAAGCAACGCAGCACAGCGCTCGCCTGCGAATATATAACAGGACCGGCGCCTGGCGTCGCAACACCGACGTGAAGTGACGAAATAAACGTCGGTGAGCACGTGCATGGCGTCATGTGTCGGAATGTATATGCGCCTTGACTGTAAACATGTAGTCATGTTCTCACATGGCACGCATCTCATGTTAATCATGTTTGCACCAGTCATATACCATCGTCATCCATTGGCGTCACGCAGTACCAAACTTCGCATATGTGAAGGGAAACGGCCACGAGCACATAATCAGTGTGGCATGGAGTCATGTTGTTACATGATACGCATGACGTGATTATCATGTTTGAATGTGTCATCTACATATGTCGTCGGTTCACGTAGCGCAATACCAAGTTTGGTACATGTTCAGCAAGTGAAACGGCTGCGAGCGCATCAAGAGCATAGCATGTATTGTTGTTGCATGACACGCATCTCATGTTTATCATGTTTGCACCAGTCACATACCTTCGTCATGCATTACGTACTGTAATAGAAAATTTGGCATATGTGACGCTAGCAAAACTACCGCGAGTGCATCATGAGCGTAGCATGTAGACATGTTGTTACATGACACAGATGTCATAATTTTCATGGCAGGGTCTGTCGCTTGTGTTCGCCATGCAATCATGCCATACCATACGATTTTTGCAACATGCCAGGCGAATGAAACCACCGCAAGAGCTGCAGGACCATGCTATGTAAAACATGACATTCATGGCATACATGTCAAGATTTTCATGTTATGACTAATTAAATATCTTCCTAATACAGCCGTGCTATGCCATACAAAGTTTGGTATTGATACTAATATCGAAACAGCCAGGAGAGCTAAAAGTCGTAGGCGGCTAGATATATAGATAGATAGATAGATAGATAGATAGATAGATAGATAGATAGATAGATAGATAGATAGATAGATAGATAGATAGATAGATAGATAGATAGATAGATAGATAGATAGATAGATAGATAGATAGATACGCTCAAAGTCTCCGAAGTTCGCTAAGAAATGCTTCGCATTTAACAAAGCAATCAGCGGTGGCCAGAGCGACGAGCGGTGGCCAGAGTGTCTCGTTGGCGAAGCCGGATCACATTAAAATAAAATCTGTGAGAGCTTTGCGTGAAAGTTCCAAGAATTTTAGGTCTCAGGAAGGTAACTTTTCTAGAAGCTTGCACCACAATTGACGAGTTGTGGTACAGCGTCTCTGTAATGGTGCAGAAAGGATAAATAAGACAGCTATTCGCAACTTTCACAGATGGTGGCGTCGCCATGCGGCATCCGTCGTAACTGTCGTTTGGGTTATGCCCACGCAGTCAGCCCATGCCATCGTTCAGTTGGCCTCACTGTAGCAGCTTGCTGGTGCTTTATATTTTGTCGCTGGCCATTCTACTACAGTTATTTTGAAGTCAGAGAGTTACGGCGGGTCATAGTAGCAATTATTTAATCTTAATTGTTTGCTTGCTGAGCTGGAAGAATCACAAAATATGTTGGATGCCTCTGTGCAGACGCCATGTAGTCAGACGCGAGGTTTCCTGCTTTGCACGAGCACGGCGGCTTGGTCTTACCCGGCCGTGGCACGACTAGCATTCACAAAGCTGTACAGTGCTGCAGACGATGTGCCCGGCGTTCGAAACTTCTTTTCGTTCAATATACGCCACATACGCGTTTCTCAACACGCAGCGTCGGATATAATCCATGCTAGAGTCAATGGCCTTCTCAGCAAAGCCTTGACAACACGGTGGCTGCAGCCGAACATACTACACCGGCCGAAGTGACGGGCACACCGGTGGCGGCTGCCAGCGCACCGGCTGCACAATTTCCCAAACGACAGCCATGTTGGGCTTGTACCAGCGCCCTCTATAGGCGGTGAAAGTTGCGAATACCCAATAAATGGAGTAGTATAAGTAAGGGGCTCGCGAGTGCACGTACAGAAAGTTAGGTGGAAGGCAACCATGCATCTAACAAGAAGGCTGAACTCCATGGCAGCCTTGCAAAGCCGCTGAATATTTGGAACCGGTGTTTAGAAACATAAACATTGGGAAATTCCACGCACAGTGGGAATCGATGATATGCGAAACACGAATGAGAAAGGTTGACATGTCACTTTAAAATCAGCACGACGTTACGAGTTGAAGGTAAATGAGGCCGTACATGACTTCCGTGTCATAATTACCATTTTTCATTGCGTCGTTTACCATCGACATCTATTCACTTCACGTGATGCCAAATTTACTATATGCGGAGCTAACAAAACGGCCGCAAGCACGCTATCAGCGTGGTATGTTCTCATGTTCTTGCATGACACGCGTGTCAGGAATATCATGTTTACACCAGTCATATATTTCGTCATCCATCGACACCACTTAACATCAAATTTGGTACATGCGGAGCTAACGAAACGGCCGCGAGCACTTCATGAAGGGCTCAATATACTCCGATGTAGCATTGACGTGCGCGCACGCTAAGCACCGCAATGCTACGTTAGCAAAACGCAAGCACTCTATAGTCTGACACCAGGCGTGACCAGCGTCGGTGAGCACGGCCCAACGGCAACCGACGCAAAATAAGACATGCTACATTGCATGCCGATGCATTACCCAGACAGTACTGCGTCTCCCTCTTTTCGTGATGGAGGGACACCGGATGCGCTGAAACGCGCATGTGTGAAAACAACGCAGCGCGGCGTGCGCCTACGAGTATACGGCAGGACCAATGCCAGGCATGGCAACGCCGGCATGACGCGACGAAATGAACGCCGGCGAGCACGCAAACCACGTCATGTCGAAATGTATTGGCTGCTTGACTGTGGCATGTAGTCATGAAGAAACATCGCGACCCTTCTGTGTGAGTGCACCCATTTCAACACGCAAAGACATGAACTCACTGCAGCTCTGGATAGAGTAGACGATTGGCCTTTGTCGGAACAAAGGATTCTGGGTCATTGCCGGAGCCCATCCTAAGCCCAGAAGGCTTTGAATGCTTTGCTGCGCTTTTTGTGGACAACTGGCCTCAGAGACAGACTTTATTGTCTTATATTCTTTGATGTTGCCTTTCCTCTGTCGCAATTTTTTTTGAAATTTCTCTCTCTCTTTGAAACATTTCTTTTTAACATCTTTCATTCCCCTCACCCCTTTCCCCAGCATAGGGTAGCCAGCCAGTCTAAGAACTGGCAAACCTCCCTGTCTTTCCGCTTAAACTTTCTTCCTTCTTCCATGTTCTCACATGACACGCATCTCATGATTATTATGTTTGCACCAGTCGCATACCTTTTCATCCATTGGCGGCATGTAATACCAAATTTGGCATATGTGAAGCTAGTGAAACGGCCGCGAGCGCATCATGAGTGTGGCATGTAGTCACGTTGTTACACGACACACATGTCGTGATTTTAATGTTTGGATGTATCATTTACCTATGTTGTCCATTCGCGTCGCATAATACCGAGTTTCGTAGATGTGAAGCTAGCAAAATGGCCGCGAGCGCATCATGAGCGCAGAATGTAGTCATGTTGTTATGTGACACGAAACTCATGTTTATCATGTATGCACTAGTATCATACCTTCGTCATCCATTCACGTCCCGTAATAACAAATTTGGTAGAGGTGAAGCTAGCGAAACGGCCGACAGCGCATCATGAGCGTGGCATGTAGTCATGTTATTACATCACAGGCATCTCATGATGATAATGTTTGTAGCAGTCACATACCTTCGTCATCTATTCACGTACTGTTACACCAAATTTGTTACATGTGACGCTAGCGAAGCCGGCGTGAGTGCATCTTAAGCGTGGCATGTAGTCAGGTGTTTACATGCCACGCAGGTCACGTTTTTTTATGTTAGGGTCTGCCGCTTGTGTTTGCCATGCAATCATGTCATATCATACCAGTTTTGCAACATGCCATGTCAACGAAACCACCGCAAGATCGGCAGGACCATGAAATGTAAATCATGACATTTATGACATACATGTCATGATTGTCATATTATTACCAGCAAACATGTTTTTCATACAGTCATGTTTTGTCATACCAAGTTTTGTATTGATACCATTATCGAAAAGGCCAGGAGAGCTAAAAGTTCTAGGCGGCTAGATAGATAGATAGATAGATAGATAGATAGATAGATAGATAGATAGATAGATAGATAGATAGATAGATAGATAGATAGATACGGATAGATAGATACGCTCAATCGCACCGAAGTTTGCTAAGAAATGCTTTGCATTAAAAAAAAACGCGTTTACGCGACGCTACATGAAGTAAGTGCCCAGGACTCGCTACATAAAAAAAATGGCAGCATATTCACGGAGTGAATGATGGGGAGTGGGGCGAAGCATTCGTCCGTCCATTCGTTCTTGCTTCCGTCCGTTCCTGCGTACGTCTGTGTAACCGTCCATGCATCCATCCACCCGTCCGTGCGTGCGTCTGTTCGTGCGCCCGTCCCTGCGTTCGTCCATGCATCCGCGCCTGCGTCCGTTTATGCGTCCATCCATGCATCTGTCTGTGTGTCCGTTCGTCCATCTATTCACCACTCCAAGTACCACCATCTCGCATTCTTTCATCATATATTCCCCATATAGAAGCACCGCCATTCAGCGGACATTCCAAGGACTAAACAGGAGGTGGCACATGCACACTTTCTTACGGCTTGCGCTTCGGGTTTACTTCCCACTTTTAACCACCTCGAGTTCATGGTATATACTAGTTCACTGTATTCATGGCTATGCGGCCCGACGCTCGCTCAACCTTTCTAAAACCAAGAAGGTTACACCCAGCGAGTATAACGTAGCAACCCTTTCTTGTCAGATCGCGCTCAATGTACATGCCAATAGCTGCTAATGGGGATCGCAGCGTGCGCGTCACCTAAAGGCCGAATGCTCTTGTCTCTCATTCCTCCTTAGCAGCCATTATGATGCACATTGAGCACTATCTTTTATTGTTCAACAACGCACAGAAGATATCTCTCACCGCAACCACCTTGGAGGTCAAAACCGTAAGGGCCTCTATTTCGGGTATGTGTCAGTGGTGGTTACGTCCTACGAGGGATGCACAAGCCACGCCATAAGGAGCTTCGCCCCTAAAATGGTTATCGGCAATGTCAGTGTGCTAAAACGCTTCAAAGCGTTTGGTTCATGTGATGATGAATCGTTATTCCATGGACGTGAGTGAGTCAGAGAGACAGAGAGATTGTGTAATTGTGTATGTGCGCGCGTACGCGCGTGTGTTTACGCATTAGTGAAACGACGCCGGTTTCAGTCTGCCAGTTGTCACTGGGGCACCTTTCGTCGTGTCGTTCTAACGACGGCCACTGTTGGCGGATCGTAGTTGAAAGACGCCATCTGCGTTTGTGCTCCTTGGTTTTCATCGGCCAATTTCAGCCGCCTCGCGTGACAGGCGATGTTGGCCGTACTTGCGCGAGTAATTTTCTCGCTTTCTGCAAGTGTGGATGAGTGGCGTCGTCTGGTGTCCTCTTTCGAACCATTGCGAGAAGGAGGAAGTGGAATCGTCACCTTAACGTGATTCCTTTCCCCAAGCAAGCCTGCCTGAGGCCATATTTCAACGATGTTTCAAGCACTGGCATGGATCGGTGATGGAACTCTGGGCAGGCACGCAGAGGACCCGTCTTCAAATGCCTTGTGTCATTGGTGTTTTATGTACTTACTTTTTTGCTCTATAGTGGTTACGGACACAGGCGGCGGACAACTACGGCACACGCTACCTTTGTTCTGATCTTCTAATAATTCACTGTATAATTGTGGCCGGCCAACATGGAAGAATGGCACGCGCTGCGCTTCTCTCTGGTCGGGCAGTGGTGTTCTATAACTCCTACATGCCGTGAGTACATGACCTTGGGCCAAATTTGGTGTGCCGTTTATAATGCTCTTCTGGTCATTTTTTCGCCTTGGTAATCTCTCATCGTTTGTCTGGTTTCCCTACCACAAGCATCTATGGCCACAAGGGCATATTACATATGCCCTTGTGGCCATATGTAATATGCGCAAGGGCACAATGGCATCATTTGCATATAATGATAGACTTTAGTCGTCGGGATGGCGATCTACGACTGAGCGTAAGCGTGATTGTAGCCGCGTTCAACGGTGCTATATTTGTTAAACAGTAATACACATTGCGCAAGCTTTCCAATATTGATTTGCAGTAAACATTCAACCTTTTCAGCAAGAACAAGTTTTACTGTCGCGTCTAAAGTCCTTCTTGTTTTCGTGACGCAGTTTGTAATTTCCGAGTGGAACATATTCCCCCATAATGAAGTGAACTTGTAGTTTCAGCGCTTGGTTCACTCGCTGCATTGTACTTCGTGTACAAATGGTGTTTAGAAAAAAAAATGGTGAACGATTTAGAGTACTTGGTACTCTCACATAATGAAGTAAACTTGTACTTTTAGCGCTTGGTTCACTCGCTACGTTGTACTTCGTGTATAAATGGTATTTAGAAAAAAAAAGGTGAACGATTTAGAGTACTTGGTACTTTACTATGGGAGAGCACTAGCCAGTCCCGTAGGCCTAAATTTATATCATTTGTTTAGAAAAATTGGTTAACAATTTAGAGTACTTGTTTCTCTACTATGGGAGAGCCTAAAGCCGTCCCGTGGCCCTCACATTCAAGATACGCGTTGATTTGGAGGTCCAAGTGTTTAGTGCATTGTAGACAAGTTACTTGCTCAACAACTTTGCTACTCTCCTTGTCGTAATCTCCACTGTCCTTGAAGTTATTTTTCTAGGTTTCCGACTTTGTTTTCCGAAAAGTGTAAACAGCGCATGTTGCATTAGGCAGATATAAAACACTTCCTGTTCTCTCCCCGTCTTTTAGCCTTCTTCGGTGGTGATATCGCTATTCACGAGTGACATAGAGATCCACACGATAAAGAGAAGGACGACAGCTGACAGACTGGCGTAAATCTGTGTGGCTGGCGCTGCTCGCTTAACCAGCTGTAAATATTACAGTGTCTACTCTTCCCATTCGGTATCCTTCTCGTAATGTATTTGATGGAGGTGGTGGGTATCGATTCCAGTAACTCTAGGTATTTTTCTAGTGATGATATTAACAGTATCCTTCTCTGTATCCTTCTCGTTTGTATCCTTCTCGTAACAATACCAAAGGCACCAAAAGGGGTAATGAAAGATTAGGATTATCTGTAAAAACTTACACGATTGAAAAATCTATGCGATTACCGGCAACAATAGGCACTTTTTCAATGCGCAATATTTGTTGGTGGACGAAAAAGATGCAACACTATTCAATGTGGGCGCCTAGTGAGAATATTGCTACATAAAATTAAAAGAATGAATAAGTGCAAATGCAATCTTTCTCTTGAAAAAGCAGAAGTCGGGACTGTGATTCTGGATGCTTGATGCTATACCAAATGCGTCAAAGGGTCACTTTCAATGTGGCTAGGTGCTACGCACGTAAGATTATGGCGCAGAGGTTGACTTCATGCGACCCCAAGAAATATTTGGAACGAAAGTCGGTAATAACTTGCGAAAAAAAAGGAGAGCCATATGGAAATAAGGTAATGGTTTTAGTCGATGGCCCTTTTGGGTAAACAAGTACACTAGTATTAGTATGAGCGAAGAAAACAATTTAGCGCCATTTAGTTTCGTCTTTGTAAGTTTAATGCTATAACAATATCCCGTCCCTGGCGCTTACTTCATCCACTTAGTCCATATTTTATTATACTCGAGATGCTTGATAAGTTCTTTGCTACATTGAAATCAATAAAGTGGAAAGTGTCTAGTGTTAGTGAAGCTTTCAATATCTTGTAAGGGTGGCACGCTTTAAACCACGAACAATTTTGCGTGTCAAATTTTTTGAGCTTGCTATTTACCAACGAAGAGGTCTTATGAGAATGTGTACAATATTGTGTGTGCCTTTTTTATTGGGTGGCCCGTTTTAAATCATGAAGTAATTTTCATAAGCCCGATGGCAATGAGCCCTTGTACCACGCAAAATTACAGCTATATTATTTTGTGGTTAAGCTTGTACGCAGTACGCGTCTGTTTTTACAGCTGGAAAGTTCTTTTCACTACATTTGCAGGCAGATGAAGACATTTTCACTGTATTTTCAAGGTGACGCGACAGTGTGTGTTGTAACACCTGATTGCCATGTAAACGGCCCTGAGTTAGATCAGCACTCAGACGTTGTAACTTCATTATTCATTTTATTTGCAACTTTTAGATTTTTTTCATCAACACGCACAAGATAATAATCATTCGCTCACAATCAACTGCGCCAATGGAGGAATTTATGCATAGTGAACTCTTCGGCGATCTTGCGTTAACATTAGCAGCCCCCTATACGGGGCGAATGTCTGCCTAATCTACTGTTTTCTTTTTCTATTTTTTGCTTTCTTCGCAATCATCGCTTATAACTCTAACGTTCTCACATTCCAGGAATCGGACTTTTGTGCACGTGGTGAACAGCGAGTGCTTTCATTTCTACAGGCAACAACAACGGTAACAAGTGAAACAAAGAAAGGCAGCAATGATGGTGGCTTAAAATGACAAGTGGCCTTCATAAAAGATCCTTCTTCTATGTCCTAACCGGGCTTAACGATGACAAATACATAGTCAGGAGAGCGTCACTATCTGAAGAAGTGTAAAATGTTGGGCTGCAAAACCATCTAGAACACATAATAAGGATGAAATAAAAGGCACACTCACTCGTATACCATCTCTGAGCTTACGATGGAATTATTAAAGTTACCGCTAAGAGACAACTCGTTTCTGTGTGAAAGACAGACACCGAAGTTTTGAAGGAACGGCTTTTTGCTCTCCCTTGGTAGAGTACCAAGTACTCTAAATCGTTAACAACTTTTTCTAAACACACATGTATACACTTTGTTCCACGGAGGCGCAAAAGCTACAAGCAGAAACCAGTCAGCCGCCTGATATTTAGCCACGTTTTAATAAAAAGTGCCACTTTTTTGCTGCGTTAAGCATGGAAGCTTCGCTGATACACTCCTCATGTTGCTGTACAATGTGGCTAGCCTGGAGAAGTTCATGCTCTTTCTGTGGCTTCCCTCGGCCTAAAACGTTGATGTGGTGAAAAAAATGCTTCAAAACTTTCAATTCTTTCTTATACATAATGAAATGACTCACTGCGGCTGATTGTACGTAATAAGCATGCTATTGTTGGCGTTTATTGAAGCACTGCCTTTTCCGACAGATGTGAGTGTCTCCACATACGACTCCGGCTGCTTCAAGGTTCACATTTGTACCACTTCACTGAAGCTGCCAATCGGAAATGTAGTCCTAAAAAGCAACAAATTGCCCCCACTTGTTGCACGGCACACGTTTTTCAACACCACGCTCTCTAATGTGGCAAGAAGTCCACGAAAAGTGTAGCTTTGTCGTGTTGACGCCACGTGTGAGTTGCCGAACGAAAATCGAGTTACCGTTCTTATAGGCCGCATCTAGGCTGTCGCTTTTCACGAAATGCGTGGTCAACGCTGCGTTGTTGTAGAAAGCAGAAAGGAAGTGGAAAGTAAGTAATGCGAACCTTGAAGTATGTTTTCCTCATGCCTTCCATTTCTAGGTCGCCACGCGCACGGCAATTTTGTGGCAAATGTAGACCAGGAAAACAAAAACAGCACAGGATGCCGGGAATAGATTAAATCAGCGTGCGTCAGATTGAATTTCTGGGCTGCTTACTTTCCTTCGCGCCGCGGTGCGTGAATTCAGTTATGTCATATTCGTTTCAGCAGCAGTTGATGTGTAATGGTACTCGTCTTGAATTTCCTACGCGCTTTTCCCAGTGTTTATATACAATAGACACTGCAAGAAATGTTTCTCGGGGCTGACTTATGCAAAGGCCATGCTATATATCTCTTATTCTGAAAACGTTTCTTGGTAAAAGTTCCAATGTATGAAATGCATTTGTTTTTGGCGGGACACTATACAATTTTCAAAATTAATATGCGTAAGATGGAAGTTACCGTTGTGGCATACTTTTGTCGCGCCCCGCTACATCATCATCGATATTCATCATCATCACGATTGGCGTAGCCACCGCGCCGCGCCTCTCGCACAGCTCATCCATAGCTCGAGCTGCGCGAGGACAGAACGAGCTTCTGACCTGGCGGTTAGGACGCTGCAGCTGCTGCCGCTCCGCTTCGGCAAATCGCCTTGAATAATAAAGTGGCGAGAGAACGACACGACCACGTTGGCCGCCGTCCCGTCCTCCTCTTTTGCTACATTGAGTGGCGTGAAGAGGAGAGCGAGAGAGGGCTTAGAGCAGGCTGCACGAGCTCTTCTCCCGGAACGTCATCAAGCTCGTGGTCGTCGGCGCTACACATAATTCCCAAGAAGAACAATGACTGGTGGCCCTGTGGTGATTATCGAGCTCTCAATGCAGTCACCGTTTCAGATTGATACCCGTTACCCAATATTCAGGACTGTACTGCCCTTTTAAACGGCACAACTGTATACTTGAAGATTGATCTTGTGAAAGCTCATCACCAGATTCCCGTTGAGACTTCTGGCATACCCAAAACTGCAATAATGACCCCAGTTGGGCTCTATGAGTATTTACGAATGCCTTTCGGTTTGAGAAACGCAGCTCAGACATTTCAGCTTTTTATAGACGAAGTCACAAGAGGCTCGCCGTTTTGTTTCGCTTATATCGACGATCTTCACGTTGCCAGCAAGGACGCTGAAACGCGCATGGCACATCTACGTCAGCTTTTCACTCGACTGCGTGATTACGACTTTGTCATCAATGTAGAAAATTGTCAGTTTTGAGTCTCAGAGATAGCATTCCTCGAACATCAGGTCACTGAAGATGGCATCACTCCTCTGCCTGACAAGGTTCAAGCTATCCTCGAGTACCCGCCTCCCACGTCCATACGCAGTCTACGACGTTTTCTCGGACTCGTCAAGTTTTATCGCAGCTTCATCCCTACATGCTCTACATACTGCAGCCTCTGGAAGCATTACTCTCGACTTCCCAAGCCGAGTCAGCCGCACTTCCCTGGGACACGGTCACAGATCAAGCTTTTGCCACCGTTAAGACCAAGCTCGCCAAGGCCACCCTCCTGCACCACCCTTCACCAACTGCTCCCACCAGCCCCATGGTGGACGCTTCTTCAGAAGCTGTTGGGGCCGCTCTTCATCAATGGATCAATGGTGCATGGGCTCCAATTTCCTTCTTTCCCGTAAGTTACGCGACACTGAGCGCCGATATAGTACCTTCGAACAGGAGCTCCTCGCGGCCTACCTTGCGGTGAAGCATATCAGGTACTCATTATATCATTATCAGGTACTCATTAAGCATATCATTATCGAATTCACCACAGACATACGTTATGTAAAAGGCAGCTTTAACAGTGCAGCGGATGCTCTAAGTCGTGTTACTATCAATGCCACGACAGGCACCACCAACCTTTCATTGTCCTCGCTCGTGGAGGCACAAGCATTAGACAAGGAGCTTCCACGACTCCGATCCTCTACTTCCATAGACTTGAACAAGTCAACTTTCCCGACGACGACGTTACGCTCTGGTGAGATGTTTCACACAACTGCACTCGTATCTTTGTTCCTTCACAGCTTTGTCGTGCTGTTTTTGACACCCTCCACTCCTTCTGCCATCCAGGCGTAAGAGCTACGCAACATCTGGTCACTAAACGCTATGTCTGGCCGCGCATACGCACTAACATTCGTGACTGAGTTCGCACTTGCAGAGCATGTCAGCGTATCAAGGTGCAACGGCACCCAAAGCCTCCATGCGGAAAATTCCCTCTCCCTGATGCACGTTTCGACACCATTCATTTGTACATTGTCGGGCCAATACCTCTATGTCGGGGAAATACGTATTTGCTTACGTGTATTGACAGGTACACTAGGTGGCCTGAAGCAGCTCCAATGCCTGACATCACGGCAAAAACAATTGCTCGTACCTTTCTTCCTACCTAGATTAGCCGTTTCGGTGTACCATGAACGGTGACTACTGATCGAGGCAGACAGTTTGAGTCAGCGCTTTTTACCTCTGTCACATCCCCACTGGTTTGTGCGCGTATTCCCACAAATGCGTATCACCCAGCATCAAATGGCTTAGTGGAGAGACTCCACCGTCATCTAAAAGCAGCACTCGCCTCACAGCCTCATGCCGAAGGTTGGGTATCACACCTCTCCATCGTGCTTCTCGGCCCGCGTTCAACACTTCAGCCAGAACTTGCCTGCTCTGTAGCCGAGATGGTTTATGGCTGCACACTCCGTTTGCCTGGTGACCTCGTCAGCCCCGTTACTACGCCGAGTGTTTCGGATCCATCTTCTTTCGTCCATCGTCTGCGGATCCTCATGCAAAACTTGCGCCCATCACCAACGTCAGCTCACACTAAGAAGGACGTTTTTCTGCCGGCAAACCTACAGACATTTTCACACGTTTTTGTTCGTGTCGATGCGTCTCGCCGTGTTCTTCAGCCTCGCTATGACGGTTCTTTCCCAGTCATCAAGCGTTCTGAACATCATTTTACAATCCTGCGTAATGGGCATGAAGACACAGTCAGCATTGAAAGGATCAAGCTGGCACCCATTCTGACAAGCTCCGTCTGATATTTTTTTTTCTTCAAGTGCCCACGGCCACTTGTAGGCAGGGGGGCCTATCTGCGGCACACTTTTGTGGCGCCCCGCTACATCATCACAGACATTCATCATCATCACCATTGTAATAGCCAACGCGCCGCGCCTCTCGCGCAGCTCATGCATAGCTCGAGCTGCACGAGCTATGCATTACACCGTTATCAAGTGTGTTTTATTTAAATTCTTGCTCTTTATCTCATGAAGCTGTTACCGTAGGTGCACTTAGGTCAACGCTTTCTTGTTCTTAGAGCGTGCTAATAGCTGATTCATAACAGTCGTGGGCACATTCGGATCCCTCTGCATTATGAGCAACATTATACTTAGGCACCGTGCTAGAAAAATGCTAAAGCAACCGTGTCAGTCGTCAATTAGAAAGTCGACGCCACCTTGCAAATAAATTCAAGATGAATGCTCTTGTATTTTATCTGTGCACATGATCAACCACCGTTGGAGTCGTTTCTCTCGAGGGAAAAGCAAACGTCCTTGATCCCTCTTTTACAGGAATGGGCATAATGCTAGAAAGTGAAACCTGTTTTAACAGAAATGGTTGAATGTCAACTGCATATCGATATTTATTTTATATTGCTACATGAATATATATTGATATTACAGGGGGTGACGCGCGTGTGTGCCTGACGAGGACGACGAAGAGTTGTCACTGCTCGGTCGCTGGTTAACCGGTCACGTCATTACCACTGGTTTTGAATACATCTAATCCCAGCCTCGTCGATACGGCGTCTCTTCTTTCCCGTAACAATATTGACGTTTAGTGTCTACAACACCCTTAGATGTTGATGCATCTATGCTGGCGCCAGGTAGCCCATCTCTAATACAATCAATGACTCGCCACCGGGATAGATCTTCCAAAGACACTGCATTACACCCACCGCGCGAAAATCACACTTCACTTACATGCACTTGCAAACTGTGCAAGCGAAACCGAACCGGCTTTCACTCAATCGTTTTTCAACTCACGGTCTGATGAAGCGAATGGTGCGTGATTAGCGGGTAGGTAACCATCCTATGTACTTGACATTCGGTGTCTTGTTGGTAAGTAGCGTCTTCTTGGTTGGTCACTTCGGCGAAGAGTCAATAATCTCGCTCCTGCATCAATGCACTCATCTTCACGGACGCGAGAAGTAGCGTTTTCAGCCTGAGTCGAGAACGTCAAAAAGCTTCGACGTCAGTTAAGCTAAAGGACCAAACAGGGACAAAAAAGACCAACCGCTAACAAACAGCAGCGCGTTTATTTTGCGGGAAACGGAACCTATAGAGTCAGCAAAACTAGAGCAAATCCAATGAAATGAACAAAACTACCCCTTACGGCAGAAGAACTATGATTATGAAGTAATGATTGGCGAATGCACCAATAAATAGTCCTCGTGGTGGTATTGTCTTAAAATGTGAAGAATTTTTCCTGCAAGCACTTTTGGCGTCTACCTACGTATCTATCTATCTATCTATCTATCTATCTATCTATCTATCTATCTATCTATCTATCTATCTATCTATCTATCTATCTATCTATCTATCTATCTATCTATCTATCTATCTATCTATCTAGCCAACTACGTGTGGGTGCTCTGTTCATCACCCTCCAATAATTTACGGTCGCTGGTCATGACATGAATTATGTCACAAAGACATCGCCTACGTCGTGAAACAATTCCTGCCAGAAGGTGGCACACACCTGCGGTCTGGTATGCGCCACTGGTATGCGGGTAAGTGCCCCGGGTGATAGTTGATGTCTTCGAGGAACGACGGCAACACACACACATGGGTAATATAAAAGCTGACGCTGGCTGCGTTGACCAAAAGAATGTAGAGAAAAAAGGTGGTCCTATGCAAGGACGGATAGACATGTGGACGTACGCACGGATGGTAGGACGCACGGAAGAATAGACGTATAGGCGGATGGACAGATGGAAGAAACGAAGAACGTACGGACAGACAATTGCGCAGATGGTCATGTAGTGCGCTGTCGTATAAATAATTACACTTAAAGTCGATTGTTTACACATAACATTTAGTTTTTTTGTTGTCCAGCTGTTAAGATTAAGTTTGTGGGGCATGATGAACGCCAGCTAGGACAACATTAAAGAGCTTCGCCGCTAAAAGCTGGCATCGGCAGCGTTCACCAAATAAACGCATAGAATGAAAAATATCTTGGTCCCCACAGGATTCCAATTCCACAATCTGCGTGGCAATCAATTATTCTACCACAAAGCTACGATAGGTCTTGCAACTGGCTTTGAAATAGACGGGACTGTTCGTGAAACATCAATTCTAGATGCAGTACTGGCTATCCAGTCCTATAAAAAGTGCATACGTGCTTCTATTATAGAGCCGTCACGGCAAGATAACGGCGATTATAGTGAAGAGTCATTCACTGAAGCTCATTTGTCTCACTTTGCCCGGGGCCGTCATCCTAACAACTTCGATTCAGAATAACTTCGATTCCCAAAGTATGTGGAATCTGGCAACTTTGTATTTCTAATCTGCAAAGTGTATCATCTTTTGGCAATCATGACTTTTTTCTTTTTTCGCCGATGCATATATTCCGCTATGGAAAATGAAGTTGTTCTTATTGAGCACATGGGTCTCTCGCTTCCTTCTACTTCGTGCAAGGTTAAGGTTAAGAATGTTGTAGGCTGCCAGCAGATCTCGCCTTGCATAATATGCAGGCTCTCTCCCCGCCCGGTTTCCTCTTTGCTAAATGTAGCTAATGTCCTTTTTTTAACCAAGCACGAGCAGGCTTTTAAAAAAATTGTGCATAGCGCCACGTAAACTTGCATGAAACAGCAGCCTTTGTGCTAGTCCACGTGCAGTACTGTGCCGGTACTCTATCTCGCTGCTCTATACCCCAAACATGATTGTGACTTATCACCAGTCACATGCATGGGGTCTAAAGACATGGGGTCTAAAGCAATCAAAAATTTCAAGGGAAGTTGTGACACCTGTTTCATGAAGATCGAGGAACCACGCGGAAACACCATATCAGTCACGCTGTCACTTAGCGAGCCTAACTGTTGCAGTTCCTCAAATAAACCTTGCCGTTCCTTCTTAAGCTCACGACATTTAGGCAAATAGTGTTCTATATCACCGTTTTCCTTGCATTTCACGCACAAGGGCGTCGCGGAGAGTCTGATCTTGTGAAGCCATGCTGGTGTACGCGCTGATCCTGTTCGGATGCGATGAAGCAAGCAGGCCTCGCACATGGCTGGTGAGGCATCAGCCATAACAAGTGAACATGCTTATTGACAGCCTCTCGTAAGATACGCTGATTGTCTTTGGGAGCCTTCTTCGTTGGTGTAAGCTCCAGGGCACTCCGGGCAAGTCTGACAGCCGCCTCATTACCCGCTATACCAAATGTGATGGAATACCCGTATGTGACGGGACCAAAGAACGTACTTCTGCTGTGGTTGTGGCCAAGTCGCCAAGTCGAAAGCTGTATCAGCAGTCGTTGAGAGGCGAGAAGACGTAATGGCGGAAAACGAGCTTCATGAAGCACCTTTATGCTCGCTGCAAAGTTTGGCCCTCCCAAAGCAACTCTGAGGCCTTTACAATGAAGTTTTTTTGAGCCGTTCATACTGTGACTCACTCGGAGAGATCAGAGGCGATTGGAAAAGACACTATTCAAAATTACTGCCTCGTGTAACTTTATCATTGATGTTGGGTGGCTCCCCCAGCTTGTTCCGGCTGTCCTTCGAAGAATGTTTATACGGGGTGACAGCGCTGACATTGTCTTGTCTACTGTCCGTCACCAATTCATCCAGGTGCCTAGTGTGTCTCCAAGGAATGTGACGTACTTAACTTGCTTAATTGGTGCACCAGGAAGTAATATTTTCATCCTTGTTCCTCGTCTTCGCATACCTGAAAATAGCATGATTTTAAACTTTTCAGCTGATATTGTTAGTCGAATAGATTCAAGATAGGTTTGTGCAGAGAGTACAGCTCTTTGGCCAATCATTTCCAATCGCTTATGCTGATATTCAGACAGCCAGACCCATACGTTGTCGGCGTAAATTGACATTTGTACTGCCTTGCTCACAGACTTGAGAACATTAGAAACATTGGAGACAGGGCACTGCCCTGCGGCACTCCTCTGGTGATTTTCCTTGAGCTACCGAGCAATATCCCTGACTTCACCTGCATCGAACGATCACTAAGAAACGCCTGAACAAAGCGTAAAAGCTGCCCCGTTATTCTATAGACGCAAGACTACAAATTATCCCACCTTGGAACACGTAGTCGAATGGTTTTGAAACGCCCAAGAATATTTCCAGTGTTGAAAATCCGTAAGCTCGTTGGTGTCCTATGTGACTCACCAAGTCCAAGATGTTGTCCTGTGCACTCAACTGCTGTCGAAACCCAGTCATACATGCTGGAAGGGCCTTGTCACTCTCCATCCACCATCAGCGCTTTCTGTATAGTAAAGGCCATTTCCCGCTAATGGAAACCACGCGAAGCAGCGCATGAGTCAACCTAAATTTGCATTCATTATTGGCACCTGTCCCGATGTTAAGGCATCTTTGCAAGTGGAGAACACCATAAATTTACTGCAGTGTCTGTTGTTACTTGTTACGAACTTTTGTTAGAGAATGATACGAGGGTTCATTACCAAGCGATGCCGGAGCGCGTGGCTTCATAGCGCGTCTGCAGCATCTCGTTCCCTGGCGCCATCACATGATTGCTGAGAGAGTGTAGCGGGCAGAAGCCGCAGCGTCTCACACAGCTACCTACGCAGACTCGTACGCGCCAGCGCATGGGCGCATTCTGGCCGTGCCTGGACCAGCTGTTGCGCGTCAGACTAGCTGTTAGGCACGCTTGATTGAGCTTCACTATAAGCAGCGTTGACTCTAAAAGTGTGCAACGTTTTTAAGAACTTGGAACTCTACAATGGGAGAGCAGAAACGCGTCTCGGTGATCTCCCTCAGAAAAGCAGAGCTTCTTGAAACTAATTGAAATTATGAACCATCTGCCCGAAAGGAACCATAATGGGTTCACGGCGTTGTACACGGCGTTGTCCCGGTTGAAACGGGCGTCGACGCGAGTGCTGGACGAAGGGTATGAAGCGAAACGCGGCGTAGTGTTTACTGGGTAAACATCTGTTTTATGTTGAATTCCAATGGCGGAGTCGGTGCAACTTTTTCTGCTCCTTTCAGACGAAGTGCCTTCCAAGACAGAGTAAGGCTGGAAGTCAAGAGTTCCAATGAGTGAGTTGAAGTGAATTCAGAGCAGGAGTCACTCTGTGGAGCAGTAAAACCTGTCCTGCCAAAATCGGTGAATTTACCGGAACTCCATAACCCACACTGCCTGCTTTCGGGCACGACGACACTTCCGTTCACTCATGAGTTGTTGTGATTGCAATGGCGGAAAACATGGGCGGCGCAGCTGGCCTGGCTACCCCATCTAAGCGTGCGGCATTGCTTCTGCTTCACGTCAACGACAGCTCAGAGTCGCAAAGCTCGAGTTCCAACACTAGTCATTCCTCGAACAGTTATAGCGGCGCTGAAGCTTGTGCATACGAGCGGGCATTCGACAATATATTCCGCGTTCCCGCAAAAAGGCCTAAAGTCATTCGTTTTGTCGAGGACGTCATTCAGCAGTACTCGGACCATGAGGTAAAAAAGAGAAAGCTTCCTACTCAAGTTTCAACACGTTGTGAAGATTTCGTGTGTTTCTTTTTGTTTTCTTTTTGCAGTTCCGGAGGCACTTTCGGCTGACTCGACCTGTGGCCGAAAAGTTCATTGCAGAGTTTGCTGCCTTCTCAATGTGCCCTTCGACTACACATGGAGGAGTTCTAGCGAAATCTGCGGAAACGTATGTCTTGGCATTTATCTTGTTAACCACACCCCCACACCTCTTTCCTTTTATTGTGCGATGCCTACATAAGCTGGTTGCCTAATTGCACTAAAATGCGTAGCCGTTCTTTTTTTCTGGTACTTGCCATCTCGCTGCGCAGGTACGCGGCCAAGAAAACCTGCATGCGAGACGTAGCAAGCCGTTTCGACTTGTTAAAAAGCTCCGTTCACCGAGTCCTTCCGATAGTAGCCCAGTTCCTCTTGACGCTGGGACCATCAGTTATAAAGTTTCCCGCATACCTGTAGAACCTCGACAAAAATTTTGAGAAGGTTTGTATTGATTTTATTTGTCATAGGTACCAACAAAATTTGACCAGCCAGGTTTTGTAGATAGATATCGCAACATGAATGCATATTAATTGTGTATTATTTTAAGCTCCGTTTTACCCGGTGGTGAGCCTTCATGTTAACATAATAGGTCGTGATTACAAGGCCTCGTTTCTGCCAGTATTGGTCGAAACATTTAAACTATGTCTGTACTGCAATCACAACCGATATATTTCACGTGAATGGTGCTGCATGTTTTGTTATTTTCCTTCAGATGTACCTTACGATATGTACCAGGCCTGGTGAAAAGTAAAAAAGAATTCTCATATTGTGCTTCACCGGAGTGTAGAATAAAACATACTCGGGCTTTGGTTTGTTTTTTCTCCCAGTTTACTATTGCAAAAAGAGATGTGAACAGGCAAATGTTATATATATTGTGGACAGCAATTTATATTCCTTCGCCACTTCTAGAATTTATGACTTTGGTTTGCATTTTTGACTTCACTGATATATTGTGCTGTGCCATGATGGAGGTACTAGGTTAGAGAACTAGCGTTTCTTGGTAAAGCTTCTTGCAAATGTTCATTTCTTGTTTAGACATAGATGAAATCACTTAGTGAAAGATTACGACTTGCTTTCAGGTGTCTGGAATGCCTGCTGTCATCGGCTGCATAGATGGGTCATACCTGAAATTAGAGTGGCCAGCCAAAAAAGTTGCCTCTACGTACAGCTGCAGGCACCACTACCATGCGCTAACCCTGCAAGCCGTATGTGACCACAGGAGGGGCTTCCTTGATGCACTCATTGAAGCCTCTAGCAAAATGTACGATTCTCATGTATTAAGCTTGTCGCCATTGCCAAAGAGGATTTCTTCATTATGCCAGGGCCATTACCACACATTCGGGGATGCAGCTTATCCACTACGATAATACCTCTGAACGCCATACAGGGATTATGATGTTATGACGAAGGGGGAAAAACGCTTTATTTACAAGTTTTCAGCAACGCGAATGCTTATCAAAAATGCATTCAGCACACTAAAGAAGCCATTCAGGCAGATCATGTACCTTGAGTTACACACTATTCAATGGCTCAATGAGTTTATCATCAGCTGCTGTATGCTCCATAACTTTTGCATAGATTATGTTGATGAGGAGCCCTATGATAATCACGATGAAGAAGAAGGAACGGAACGACTATTGGCATTCATGCGCAAGACAGTACTGATGACAACCTTGATGAAAGTTTTGATGGGCAGGCTTTTCGGATGCTTGGTGAAATTAGGCGTGCAATGGTATTGGCAAAGGTGTTACAAAAAGATTGTGGGAACTAACACGATGTCAGGCTTCTCGCAGTGAGCTCTTTTACTTTATTGTTACTAACATTCTGACCAAAATTTTAATATTTTCTGGATATTGTGAGCAATTTTTATGCATTTTCAAAATTAATTTCAGCTGCAGTATGTTCCTTTCCATCTCACACTATCATTTGTTCTTTTTTTTAAACATTAGCCGCAGAGCCATGTTACGCATTATAGCGCAGGGGGGTACAGTGCTATATAGAATGAATTGGCAGTATTGTGGCCAACTGAACTGCTCAATAACATATTACATTCGACTGTAGCTTCAGGAAAAAATGCTGACACAGATCAGTGTAGGGGTTGTATGACCGTACTGTAAATTTGTGGTCAAGACAAGAAGATTGATAACGTGCTGGTTTGAAATATTCTGAAGGATTATTGCCTGTTTTCTTGTTATAGATTGAATGAAATAGTTTAGATATTAGATTACGTTTCCATCATGCAAGTATTACCAATCAGGATCACTTTTGATGCATTCGGAGCTTTAAGATCGGTCATATATTCCCCGAACAAATCATCCTGCGAACGACTGAAGACGCTCAAGTGAATAGATATGTACTCTGTGAAACTGATCCCACACAGGACAGGTGTATTCCTGTACTGGTGTAATGTACACTTAATATGTGGCTTTTTACCCTCCTTTTCTAGGGTCTCTGAGGTTTTCATGCCAAAATGATTTTATGCTCCAGAAATTTCGTCTGCCTGCTTCAATATGAAGAGTCACCTCACAACACATGAGGTTCTACTGAAATTTTTATTCAGAATCAATGCCGAAGGTGCGCCTCAGAAGTCTCATTTTCTCAGCATGCTGCTGTGATTTTTCAAGCCGACAATGTTCTTTGTATGTCTGCCTTTCTATGTGACGCTTCTTTTTTTTTCTTAACGGTCAGCTCTATATTTAGGGGCGAAGCTCCTTATGGCGTGACTTGTGCGTCCCTCGTATTACGGAACCACCAGTGGCACAACCCGAAATAGCGGTCCTTACGATTTTGACCTCCAAGGTGGTTCCGGCGAGAGATTTCTTCTGTGCGTTGTTGAAAAATAAAAGATAGTGCTCAATGCACATATTAATGGCTGCTAAGGGGGAATGAGAGAAAGGAGCATTCGGCCTTTGGGTAACGCGCACGCTGCGATGCCCATTAGCAGCTATTGGCATGTACATTGAGCACAATCTGACAAGAAAGGGTTGCTACGTTATACTCGCTAGGTGTAACCTCCTTGGTTTTAGAAAGGTTTAGAGCGTTGGGCCGCATAGCCATGAATACAGTGAACTAGCATATACCATGAACTCGAGGCGGTTAAAGGTGGGAAGTAAACCCGAAGCGGAAGCCGTAAGAAAGTGTGCATGTGCCACCTCCCGTTTAGTCCTTGAAATGTCCGCTGAATGGCGGTGCTTCTATATGGAGAATATCTGATGAAAGGATGCGAGATGGTGGTACTTGGAGTGCTGAATAGATGGACGAACGGACACACAGACAGATGCATGAATGGATGCATGAACGGACGCAGGCGCGGATGCATGGACGAACGCAGGGACGGACGCACGAACAGACGCACGCACGGATGGATGGATGGACGCGTGGACGGTTACACAGACGTACGCAGGAACGGACGGAAGCAAGAACGAATGGACGGACGAATGCTTTGCCCCACTCCCCATCATTCACTCCGTGGCTATGCTGCCATTTTTTTTCTTTTTCCTCTTGGAGTTTTGCCATTTCAATAAACAAATGTTCCACTCCTGATGTTCTGGAACAAGACAGTTTGGGTTTTTTGGGCTCTTGTTCCTTTCTTGCGCTCGTTGACTCCTGGCTCGTGAACTCCTGGCTAGTCAACGATTGAATAGTGGGTGATTGGCTGGTGGTGGACGCTTGTCTCGGCAGTCTTTCCACAGCCACAATTCCCGAGCTGTTCTTCAGTTCTTTGGGCTCTAGGCTGTCATCGAGCCAACAGATATTGGCGATGTCATTTTCATAAGAGACATCGCAAACAGAATTATCAGATTTCTTGTTTGGTGCTGCGGAAGTCTTTATGCGTCGCATGACAGTCTTGTAGCGGCTACAGCACTGTTCCTCCGTTTTTCGAGCACCAATTGTCTTTGTGAGGTTTGTCGCAATTTTCGCGAACATTTCCTCTTTGTTTTTGAACTTCTTTATTGGCTCTATTTGCGGAAAGTGTTGATGATAATAATCGAACAGTAGTTTCATCCCCCTGCTGCTCCACTCGCAGCGAGAACCTGCAAAGAAAAGTGCTTGAGGCACTTTTATTTGCAAATGGTAGAAATTTAACCAGTGGCATGTCATCCCACATAGGTGATTCGAGAGCTATGGTAATTTACTGAGTTGGTATTTACTCTAGAACCTATAAGTATCTTGTTCGTTTTTCTGTGTTGATGTAGATGGTTCTATCACATTTTTGTCGTTACAGTGCTTGGTGTTCTTTGCTCTGATAACTGTACATACCAAGTGTAATTCATTATTTGTATTATATGTTTCCACTTCTGCAAAAACCTCTCCTACAGTATTTTCTAAGTTTATAAAACAAATAAATCGACTCACTGCGATGCGCACTCTTTCAACTGTGCCCCAGCACTGATGATAGAAAAACAAAATGCATTGTTATTCATAAAGGTGGCGAACATCAAATGACATATCTTCCAACAAATTGTCATGTGACCAATATCCATACGAACAGAGTACATTGAACCACCATGACAATGTCGTGCAACAATGCCAATAAATAATTCAGCAAAGCCTCTCAAGGCTTCGCAACACAGCCACACAACAGTACCTATGTTTTCTATGCCACGTTACGGTAACAAAAATGTAAAAAGAGTTAACATAAACATACATAAAGGTGTGCAAGTCTTTGAACATTAGCTAAATATATGGTGCACAGTTCCGGATCAGCTGACTCTTAATAAAAATTGAACACCATCTTTCAGGCATGAATTGCGAGTGAACTGGAACTCGCCACATAGTACAGTACTGCGCTCGCACAGTCGCAAAGCTCACACTGCACTTGTACAATTATTGCTTTACAATAAATGTACCTAGCCGAAAACGAATACTTCCCACCCTAGGCACTTTTGAAGTGCGAAAAATCGCAGCGGCCGCGAGGTGCGGGAGCATAAAAATATTGTTTTGGAAAACTGGTCAACAAAATTGCCCGTATTAAACACATTTGTGGGCAACACGGTTCGTTTCTGAGGGTATACATTCTGAAGTGACTGCAAGATAGTGCACAATGCAGTTACTTTCAAGAACAGTGGTGACCTGCACACGGTTACTTTTCGCTGCACATTTACAGCACTATTTCTGCGATCACATGTAAAAAAATAACATGTCAATGCAGCGTAACTTTTCTTTTTCCAGGGACATAGGCAAAATCACGATCCAATGATGAATACAATGTGTCTGAATGAAAGGATCACATCAGCAGTAAAGTGACGTGCGGACGGACGTGCGTTCTGCACAACATGTGGGTTGCATTGGACAAACAATACAGCATTCTGTTGAAATTGAGAAGACACACCATTCTGCTCCACTTCCTGCGTAGTCCCCGTAGCTGACATAGGAGTTTAACGCTTGGTGAAATGTCCATTCCGCAAAATTAAATAACTCTAAACGCTTGCACAAACAAGCAAACGGCACCCCTATGCTGGCGTTCCGGTGGTACTGGTGGTGCCGACAGGTGCCACGCTGTAAGGAACAGACAGCGGAAAATATCACGCGCAATCTGTTGTGTGTAACTCGGAAGCTTCCGCCCTGCTCCAGCTGCAGGGATTGTGTTTCATTGGTGGATCTGGAGGAATTGCTCTACGCCAGAATAGATTGCTCGCTCGCGGAGTCAGTTGGCTGCCCTGACTCCGCCATTGGAATTCAACATTAAACGCACACACGGGAGGCGAGTTTGCATTCGTGCAAGTTTCTTAGCTAATAAACGAGCCGGAAGGGTGTTCCCACTTGACCTGTGGTCTACGACATTGAGGAAGGAAAGACTGAAGCGAGGCCTTATCCTATCTCAATGGATTGCGAGAAATGTGGCGGAATTGACGTCACGTTTATGGGGCCAACAAAACAACAGACGCTCCGCGGCGTGCTCTCAGCGCTGGTTCGCTTCTGCGCGGATCTATAACCCCGGCGTAAACTTAACGCGTATTGTATGGTTTACATGCAGTTAAATGTTGCGAGCACACCTTTCCGAGACTGTTCGTGCGTGGCGTGCTGAAGTACTTCGTACAGTGTTTTTGTAAAACAGCACAAAAAGCACCGGCCCGCGTCGTAATCAAAATCAATCAGCCACTGAATCATCGTATTTGAACTCACCCGGCAGTGACTACACGTTCTGCTCGCCCTACAGGCCTTTTTTTTTTCAGCCAGATTTTTTGCTCTACGGGCCGATTATCTCTTTGCCCGTATAGTGTCAGTGTGGCAATGCACGATTTTGCGAGCTTGCTTCGTAGCTAGTGCGTGCGACGCCAGCCTGGTACATTACGCACTTCACGTCGGTAAGATGGCCCCACTGTATTGTATACGCGATCGTGCACGTAAAGTGTGTAAGTCCAGTGCGCACACAACTAACAGGCAGCCAGCGCACACCGAATACATACACATTTAGCCCGAACCCTAGAAAAGTTTATTGTCCGTTCGTATGAACTACACAGCTTCTAAAAACGCGACATGATGCCTACAACAAAAAAAAAAGTTCATGCATGTTCTCAGTTGACACATTGAGTAAGAACCAACGGACCGTAAGCTGTGATCTCCGCGTGCAAATGCCGTGCATTATTGATCAACAATGAAGCGAACATACGTGAAAAGTGCCACCAGGTACTTTAGGCGGCGCACGCGGTTCGCAATGAGTATATGCTACAGCTGGGCATCGCACAGCTTTCCTAGAAAAACACGCAAAAGAAGCAGTACTAGCTGCCGGCAGAGAACACCTACTACTCCGCCGGAGCTGCTTTCAGGGCCGCTGGGGCGGCTGCTCAGTGGAAATCACGAAGTGTTTGCTTATCCGCTAGGATGTATGCCTAGTTCACACTGAAACATCCGCTTTCTACAGCGACCGAAATTCCCCTGCCGCCGAAACGCAGCGTCGTTCGCACTGGACGCACCCCGCGCCGCCGAATATACCATCTACTACGGGGCGAACGCGGGATGGATGCGCTGTCACCCGGTTGTTGTCGCGGCTTGCACACGCTACTACGCTATCCGGTGGTGTATACTTCGACGATTCTCGTACGCAAGAAGCAAGAAAACACAGTACTCCTTACTTTGCTGGCAAGTGGTTGTCGTGTAATGCACGAAGACCAGAAAAACCACCGACGCCAGCGCCGTTGGTGGGTTTATTTTGCTCTGCAAGACCGCAACAAGCTCGGTCACCTCTTTCACAAAATACTGAGGCGAATCAGGCACAGAGTAGGTTAAACTTCCGTTGGTTTCAACATTCCGTTACGTGCACTGCGGCAAAACAAGTGAGTAGGGCTTGGTCGCCATTTTTCAAAATTCCTTGACTAGCGCTCCTATTGGTCCGCGGTGACCGATTCGGCGGCAGACGCCGCAAAAATCAGTCCGAGAGCGATCGGCGCGAAGAGGGCCCTTTCGGCGGGTCTCGCCACCGCCGAACCACATTTGGAGCACTTTCGGCGGCCGGAACGCTCAGTGTGAACGCGGCCGTAGTCCGAGTGTTTGCGAAGCGAATATGACGTCATGTCCTCTCCTATATTTTTCTTTCCTCCTTGGTCGAGCATAGCGGGCGGAGGAGAGGGTGAAGAAGGGATAAGTGGGTTGCGAGTGGGTGCCGGAACTGGTAGCTGCGAGCTCCGAGGTGCGCGGTCTGCGGGTGAGGGAGAGAGTGACGTCCACGCGCACCTGCAAGGGACGCTTACGATGGGAGCGTGACGTCAACGTGCAGCTGCCGCGTGACGTATGGAAGTGCTCCTCCCATGCGGCGAGGGGACGCGTTTCGGTGCGTTCCTACGGACGCATGTATAATCAACGTCAAACAAAACCCGACGCCTTGTCGACAGCGTAGAGCGCGCCGTCCAGTTATCAACGTTGACAGGCGCGCGCATACTGTTCGGCAGCTTTGCGCATATACGCGTGCCTGTCTGCGGTGATAGCTGGACAGAACGTACTATACCATCACCAAAACTTGCCGCTGTTCGCGTTTTGTTTTACGTTGATAGCACGTACAGCAATAGACACGTGAGTCAAAGTGGCTGATTGATTGATATGTGGGGTTTAACGTCCCAAAACCACCATATGATTATGAGAGACGCTGTAGTGCAGGGCTCTGGAAATTTCGACCACCTGGGTTTCTTTAACGTGCACCCAATCTGACCACATAGGCCTACAACATTTCCGCCTCCAACGGAAATGCAGCCGCCGCATCCGGGATTCGTACCCACGACGTGCGGGTCAGCAGCCGAGTACCTTAGCCACTAGACCACCATGGCAAGGCACGTGAATCAAAGTGCTGCTTCACATCTAAATTTGTTATTCAATTCAGAGTACGGCGTACCCTAGTATTACTGATCATTTAGCTGTTCCGGTTTTTCATCACAACGGCCATTGATCACGACTGTTCAGAAAAAATTGTCGACAATTTAAAGCACTATGTACATTACTGCGAGAGCCCGCGAAGTGTATTTCAGCCCGAACATTGTCACTGGAGCCAAATTACTTACCGAACGAAATAGCTACACCCTTCCTGCTAACCTCATCCGTTTCTCAAGCAATTGAGCTTCGTTTTGAATTACCGTTTTCGGAATAAAGCGAAGAGTACATTCTATTTTAATTAGAAATTTAACACTTCAGGCTCCCTATACTTTTTTATATTATATGGTTGTCATACAAACAATGGTCTCTAAATGGGCAGCGTATCTTTAGTAGCAGCTGCTCAAACTTTAGCAACTCTGGTCAATGCGTGCTTGTGGTGGGTACGTCGTTATAATAAACCAAAGTAATATATATGCGTGAATGCGATTGTTCTGTTAAATCGAGTGGAAATGGTGACTGTAAGTCAAGACACCTGATGAACTACGTCACAGGGTTGTTTTTCGATGTAACTAGCTGCTAGGCACTTGAGGCGCTATTGGAAAGCTTGACCTCACGTAACCCAAAACGAAGGCTTGCAACGAAAGCCTGGAACTGGCTGATATATAAAAAAACTATACGACAGGTGGCAATGGTTTCATACCCCTGTCACACGGGCACTTAAAAGTCTTTTAAGTAAGCGGTCTTTTTCCGAAAAGGAGTTCCTGACAGCAGACACACGGCACAGAGCGAACTCCTTTTCAGAAGCGGTCTTTTTCGTAAACTGAGTTCGTCGATCTCTTTTACGGCTCCGAATGAGTAGCCTCGAAACCAGTGGGCGCCAGCAATTTTCGAGTGGTAGAAAAAAAAGAGCGAATGCTTATATTTCTGTCACCAAAATTCTTTGTAAAAACAAACTTCATATCCTGCAGAAGGTGTATTGAACTCTTTTAATGGTTATTTCCTTTTCTACTCTCGTGAGCAGCTACGACGCGTCGGCAATATTACGTGGGGACGCTCGGTCTCGCGCCGAACCATTTTGCACAAGCGAGGAAAGCGTGGCAGTCGTGTGTTTGCCCGTCATTCAAGTGGTCAAGCTTGTATAAGGCAATGCCGACTCGCTTCTCAGGAGTGATGGTTTCACGCATGCTGGTGCACTGTCTTTCGAGCTCACTGCGCAAACTCTCCACAGTGGTGCCCAGTGGTGCCAGACGGACTTGTGCACGTCGCTAGTTATGGGAATGCTTCCTTAACTAGTGCAACAAACTTTCACATTGGTGTTTCTTCATCTCTTATTCTTAAATTTATTTGAAGAAACGAGCAGTGCAACAAGTCTTTAATTTGTACATCGTGATACATCGTTTAATTTTCATTGCTTCTCTTTTAACTGCTAGCGCCACGCTTTCGCTAGTGTCTTCGAACGAAAACACTAAAAGGAGATCGTTGCTGCCGTGTGTCTGCACCGCAACACCTCTTTGTTAAAAGTCTTTCAACTTCGTAAAAGACCGCTTACTTAAAAGACTTTTTGCGCGCCCGTGTGACACAGGTATCAGTCGCCGTCCGTATAGGATACATCGTATCATGAAGATTAGGATACGCGAAGAATAAATCGGAAGTCCTGCTCTTGAAGGAAATATGAACGCGCGTTTCAGACATCTCCCTCTCTTTCTTGGTGTCTATTCATTTATTTCTTGCCTAATTTTTTTTATTTTTAGTGTGCTCTCTTTTTTTGTCTTTGTTTTGCATTGTGCAATTCTCCCTCCTAATTTACGCCTCCCTCTATGCAAGGAATCAGACCTTCTCCCACGTGCTGAACAGCTTAAAACTTGCGTTGCTACGATCAACAACGGTAGTTACGAGTAAGACAAAGAAGTATGATGGCAGTGATTTCAAATGATTAGTGACAACAATAAAAGACAATGCTTTCATATCGAAAATGGAGTTATTGGCTACAAGCCGACTATTGAGAGAGCGTCATTATTCGCCAAAGCTTAAATGTTGCGTTCGTTGAAAGTATCGCAAACCGAAGACAGAGAAAAAAAAGACACACTTACTCACACAGCGTCGTTGAAATTACCACTGATTTGTACGTCTGACATATCGTACAACTTAAAATGACAGCACGGGACCTATTTCAAATGCCTCCGGTGAGGCAAAAAGGCTGAAGCAAATGTGTGATCAATTTGGCGAGCGAGAAACAAAGTGTCACGCCACATAATAACCATGACGATGGGCAACAGAGGACCGTTTGAGGTCTACACGATCCTACATGCATGCGATATTATTGCCTGTAATTTTTTTGTGAAAAAAGTCGTGTTGAAAGTTGGTAAATACAGTGAGTGCATATTTTTCCTATACTTGTCTACGTTTAGTCGAAAGCCATGCGTGCCTCATAAAATCCGGACGGTGGCCTTCATCGTCAACACAAATGATCCAACAAATTATCTCGCATAAATCCACAACTTCGCGTCGTAACAAAGTTGCTGGACTGAACAATTATCACGTCATCGTAGAATCGCATAATGCAACGTATCATGTGACGTCATTCCAAGACATGGTCACTTGGCCAGAGGTGCGCTGGTTACGGAGGCAATGCGAAGCCAGATGAGGTAAAAAAAAATTACGGCATATCCACGAAGTAAAAGATGATGAAGGTGCTTGCTCCAGAGGCTCACGCTCGTATTCACAAACGCTCCTCGACTCGACCCTTCACTCGAAACGCTCCTTGAGTGGCGTTTTCCCATTCACAAACCGCCCTTCACCCAAAACGCTTCCTTCACTTGAGAAAATCTCGAGCGTTTCCTCGAGATTGTCAAGGAAGCGATGGAGCTTCCTTGAATCATCCTTTGACTGAAGTTTCTGCGCCAACATCGCGTCCATGGCGGAGCCCGTCTCGCTTTGACAGCGTTTATCAATCAATTTGGCAGCCACCACCGCGTTCTTTCAACAGGGACTGTGCACGTTCACTACGGAGCTGTCTTGTAACGGTTCGGCAACGGCTACTGTGGCGCCGGGACAGGCGGGCGTGGTGTCAAGCGGAGCGCTCACCAGGACCGTGATGTGTTGTGTTTCGTGCATGAGCCAGTTGATTATCTGCCTTCGGGCGTGCGTATACTCGTGGTGCGAGTGCTTCAATTTTTACTGCGGATGCCGGTGCTTTCAAGTGTTTCGATGAAGCTTGCACACCATACCGATTCAAGCGTGGCACGAAAGCTTAACAAACAAGCTGAGAGGAAACGTAATAGCAAACTTTCGATGCACTACATTCACCATACTCCTGAGGGGTTTGACCAGATATATCCGCTATGTCTCCAATACTCTTGAGCATTTTTTTACCGCTTTGTTGCACTGCTCTTCCTTAAATCAGCAGAGTAAAATACTCTGCTTCTTGGCGACACTTTCTCCAACGTTCAGTGAACCACCACGGTCGTTTTTAAGACAAAACGGCGCCAAAAGTCAGAAGCGTCTACAAATTATCATTTCCAAAAAAATTAAGCATCTCCTATAAATTATGTACTGCCGAGGCTTTAGAATGAAGCACAGAAAACACGATCATTTTCAAAAGGTATTCCTGGCAATCATATTCTACAAATAAAAGCCGACATAAGTGCAAAGGTGATTCCTGCTTTAACGAATGTACTTCTGAGCTTGCAGATAAAGGATACGGGACAAAATGTTTAAGACGGGGCCGCAGTGTGAACTTGGAGACGGAAGCTACAGCGATTTAAAGGTTACGTCTATTCGAATCTGTCATATTAGGGCATCCACAAATGCAGGGCGAAAAGGAGATGGAAAAAATAACTGCTTACTCAGGCATCCTTGGAAGATTGAAATGTTAAAATTGAAACACAAAATCACAAACACACATTGTTAACCGACTATATATTGCAGCGATGTCGAGGCCGACAGGTTAAAAAACAAGCGTATTTATTAGGGCGAACTTGTGCCCACGATTCTAAAGACTATGGTCGTCAAGTCCGAGTAGCCGAGTGGCACAGATCCAACTATCTTCCTCTTCCTCGTTGTTGGAGCGCACGAACGCGTGGCGCATGCCAGCCGGGTCTTGCTTGTGCTCTTGCCACAATGATTGCGGCGGGCTACTTGAACGTGGCCAACCTGTCGCGGCATTATCCCCCTTCACAGACGCATCGTCCCGATGCTTAAGACAGTGAAAAGATACATGCGCACTCTCACTCGTTTTTCGACGATCTGTCATGATAGGGTTTCATGTGGACTACGTGTACCACTTCCGTGGGATTGCGGCGTCTTGAACTCACGTGTCCAGCGGTTCTGACTTCATAAGTGACGTTGCTGATACGGTTGAGTACTTCATAAGGGCCGAAGTATCGGCAAAGAAGCTTTTCAGAGAGTCCGCGGCGGCGCACTGGTATCCATATCCACACTTTGTCACCGGGATGATAAAGTGCGTCACTGCGTCGCTTGTTGTACCGACTAGAATCGACGTGCTGTTAGTGGCCTATTCGGTATCTTGCCATTTACCGTGCTTCTTCGGCCCTTTGCAAGAGGTCATCTAAGTCAGGTGGATAGCTGCTTTCGTCCTGTAGTGGTAACATGGCATCCAGCGGGGTGGTCACTCTTCGGCCGAACACTAGTTCGAAAGGAGCATTGTGGGTTGTTTCTTGAACGGCTGTATTATATGCGAATGTTACGTAGGGTAATATTTCATCCCACTGTTTTTGTTCAACATCGACATACATTGATAGCATGTCGGTCAGAGTTCGGTTGAGGCGTTCGGTTAAGCCATTTGACTGAGGGTGATACGCCGTTGTTCTTCTGTGATCGGTATTTGTCATGCGCATCAGGCATTGCATTAGGTCTGCAGTAAATGGGGTGCCGCGATCCATAATAACGACGATGGGCGCACCATGTCTGAGCACTGTGTTGTTCACAAAGAACTTGGCGATTTCGGCAGCTGTCGCACTGTACAGAGAGTCAGTCTCAGCATAACGGGTCAGATAGTCTGTGGCTACGACTATCCATTTCTTGCCTGCACACGATGTCGGGAAAGGTCCTAGGAAGTCCATGCCGACTTGTTGGAATGGGGCATCTGGAGGGTCTATTGGCTGGAGAAGGCCGACTGGTTTTACGGGTGGAGTTTTCCGCCGTTGACATTGACGACAAGTTTTCACGTAGCGCTGCACTGATGCGAGCAACTTAGGCCAAAAGTATTTCAGGCGAATCCTGGCGAATGTTCGGCTCACACCCATGTGTCCAGATGTTGGCTCGTCGTGGCATGCGTGCAGAATTTCCTCCTGCATGGCGGTGGGCACGACTAGTAAAAACGTTTCACCATTAGGTTCGAAGTTCCTCCTGTAAAGGACACTTCCTCGAAGGCAGAACGCGGAGAGCCCTCTGTAGAATATGCGAGGGACTTGAACGTCGAGACCCTGCAGGTGTTGTATAAGCGCCAGCAAATCCGGGTCATCTCGTTGTAGTTGAGCTATTTCGGATGCGTCGACAGCGCCTAGAAACGGGAAGTCTTCCTCTTCAGGTACACTTTGATCGACGGGAGAGCGTGACAGGCAGTCGGCATCACTGTGTTACCAGCCTGAGGCTCCATCTTGCTAGTCGACCTGACGGGTCCTTGAGATTTGCCAGCCAGCATAGAGCATGGTGGTCACTGACAGCTCTGAACGGTCTACCATAAAGGTAGGGTCGAAACTTGTTTATTGCCCAGATGACTGCGAGGCACTTTTTTTCAGTTGCAGAGTAGTTAGCCTCAGCTTTTGATAGTTTGCGGGTGGCATAGGCTAACACTTTCTCTTGACCATTTTGCCACTGGACAAGGATGGCGCCGAGGCCGACATTGCTGGCATCGGTATGAACTTCAGTGTCGGCTGTCTCATCAAGATGGGCAAGTATTGGTGAACACTGTAGTCGTTTTCTTAATTCGTCAAAAGCTTTCTGTTGTTCGCTTTCCCATGTGAAGGGCACGTCGTCTTTCGTCAGTTTCGTAAGAGAATCCACAATATTCGAGAAATTTTCAACAAATCGCCTATAGTAGGTACAAAAACCCAAAAATCGACGCACTGACTTTTTGTCTCTGGGTGTAGAAAACCTCTGAACAGCGGCTATCTTTTCGGGATCAGGACGAACACCATCGGAACTAATGACATGTCCAAGGAATCGCAGCTCTTTGAAGCCGAAGTGGCAGTTTTCGGGTTCGATTGCCAATTTTGCTGACCGGATGGCTTCCAATACTGTGCGTAGTCACTCTAGATGTTTGTCAAACGTTGCAGAGAATACCACCACGTCATCCAAATACACTAGGCATGACTGCCATTTCAATCCGGCAAGGACAGTGTCCATCATTCGCTGGAACGTTGCTGGTGCGAAACAGAGGCCGAATGGAAGCGCTTTAAATTCGTAGAGGCCATCTGGTGTTACGAATTTTTTCACGGTCCCGCTTGTCTACCTCTATTTGCCAATATCCGCTTTTCAGATCTAAGGAGGAGAAAAACTATGCGGATCGCAACCGATCTAGTGTATCGTCGATACGTGGCAAGGGGTAGACATCTCGTTTAGTTACACTGTTCAGTTTTCTGTAGACGACACAGAATCTAAGTGTGTTGTCTTTCTTCTTAAGGAGCACTACGGGGGACGCCCATGGACTATTCGAAGGATGGATGACATCATCCGAAAGCATCTCCTCCCCTTGCTTCTTGATAATTTCCCGTTCTTTCTGTGACACTTGATATGGATGCTGGCATAAAGGCCTCGTGTCGTCTTGCGTTATAATTCTGTGTTTCGTGATTGACGTGCGCTGGACCTTCGAGGCACTTGAAAAGCAATCAGAGAATTCTTTTACCAAGGCGTAAATCTGTTTCTTTTGACTGTCCGGAAGGCTCTGATTGACGGTCACGGATGTGTCGATGTTGCAGGTCACTGGTCGAGTGGTTGATGTCGTTAAGCTGCGTAGTTCAGTCACCATACAGAAGTCGTGTAAATAGGCAATAGCCGTGCCTTGAGCGATGTGTTGAAGTTCATTGGAGAAATTTGTGAGGAGGACATCTGCACGGCCTTTCGTCAAATGAACAAGACCCCTAGCTACACAGACACCTTTGTTCAAAAACAGCCCTACATTTGTATCCGCTATGCCTTCGCGGTTGTACAATGCATCATTTTCTACGAGCACCATTATACTGCAGCGTGGCGGCACAGTTGCATCATCATGAACAACGCGTAGAGCGGTTAGGCGTCGTTCCTTAGATTCCTCCACAGGTATAGCTCGTTCAGTCGAAAACGACACGCTGGATCTACGCAGGTTAATTACGGCGCCATTAGCTCGCAAAAAATCCATTCCTATAATGAGTTCCCTTGAACATTCTGATAGCACAATGAAATCGGCCACGTAAATAAAGCCCCGTATTTCAAGTCTTGCAGTTTATCTGCCAAGGGGCGTAATAATGTGACCGCCTGCCGTGCATATCTGCGATCCACTGCATTGTGTCACAACTTTGTTTAGCTTTTTCACCATCTTGTGACTTATCACTGAATAATCAGCACCAGTGTCGACTAAGGCATTCAACTCCCATCCTTCCATTCTCAACCGCCAATCTGAAGTAACGTTTTTGTTGCTGCACCCATCTACCGGAAATACACCGTCATCACCCTCAAACCATATTAGAGGATCTTCGTAACCTACGTTATCAGCGGCCTCACCTCCACAGGTCGCTTGCTTCAGTTTTCCGGGAGTGGACTTGGAGAGCAATGACCAGGCTGCCTTGAAGGTCTACGTGGGCTGGAGGAGCGGTAGCGCATAGGCGATGGTGACCGTGACCGGTGTTGGCGTAGAGTTGGCGAGTTCTGGCGCGTAGACAAGTACTCCTCAATCTCCGCTGGTCGTTCGCCGTTTCGGGGGCACGGTGCATACGACGGGAAGCCTCTTAATCCAGCCTGTCCGTAAGGACCGAATATGTACAGATAACCCGCTTCCCCACAATGAAAACACAGAGGCCTGCGCTCGTGATCACGCCAGACGTTACTTTTCCTGGGCCTACGCTCCACATAGTGATGTGTGCTACGTGCTCCTGGGGGCAGACAGGTAGCTGTTGGTTCCCGTGAACGAGGTGCGCTGCGTGCCGCAGGTGGGAGAGGAGTCGTCGCCATCGCAACTGCTGCATTGCTGTGTACCGTGGGTTGTCTGACAACCTCAGAGTATGTTCGGATAGGTCGAACCAGCTGCAGCTCACGCTCTGGCTCTCGTATCACCTGCCTCAGTTCGTCACGAACAACGTCCGTAACGGATAGTGCAGTTGGAGTCTGGGGCATTTGCAGTCCGCTCAGTTCTTCTCTAACAACTGATCTAATGCGCTCTCGCAGGGCTTCAACGTCGTTTCGCACGCCTCCGGAGAATACCTGTGGAGATGCGCAGTTAAGATTCCGGTTGTACTGCCGAGCCCGCTGTTCCAGTGTTTTTTCGATGGCTGTCGCTTCCGAGTAAAACTCAGCAGCTGTGCTTGGAGCGTTGCGGACGAGAATGGCGAACAGCTCTTGCTTCACTCCGCGCATCAGATGGCGCACCTTCTTATCCTCAGCCATGTTGTAATCCGCTCGCTTGAGCAGACGGACCGTGTCCTCAATGTACATAGTAGCACTCTCGTTCGTGAGCTGGTTCTTCGATTGAAGAGCAGCCTCCGCCTTTTCTTTCCGGTCTATGTTCGCGAACGTAGCCACCGCTTGTGGACGAAATACCTCCCAGGTAGACAACGAGGTTTCATGGTTCTCAAACCATGTCTTTGCGAAGTCTTCCAGGACGAAGTATACGCGACGCAGCTTCTCTCTTTCGTCCCATCCAATCAAGCTCGCCACTCTCTCGAACAGGTCTAACCAATCTTCAACATCCTCGTAGGAGTAGCCGTGGAATACTGGCGGCTGGTGCGGTTGGCTAATGAACACTTGTGCCGGTGTTACCTGGGTCGTCATATTGGTGGCATCCATCGTTTGAATTCCCCTTGGTGTGAAGTGAAGAGGACCGAACTCAGGTGAGTCACCTCGAAGACGGCGGCTTGCCCTCTGGTGTACAGGAGTCACTTCCACGGGGTTGATACACTGGTCGTCGGGGCTACGCTGTCTTGAGCTCGCGGGGCTTCGATTCATAACCCAGCAACTCCACCAGAATTGTAGCGATGCTGAGGCCGATAGGTTAAAAAACAAGCGTATTTATTAGGGCGAACTTGTGCCCACGATTCTACAGACTATGGTCATCAAGTCCGAGTAGCCGAGTGGCACAGATCCAACTATCTTCCTCTCCCTCGTTGTTGGAGCGCACGAACGCGTGGCGCATGCCAGCCGGGTCTTGTTTGTGCTCTTGCCACGATGATTGCGGTGGGCTACTTGAACGTGGCCAACCTGTCGCGGCAATATACTGCTAATTGAAGAAAAAAAAACAACTTTAAATGATGTTTTCGCCAGTAGTTGAAGAAAGGCACACGATCGCTTCTCTTAATTTGCATAGCAGTCTAATTCAAACGCTCAGCTACGTGTGTACCGTGCCTACTTTTTAACGCTACCTTGCGTCTCTCATAATCAAATGGTGGTTATGGGATGTTAAATCCCACATAACAATCAAATCAACGCTACTCTGGTGTAACCTTGAATTGAAGTTGCGAGCATTGTGTTTCAAAATTTCTATTACATGCAGAGGAACAACTACGAAAGTGCCACGTTGAAATTCGCAGTAAATAAGAAAAATGAACATAGCACAGTCCCCTGAAATCAGGAACTGTTCACGTACTCCCGCAGCGAAAACAAATTCACGTACAAGTAATCTTTGTCGGAGGTGAATTCTAAAAGCACACCAATATATTGTGATATAAAGTAGAAATTACTCACTCCACCGCGTTACACGTTTGGTGGCTACACTAATGAGCAGAAGGCTCCCAGCAAAGCGAAAGTAAACAAAGCAACAAACCATATGTTCTGCTTTTTGTCATCACTCACGTAGTTCGTTAGTCACCCCGGCGAAACAGCGTCTCAAACACCCACTCAAACACTACTGTAAATATAAACTGCAATCAATAGACACACACTAGAAACTAAGCACCTAGAAACGTTCAGCAGCAGACGAAACGCCATCAGCTGCTGCCTGGGCGCAACTGTTCCCAGACAAGAAGCGGGGGTTACGCTAACTCTACCGGCTCAATGCTTAGGGAAACCATGGTACCACTCTAAATGCATGTATTTTGCTGTAATGTCAAGTTATAAAAAAAGAATGAACAAGAAAAGCGTTCATTTATTATACAAAGATAGGCATTTCTTAACCACGATTGTGAATACTCTCGTTTTTAGGCGCTTTTCTCCGCCCATGCAGTTCACTCAAGTGGAGGGAGCATTTTTGAGGCCTCCCTTGGCGAAGGGAGTGTGGAGGAGCGTTCATGAAATGCAGCGGCTCCTTGAGTGGAGGAGCACGCTCCGCCTTGACTTCGTCAAGTCTAGGGGAGCCCTTGAGTGAAGGAGCGTTTGTGAATACGGGCCTTAATTTGATAAACAGTGAATTATCCGGACTTCAAGGAAGGGAGGCGCTGCGAGCGCGCGACGAAGCAAGACGTGCGGTGCATCGGCTCCGTCGATTTTCGACTGGAGTCACTGCTCCATCATCTGCATTTTGCCAAGCGCGACGTCCATCGGCGCAGCGAACTATGTGGACCCCGTTGGAATTAAGACGCCGGTACCTGGTGGCCTGGAATGCCGACGGCGTCGCACCAGCCATCCGAGGTAGGGTGGCAGCCACCGCGTCTCACCTCCGGGTTACAATCCCGAAGGCAAGACCTGGACTTCAGTTCTATCCTCTGAAGATGACAACTCCACTGTTCCGAGTTTTCGGAATCAATCGCTTAATGAAGTGGTAGCGTGTTGCGCTCCCGTTCAAGCAAATACAACGCCATCTCGGCCTCCGGAACACCGGCCGGCCAGACGCAGCCTCCAGAATTGCGCGCTGCAGGAGGCAAAGGCAAGGCTATTACGAACTGGAGGTCTCGCCCAATCCCCAAAACTAGGCCCAGACGACTTCGTGGTCGTGCTCAAGCCACGCGAACATGTGTCACTGCACCAAGCCTTCCCGAAAAACTGCTACGAAGCTGCCTTTACGGCCTACCTCAGACCCGAGTTGGCGACATTGTCACGGTTTTGCCGTCTCGTGAACAAAACCTCTCCTTGATACACACCTCAAACTCGGCAGCGGCGGATTTGCTTCTCGGGGTATTTTTGGTGAACACTGAGCGTGGGGTGATCTCGCTCCATGAATACCTCTGACAAGACGGCCGCGGTGTGTGCCATGGCGCCATCGTCGTCAGCAACTCAGACGCCACTGAATCGCTTCGAGAGCAGGTGCCATGGAGAGCAGGCACCATCGTCGAGGTCAGGAAATTCAGATGCTCTAATAAGGCTCGGGTTCACTTCACCGGGAATGTGAAACCGTGTTTTGTGCAATATGAGAACATGCTTATTTTGCTGCGAAAATACTACCGGACTATTCCAGCCTGTGGCTTGTTTGGGTTCGTCGGTCATCGAGCGTATGCATGTCCCAACACGCCGCCCAACACTCTCGGACTCTGCGGTCAAGAAACTCCGCTTGTGGAGGAGGTGCGGGCCACTCCCGAGTGTGTTCTGTGGTGCTCAGTATGTACAAATTCGCGAGAGTGCGCGGTGAAATTCCGTACCTAAAAGGTGATCGCCAAGGGTGGGACGAAAATTAAATTGGCAGCGCTTAAGAAGAGCCGCCATCTGGCCCTCTCCGGTAAGCCACCGAGCCGGGACGACGACAACGCTGCGAAGCCGGCACCATCTGCTGGCAACGCCGGCAAGTGGCCGCTGACGCAGCCACCACCAAAGGCGATAACAGAAAACTGTCGAGGACGCCACAACATGACGAGACCTGGACCTGGGCCAATGTTGCAAAACACAGAACGCAGGTGAGCGGTACGGGCAAGGCCTCCCCTCCTTACCCCCTTGTGGCACGCACTGCCGAGCAAACCAAGATAGCAGCTCTCGAGGGCGAAATTTAGATGTTGCTACAAAAGTAGCGCTCCAAGAATCCAAATCGAAAGAGCTAGCCAGTTCCTCCTCACCCGCAACTGAGGCCATCGAGAGTGTCCACGGCCCTGGCGGCAGCACTGAGCGCGGAAGCTGCACTTGAGGCTCGTCGAGAGGCCCACATGGACGCCCGTCCTAATGCCTTGGCATGACCTCTGCTATTGCCAAAATGACCGAAACAATCCCCACAATCATCGCCAAGCACAGTCATCGCATAGCGTACGATGATCAGGTGGTCTGAATAAAGACGTGTCTGGCTGCTGTCCCAAAACCCCGCGTCGTGCCATAGAAAATGATGTAGATGAAGATGACAGCTGCACGCTTACAGGAATTGAGGACGCCACTCTCGCCGCAAGTGCTGGCTCCGCAGCTGCGTCCCTACTACTGCTTTTTAACTTGAATAGCCATGGTGGGCAACCCTCAAGCTAGACGCTTTTGGTGTTACGTTTCAGCCAACCCCCAATCAAGTTACTCGATGAAATAGCGGGGGATTCTGTTCCCACACCAAGCAGGCTCACTTCCGGCTTTTCTTGTCGAAGCTTGCTTTACTTCCCGCTGTGGTTGCCCTCCAGGAGCCACGGAACGGTGCTAGCCTTCTAGATTATTCCACGTTCCAGCACTACCCCTGTTCCTGTATATTCGTGCACAAAAATTATACAGCCAACCAAGTGGATTTGGAACTTGATACTTAATATTTCTATGCGATGGTCACCCTCCTTCCGCTAAAAAAACGAGATGCACCATTACACATACTCAACATCTACTGTTCTCTAAAACTTAAAAGTTTCTTTCGCAACACTTTTCAGCCGTGCCATGAAGGCTGTGGGCAGGGATCCCCTTGTGATCGTGGGCATTTTCAACGCTCACAGCACACTCTGGGGGTATGTGCGTGATGAAAAGCCTTGGTGCAAACTAGCAGAACTTGCGTCCACGCTGGGCCTCACTCTTCACACTGACCCTGCATATCCAAGGCGAGTGGGTAACTCCGTGACTTAAAAACGTGTCCGGACCTTACCTTCACTAAAAGAAATGGAAGATCCCACGTACTGTGGGAATCACTGTTATGCAGAGCACGATCGTGGAAGCTTTAGATGTCACTTCAAAATCAGCACAACAATAGGAGGTGGAGGTAAATGATGCCGTACGTGACTTTCATGTCATGGTTATCACGTTTAGACGTGTCATTTACCTTCGTCATCCATTCACGTCAACTGATAAGGAATTTGGTATATGTGAATTTCGTATATCTGCGCTTGAACAGAGAGCAAAGCGCAACCAAACGACCTAGAAGCCTGGATTTGTGTTCGCACATATAGTTGAGCAAAAGTGCCTTCGCGTTAATTAAAATGATTTGATCCATTTTTTTTTCAATCGTTTATCTGTCTCTGTCTCTCTTTTTTCTTTTTTCGTCGACGGAATCAGCTGTGCAGGGCCGCATCCAGTCTGTATGAGTAACCACGCACAATTCTAAAAAGAAGTTTTTGACAGGCTTGTGCATAGCAATTCACGTCTTGGAGCTTTCAAGACCAAACTATTTATTCTCATTTTGTTGACTCGGCGTACCATTTATGCAATAAGGAGTCTAGCGTTAACGTAAAACATATCGCACTCGTCATTTTAAAGTGCGGCAAACTAGCGCCCACAGCGGCGCTTCAGGAGAAAGGTGCCACAGCGCCGCCTAGTGGTTTCCGTGCGAACGGCCTCCCCGGGACGACCGCCCTCATCCCACTACCCCGATCTAGTTCTTTATACCTGCGCCCCACTCTCCCGTCCGCTCACGCCTCACTTGGCGACCCTGGACCAGGCTCGGCGAGTTGCTATAGCCAGTGGAGTTCTGGGCGAAGGGCCCTACTCACTTTAGTTACCTACAGTACAAAGAAACGTTTATTCTCTCTCTCTCACGCACCACCGTAGTGGTCTAGTGGCTAAGGTACTCGGCTCATGACCCGCATGTCACGGGATCAAATCCCGGCGGCGGTGGCTGCATTTCCGATGGAGGCGGAAATGCTGTAGGCCCGTGTGCTGAGATTTGGGCATACCTTAAAGAGCCCCAGGTGGTCCAAATTTCCGGAGCTCTCCACCACGGTGTCTCTCATAATCATACAGTGGTTTTGGGACGTTAAACGCCGCATACCAATCAATCAATCAATCTCTCTCCCTCATTCTTCAGCGTTCGCTAGCTGAGTGCCTCATAAGAACATCCGGAAATGTGTGCTTGAGCGCTGCTGTGAAACGCTAACGCCAGCTGACAACATTGTCTGTTTCTTTTGTTCACTTACTTGTATTTTTAACCAAGCATTCTAGAAACTAGAGCTGGAAACGCATAACGCCATTCTCGTGAAAAAAAAAAACGCCACGCGCGGTGAACGACGCAAATGGCTTCACGGTGTAAGAAAAATAGAATACATTATTATTCTATTGCTGGGTTCTCACGTGCGAAACACCGTTATGGACACTATGCAATGCATTCACATTTCCTCACAATTCGCCTCGGGAAGGTGGGAGAATTTTTTTATCTTATGGTAGCCGTGAGTGTGAACCAAGAAGATTTAAAAAGCAATTGTTTTAAACCTGCTTGGTGTGAACATATGTAAATAATTAAAACCGGAGCTTGAAAACGCACTACATAGGAACACGAGGACGTCGCCAAACAATGAGAAAGAATACATTCTATTTCTTTCTTTCTTTTTTTTTTGTGTTTTAGGCGCACTTCTGAGCGAACATTTACTGGCATGCCCAACTCATTACCTTAACCTTTCCTGAAATTTGCCAATAATTTTCTCATTTACACAAACCGCCAAGCTACTCTGAAAAGAACCATTGCAGCATGAATGTTTTTGTACACTTCACTGACTTGTTTGCGGCAGCGCTTCTAACCAATAACGAAGCATAAAGTTCGGGACCCAAAAGCTTCGCTTTTAGGAGGCGAATGCGATAGCGATCTTCTGTTTCTAGTGGGTACTTAAGGCACTTAATGAATGAAAGCTTTTCGAATTTGTTATGCACCCGCTACGTGGCATTAAAGAAGCAGGCGCAGCATCATTGGTTGGTTGGTTCCTCAACACTTGTGCGCAACCCACTCAGGGGTATAAGCCTTAAATCGGACGGTGCCTTGCTTATTAAACTTATTCACTTCTTGAAAGAAAGACTAGAATTCATTAGGTAATATAGATTTTAAATTAAACTTGTAAGAATAAAGAAATAGAAGAATGACCTATTAAACAAAAAAACATCTGTAACAGCGTTGAAGAGGCTGCTGTGGCTAAAACCAAATGTTATTGCGCCAAATGAAAGAATCGCCGGATGTGACAAGTTTAAGTCCAACTTTCGTAGGGGTTCTTCTAGTAGTCTTCCCCTTTGACTTTTAAATCTTGGGCATGTCAAAAAGAATTGCTCCAGAGATTTACTCTCAGCACAGTAAAAGCATAAAAGAGATTGTGCCTGACCTGACCTGTGAAGGTGAAAGTTCCCAGCGGAGCGTCCGACTGCTTAACTTCATTCGCGACGAGGCGGACCGGCCTGGCGAGGCCGCCGTCGAAGAAGGCGGGATGGCCATCGGCAAAATCGGCGAGTATCGTCTTAGCACGGACGCGTCTTGAAATGAGTACGTCGAGTGGTTGGAATTGTTTTGCTTCGCGAATAAGATAACAATGGATGAGCAGAAAATAGACGTTTTAAGTTGTTGCGGCGAAGCAGAGTACAGGCTCTTCGTAACCCTGGTGAAGCCGGTAAGACCAACCACGACAAGCTACGACGAAATCAAGACGGCTGTTCGCAAGCACCTGCACCCGCCGCCATCCGAGCTGCACGCAAGGTTTAGGTTCTACAGAAGAAACCAGGCTGCTGATAAATCAGTGTCAGACAACGTTACCGCTCTGCGGAAGCTAACCGAAGACTGCGGGTTCGGTGACAAGCAGTTACCGTTAAACATCTTGATGCGGGATCGTTTCGTGTGCGGCATCGAAAATGAAGCAGTGACGGAAAGACTTCTTGCCGAGCAGAACCTCACGTTCCAGGTCGCGTACGGCATGGACGTGACAGCTGAAGCTACAGCGCAACAGCGGCCAGATATACACAACCAGGGACGAGACGAGACAAAATAGAGCCAGGGCCTAATTCAAGCCAATCGCATGAAACAAGAAACCAGGGCAGAAGGTTCCAGTTGTTATCGCTGAAAAAGTAAGCACGCTCCACATTTATGCCGTTTCAGAAAGGCGGAATGTTTCAAGTGCAGAAAAACTGGACATGCAGCAAAAGCCTTTGGTTCAAAATACGAAGTTAGAAAGTTTGAAAGAAAGACTTTCGAGGAGCCGAAGAAAAAAGATGGGAAAAGCAAGGGCGCTTACGAAATCACTGAATTATTTTCTGTTCAAGTGGTTGAGCAAAAAGAAAAATAGATGGTAGACGTACAGATTTAGGAGCAGACTGTACCCATGAAAATTGATTCTAGAGCATTGTGATGAATTGTCAGTGATGACATCTTTCGATCATTCGCGAGAAAGCAATGTACTCAACGCTTGCATACTGGTCAAAGGAAACTTCGCCCGTAGTTGGTCGCGTAAGTGTTGCAGTGAAATTCAAGGGCCGCAGGGCAAAACTGTCTTTGTTGATAGTGAAGAGAAGAGGTGACAGTTTGCTTTGGGCGGAAGTGGTTTGGGCCATTGGGCATTAGGCTGCATGGACTTCAGCACATGAATGTTGAATACGTGACTTAACATGTTTCTGAAGTATTTCGCAGTTACCTTCTTGGCTTTAATGGACCACCAGTGCACATCGTACTGAAAGACGGCGACAGACCAACGTTCCTGAAGAGTCATCCAGTACCACTAGCACTGAAGGACGATGTGGCCAAAGAATCGGACCGCTTGGTGACAAGGAGTCTTGGAACCAGTCGAGTTGCCCAACTGGACAACTCCGCTAGTGATAGCAAGGAAAAAAGACAGTATTTTATTTATTTATTTATTTATTTACCATAGTACTCACAGCGCCCGAGGGCATTACCGGGGTGGGGGGAGAATACGAAATTTTAGCACTGAATACAGATACTCACACATCTACGACACAATAATAACGCAATTCATTGTCAACTATACATAGCGGCACGTGGGAGTAGACAATACAAAGGAGCTTCACAGTACCGCCTCTTCCCTAGACATCCTCGCGAGTACGCTACTCTAGACCGTGAAGTAATCTTGAATACTCTTCAATTGAAGTAACCTCTGCTACTTCAGAAGGCAACCTATTCCACGGCGCTATTGCCCTGGGGAAAAAATGACATTTTAAATGCGTCAGTGCGGCAACTAATTTCTCTTATGTGGTTGGCATGAACTAGTCGCTGTGAAACTTAGTCTGGTTTGCAAAAGTATCGTGAGGGGTCGAGACCTCTACAGCTGTGAAATATGTTGTGTAAAAGTTTCAACCTCAGATATTACCTTCACTTGTCGAGAAGTCCCCAACCAAGTTTTTTTTGCTTTTAAAACAGTGAAATTTCTGGTAAAATCAAAGCAGGCAAACCTAACAACCATGTTTTGAATCCTTTCTAAATTGCACACATCACATGCCTTCCACGTATCCCACACAGCTCAAGCGTAATCTAAGACTGATCGAATGTTAGTCATATATAGTTGATTCTTGGCCTCAAGTGGTAACTTACTTGCGTTTTTCGCAGGAAACCTAACACACGTCCTGCTTTACTTCTGACATGATCGATGTGACGGCTCCAGGAAAGGTCCAGTGTAAAATAGGCACCGAGATGCTTCACAAACTGTTCGCAGCCTGGTTGACTTTACAGTTTAAAGTGAGTCATGTTGTGCCTTTTTTCTAGAGAAACACATATGCACTGCTTTTTTTGCGTTATTGAACATACGCCACTTTCCACATCACTCAGAAACTGTGTCAAGATCGTTTTCAAGAGTAGTGCAATCATGGGAGCTATGTATGAGTCTGTACGAAACACAGTCGTCGGCAAATAATTTGATATGTGATAAAATACCGGAAAAAATGTCGTTTATGTAGATGAAGAACAGTAGTGGACCCAAGACTGACCCCTGAAGCTCTCCAGAGGACACATAAACTTCTCGGGATGACTTACCATTGATGATAACATTTTGCCTCCCTAAATTTAAATACTCGCTTATCCAGTTCACAACCATATTGTTCACTTTATACAGTTACTCATTTTACGTTACGACTTTGTGGTGATTACCGCAGCACAGTAAACAATGCCGATAAACCCAGGGGGTATCGTTTTATTACTGCCGCACATTTACTTTCGACTCTCGGGTCAAGCAAGATATTTACTAAGCTCGACCTAGCTCAATCTTATCAACAGCTTAGCCTCGTTGATGTGCCAGCCAAAGTACTGAAAGTTAACACAACCAATGGGTTGTACTAGGTCAGGCGGCTGCCATCTGGAATTTCTGTCGCGCCGTGGGTGTTCCAACGAGTAATCGACGCATTGTTGGCAAGCATCTCTGGCGTTAAGGCTTATCTTGATGATATTCTCATTTTCGGGCGTTACGCATGCAGAAAGACTTAATGCTGTATTGCTACGCTTACAAAAAGAGCAGTTCAGGGTTGATGATGAATAATAGTGTTCATTGATGCAACGGTCATGTTATGGTCAAAGAGCGCCATGAACAATGATGAGAGAAAAGCAGTGCTGCGTTAATAAAGTAATGTGAACAGAATATGAACACTGATAGTGTTGCGCGGCTGTAAAGGGACCTAAAATTTTACGTTGTGAGGCTGGTTAAAACTAAAAAATAATAAAAATATGGTGGTGACATAAAACGCATGGAGGTGCAATAATGACAATGATGGTGGAGAGGGCCATCGCAGCCGCGCCCTCTGTACAGTGGTCGAGCCACGGATCACCTCGAAATATGGGGTGAAAACGATGGACATGTTTTAGAAACCTAAAAAGTGATGGAAGTTTAAAAAGCGTATTTCTACCCATGAGCATCCCCGGGTGTAGGGGGAGCTGCTGTCGGCAGGGTTGTAAAAAGTGCTTTCTTAGGGTATCTAACTCATTGCACTGGACGAAGATGCGGAGAATAGTAAGTGGTTCTCCACATCTTTTACACAGTGGTGCATTGCTGGCAGACAAAAGATATGAATGTGTATAGTGTGCGTGCCCTGTTCTTAGCCTTGTAAGTACTACATCTGTGGGTCATGATTTTGATAGTGGCGGCCAATTATAAAATAACAGTTTAATAGGATGCAGTTGATTGCCAGTGTGTCTATCCCACGTGATCTGCCAATGATCCCTGAGCTTCCCTTTTACAAAAGGTTTCAAGTCAAGTGCAGTGATTAGTATCGATGCATTGAAAGCGGTGTCATTAGCGGATGCAGCCAGCTTGTTTGCCAGAACGTTTCCTTGTATTTCGTGGTGCTTTGGCAACCAGAAAACAACGTCATGCTGTTTTGATGAGTATAGAGTGCGCAAAAGTGAGAAGAGCGACACTAGAACGGGGTTTCTGTAGTTTTTAGGAGTTTTCAGGTCTTCTCCCACACTTAGGGAATCTGTGTATACTACCGCTTTTTCTAGTTTTGTCTTTTTGATGTGTTTTACGACCGCCAGGATTGCATAATTTTCTCCTGTAAAAATACTTGCATCAGGATGGAGAACGCCGGCCTCTGAAAAGCATTGGCCTACTGCTGCACATGTCACTGAAGCGTTGGTGTTTGAGGTATTGGTAAAGAACTCGCGGCATGTGTATTTATGCTGTAGTTCGATGAAGTATATATGAATGTGCGAAAGTGGCGTGTGCTTGGTGATTTCTAAGAAAGAGACATCACAGTCAATGAGCTGCCAAAGCCATTGCGGCAGATATGCAGCGGTAGACATCAAACTTTGTTGGATAAGTGACATGCCTGTTTCTTCGGCGAGGCCCCTCACGCGGAGCGAGTAGGGCTGCCTAAATGAAGGACTGGCCTGGAACAAACCAGAATTCGACAAATCATCAGTCGTGAGATGATAGGGGTAATGCTTGTCTGCTTTCACCGTGAGAAAGTACACAAAATACACGTAACATCTCTGTATGTGGAGCAACCATTCATTCTAATACAAATACAGGCTCTTCATTGGGCTAGTTTGAAAAGTGCCCCTACAAAGCCGGATGCACAAATGGTGCACAGGATTCAGCATCTTTAAAGCACTTGGTGCTGCAGATTGATAAACGACGGCCCAATAGTCTAAGCCAGCGCGAATGAGGCTTTTGCAAAAGTTCAGCACGCGCTTCTTGTCACAACCCCATGTATTTCGATATAACACGTTCAAAATATTCATGGTTTCTTGACTCTCATTTTTGATATGCTTGATGTGTGGTACGAAGGTCACTTTTTAGTCTATTAGTGTGCCCAGAAACTTATGTTCAGTCTTTACAGGCAGACCTCATCCATGCAGGTCGATGCCAGGGTCAGGGTGAAGGCCCCTCTTTCTAGAAAATACGATGAAACTGCTTTTTCATGCGTTAAGTTTAAACCCATTTTCATTGACCCATTTCAAGATCTTGTTCAGACCTAACTGAACCAGACGTTGACACATTGAGAGGTCACACTATTTAAAGCCGACTTGTACATCGTCGACATATGTGCAGTAGAACATGTTTCGTGGGATAGCGAGGCACAAGGAGTTCATTTTGACTATACATAGTGTGCAACTCAATAGAACACTTTGCGGCACTCCTGTTTCTCGGACAAACGTGCGGGACAAAGCGGTGCCCACTCGGACAAGAAACGTCCGGTTGGACAGGTAGCTTTCGATTATTGTTAACATTCTACCCTACACACTTAAGTGTGACGAGTCTCGGAGTATGCCAAAGTGCAACGCAGTGTCAGAGACCTTCTCCATATCGAGGAACACAGAAAGAAACAATTGTTTATGAATGAAAGCATCACGAATTTGCGCCTCGATACGGACAAGGGGGTCAGTGGTTGACCTGGCCTCTCGAAACCTACACTGGTATGGGTCAAGTAAGCTATTAGCTGCAAGGAAGTGCGTCAGTCGCAAGTTTACCATTTTCTCAAAAAGTTTGCATAGGCAACTGGTCAGTGCGATGGGTCTGTAAGTCACCGTGCATCATGGCTCCTTGCCTTCTTTCAAAATTGAAATGACGATAGCCTCTTTCCAAGAAGTAGTCATATCGCCCGTGGACCATATAGCATTGTAGAGGGACATAGGGTGCTTTGTCTTTGGGCAGGTAGGTTCTTTAACATTTTATATATTACATGATCGGAGCCTGGGGAGGACGTATTGCAGCAATGAAGCGATGCCATTAATTCAGGTGAACAAAAAAGTTTATTATATGCGTCATATTTTGTACATGCTTTTTGTACATACTTTTTTGTAGCATTGGAAGGCCTCAGAGTAATGCAATGAGCTAGACACCCGTCGGAAGTGTTCACCCAGAGAGTTCGCCTTATCTTCTAGGCTGGCACTTGGGGTGTTCACAAGAGGAAGTGAATATGCCTGTCTCCTAATTATGCTATTGACTCAGTTCCCGACTTTGCCCTCATGCGTATGGGAAGTAATGCCTGTTAGGAACTTCTGACAAATTTTGCCTCGCCTGTCGGCGTGTTCTCCTGCCTTGCGACTTTATGTTCTTAAAGTTTTTAAGGTTCTCCGCTGTGGGAGAGCACTGAGAAACAGTCATGATTCACGTTGTTTCCTGCGCACTTTTCGGCACTCATTGATTCACCAGAGGACACGTCGTTTTTTGGGCAGTGCAGACGTTTCTGAGATGCATTGAGCTGTAGCGTCAGTAAAAAAGGCAGTAAAGTACGGCACAACCGCATCTATACTCCAACAGAATGTGTCACTCCAACTTAAGCGGTTAATCTCGTCGAACTGTTTCTAATTAGCTTTGTCCGTGAGCCATTTAGGAACCTGTTGAGAGCATTGATTTGATGGTGGTGTGCTCCAACATACGGGAAAGTGATCACTTTCAATAGCATTCTTGATTACTTTCCACTGTAGCAGGGCAGAAGTGATTGCAGTACATTGCTGGGGTCTATGAATGAGTACGCTTTGTTGGCGAGGCGAAAGTAAGTGTTTTTTTTCTGGTTCAACAGACATGAACCAGAAGAGAGCAGAAACTGCTCAAATAGGCAGCCTTGTGCGATGCAGCCAGAATCACCCAATAAACAGCTATGTAAATTAAAGGCTCCAAAGACCATGTAAGGTTCTGGTAGCTCATCAATCAATGACCGGAATTCTTGTTTTACGATATGATGCTGTGGAGGTATCTAAAAAGAGCAGATAGTGACGAGTTAGTTCAGAAGAACTACTCAAACAGCCACTGCCTGAAGTAGTGCTTGTAGTCGTAGATGTGTACATGCTACACCTTGACTAACTATAATAGCCACGCCACCAGATGATGCCACAGCATCATCTTGGTCCTTTCAGGATATCACATAGCATAGCGGAAATTTGGGACTTCAGGCGTGTTTCCTGTATGTACACAACTTTTGGCGAATCTTCGTGTAAAAGTTCCTGAACACCATCGAGGTTTCTTAGCAGTCTTTTGACGTTCCACTGTAGTATTTGTGTCATTTTAGTGTTGTGTGGTGCTGTGTGTACACAAAGTGCTGTCTTAGGTTACAGGGTCTTTTGGGGGTCCCGTGAGTTGGGTTTTTTTTTGTCGCGTGCTCCCAAAAGCTTCGCCTGTCCTTGTGTGCATCACCCCTTGCGAGATGGCGGATGGTGCCTGCCCAGCAGGCAAGTTTGCAGGGGTTTCGGGCCTGACTGCACTTGCAGTGCTCGGAGTCCGGCAGACACGGAATTATGCCAGCCCTGTTTGTCAGGGGGCAGAGCAGTACAGGCAGCTCCAGCCGGGTGCGCTGATGGCGCGACCACGGTCACACTCTGTGAGGCACTTGCGAACGCGCGCGGAAAGGTTTGTCGTGGCGCCCCGGTGCGCCGCACCAGCGAAAGAAGGATAAGATGGCTTGTGCAGAGAAAAACGTTTGCGTGCCTATTGCAAAGAGAAGTTGAATCGGAATTTTAGTTCAATAATTTCCTTCTATTTTTTCCACAAGTCGTGAGCTTAAGTAGGCGGGGTGGTCTCCTCCACAGTTGGCACAAAAGGCTTCAGAACCACGTTTTTCAGACACGTGTTCCTCAGATTCAAAGTTGGCACGTGTGGCATGTCCTGTGCACCTTTGCGACCCATGTCCGAAGCGCTGACTTTTGAAGCGACGGTGAGGATTTTGGATGTTCGGTCTCACACGTAGGTTACAGTAGCCAGTTTCAATTAATTCAGGGAGGTTGTAGGTTGCCAATCCTAAAGATATGTGCTTGGTTGGGGTTTGTTTGTTATTTGGCGTAATCATGTTTTTCTGTACTTTCACAACGTTTCGGTCTTGCCATTCATCGAAGAATTCACTTTCAGGGAGTTCGAGGAGGTCGTCATAAGAGATGATGCCACGCACTGCATCTATGGATCCATGTGGCCCTACTGACATTGAGATGTTTCCAAAATCCACATGTTTTGACAGTTTCTCGTATTGCAACTTGTCACAAACTTCCAGAAGAAGATCGCCACATCCCATCTTAGTTACTTTGTGTCCATGGCCAATTGCCTCAGTGAGAGCTTTCACACGAGGAATGTTGAGATTGTTCGGACTGTCTTTGTCTCGTGTTAGCTGTGGATCACATGGGTACTTAGAGAAAGACTCTGCGTTGGACAAATGTAAGAAATTAATCGGTGCGCCATCTTTTCTGGTGGCGATCAAGTAAGGCGGGAAAAGATTTTGCCATATAATTTTTGAAGTTCGGCGATGATGGTGGCCACCCACCACCCTCCTAGCAAGTGGACGCTATAAGGTTGAATAGTAAACACTTGAAGACGGCAGCAATGCGTCGCCACTATTACCAAATATAACTACCCAAGGTTGGGCAACTGCGCAGGTTAACGCTCACCACCAGGAGAGTTGGAAGTAAACGGAAAAGAGAAGATTACAAGACAGATAAAACGTGTGAGATAAAGACGAAGATGTAAGGAGAGAGATAGGAAAAGGCGACTGCCGATTTTTCCTGGGTGAGTCAGCCCAGGGGTTGCCGTGTACGTAAAGCCGGGGACAAAGGGGTGTGTTGCCTCTGCCGGGGGGCCTTAAAATTTCAATCACCTAGCATCGACTGATCCCTTTTCCCCGGACACCGCTAAGCGATACACGGCGAAGCGTGGGAGGAGGTCGAAACCCCCCGTTGGCTCGGGACTGTGGTGTTGCAACACACCAAACACCTGCTTGCGCAGACATCTCTGCAGGGTCGCAGTTAAGAGTTAACAAGAGAAAGTCTGAATTCAGCAAGACGAACATCGAATACTTGGGACACCGGATTTATAACACAGGGATCTATCTGGGCCCAAGCAAGACTGACGCCCTCCATAAAGTGCCAACGCCCACTATCAAGAGAGAGTTGCAAGCTTTTGGGGGTCTACCGAACTTCTACAGCCCTTTTCTCGAAGGCAGGACTGGAGAGGTGGAGCCCTATACCGGCTCCTTGACAAGCACTATGAATGGGAGTGGAAAAATTCGCACCAACAATGCTTTGAGAAGCTGAAATAGCTGCTTAGCTCCGATGGAGTAATTGCTTTTTATGACACCGAGCGTCCCTTAATGATGTGCTGTAATGCATCACCCGCAGGGGTGGGGTTGGTGCTAGCCCAAATAGCTGCTGACGGCTGCGAGAAACCCATAGCTTATGCTTCACGAACTCATAGCGCAAGTGAACGTAACTGCGACCAAATTGACAAAGACGGTCTAGCTGTCACCTTTGGTGTCAAGAGATTTCAGCAGTTTTTTGCTGGGCGGAAAGTTATGGTGATAACAATCACAACCTGCTTTTGGTTTATTTAACGGGAAAAATGAATATCCGAAGTACTGCCGTCCAGAATTCTGCGCTGTGTTTTGTTGTTGTCTGCGCATAACTATCGCATAGAGTACAGGTGAGCTGAGGACAACTACAACACCGATGCACTAAGACAACTGCCAGCTCCCGGGGATGAGGACGAACCCCAACTACCTGGAGAGAGCTTTTACTGGATGCTGTTGGGTGTTCACCGTTACAGGCACCGGACATCGTCAATCTGATCAAAACAGACAGCGTTTTGTCCAAGGTAAAGTACTGCATCCTGAGAGGTTGGCTTTCGACACAAATAAACAACACGTTTACAGCATACGACGTGAGAAAGACCGAGTTGTCATTGCACCGCGATTGAGCACTCTGGGGCAATCGCGTGATACTTCTAGGAGCCGCAAGAGAGCGAGTGCTCCAACTCCTGCATTCAAATCACCTAGGAAGGAGCACTATCAAAGCAGCAGCAAGACGACTCGTGCGAAGGCCAAACATGAATCGCCAAACTGAAGAGTATGTATGGTACTGCCAATGATGTCATAGCAATCGACAAAACGACCCTAAGGCTCCCGTTCACTTTCGGGTCAGACCAGACCAACCTTGGAGTTGTCTGCACATACATTTTGTGGGCATAGTCAAAGGAGAGGTATTCCTTATCGTGGTCGATGCATACAGCAACTGGGTCGAGGTTGAAATCATGTCGTTAATAAATCCTGTGGCTGTTGTGACAAGCCTAAACAACATGTTAGCGATACATGCCGTGCCAGATGTTATTGTTTCTGATAATAGAAATTCCTTCACATGTGCAGAGTTCCAAACTTTTTTGAAGTGTGATGGCGTGCGTACTGTTTTTACGGCACCTTATCATCCCGCCAGTAAAGGCAGAGCCGAGAGAATGCTTTGGGAAGTCAAAGAAGCTTCAAAAATGGAGCAGGAAGAATCGACACAGTGCAAGATTTTAAGGTTTCTGATTAAACAGCAGACGACTCCACATTCTTTCACAAGACAATATCCAGCAAAAATGATGGAGCGGTGACTGAGAACGGCTTTAGGTCGCCTTTATTCGCACCGACAGTGTGTGCATGAAGTTCACCTTCCAGATACAAAGAGGTACAGTGTTGGTGGCACTGTCTACTCTAAAAGCTTCACTCCAGGTCCCGGGTGAAAAGCTGCCAGTGTATTGTTGGTCAGAGGCCCGATCTTGTACACTGTCCAACTGGATGATGGCGAGCGTCATCACCGACATCGGAACTAACTGAAAAGTGCCTGCATGAGTTGCTAAGCAGACAAGGGTACCGGGGTGGGCTGCCACACCGCGCTATTTCTCACGGAAACATGACCACAACCGCAGCCTACGATCCAAGAAGAAACTGTAGCGAAGATTTCACGTCAACCTACGGAAAAGGCAAGCACTAGAGGCCCACAACAGCAATTGACGAAAGCAGAAACTTTGCAGAAAAGCGCGGAGCATGCCGGCCAATAAGACTGGATCATGCCGTAAAGTCAACGCGCTTTCAACTGCCTATTCTACGTTATGGTAATAATGAATAGCCCAACGTAGCTTTGTATTCTTTTTATAACTAATCTTGGAAAGAAGGAGCGTTGTGTACTGTTGTCACATGTACATTTGTTCTCACCCACGCGAAAAGCGGTGGCCTTTTCACGAGTTCACAGCCACTCTATGAAAGCAGTGGGCGTCAATAAACGTACGTTCATTTCGCAGTGGAGCGTCTGACTGATTTACTAAGGCGAGCATGCAACTACAATGTTAGCCACCAATGCGTGTTTATCAGCTTGGTCGCTACTTATAAAATACACCGTTGTATTGAGTATTTTCCTGAAAACACAGTAGACGACAACGAAGGTATTACCTAAGGCAGGCCCAAACATGCTACCTTGCTCAGTGGCATAGGTGTATTTGATAGACAATGCTAGGTGGGGTTTCAACAGGCGACTTTTTAGTTTCGTTGTGTAGTTAATAATAAGAGGTGTCGTTACAGCGTTTCAGCATGAAACCTCCTTCTATATGCTTTATTCTGTTGTGTAATTCCTTGTAATATAATCAACTCGAAAGTGAACAATACGGTTTATAAGACAAAGTGACTTAGCTTGTTATTTATCGAACGCGGATTGACCTTTGATGTTTCACAGTTCTCCCATGTGGCCGAAACATTGGCTGAGCTTTGATAGAGTCGATTCCGATGCATGACTTGGGAGTTTAGCCGGTTTGCGGGAAACACTAGCCTAAGGCAAGCCGCAATCAAAGCTTAGCGGTTTAATAAAGCTTCTCTGATGTAGGCAAAACAGACCGGGTGAATGCTGAGCACCATCGTTCACATCAATGACAATGTTCATAGTCTTTTACATGATCATGAAAAAACTCCCATTCCAGTAGTTCACATGCAATGACATTTGAAGTATTTAAAATAAATACTTCAAATGAAGTATTTATATAGAAACTCCCTCTTATGGCACAATATAAATTTTGTTATCGAATCAGGCATCATAAGAAGAATATTTCGAGAGCTGCCCTAGTTTTATTTTCAATTTTAGAGATACCTACGCTGCGCGCATATAAAAAGAATTTCGAAAGCAGTAGGGCACAATCTGCAGTACTCATTGTTTTGCATACACTTGGGTTATAATCTGATGGGAAAACAGCACTACAAGGCGAAGTGGTAGCCCTTCTCCCCATGTCCAGTCTACGCACCCGACAAGTTCGAAGAGTTTTGGCACGCCTAGCCAAAATTTTTTTCCGGAGAGGGAGTGGGCACCTGCTTCACATTGAAGTGGGAGCCGGGCGGACATATGCGGTCTCGCGTCTTTGTGCTCTCTATGACATGCAAGAAAAATCTAGACAGCCGGGCACGAGTGCGATGTTACACCCGCCCCCTGTATACAAAATCGACTTAGCGAGTCCAGTATAACAGCGACTGGTCCTCTGACTACTCTACACTGTACATTAACAACGCACTGTCACTTAGCCGTACTCAGCAAATCCTGCCGTTTTCAAGAAGCAGCCAAGCAATGTAACAAACAGACACGCAATCGGTGCCTTGAGAGAAGGGCACTGCCAGTGACAAGGCCAGTGGCTTTCAGAAATCTGCCGGGTTAGTGGACCGAAATTGTAGTGAGGTCACTAGTAACCATAGCAACAAAAGCCTGAACTCCGCACCATCACCTAAACGCTTAATAGGAGTTTCGCAGCAATGAGGGAAAGGCGGCAGTGACAGTATTTAGAGTGGAGAAAACAGTGGCGCTGAGGTAACACCGCCCACACCTCTGACAAGGAAGCGAAAATGCGGGCCATTTTAGATGAAGGGTGTGTGCAACCGACAACAATATCTCTTCAACCACTCTGTGCGTGCACACTGGCAATTGTGCACGTTTTATACCTTCTATGTCCGCTACGCTTAGCGCGTTCATTAAAGTATAGGAGGCACACCCGTTGACCACTCAAGCTCTAGCCACGGACGTGCAATTTCGTGGCCAGCCGATGGGTAAGCAGTTCCACATGACATACGCGTTATTGTTGCTCCGTTTTTTTGTTGACTCCTACAAGTTCATAACATGAACTTTATTCGATCCCTCTCAAGCAAAAGTTTCAGTTAATGTGGACATATTCGCTAAACTGTTTGAGCTCGACGTCGTCATCAGAAAAAGTAATTGACAGCGTTGGGTTTCATAAAAAAAAAGGCCTGTTTAATTGAATTGGGGAAGCGATTGATGGGCATCGGGTGATTAAGTAATCTAACTGCTTCTATTTTTTATCTGCTCCTTCTGTCTGAAGCACTTTCTTGCACATAACCGTGATAACTCACAATCATGACTGTCCGCAGCCAGCGTGCAATAATTATCACTTCAAGCCTGGTGAAAGTTTTAGGTTTACTGTATTATATTTTAATAACGCGTATTGTTGAAGTGTTACATTTCGGATAATGGTAGAACTTCCGTAGGCAGGGTAGAGTGCATTCCGTTCGCCACTGACCGATGAAAAAAGAACTTTCTTTCTGCCTGCACCTGCAAACTCATATGCACGTGAATGCTTGAATAATCGGGCTTAGAGCAGTGAGAAAAAAAGTCAAAGCATATCTACGGAGTGAATGATGATGAGTGGGGCGAAGCGTCCGTCTGTCCATTCGTTCTTGCTTCTGTCCATTCATGCGTCCGTCCATCCATGCGTCCAATCGTACGTCCATCTATCTGTCCGTGCGTGCGTCCTTGTGTCCGTTTGTTGAGTTGTCCGTCAGTTTGTTCGTTCGTCCGTCCATCCGTGCATCTGTCTGTGTGTTTATCTGTGAGTCCATACATCTAGTAAGCACTCCAAGTACCAGCGTCTCGCATTTTTTCATCATATACTCGTCATATGCAAGCACCGTCATCCAGCAGGCATTTCAAAGACTAAACGAGAGGTGGCTACCGACTACTACTGCTACTACATACATCAGAAATGCACGACCAACGGCTTCAGGAGCTTCGCCCCTAAAGAACGCCAGGCATGCGCGAAACGCGTAGCACTGTCACAATGAAAGCTCGAAAAGCGGTCTTTCAGAGGCTTTTCTTAACACTGAGTAACTGCTACAAGCACACGTGCTGGGTACCCATTACGCCATAAATATTCTTAAGTTTCGTGCAGTAGGGTGGAATTCAGTATGATACCCTTCATTATTGTTCGGAGAAGCGTGGTATCTGGTATCCGCTATACACTTGCAAGAAACTTTATGCGAGTATTTTACGCAGTGGGTGATGACGATGAAGAATTATGCCTGAAGTGTGTATGCGCCACTGTTGATGGGTAAACAAGAACGAGGTTTTGTAAAGGGTTGCATCAATGGAAGACCCACTACTTATGAAATTCGCATTGTGTGACACCTGGCTGTTCCTTTGATGTTCTAAAACACCTTACTGATATTAGCGTGCTTCCTTTCCCGATATTGGGCCTGCCTAAACCCACTTTCAGAATTATTTATATAAGCTGGCGTGACTCAGTGATAGAATACACGGTGGGAACGCAGCAGACCCGGATTCGAATGCCATTGTGTCCTAGGTATTTTATGCACTGAGTTCTTACAGCAAAAGCTGTAGTGAGATCGCAACTCGGGTCAAACGCAGCACCGTAGTGTTCCGCCACTGCTACAACCACCGGTGTCCGTAACCACGTCGCGCGAAATTAGAAAAAAAACTTGCACCAATAACACAGTGGGGCTGAGAGCCGGGTCCACTGAGTGCTAGCGCAGTATTCTACCACTGAGCCCCGCCGGTGTTTGGGACTAGTTGGCAAACTTTTCTTAGGCAGTCTTGATGTCGGGAAAGTAATCGCGGTAATACGAACTCTAAAGCGTTTTAAAACAATGAAATAACAAAGAGTCGTCGCACAATAAGGGCGCTTAACAAGTGGGTCATCCAATGCTCCAACTAATTACACAAGGCTTGTATTTGTTTAGCTAGTAACTGTGACACATACACACTTACTCGTCGTCGTCATCCACTGCATTAGCAAATGGTATGAAATTCCTCGAAATTGTTTAGTGGATACCACGCTTCTCAGAAGAATGACGAAAAATAGCATAGCGAATGCCAGCCTACTACCCTAAATTTTTATTATAAATGGCGTAGTGGTCATCGAGAAAGTGTTCTTGCAGCAGTTACCCAACAAGTGTTTAGAATAGGCTCTGAAAGGCCGCTCTTCTAGCTTTCACTGTGACTGTGCAGCACCTTCCGCGCAGACCTGGCGTTTTTGTTTTCTTATTTCTTGCAATATGGGTAAGTACACCGGTGGCAGTGGCGGACAACTATGGCACCGCATGTGACCTGTGTTTTTATTTCGTACGAGTATTCGCTGTAGAACAAAGAACTATGAAATGTTGGTGAAAACATAATTGCAGTACAGCTTTGTTGAGCTTTGTTCTTCTGTTACACTAGAGCCTAGAGTAATTGGTTCGTAATGCCAGGGTGTGTGTTAAGGCACACAGACACGAGGAGAAAAAAAATCGGCACCGTATCTGCACACTAATCTGCAAATGTCGTCGAAAGACGATAGTCGTGCGTGTGGAGAGAGTGAACAAAACATTTACTTGATGTTCTGCGCAAGAAAATTGGTGATTGGTATTCTGGAGGCGCTGCGTTAGAGTGCCTCGAGCATGCATCGGAAGTGAATAAGCGCATCAAGCCACGTCAATCGTGAGACATGAGCGCCATCTGACAGTTTTCTTGGCAAACGAAGCACGTGGCTCGGAGACTGGTGTGCGCGCCCGTCTCAGAGGTTATAAAGTGCAGAACGCAAGGTGACGGGTAGGTCCCACCACCGTCTCGTCTTAGCCATGCATTGAAAACACTTGCCTATTCGTGCAGGCGTTGCTTGGTAGCGCTGCGTGATAAGCGCTACGGTTCTTAAAATTATATATGTATGCCGTTTCTTGTAAAACACGCACATACAAAATATATACGTGTTGTTCTGGTGCCCCAGACAGGCGCAATATTTGCTCTTTAATTGACAATTGCACAAGTGTAAACGCTAAATTTAAAGCAACGTTGGTGGACGCTGCGGATGGGGTCGGCCGTTTTAAGTACTCGATGCCGTTAAGAGTGAACAAACAGACAAATATATTGACAGACAGACCAAAAGTTTTGCGTTGAAGGTCCCTAAGAGAGACTATCGTCTTTAATAAACCGGAACGAAATAGACCTTTTTTGTCTATTATGTATCCTGCCGATTGCTCAAATTGATGTTAGACCTCAATCACAGCGCACAATATAAAGAAGCGGATTCACACCACTGACACAGTGTGTGAGATGTTAACGTGTTAACTGATGCTAACGTGTTAACGTGTTAACGATGTTAACGTGATATTAACTTCTGATGTAGCCATGTACTACCTTACGATTGTCGCAAGGGCCGTATACAATAGAGTGACAGAAGTATGCGGCTTGTGAGTGGCATATAAAGTAGACGCTCGAAAAATTCACAGAATTTTAGTGTATGACGTTTCCTTTTTCATGTCAAACTTCCAAAATAGAATGCGGACTTATATGCGCAGATTTGAAGGGTACCTATCTATTTTCTTGAATACTTGACCACACTGCATGTCCTCCATTGCTAACCTCGCAAGCACAGCCAACAAATCATACTGTTCATCGCAATACAGAGGCCTCTTCAAAATATAGTCGATTAGTGACTGTCACGGACGGCCAGTTTTGGCGACCCGGCATCACGGCAATGAACGGGCGCCGTACATCCCCACTGACCGTGGGAACGGCGGGCGCAAGAAAGGGAGCCGAGAAGTGCAGAATGGGGTGCTCTTCTTAGAACGTCGCCGCCGACGTTTGATCCTTTTGTAACTGCGGCGGCGTCTGCAAGGTCGTGGAAGGCCGCGATGTACCCCGAACAAGGATTAGACTACGGGACGCACCGGCTGAGAGCCAAACAGTCTGACCATTTCCCACGGGGAAAAGCGTGGGAAAACCTCTGGTGGCCAAGCCGTACGAAAACAACCCAACAGGTTGTCACTCTCGCTAGTTGAGGGCCCTCTACTAAATAAAAAGGGGTGGGTCAGTATATTTTTGGGGCTGAGTTTTCATCAATGAAACGCGCATAATTGGACCCATTTAAAGGTCTCTTGTCCCCAAGGAAGAGAGCGAGGAGACACGAGGGATATTTAAGCGGAGGATTTTGCCCTTCTAGGCAGACTAGCCGCTGACCAACATGGTGTAGAAACAGATCAACAAGCATCTCTTCTAGAAGTTTTTAGTGCGGCTCTCTATCGGCTGACCACCTTAACTTAGCCGTTCGTCTAGTTGTGACGCGATATTAACATCTGCCACGTAGACATCGGGACTTCGCCTCGAGTTAGCTCAACCTGCCCGAAGTCACCTGCAAGCACTAGCCTCCCGGAGCCACCAGCGTTTCGACACCGCCGACATCGCAGTCGTGCCAGAACTCTCTTCGACTTCTCGCATCTGATGAGACGGGGACGCAACGCTGCCGGTCATCACACGTATGCCTTCACCTGTTTATATCTTTGAACTTTCTCCTCCGTAGTTCTATTGTTGTTAGTTAGTGTAGTTTGTAATAGTTCTCTCACGTAAGCTGATTTATTCTTTTATATGTATTTTTAGTTGTATCAAGTGTTGATGTATTTTGTTAGTTGTATTAAAGTGTTGTACTAGATCCCGTGTGCTGCAATATCACTAGAGTAATGTTTGTTTTGTTTTCTCACATCTCCAATCTCTTCACTGTCTCTGCTTGCGTACGGAACGAACTAACCTGCCGTCATTCCTGTCGCCGACTTCGCGCTGGCGACGCTAGAGTGGCAGCTTGTAACAAAACTGGCGTCCGCGAGACAGGACGTTCCGTACAAGAGTAAGACAGTGAGGGGCGAACGAGAACTGTGCGGACAGCGTGGTGATGGAGCCGCACAGTTGAAGCGGTTGCATCCTGCATATGATAGCGCTGTTTTTATAGTGGCATTATAGTGACAGTTGCAGTATGGAGTGTATGGATTTTGATAAGTGGATCGCGCACGGTAAACAGTTGGGCCTAGAGGGCACCGAACTAAGACAATGGGTTAAGGAGCAGTGGGAACTGGCGCAGGCGTTAGCCAGAGAAGAGCGGGCACTGGTCCGGGAGGAAAAGGAAAAAGAAAGGGAGAGAGAACGCGAAGAAAAGGAGTGAGAACGCGAAGAAAGGGAGAAGGAACGAGAAGCGGCAAGGGAAGCGGCTAGGGAAGTCGGAGAACGGGAAGTGCAGTTACTGCAATTAAAGATTCGCCTCAGTGAGAGTAGCAGGGTGAGCCGATCCAGCAGTGAGCACGACGATTCCGGGGGGGGGGGAGCCAAGTTTGAGAATACACACAGGTAGACTGCTCGTCACCTTTGACGAAGAAAGGGACGACTTAGATGCGTTTACACTCCGGTTTGAGAGCATCGCCAGAGGACAAAAGTGGCCTGAAAGCCAATGGGCGACGGCTGTTTCGACATGTCTTACAGAAGAGGCGCTAAGTGTTTATGGCAGGCTACCACCTACAGATGCAGCGGAATACACCAAGGTTAAAACCTTCCTCCTGAAGCGCTTTCGCTTCACGGTGGATGGGTTCCGAGACAAGTTTAATAAGGAGAGGCCAGTAGGGGGTGAAACAGCAACACAGTACGAGGCTCGCTTAAGACATTACTTCGATAGATGGGTTGAGCTGTCCAAAACTGAGACAGAATTCGAGTCCCTCCGCGCATTGTTGATTAGAGAGAGGTTTTTGATTGGATGTGGTTCGAACCTGGCATTATATTTGAAAGAAAGGAGGGCGGAATCCCTGGGAGACATGCTTGAGCTGGCAGACCAGTTTTTGGAAGCCCAGGTTGGAGCAAGCCTAGCGAAAACATAGATAGTCCCGTAACGGATGAAAAGGGGAAATACGAGAAAGGAGACAACAGCCACGCACCACTACCACGGTGCTACATTTTCAATCGTGGGAATCACCCACCGCACTTGTGTCGCGACAGACCTGCCGCTAATGTAGCCATCGTCTGCTTCAAGTGTAGGAAAAAGGATATAGGGCAAACGACTGCCGGTCAGGAGCAAATAACTTACTCCAAGTGTCCTGCCTCTACGCACCTATGGAAACGCGTGAGGATCCCATATGCAACGGGTATATCGAGCTTAGAAATGGTGAAAAAGTCCCCGTCGTCAACGCCGTAAGGGTGGCACCGCCGAAAAATCTGGCCGAGAACCTACCAGTGGCTACAGGGACCCTCCGAGGCACAGACATAGCAGTGTTGCGGGATACGGGGTGCAACACAGTAATCGTGCGGAGGAAGTTGGTGAAGGAAGACGAGCTTACAGGTACAAGCAGACTCGTCTACTTGGTTGACGGAACAGCGAGCATGCTGCCCGAAGCACGGATTGAGGTTGACACTGCTACTTTACTGGCAATCTGACAGCACTATGCCTGCAAGATCCACTGTATGACCTCATTCTGGGCAATATTGATGGCGTAAGACCTCCTAATGATCCCAGAAAGGACACTGAAAAACCTGTCTCGACAAAGGAGTTAAGAGAAGAGCCTGTAGCAGCAGCTATCACCCGTTCCCAAGCACATGTACAGTCCGAAAAATTTGCCAAGCTTCGTACGCCTGGGACCACGGCGGGATTGCCGGGAGATAACTATGGCTGCGAGCAGAGGGGATATGCGACACTCAAACAGTGTTTTGAGAAGATCGGCAGGAAGCAAACATGCCAAAATGAGAAGGGAAGCGTCGACCCTACTGAAACGTTCCGTATGAAATGTTACGGAAAATATATGGACTCCGTAACATTTCCTTATGCTACAAACGGAAAAAATATGGAGTTTTATGGAAATATACGGAAGTTGTATGGCATGTACGGAAAGCTTCTTATGGAGTATAAGGAAGGATAAGGAAATTTTATGGCGTATACGGAAAGCTTTTTATGGAGTATACAGAAAGATAAGGAAAATGTATGGCATATATGGAAAGCTTTTTATGGAGTGTATGGAAGGATAAGGAAACCTATGGAGCATACGGAGAGTTCATGATGGAAGATATGGAAGGATAAGGAAAGTGTATGGAGTGTACAGAAGCTTTCATAAGGAAAATGCAGAATGTAAGGTCTTACGGAAATATACAGATTTTGTAAGGTGCTTACGAAAATGTGCAATAGTGTATGAAAGGCATGTGGATTGTTGCAAAAATGTGGAAACTCTACAGTTGTTGTCACATTTTCAGCGGGAAACCCGAGCTCTATGAAGTTATAAATGAATGCACAGTGACATATATAGTACAAAAGAATAACGCAGGCTAGTCTGTGTTGTCAGTCACCGCTGTTCGCCCTTTTCCAGAATGAATACAGCTTCTGCAGATGACCGGGTGCTAAAGTCTGTCACACGGAAAATGTGTCATTCACGAGGAATGACAATAACTGTCATTTTACTTGCATGCTGTCACACGAAAACAAATCAAGCAAAAAAGCATAACTTCAAGGGCTCGTTTTTTGGTAGAAACAATAAAAATGAGAACTAAATTCAATGTGAATGATCTTGTCAATATTAATGAAATTGTTCTCATTAACATTGGCAAAGAGAAATGTCATTTTAAAATATCGACCATGAGCTTAGCTCTCCTGAGCACCGACAAAAGAAATGAAAATCTATGAAAACTAATTGCATGTAGCCTAAAAATAATTTTTTATTGATAGTATGTGCTCCTACAATATAAATACAGCTATACACAACTTGCCACAGCTTCACGACAGAAACAAGGTAGGGGCAGAGGGAGTGGTCAGAAAAATAATTAAGTATGAGAGCACAACTGATATGTACAAACACATAATGCTGCTTATCATTGATGCACGGATGGTCGTGTATAGAGCTGGGTCGGTTTGAGATTTTCAAAAGCATTGTTTCAGACCACCATGCAGATTACGCTTCAATTGTAGTGCTACATAAGACACAACTTATGGGCCAGCTTTAATGAATAAGAAGATTATAGGTTAAACAAATGCTTTAAAATATATCATATCATGGCTGCATAGACGCATACAAGCTATGTAAAGCGCAATAGTGAGGACGCATGAGCTTCTCTTGAAGCTTCAGTTCTACATAGATGCTTCAACTGTGCTGCAAAGAAATTTAACCAATGTCTGTGTGTGCAACATTGTCCATTTTAAACTATCTATATGTATATATAAAATTCCTACTGCAAGTTAAGCTACGTAGCACTCCATAACTCTTCCTTTTATTAAGGGCAATTTTTCAAACAATCAACATTATTCATTTTCTGTCTCATGACTTCGTGCCCGCAATTCTTGGTTTGGCTCGATCACAATTGTGCAGCCCTTATTTTGGAGGAATCAAAAAACATCAACCAAAATATATTTTGGAACTGCTACTCGGTGATATTGCCTTCCCTCAACTGCCACAGCTTGAGATGAGTCGTATAGCAAGTCTCGCGCATACCTAGGGCCTACCCTTAAAGAAACTGGTCCGGCTGTGAAATGCTCAGTTTTTTCTCAAATAAATTTTTTGGTTTGAGTTTTCTCACTTCTCGAGTCCCTTCACAATCAAGCAGACCCAATGTTCCCCTTAGTCCTTAATTTTGTTATATTATGAAATAAATAAAAAAATTAATAATGAAAATAAAAATACTAATAACTGCTGCGCAACAAACACAGTCCCACATACGTACTTGAACGCAATATTGCTTTTATTTTGTTTTAGAACCTAAGGCATCAGAAACGATAGCAGTACAATAAAAACGTTGAAAAAAAACAAAAAAAAATAAACTTGGCGGGACTTGAACCTGCGCCGCTCAGTTGTGCTCGCGTACGTGAACTGAGTGCGTTAGCTTGCTGAGCTATTCGCGCTGAAGGTGCAGCCATGTTTAAGTTATGTATATAAATTTGCTTTTTACACGCTATGTGTTGGTATATTTATGTACGATATGCGATCGTATCTATTGTTGTGTGCATATGTTTTGGGATTGTATATACGTCACATGCTTTTCGCATGTCTTTCAACTATAGATGGCTGCCCCGCCGCGGATGAAAACAAGTATTTTTACACCCAGACACAAGCTTGAGCAGTTGAAGGTTGTTTCCGGGGGCTCTCTTGCGATTGAGTCGGCCACCACAGGGAATTAGAGTGATACGCCATTAATCCCTGCATCTAGCTGCATTCCACTTAGTAGCTCTATCGCTTGATGACAAATCGAGCGCGGGGCGCGATGCTATTGCCCACGACCATGCCTCGCGTAGTGGCGACATCAGCTGATTGCGCCGGCCGGCTTGCTTCGATTTGCTTCAGAGCAAAGAAATGTCATACCTTGAAAGATTGCGTACTGCCCTATGTCAAAATGTTACTGCTTTGTAGCCATCCTATCATTCATTGAGAATTGATAACCCTGATATTACTACTGTAGAGCTTTGCGTCGGCGACACGCACCGAACGTGAAACCGTACTACGTCTGTCGTAGAAGCAGTAGGAGGCTGTCGTCTGCTAGAACAAAAACAAAACAAAGACCTGCGAGAATATTCATAAGTTGTAGGTTGTTTTTTGAATAACCGTTTATCACTTTTAAAGTTATTTTGTCAGATAACATACATTTTTTTTTCAGTTTATAGCAGCGGCAGATGTTTTTTTTTTCTCACACAGATATTGAAGCTAAATCCATTCACAGCTAAAGCCACATGTTGTTTGTCTTTGTCTCCGTGGGCATGCTCTCTCATGTGTTTGCGCTGCTACACACGAGAGCACGAAATGTTAAAGTTACGCAAGGAAGCGCCGTTCCTCGTTCGTGTGATGTGCTAAGATTGCGCCCTATTCCCGCGGTTGTTCGAGTGCGGATCAAGTGCGAGTCGTCCAAGGAATCGGCGGGTTGGGCGTGCGCTCGAAGGACTCCGAGGTGACGGCTGACGACTGTGGTCGCTTCCCTCAGGACAGTGTGAAAGAAACTAAAGGTAAGGGGGGCACTTTTTTATGTAGACCAAGTATGCCACTCAGTGCAAGTGTGTGTTGCTGCACTTGAACGAGGCGTCGTGAAACGGCAACCTTACGCGCCTTTGCGAGTGCGGTTGCCGATTCGCTTTGACAATGCTAACGCCAGCAGAGCCATGGCGCATCGGCGCGGCCTTACTGGAGCTAATTCGAGACAACTGCGGCAACATGCATGTGTATGGTGATCGATTTTTTCATATGTGCAATGTAGTGAGGAAGGCGCACACGGCGCTTGCTACGTTGTTGATTAAACGAAGCCTGCAGTGCCATTTGATGCAAAGCAGCATTTTGTTTACGTTCGCGGGCGATACAATTTGTAACTTGGCTCGATTCACCTAGCCAACCGCCTAAGTGGGTTGATAAGCGTACGTTCACGGTAGAGCGTTATTATGCCCCTAAACAGTGGCGTGTGCTTGTTGAAAGATATAATGTGTGTGCCTGGTGTAGAGAGAGAGAGAGGTGTTCGTGCAATCTGCATGTGTACCTGCAAGACGCCTTTGCTTGTAACTAATAATGTACCGGGCAGCACCTACATTGTACGCCTGACTTTGAAGAAAACTTGCATGCACAATGTGAGATTTTGTAATCTGCCAGAGTTGCTTTTTATAAACTATTACACTGCCAGCATGTTCAAAATATGTTTCGCTGCTGTGTGGCAGGGGTGCGGTTATCACGCTGTTGTGTAGTTGCTGATGCAAGCACTTATAGTTTTGATGCGTTAATATTTCTCATCTAACTCATCAGGTGTTTGGCTGTTTCAGCACAAACAAGGCAAAGAAGACGGGTAATGACAGGACCAGTGCCGACTTTTGTTTGCAGGAGAATACCCATGTTTGTGTATTTATTGTGACAGCCTTTCTGTGTTGCTTTTTTGCCCAACTTATGCAACAACACAGTTGTCAGCAATATGAGAGAGAACACTGAAATTAGCTTTTAAAGATCATGGTGACTAAATGCCTAGTAACTCACAGCACAAAGTAACAACAGAAGACATCAGTATGATCAATGTGGATGAGTACAGTCTTGCATCTAAAAAATATATTGTGCAAAATGTTGCCTAAGTAAGAAACCTCTCTATGTTTGCAAATAGTGTGACGTCACTTCGAGCACCATGCCAGCCATTCCCTCCCTCTGTGCAAGGGCTGGTTGGCAAAGAAGTTGTTTGTGACGTTCCTGATAGGCCACTGAGATGTTTGCGATTCTAAACCTGTAGCCTAATATATACGTAATCTTTTGTGCAGTTACATCGCTGCATCTGACACCTCCAACTTATTTGCATATTTACATTGCTCCCTTAGGACCTAACACACAAACTTGTTTGCATTGTCACTTCATGAATATCGAGCGGTAAAGGTACTGAGTATATGTGAAACAAGAATCTCTGCTTATTACATGAAGAAATACGAGGCCTTCGATAAAACGAGTTGTTCCTTTATTGAGCTTGCGTACTCGTCGGGGCGATTCATACATGCAGCTTCAGCAAATGGTATCTTTCAGCCCGGTGACCTTGCAATTTTTTTCTGCACACAGCGCAAACACCGAGATGTACCCACTCGCAGATGGTCGCGTCAAGTGCATATTTACCTTGACTAAAATGTCGAATCAAGTTTTTTCATCGACCGGTCCCTGCCATGAGTGCTAACGTCTTCGCAAACAAGACACATTGTCATTGACACTGCACACACCACACACAGTATTCTCAGTTGAACCGATATTCTCAATACCTTTCAATGCACACTACATGCCGCAATCAACAGTGCACATTTTTGAAGACTATGCCGCTGTTGCTCGCACAGGCCACCACGTGTGTTCACTTCTTCAAGATAAACAGACAGCGTGGCAAATATTTTACCACACAGCTAGATGTTTGCTGACACATACTACAGCTAATGTCGACATTGTAACGTGAAGTGTATGCTTTGAAAAATTAAAACTTGCCCCAAACACCGCACGACTGTACCGGGCTGAGCCACCAGCGGGAGTGTTTTTCCACCCACACCTTTTACATGTGCCAGTGACATCATACTGTGACGTACCTCGGTAGGGGCCTATCGCTGCATACTTTATGTGAATGAGGGTCCTGTTAGTGAAAGCAGGCATTGTTGATTTCGTAACTTGTTCATTCCCAACTGGACCTTCATTTGCACGAGTTGTCTGACTGATATTCAGGCGAACTTTTGTGCAATAAATTATCCAGTTGGCAGTCTGTGCTTGCTCCATACTGTTGTTACTGGTGTTTCTTGTTGTTACTTTGCACTGCTCATTACTGCTCACCTACAGAAACTAGCCTACCTTGCTGCTGTTTTGGACAAGATGCAGCTGGCAAGTGCGATAGTGTTCATAACTCTAAATTCTCGAGTAAAAATTATCGTTTCATATTCAGTTAGTTGCATTCATATCAGTACATTATAAGAAATCATTGATTAAACATGAATCCGTGTTCCTTCACAGAATGCTCACAACTTTTATATCGAATTGAATGGTGTTTATAAAAAACATGGGTTTTACCTAAACTTCATGCTCTTTTCTCGAAGAGCTGACAAAACGCTATTGCATGCTTACTTGCCATGAATTGGACTGTGTTCGAAATACATTGCAATTCTTCACCGGACTGCCAGTACACTTCACATTGGGGGAACATTTATTAACCATGGATTGATTAATTAAGAACGGAAAGAAAGAAATGGCAGGCCGGGATACTTGATATTGGCATCCGTTTTGCTACCCAGCGCATTATGCTGCAAACTTCCTATAGAGTGGTTATGCGTCTTGCATGTGTGTCTGTAAACCAAGAACTTTGGGTAGAACTATATTTATCTTACAAATGGTTGCAGGACTGTGGAGGCTGTAGGGCTGCTTAGGAATGGTGGAATCTCTGGACATGTGTTCAACCTTGCTGCATCAACTCCTTGGTGTTTTCACGGCATCTTTACAGATGTGTTGGGTGAGTAAAGCAAGCAGGTTTCAACACAAGGAAAAGTATAATATGGCAGCACCTCTTGTGCGTGCCTTACATCCCAAGTATATCAAATATTTATCTTGCCTTGTGGCCTGTAATTTTTAAAGAGACACTTCTTTTTGCTTTATATTTGAGTCTTGATGCTTCGACAGCAATGTATTTGTGTTTGACAGCAAGTGTTCTTGAACAAATAACTTATCTCAATAATGACAAAACACTCTTCATACTTGGTCCTTAGCATAAGCTAGCGCTTATCTGTAGCAGATTCAATTATTCATTTTTTGCTGGGATGATAATGGGCAAGTAGCAAAGGCAAGTTCAGATTGGAGTGGTCGGTGACGTCTGTTTAGGCTCTGCCATATTGCTTTGCAACCAGAGTTACTTGTGGCCACATATACAATGAAGCCACATGACGTGCATTCTAAATGAGATTACCATATCACATTTCACTGCATCTTAGTATGTGCCAAACAAATGCAGATATCATTAGCTTGCCACTATAAAGAGATCCTAAACCAACACAAGGTTGAAATTGAGTCGTGGTGTTGCAGCTGTGTATGGCTCTACAATGAATGCATACCCGTGATAATTTGTCTATATGTTGTCGCAATAGTAATGTTACACACATTGTACGATACAAAAGAGGTCCTCGCTTATTTCGCTTTTTTTCGCTATGCTTCTTTCTTGTCTCTTCTTGTCATGTGCTGCTCCTCACTGTACAAGGAGCAAGAGCAGTGGGCACACAAACACGTATTAAAAAAAATGTTGTAAGGTGAGCACTGAGAAGCTGAACACTTCCAAAAGGCTCAAAGAGGTAAAGGTATTGTTTCTAGCTACTTTTTGGGCACCCATAGCTAGTTGTGCTGCTGCAGTTAAAAAATAAGTTAAATGTTAAAAATTAATTGGAGATGGTTTGGCACCCATAATTACAGTTACATACAGAACTAGGTTTCAATGCGTAAGCAAAATCTGTTTACTCTAAATCAATCCTAATGATATCTGAAATTCAGGAAATATTCACAGAAAAGCTCAGGAAAAGGCTAAGTGGTTGCCCCTTGAATGTGAAGGAGATACCCTTCTTCTAAAAGGTCAATAGACAGTCTAGTAGTCTCGATATTACATGCACTATAAAATATTCTGGTGTGGTGCTTTTCATGCATGTTATAATGAGAGGGGTTTTTAATAGAACTGTTGTCACTTTGCCCTGCATTGTTGAAATTGTTCACATAGTTATAATACGTGAATCACTTTATGCCTTTTGATTTTATGCAAATGGTTTGCTTACCCAGTCGGTTTAACTTGATTTGGATAAAATCATAAATGCTCTAAATTTTTTTTTTACTATACAGTGGGTTTATTTTTAAAATACGCGACCATTGATGTGAACGCAGTTGGTGGCGTGCTTGATTAATCCTTCACTATCACCACTCTAACTACACCTGCTACAGTGCATAGTGTGACAAAAGTAATGGTACTTAACATTACTGGCAGTATACACTTTCATGTCTCAAAATAGGTTAAAAAGCCTGGTAAAAATGTGTGTACGTTTTTTTTCGCTCCAACTAAATATTCTGGTCTACTCAAAGTAGCTTCCGCTCTTTTAAGTTCCTCAAACTTTTAGGTGTTTAAAAGAAGTATCAATGCCATATGCTTTCTTTGTCAGCCTACTCACCACTCTAATAATGAGAATTACCCGACAACATTACCCAGTAAAATAAAGGGATGTTATAAAAAGTAATGTCAATTCAATTGTCAAAAAATGTTGCCAAGTAACGTTTTTGTTCACTTTTCTTTTCACAATTTTGTTAAAGTTACTTTTGATAACATCCCCTATAGTTTGTTTGGCATCATTTTCTGCTAGTTGCCCCGCCGCGGTGGTCTAGTGGGTAAGGTACTCGGCTGCGGACCCGAAGGTCGCGGGTTCAAATCCCGGCTGTGGCGGCTGCATTTACGATGGTGGCGGAAATGTCGTAGGCCCGTGTGCTCAGATTTGGGTGCACGTTAAACAACCCGAAGTGGTCGAAATTTCCGGAGTCCTCTAATACGGCGTCTCTCATAATCATATGGTGGTTTTGGGATGTTAAACCCACAAATCAATCAATCAATTTTCTGCTAGTTCTCATTATAATGTGTTCAACAAAGACAACAAACCCTTAAATTTATAGTTCTTTCCTTTAATCATGAATCTGAAACAGTGAATCTCAGTAATCTTAGCGGTGTGTGACTTGTTTTTTTTTTGATCAGTTGTGCATGTGTTCAAGTACATGCATTTAGGTGGGAGGGCGAACTATTGCCTCCTGTGACTAGCAGATTTTCTGAGAACTGACAGATGCATAATGCTGCCAAAGAAGTATAGGGATATTGGAAGTAATCCTAACGTAATTGCAATCGTAATGTAATTGCCAGTAGGCAAAAAAAAAGGTGTCCCACACTCGCCATAATGGTAACAGGCAGCGCTGACTGACTCTTCCATGTATAAATGCACATATATACCGTACAAAATGGAAGAGGGATAGCCGCCATGGTAGCTCAGTTGATAGAGCATCAGACATGTTATTCGAAGTTCGCAGGCTCGGTCCCTGTACAGGGTTGGTTATCTTTTTTTCCTTCTACTTTTCTTTCTTCACAATTACAACACCTCTATTCTTCTTGAAAATTTTCTGGTGTAAAAAAGGTACCTTATAATTTGAAGAGGCAAACAGAATGTGCCAGTGTACTAGTTAGCTCTTGTAGTGGTTACAAGTAAGATATGTTTTGAAGAATAAATCATTCTGCCACTTGCCTAAAGAATGGCTACAGGACATGGCGCTGGATGCACTTTGTTATTTTTGAATCAAGCTATCTTGTATTCTATTTTTATAAATTACATGGGATACACATGACGGTATCACACACTTTAGCGCCACAAAGATTATGCAGCGAACAATGTTATAAATGCGAAATTGCATAAGGATAAGGTGAAAACTGCACCCTCAACGAGAATGTACAGAAAGCACAGGGTGCAGGCGTCATTCCTTCTGCCCGTGCTTTTCAAGTGCGAGCTGTTTTCACCTCGTTCTGACCAACTAACTAGATTGAGATGTGTTGTTATAGTGCAAGAGGATGCTCCACGGGAAACTAGGTTTGTCTCAAACTCTGTGTGTGTCTTTCAACCTATATGGTGCCCGGTTCAAGAGTTCATGCAGACCAGATCATGTAAAACAGGACCGTGTAAAATGGACCGTGTAAATAAAATAAAATGGACCATGTAAATAAACAGGATCGTGTAAAATGTCGTTTTCGTGTGAAACTGTAGTTGTGATTGTGCTGAATGACCTTTCTTTATATACACTACATAACAAACTTGCTCCTTTAGAGTCGAGTGCATCTTCGGATCGATTGTAAATGTTTGCATATGCGAGGCCTTAAGTTTTATAAGAAATTCCTCAGTGTGCCACGAGGAAATGTGTGTTCAGCGAAAATTTGTATATCATTATATACAACTCTTAAAGCCTCGTCTACAACTTTATGCAGGTTGACCTTGAGCAGAAAACGAGGAGCGGCAGCAGCCCCCAGAAAAGAGCAAGCACCCTCCAAGCTCCCGAAGCTCTCTTCGACAGGAACAGCAAGGTCACTGTGTGGCATTGAAAACCAGTGCAAGGAGTGCCTTATCAGTACACTGTGCTGCTCTTTCATCGCAGAAGACGAAGTTGACCACTCCAGAGGAACTTCGCGCTGTGTATTGTGAGTGCTTCAGTGGTTTTGTTTTTGTCCAGCCAGCAGTTAAGAAATCGTGTCAGATTCAGCCAGGATGGCTAGAGGGCGTCGGGCAGGCATGTTTGGATATTTGTCTAGCCAAGTAGTGCCAATTTTCGCACTGGTCCTGTTGGAGTTACTGCCACAATCACAGAAGCTACGTCACCTCTCTAAATGTACAGATGTGTCGGGGAAGATTAGCTGCATTAGGTTTTTCTATAACTGATAACGGCCAACATTCTTCATTATACAGGAGTTTTGTTCCTCACTTATGGGTGTAAAGCCCTCCACAGAAAAAATGCAACACGTCTACTTCAAGAAGACTCCAAGGCCCTACTTGTAGGTTTTTTCGGCTTGTATCATAAGCACTTCGTTTGGGGTACATGAACATTTTATAAACATGTACAGCAAAAATGTTGGGTGGCTGGTCGTTTTGTCGTTATCTTGTTCCTCGCAGTATTCTTAAGCATGTTGGGCATTACGTTGTCAATCTGGTTCATGTGCATAGAGGACATTACGAAGTTTCAGGCTACAGTATAAAAAGCCTGGAAGCAAGCCATCAATAATTTTTTAACAGAGTTGCTTAATCTGATACATGATACATCACCAAACTTTCGTGCGTATTTATCAATGTAAGCTCGTCTTAGTGTTATCCAAAATGAAGATGTGAGTCGACAGATGGAAAAATCTAGTGGGGTAATCAGGGTGAACAGTAGAAGTGCTTCAGACAGGCTGGCCGATGTTGCGATAGGAGGACCTATTTTTTAGAAGTCACCTTGTCATCCTTGGCGTGTTAGTTTAAATGGGGTCAGTAATGACATCATCTTTTGGTGTAGGCGTGTGTGCCTGTTGGAAATGTTTGTCTGAAAAAAAACCTATAACGCAGAAGAGTGCAGCCCTTGCTTCTTTTCAAGTTAGGTTGCGCTGATACAAAGTGTTCTCCTGTCGGAGGTTGGGGGTAAGGGAAGCAAAAAAAAGATAAATGATAGAAAAGAAGAAAAAAGAAGAAAGAAAAGGGGAATGCAAAGTAAAAGTAGTGCTACACTGCTCCTACTTTGCATCCCCCCTTTTCTTCTTTTTTTTCCTTGTTTTCTTTTTTCACCTTTTTTGTTACATTTGCATTGTCCCATCTAGTGCATGAAGCAATGACACATGGCTTTGCTATAGCAAAGATGCCTATGTGGTGTTAAATTGAACAGTGCATTGTACTTCATTTAGTTAACTACAGACTGATCAGTCTTGCAATAAGTGCTTCCTATCTATCACCACACATGTTCAAATGAAAAGTTTGTGCTTGGCTCTTAGTATGCTGGTATATAGCTTGTGTCTTGTACTACTCAAAATGAATGTTATTTTGCTGCTGTTTATGGTAATGAATTTATCCAACATGAAAATATCTTGCCTTGTGAACTTTGTCGGACCTGCCTTTCTTTTTCTTTCTTATGCAGGCATTGTATGAGGGAGGCAGTAACAGAGAGCTGATAGCTTGATCTTCGGAAGAATAAATGCTGGCAGTGAGGCAATTACGCATCAAACATCCCAGCCATTTTGCCAACCGTCCTAAATGTGTTTTGAAAAAAAATATTGTGCTCGTTTACTGTATTTTTCTGAAAACAGCAAAATGCTAAAGTATATTGCAGAGAACAAAATATTAGGCCACGTTGGTGCCTTCTGGACTTCCCAGGATGTCGTCTGGTTGTTGTTTGTAAAAAGTAAAAAGTGTTTCAAAAATACTGCCTCTTCTACACCAAATTCGGTCTAGGCATTAAGTAAAGGTGATTGTGTGTAGTGCATGAAGCTCAGTAATATTAGTGCAATTTTTTCGCCACATCAAAAGCAAGGAAGCAGTTCTCTTTGTATGGCAAGTTATATGATTACACTTTGTCTTAAAGTAGAAATGAATTTTTAAAGTTTTCTTATGATGGCTGTTTTCTGCATTTGATATACGACAGCTTCCGTTCCGAAGTTCCCCATGGCCCTCAATAGGAGACTTCAAAAATCATTTTACTCATTTAAACAAAAATTGTAATGATAACACTTGCCATGTAACAAGAACTGTTTATTTGCTTTCAACTTACACATAAAAGTAATTTTCAATTAGACAAACACACAGCTTAAATTGCATCTCAATGTGGACAAAAACGATTATATAGTGATATTCGTAATCTGGACCTAACATTATTTTTTTTTTCGTGAAATATAACTTCTGTGCAGTGAGTATTTGTGGCTTAAATATTCATACAAAATGCAGTATTGCCATACAAGAAATGCAAACGATAAACAGTTTGGATGAATTCTTCAAAGCCTATGTAGCGGAAAAATTGCACCAATGTTACTTGGCTTCAAATACTTTAGGAAGCATCTTTACTTAATATGTAGATCAAATTTGATATGGGAAGAAAAACCGGTACTTTGAAATTTTTCTCACAAATAACACCCGCACGACATTCTGCGAAATTCGGAAGGTACCCACGTGACCACTACTTTTTTCTCTTCAAAACATTTCTGCAAATAACTATTTTCAGAAGAGTAAATTACCATCATTTTTTAAACTATACATCTGTGATGGTCGCCAGGCAGTATGGTTTGTATGTTTGATGTAGAATAGCCCAGTGCGAAAAACAACAAATGGCTGAGCATCCTTTGACGCTCGGGCAATTTCGAAAGCATTTGTTTGTTAGCAGCAATTCAGTTAAGCCCTTGTCTTTATGCTTAGGCCCAGAAACAAAACACAAGTAACCAAAGTAGTCCTAAGAGTCATGTAGTCTCGCTGTTCCAAGGCTTGTGGAGCCTAATTTAGTGCAAGCTTCACCATTTTTTAAAAATTCAGATTCAACCAACAGGTTTTGGAGGCACAGTGCATTTTCAGCTAACTTGTTTCACACCAGTTACTTAGATAAAAAGCGGAAAGTAGAGGTAAAATACCATTTTAAAGGCATTGTAGGTAACAACAAAAAGGACTGCTTTCTTTTTTTTGTGTGGTGCTTTGCCTGAACGCTGTGCTTTTTGTGGTATAGTTCATTGTCTAGTGAACATAGGCCTTAAAAACTAACATTAGCCATGTTGAGGTTGATTTCTTGGTTATAGTCATAGTAGCCATATTAAAAATTATGACTTCAAACTTGATTGTTCTTTTGAAGATTTTTTCCTTGCATATTGATATTTGAGAGTCTTAGTCAATTTTGTTATAAGAAAACGTGATGTCATAATAGGGTGACTTTTTGTAGGGTCGTTCAGTTCTACCTTACCATTTACATTCCTAATAGAGCAGTTATTTTCAATATCGGTATTTAAAATGGAATGAGCATGCTGTATGTAGTAAGGTGTAAGCACTTACAGATAGCACATGCACCCAACTTTTCTGTTGGCAGTTTATTTCTGTTATTCTTGATTTAAATGTGGGGTTTCACGTCCGAAAACCACTATATGATTATGAGAGATGCCGTAGTGGAGGGCACTGAAAACTTCGACCACTTGGGGTTCTTTAACGTACACGCAAATCTGAGCACACGTGCCTACAGCATTTCTGCCTCCATCGGAAATGGAGCCGGGGTTTGATACCGCGACATGTGGGTTAGCAGCCGAATTTCTGTTACTCTTGCTCCCCTATATGTGTGCAGTTTGGTTATAGTTATCTGGCTTCCACAGATTTTTAATGGCACCTGCCTGGTCCTGCTTGCTTTCATGGTGATTTTAACCTTCATAAGTTGCATAGGTTTAACTCTCAAAATTGTTCAAGATGCCAATTTTGTGCACAAACTGTATAGTATAAAGGCAGCAGATGTACATGCACACACTATTAAATGTACATTGAGAGCTTTCACTTGCAGTTCCTAAAGTTTTACTGTGCAGGAAGCATTTAAATCATAATTTCATAAGGACATACTAATCGATTATCTCTACCATTGAAAATCGTGACAACCTAGTTATTTTCAATGTGATAAGCATGTTGTTTTTTTGATGTGACAGAACTAATTTATACACTCATTCCTTCTATTATTCAAATATGCATAACATGAAGGATTGTGTGCCTTACATTTTCAGTTTCATTCTGTGTGTTATATTTCTTGTGCATGTAAACTATTGTGCTAACATGTGTCTCTGACATTATTTGTGCCAATTATTTTCATTTCCAGGTGCCTATGAAGGACACATAAGTTCTGTGGCAGTGACCTTCGAAATTTACAGTGGTGCCGGAGCCTCAAGCAGCATTTCGCCGATCTCCACAAGGCATTCATGAGATAAACACAGCGCCACACTTTCACAGTGCTATGATTATTATTTTTGTTTAAACATTTCGTTCTAAAATTGCTGTTACATTGTGCCACCATCCTGTGGCTTAGGTGGAGCTCGTGAAATTACGGTGCAGTCACCTCATTTGTGTATGATCAACACTGCAATGTCACTATTCACAGCTGAAGCATACAGACAAATAAAAAGATATATTGATTGTAGCAGGGCTGGTGTGTATATTAATGTTTCTCTATTGATAATAATAACTTTATAAGTTCTTTAAGTCTTGCATAAAACACTGCATTAATGTGTTGCAATGTAACCACCATTTATGATCGCTAGCATGTTAATTTAGTAGTTTTGTAATGTATTTTATTTAAAAGGTAATTTTGCTTCCGCATCACAACAATTAGAAAGATGCCGATGATTCAATCCCTCATCATGCACATTTAAGAAATATTGTGATTTGTACACGGTATTGCATGTACTCAAGATGTGGACGTCTATTCAATTTACACATTATATTGCTTTGCACTAGATTCAGACGTAACATGCACACATTTCAGTAATTTCCGCATGATACGTCTTTCCATAAGATGCGGAGTCCGCATCATACGTCTTATGCGGAGTCCGCATCATACATCTTCCATATTCCAATAATTCCGTACTTGAGGTCTCCGCATCTTACGGAACGTTTCAGTAGGGGAGTATAAACAAGAACAGGGACTGCTGTACCGACAGTACACAGAGGCCAACGGACGGCTTGTACGCCAATTAGTCGTTCCGCACTGCCACCGAGAAGCTGTGCTTAAAACAGCACACGATGGTATCATGGCAGGACACTTGGGCACGCAGAAAACCAAGGACCGGATCTCTTAGGAGTTCATTGGCCAGGCATCACAGCTGACGTAAAAAGGTTCGTCGCCTCATGTAACATTTGTCAGCGCACCGTACCAAAGGGCCGTGCACCACATGCTCCACTGGGGAGGGCACCCATAATCGACATCCCGTTCAAACGAGTGGTGATCGATATAGTGGGACCGATTCACCCACCCTCAAAGCATGGGAACCGATACAGTTTGACTTTAATGGATTATGCCACCCGGTATCCAGACGCAGTGGCGCTCCCGAGTATCGAAACTGAGCGAGTGGCCGTAGCCCTGGTCGAGATGTTCTCCCGATTTGGCGTCCCCCGCAAGGTACTGGGCGACCAGGGCACGAACTTCACATCGGACCTGATGAAGGAAGTAGCGCGGCTCCTTTCCGTGCGCCAGCTCCACACCACACCATATCACCCCATGGTGAATGGCTTGGTGGAAAAAATCAACGGCACCTTGAAATTAATGTTGAAGCGCATGTGCGCCGAAAAACCGAGAGATTGGGACCGCTACCTGGCACCTCTCCTCTTTGCCTATAGGGAGGTTCCGCAGGCCAGTATGGGGTTTGCACCCTTCGAGCTTCTCTACGGCCGCCATGTGAGGGGGCCCTTGGCGATACTGAAGGAGCTGTGGACGAACGCCGACTTGACTGAAGAAGCTAAGACGACGTACCAGCATGTCTTCGACATTCGGAACCGTTTGGAGAAACATGCCACCTGGCACGTTTCCTCCATTGGAAAAAGCCGGAGCACGGTACACGAAGCTGTACAATCGAAAGGCGAAGGAGCGGAGTTCCAACCCCGGAGACAAGGTACTAATTTTACTTCCCACCGACACGAACAAGCTGCTTCTACAATGGAAGGGCCCTTTTGAAGTCCGGGAAAAGAAAGGTGAAGCTGACTACGTCGTAGACACGGCTAGCGGCAGAAAAATCTCTCACGCCAACTTACTGAAAATGTACGAGGAGAGGGACACCAGCCCACGAGGAGGCTTTTCGAAGTCTCAAACAACATGCCTCTACGGAGCCAATACTACGGCTACCAAATTTGCACCAACCATTCGTTCTTCGAACGGACCCATCGGACACAAGTCTCGGAGCCATGCTCATGAAGGCCCACGAAGGCAAGCTCCACCCCACAGCTTATGCCAGCCGAAAGCTGCTTCCACGGGAGGCTTCCTATAACACCATCGAACGCGAATGTCTCGCGTTGGTATGGGGAATTCAGAAATTCTCCATGTACTTATATGGAGTACATTTTTGTGTCCAGACAGACCATCAGCCTCTGAGTTATATCCAACAGGCAAAACACCTGAACGCTCCAGTACTTCGATGGAGTTTACTACTGCAAGAGTAGCAGTTAACCATTACGCATATTAAGGGGAAGGAAAACGGGGAAGCCAATTACTTGAGCCGGATATAGTTCTTGAGGTCTATGAGCATGTTTTTTTATTCCTTTCGTCGTTTGTTTTATGTTTGTTTGTGCATATTTCAATGCATAAGAAGTGTATTTTGAGTCATTTTCTTTTTGCTTGGTGCAAAGGTTGTTTTTACATGTTGTAACGCAAATTGAAGGATTTTACTACAGTAGATGATCGCACTTGTTCCGTTTTGTTCGTAGTATACCATCGTGCAGTGTATTCTGTATTGATGGCTGCCGTACACGGCCATTTCTTTTTTTGTTTGCATGGCGCGTTGATATTGTTGCGTGTAACTGAAGCTGGTACTCTAACAATAGTTTTTTTTTTCCTTTTGTTGTTACTTTGATGCACTCTGCCTATTTATGTTGTGTATGAGAGGGACAGTCCTCATGTCTCCATTGTTGGTGGTGTTTTGTTCTTTGTTGTCGAAAAATTTCTCCCCCCCCCCCGTGTGAACAAATGTTATGAATAACATTCTGAAAGTGGGGGGCAATGTCACGGAAGGCCAATTTTGGTGACCCGGCGTCACGGCAAATAACGGGCGCGGTACTTCCCCACTGACCGTGGAAAAAGCGGGCGCATGAAAGGGAGCCGAGAAGTGCAGAATGGGGTGCTCTTCTTAGAACGTCGCCGCCGAAGTTTGATCTTTTTGTAACTTCGGCGGCGTCTGCAAGGTCGTGGAAGGCCGCGATGCACCCCGAACAAGGATTAGACTACGGGATGCACCCGCTGAGAGCCAAACAGTCTAACCGTTTCCCACGAGAAAAAGCGTGGGAAAACTTCCGGTGGCCAAGCCGTATGACAACAACCCAACAGTTTGTCACTCTCGCTAAATTAGGGCCCTCTCCTAATTAAAAACGGGTGGGGTCAATATATTTTTGGGCGGAGTTTCCATGAATGAAACGCGCATGATTGGACCCATGTAGAGGTCCCCAAAGAAGAGAGCGAGGAGACACGAGGGGGATTTAAGCGCAGGATTTTGCCCTGCTAGGCAGACTAGTCGCTGACCAACATGGTGTAGAAACAGATCAACAAGCATCTCTTCTAGAAGTTTTTAGTGTGGCTCTGTATCGGCTGGCCACCTATACTTAGCTGTTCGTGTAGTTGTGACGCGATATTAACGTCTGCAACGTAGACATCGGGACTTCGCCTCGAGTTTGCTCAAGCTGCCCGAAGTCACCTGCAAGCACTTGCCTTCCGGAGCCACCAGCGTTCCAACACCGCCGACATCGCAGTCGTGCCAGCACTCTCTTCCACTTCTCGCATCCGATCGTCAGGGACGCAACGCTGCTGGTCATCACACGTATGCCTTCACCTGTTTATATCTTCGAACTTTCTCCTTCGTAGTTCTATTGTTGTTATTTTGTGTAGTTTGTAATATTTCTCTCGCGTAAGCTGATTTATTGTTTTTATATGTATTTTTAGTTGTATCAAGTGTTGATGTATTTTGTTAGTTGTATTGACGTGTTGTACTAGACCCCGTGTGCTGCAATATCACTAGAGTAAAGTTTGTTTTGTTTTCTTACGTCTCTGATCTCTTCACTGTCTCTGCTTGCGTAAGGAACGAACTAACCTGCTGTCATTCCCGTCGCCGACTTCGTGCTGGTGACGCTAGAGTGGCAGCTTGTTACAGTGACAAAGAGAGCTTTTCCGTTGTTGCTCTTTCGAGGTTTCCACTGCTCCATTCGTTTCGTTGAATTCTTGGCAGGGCCGTTGGCGTATATTCAGCCAGGCTTCAAAGTTTCATCCGTAAAGGCTGCCTTTGGTTGACAGACCCTTTCGTCGTCACTTTAAGTAGACTCGCTTTTCTTGCGGGCAAATTGAAAGCATCAAGCAACGACCGTGACAGCTGCGGCTTCCCCCAAGGCACCACTCTTCAATCTGAATCGTGCGTAAAAGGAACACAAAAACTACACCCCTTCTGCCACTATCTCTTAGTAAAATTGTCTGCTTAAGCAAAGGAAATATTCGTCTCTCCAATTTGAACATCGGAAATGGGGGTGAGAGAACACTGACAAATCAGTGAATCCCATAAGGTATGAGAATGACATCCAGTAAACAAAGGTAGATTAGGACGTTGACATTTACATATAGAGGCCAAAGAATAATAATTCAAAGATTCCAAGAAAATCGGGAGGGAATTGACTCTTTCAGATGAGCAACACAGTCGTCTGCTGTGCGTTTACGTTACGAGTGCCATGTTGCTTTATTATGGTATAATTTTGTTCGTTTTCTTGAATTGTTAACACATACAGCGACTGAAATAAAATTAAGGTCCAATCTGTCTTCTTTGCCAGCTTCAAATACTGTGATAAAAATTTCGGAAAATATGCAAACCTAGATATCAAAGTCAGGTGCAATGCTTTCCTGTACCGTTTAGAAGCTAATTGTCTCTCCGATTTTGAGAAAACATAATGGGAAAAAACCACATGAAATGGTACACCTAAACTGTTGCCGCTGGTGAATTTTCTGTAAACGCCACTTAAGCTCCAAATGTAAAGACATACTTTGTGATGACTATTGCTTTTTTTCTCAGTGGCATGTTTCGTGATGCTCGCTGGAAGTGCTCGTTCATCCTAAACATTTGCAACGTTAGGTAAAATGTCATTATGTCGGACACAGATGAGAAAAAGTAAGAATCTTTCAGCTGGTTGTTCGTCCTGACTGGGCAACCAGATTATTTTTTTTTGCGGAAATATAAATGTAAGATTACACTTTCACCCCGATAATGCAGCTGCTCTGAACGCTTTGTCGTGACGAAATTATTTGTGAAAATTAAGGTCGTTGACGATGCTTACTCTTCTAGATGATTAGGAAACGAACGACTTGCAATTTTACAAAGGAAACTTCTGTTGGGTGGCATATAAACAGATCGCCTTAGTTGAGAACATTGGTTAGTAGTCGAAAATAATGAATAGCCGTATCTGAAACTATGTGTTTACTACGCTGAAACGTTTACTGTAACGGAAATCAAGACATGACAAACGGTTAAGTCACACGACGTGCTTCTTTCACGAAATATGCGCTGGGCTAATACTATCTTAATTTCGCAAAACTCCCATTTCACCCATCACACGTCATTATAAGTTCAACGTCTTTTTGGCCTCTCGTGGTATTTTTGAAACTGTTTCTAACGATTCGAGGGAATTTAACCCGCTATTTTGTGAACCAGGTAATTAGATATAGGTTTCGACTTAAAATACCTTCTATACGCATGGCACGTAGATTCCCGTTTTTTCTACGCTTTATCTTCATATTTCGAGCAAACTGTTATTAAGAATTCCTTCGCCTGTAAATAGAAGGTTAGAAGCCATTTTTTTCTAATATGTAAAAACATCAAGGGCTTTAGTACCACTGGGGACATTCAAAATGAACCTGCGTTTGCCTGCTCCATCGATTATTTGTCTGGCCTCATTAAAACGGGCGGCTGTTTGCTGGTTGAACGCTGAAATCAGCTTTATTTGAGCAGTACGAAATTGTCCAGAGTTGATGTATTTCAGACTTTGTGTCTCAAAAACATCCGCTGAATACACGAGAGAATGAATGACACGCGAATGGAGATTCTTATAATCCAGAGTCGTTAAATGTACTTTCTTCTGATTAAAAAAATAGAGGAGGCAGCCAGCAATCTAACTTTAAATTTATCACTATCAGGTACTGGGAAAAGCACAAAGCAGGATCGGTGGATTGAATCTGTTGTGAACGAGAATAAGTATTCAAGCACACCGGGTGGCTTTTAGAATGATGAGACTGCGTGGGGGCGCCGTGGCACTGTGAAAAATTCTCAGTGTCCACTAAGGCAGTCTATAGATCAATATCACATCAGGCATCCGGACATTCCAGGTGGTGCCGACAGCGTTGTTTCTTCGCAAGTGTATGAAGTTGACGTGCAAGTGTGAGTGTCGTTCAAGAAGCTGCGGCAGTAAAATTTCGAGCGTATGGGCAGTAATGAAAATTAAGGTACACGACTCGAAGTGCTCAGGCTTATAGTTGCACCTGCATCTAAGCACAAAGGTGTTGCGTGCATAAGCATGTGCTCTAATTCTAGCGTGTGTTGCAGGGCACCACATGACCGAAATTTCCTGAGTCTTCCATGACCATGTCTGACGTAATTGTATCCCGGTTTCCGGGTGTGAAGTAACAGCAACAAGCACAAAATAATAATCATATAAATAACAGTAATATAAAAAATGATAAAATTGAAGTTCTTGGTGTCTATGTGACCCCATTGCCCCGCCGCGGTGGACTAGTGCCTAAGGTACTCGGCTGCTGACCCGCAGGTCTCGGGATCAAATCACGGCTGTGGCGGCGCGCATTTCCGATGGAGGCGGAAATGTTGTAGGCCCGTGTGCTCAGATTTGGGCGCACGTTAAAGAACCCCAGGTGGTCGAAATTTCTGGGGCCCTCCACTACGGCGTCTCTCATATTTGTATGGTGGTTTTGGGACGTCAAACCACACATATCTGTCAACATCAACTATGTGACCGAATTGTCGAGAGTTTCGTGCTGGTTAGCAAAAAATTTTTTCTCCGGTATCGGTGAACACGTCTTAATTTTAAACTTTTTTCTTACTCAACAGCAATCGAATTAACAAGCTTTTGCTGCATAGGCTTCGTAGATTACGAGAAGACATTTGGTTTGTAAAAAAAAAAGTCTGCGGTCATGGAATCATTGGGGATTCAGGGCGCCAACGAACCATATATAAAGAGACTGGAATAAAGGTACAAAGGCTCCAGTCCTCATAGACATCCATAAAGATATCAATAAAAAGGCAAACAGACATGATGTCCGCATTGCTATTCACGTCGTGCTCACAGGATGTTCTCAGAGCACCAGACTGAACCGTTTTGAAAAGTACCTTTTAACATTGTGTGGATGCATCTCCCTTAAATAAGGTATTAAAATAAAGACTCGTGGGAAATATCCGAAACATGACAAATTTTTCTAGTTCATTACCAGCGTCTTTTTTGTTCAGAAGTTCCAGCTGTATCACAGTGAGAGCAGACCTTTATCCAGGAATTTTCAGGGAGGGTGGAGTGTGAGCCGTTTTTTCCACAAAACGCTCGTTCTCCAGCTTGCTAACAGTGAGGTATTTACATTTATGTTTCGCACTCGTGTCAGTCGAAGATGGGGTGACTTCGGCGTGTACTTCTTATTAGTGGCAGAGGTGGCGCGAAGGGTCCAGAGGGCAGGCTTTAATTTCGTCGCCCCGCGGCGTTGTGGTGCGCACGTGGCTTGACAGGGCATGATCACATATGCATGCGCCAGAACTTATCTCTTGATCGGGGACGTTTGCGCGTCATTGGGCTTTCTCAGCAAGTGTTCGTTGAAGTTACGGGGGCACGTAGGCCACATTGTTCACGGCAGCGGCCGCATTTGCAAAGCAGCGGGCTGTCCACGCAGAAGAAAAAATTGTCACAGATGTTAGCTCACGCTCGTCCTGCGGAGAGGTGTTCGTTCGTTTAGTGCATCCTTCTTACCGTTTCAACAGAGTGCAGTTATTAGTTTGCGCAAGTCTGGTGGGTGTGTGTGTTTTGCGTACGTCGTTTCTGCTCGAGCAGTGTGTTCCAAATTTTCAGTGGCTTGCCATTCTGCACACGACATAACAATATGTTGCAATAGTAATCATTCTTTGAAACTTTTGTTAGAGTATTTGTTAGAGTACAATAACAACTCAACTATCTCAGTAAATGCACGTTGCCCTTTCGTTTTTTACCGATTTCTACAGCAGAGGGATCAGTCATGTTTTCTTCATGTAGTCTGGTCGCGCAACATCGAATTCAGTGTACCCTCAGCGAGCAAAACAGCCGCAAGCTCCCCCAGCTGATGATATGTATATAATGCCATACATGTCCAGCAAATATGTTGATGTTACCACCTGAGTTATGTTTGTCATATATTCATGTCACCCGACACTAATTCCGGTGTACCGAGTGTTCAATATTAAGTTTTATGGCTTTCTGAAAATTCAGCACTCAAAACAACAATAAAACACCTTCGTACATAGGGTATGTACCAAGGAAGACACAAAGTGAGGCAATAAATAGGGCTCTCAGTGGCCCAACCAACTTAGATTTAATAACTACATTTAGGCATTTAGGCTATTTCAAAAGGACTTGTTTTTGGGCTAGTTGGTGCCTACTTAGTGCAGAAGACTGAGATGTGTGCCTTTGTTTGAGAAAACGGGAATTCTTGGTAGGAGCAAAAAACAAACAGCTAGTGAGCTCTTGGAAGCCTATTTTATCAAAAAGAAAGGGCCCGATTGTATTAGCGATACATATATTGTGTTGTAATCAACAGAAATGCAGTGTTTGGATAACGCAGTGCCTCGATCGTGACGCTGTGCGATGTTTGTTGGCTCTGCACGCATGTGCGGTTTTGTCTTCTTTCCTGTGCGTTTCCTAGACGGTCATTGAACAGTTGGTAGTTGACGCTGTCCTTCTCTTCTGCTCTTCCTGCTTAACGATAATTTTTTGCGCCTCAGTCTTCTGTACCAAGTTTTCAGCAATTGCCGCAATCATGTATATTTATTTGTATTTTAAAGTCAGGGGCAGTCGCGTTTTTACACAGTTACTCTTGTGAGAATTTATCTAGCGTGTGTGTGCTTCAAGATTTCTCATGGTAGTATGACTGTGATTTGCATGATCACACATGCAACCCGGTGAACATCAGCGCAATATTCCTCTCCGATGTGACGAACAGTTTTGGCTTGTTATTTCTAGCTGGTAGTGAAAGGGTAACCGTTATCTTCTTGCCACTTGCATGCATTAGCTTGGGAGCAAGAGTGGCTCTGGCCCTGAAAAAGAAGAGAAGATTGCGTGCGTCGTCTTCGCTTGAGATGCAGCCGTGACTGATGCGCTTTTCCAGAGCTGGATTTGTCTTGGCTAATTAAAAGCCCCTTGCACTTCTGAAGTCTCGTGACAATATTTACCACTGCCTCCACCCGTAGTCAGATGAACAACGCAGGTAACTGCTGTTGTTCAACGGGGAGGAGCTTCGTGCCAGTGCTGACCACCTTGCATGCGTAATCACGCAAACCACAATTAAGCTTCGCCATGAAATATTTCGAAGCACAGGTGCGCTAAAAATTGTTCTTCATATGTAACTCTGTAAAAACGCGACTGCTTCAAACTTTTCAATACAAATATTTATGCTTGCTGCACTCACTCAAAAGTTAACTGTTAAATACTATTTGGTTAGGCCACTGCCATTCACCATAACCGTAACTTAGGACACCCGGTATATTAAGTGAGCGAAATGGCCAAAACTTCCTCATGAGCGTCCAGGGTAAATGAAGCCGTACTTGCCTTACAAACCATTGATATCAAGTTACCATCAGTCAGTTATGCTCACGATAAAGTTACTTCGCGGAATACATATTTTCATGCATACCCATACAACCAAATGGCTGTTAGCCCACCCTGAACACGTCAAACAAATCATGCATGGACGACGCATGTGTCATAATTTTCATCATAGGACTTGTGTGTTACGTTTTTAGTACACTCCTGATATAGCATACAAGTTTTTTCATAGATACGGACTTACTTAAATAGTGGCAAAAGCGCCATGATCACGGCAACTAATTCCTGCTGTATGTCAGGCATGTCACTAATTTCATATTATTGCTGTCTATTATATTCTTAATAGAGCCGTGTTATGCCGTACCAAATTTGTTTCGGATTCTGCTCACGAAATGGCCACTATAGCACAAAGCCATGGGCAGCTAGATGAATGGTCGCTTGCATTATATGCGGCACAGATATTGTTCAAATCACCTCCACTGTAACTTCAACGCAAGCCGAAACAGACAGGCAGGGCCTGTGCTTCAAAAAGCACGTGAGGCAAGAATTCTTGCAATACGAAAAGGCTGTTCCATATATATGCCGTACGTATGCGCTAGCATGGTCAGTCGTGATTCTGAGATACATATTGACGCAGTCGGCACCGTTTGTATAACGCGGTCACTTTGATGCGACAGCTCGAGGTGCCCCAGCATAACTCTGCAGATATTGCCACTCAGGCAAATAAACACTCCTGCGTGACAACACAGGAGGAGACTTGTCACCAGACTCTGGCTGGAGATGCTGCGTCATGGATGTGAATAAACGCGCCTTACATTCATTGTTTACGAAGAAAACGTTCCAACAAAAAAAAGACCTTCACAAAACTATGGAAAATGTGAGAAACACGGTGAGCTACTATCGCTAAGGCAGAGATTGCCCTTCGGTGGCTGAAGACCACAATTATTCTGTCTCCCGCACCTGACGTCTGTAACAAAAGAATGGTGCGTTCCGCAAGATTACAGCCCTGCTACCCGCCAAAGAAGACCACGTCAGCGAATGTTACCAAGTCAGACGTCTTGGCCAACTCGTTTTGCTAGCGCTGTGGGCGAATGCACCTACATGATAAACGCTTCAAGAGTACTATCTTCAAGACACAACTAAAAGAATAATCAAACCCGATGTGTAAACCCAGTACTGTTCTGAGCATTCATGCGTTAGCATGCGTGAAAATCTTTGTAGCTCTTTTAGTGGTGGTGGTAGCTGTCGGTTTATATTGCAATCAAGTGAAGCACCACTGACAGTAAATGGGAAAAGTACAGTTGAAGAAGCGTGACTTGCGACAGCCTTTTAATACTTGTTATTTTATTTCATTCATTCTGTGGTGATAGCATTAAATGCCGAGTGCAAACAAAAAATCGGTTCTTGGCAGGTACGAACAAATCCAGACAGAGCATTTGAGCTTTCAAGTGTTGCGAAAAGTAGCTATATTTGTACAAATCAGTTGTACACTTTTGTGTCAAAAAATAACATTCTGTGAGCTAAGAGCAAAGGCATATAGAGAAAACTGAAAGCAGTGATTTCAGTGGGGCCAGCGGGAGAAGGTAATCAAGGTGTGTATGAACTTGAAGCATTCGTTGTGCCAATGTGTTGCCATTGAAGTAAGACCAAGGAGGTTTAATAGGACCAAGGAGGTTCAATTTTTCAAGCCTTCTTGGGTAAGACTGAGACAAAGAAGATTTGAAGAGGCTGAAAGCTTCTATCGTAAGACTGCTGAACGAAACGAATACCTTCCTTTTGAATGTACTCAATCTTGTACATATCGTTTTTAAGGAATCGACTACAAGCTAGCGATTCAAAATCAAGGACTGATTAGATTATTCTTTTGTACATGACCAGTGTTTTGAAAATCGCATAACGAGGTGGCGATGGTACGCTATGTGGCTGTTATTTTGAGAGTTTGTTTTCGTTCGTGTTATTTTGCGTAAGGAAGATACAGAACGTCATTAACAGTTTGCTGTCAAGTCAGACGCTTTCTGCAGTTTCATGAAGTGTGAGGGCCAACGGGATGGATTTATGCTCAGCCATTATGGATTACCATGTACTCTGTATCGCTAACCCCTTCTAACATCGCCCCCCCCCCATTCGGTAAAGCTCAACCACGTGTGTGGCGTGACCACCCTTACGGTGAATCCGCGTCTCCTCCCCTCTCTCTCCCCTCTTCGGCTCCCCCCCTCCTTACGTCTCGCAACGCCGACGCAAGCAGCGTCCACTCGCTTTCTCTCTGCCCCCTCTAGACATCTCTCTCTGCAGCGATCACATCCCCATTGCGCAAGTGCGCCCTCTTCCCTCTTCTTTTGCGCTAATCATCTCTCGCTTTCCAACGTTATCGGTGGCAGCGTCCGCTAGTCTACGCACACTCCCCTCTTCCTTTATTTGGCATCGGTCCCAGCGTCGTTTACAGCCCTATTGGGCACGCGCCCTCTACCCCTCCTCTCCTACGCCTTCCTCTCTCTTGCCTCTCAAAGTCGACGTATGCAGCGTCTGCTACCGAGTTTACTGATTGAAAAAACCGACAGCTTGCACTGCACAACAGTTCACTGGTCACACCATACACATAAGCACTGGATCTTCATATCATACCAAGGTAGTGTCAATGAGAGATTTGTGCATTGTTGAACAACAAAATTTCGCAGCTTGCACGTTAACTGAAAGCGGACTGTGGGTTCCTGTGACAAGTTGGAGTCTTCTGTCTCTCGCTGCGCTTTGGCAGCTATTGATTTGTTTCAGTAGGAAGCACGGTTTCATCACTACGTGCGTGCCTCCCTCAGGTTTCTATCCTGCGCAATGCCGCGATGAGTGCCAGCGTCAACATCGCCACCAGCGTATGCGTTCGCGCCCGCTGCTTCGCATCCACACATGGTTCCGTTTGACGGAAGACGGTGTATTATTTTTTGTACTCATTGCCTCGTGTAAAAATATGTCCAACAGCTACTCGTAAACCCATTTGGCGGTTGTGTTGAAGGACATACTAAAGACACAACGAAACAAGAAAAGGTCATTGCTCGCTATCGGACATTATGTTTTAGTTATGAATGTAAAGAACGCTCCTTGCCCTCAAACAAAATCAGGGTGCTTCAGTTTTTTTTAGAACAATGGTATCACATTTAGTGCTCATTAACAGAAGATGATCAATGAATTGTTATCAAATATGAGGGAGGAAGAAAATAGATTCGGCATAGCACGAAAGGAGGTTGAATGGAGACCGTAACGAGGAAGAACGAAAACTCGAGATTCTTTATTGCGAATAATAATATAAATAATGGGCGAGCTGATCACCATGAGTGCCTGTTTATAACGAAATTCATCATTTACAGTGAAACGAGACGTACTCTATGTTGGTTAAATAGAAAGAGCTTGTTATCTCTGTTTTTTGGCATATTACCATCACAGCTCAGTAAGAAACCTTTCTTAGACATCCAGTATGTCTTCCTCATACCCCTGCATAAGACCATTTTTACGCTGTTCAAGTGCTGTTTTTTAATCTAAAAGATAGCTCACGTACATGAGCTCCCATAAAAAATGGAGTAGCTGAAATGTTTACTGCGACGCAAATAATCACATCACATTAAGTCATGTTAGCCGGCATGTCTCTGTCACAAAGTATTCGCTCAGCTGATGTTATTTCTTTTTCTTTCGCCTATAGCGTGCGATTATCACGTCGACGCCATTTGGTTCTCTTTTAGCAGTTTTGTTGTTGTTACTATCACTCCGCGCAATTTGTTTCAGTTCCTTTTTATCTAATCATTAGGTATGGCTTGAGGCAGAAAGTTTTCGCTATTCGCATGTGGATACGTTTCTTTTTTCGCCAACACAAGGCTACTAAAAATTACTCTACTAGTTATTGCAAAGCTAGAGTTTGTTTTTTATTCATATGTGAAATCCGTTAAAATCCAAAATTAAATTTGCTTTTGCCAGCTTCGTATATCTTCCTGAGTACCAGCTATGGCAATTGGTCCAATATATGGTCATGAAATACTTCATCACTACAAAAATCTCAGCATGTTTTCTTCCTCAAAAACAAGTTCTCCAATCTTTTGAACATCTACTAGTGCGCTCTATGAAGTTTCGTTGATATTGCGCAAGGAGATCTCAAAACAAGGAAGAAAACATAGTGGCGTTCAACAGAGCAGCATTCTAGAAGTTTAGTGGTGAAAATGAAGGTCCACGTTTTATGTAGATCTTTATAATTCTTAAATTTTCAATATTAACTTGCGGTTATTCCAGAAATTGTCACAATTGTTTTTTCAGTAACCTTGCTTTGTGTTGCATCAGGCCCAGTACTTAATTCTTAAATTAAATTTCAGCATCCAATTAATTGGACATCACACCATACAAAAATCGTGGGCATCACGAAAATAATAAGCTTCACTTTTTATGTTTGTCAACTACACAGCCATTTGTGAAAGTTTCTGAAATTTCTGTAGACCAAAGTCCAACCCGGAAGTCAGGAGTGTTGCGTTGTGAGCTAGATTTGGTGGGATGACCAAGAACAGGCCGGTGATGAAAGCTGGAGTTCCATTTATGAAACTTGAAAAAAGGGATTTATTTGCATTTAGAAAAAAAATTTTACTGGTCGTCGTTGATTTGACACCTGCCGTATCGGCTCTCTCGGGCTTCTCTCCTCTCTCGTTACCTCGGTCCATTTCACGAAAGGCAGAGGCGGCTCACAGTAAGAGGGAGGATCAAGGGGTGTGAATCGTCAACACGGAGCCTGACTCCCCTTCAACTTGAAGGGCACAATTTCTCAGTTCCATTCGAAGAGTCGACTCTTCTGTTTCCAGAAACAGCGGGTGCATTCTGCGGGGCTTAGTCGTAGCGCCAGCGCGCCCGTCTCGCGACACCATGGTCAGCTTCCAAAAAGAGTCGCCGCATTCGCGGAACCGAGTTGTGGCGAGAGCACGCCCGTCTCGAACACGTCACTGGCAGCGGGACGCAACAGGAGGTCATAGTGTTTGTGTGGCACCATTTAAAAGTGCTACCATTTGGTATTGTGACACTCAGTGCTTCTAGATCGTCACCTACATTTAAAAACCACAACATTGTTCGGAATCAAACTTTCCAGTCGGCATGCCTCAAGAATGTCCTCTTGAAACAGCAGGAAATTAGACACAGACGAATAAAGACTCATGATATGGGGTCTCTTCTCCCTGGATGATGACAAAATAAATGTTGAAAACACCCTGCTTCGATAACTGCAAAAAAGGGCAAATGCAAAGTAAATTACTTTATTTTACGATCCTGCTTTCAAAAGAACATTAAGTAAGATCGGCTTATTTGCCCCCTTGTGGATGAGATTAAGTATTGCATTAACATTAGTACTAAAGCAGTAATATGAGTAATTGCGTTAGTATGAGTAATAAAGCGCCTTATAACCGCAAAAATAAAAAAGAACCAGGTGTCACATATGGTGAATTGTGCAACGAGGGAATCGTTGAATGCTCCAACTCTTTACAAAGTTTGGTCTTGTCCATCTATTACCGGTGGCACATACCAAAAGTGGGGAATCGTGGAGACTACAAAATTTTCTGGCATAATTCTTCATCGTCGTCAGCCACAGCTAAAAAATGCACAAAATTCCTATCAAAAGTGCAGTGGGTACCATGCTTCTCCGATTAATCAGGATGACATATTGAATGGCTGCCTACTGCACAATGATTATTGACATAGTGGGTACGTTGCAAGTACGCTTGCAGCAGATACCCAAAGTGCATTAAAAAAAAAGCTTTGAAAGGCCACTCTTCCAGCTTTGGCTGTTACAATGCTGCGCACTTAGCGCAGCCCGGGCTAGTTTTTTTTTGTTTCTTTGGTGTCGCTCACCGAAGCATTTCTTCAGTTCTTCAACAAAGAGACCCCACCATGTTAAAGTACCCTTGTAGTTTTCATGCCACAACAGGGTGGGCTCCATGAAAAATAGTGCGACACTTTCTAGCTTGCCGATGAGGTTCCAGTGATTGTACCGGCTCACCCGTTTGTAATGAGTTAGCCATTCGTCCAAAACTCCTCCTACACTTCCTGTGAACAGGCGAGCTTCGGTGCCTAGGTGCAGCCAGCGTAGACGCTTGCGTTGTTGAGTCTCAACCATCGCACTCGGGCATTTACAGTGTTGTCGGTGCGAGACCGGCAAGACGGCAGCTTCAGTGAAGTTCAAACAGTTGAAGCTCTGAGGTTCGTGGACGTCGCGTACCCGGCACCTCCAACACTGTTACGTCTAAGACAGAATGTACTCCGACACAACCGAACACTGGAGGCGAAAGTGTTGAACGAGTGCGCACCCAAGATTGATTTCTTGATTTGATGCACCTTTGTCCTGGCGCACAGTACCATGGGGGACAAAAGAATTTGTTCATAATCTCGAAATGGTAAAAGAAAGTTTTCAAATTATTTGTTACAATCATTCACAATAAAAAAGAAAAAAAGACTACTCTTTTTGTTGACTATGTTTGATATTGATAACCTTTGGGGTAAGTTTATTTTATTAAATAAAAAGAAGAGGACCAATTCTTAAAATATTTTATTGTAATTCTATGAACCTAGCATCCGAATTATCCCTCCTCTCGTGGGAAATCGAACACGGCCTCGAGAACGCTTCTGTGGCTAAAACCCAGCACAGTAGCCCCAATGGAAAGAAGAACCGGAAGAGATTAATTTAATCTGAACCTCCGAAGCGATTCGTATAAAGGTCTTTTCCTCTATTTGGAGAATAATCTGCACTTCAGAATGAAACGATGCAGAGATTCACTCTCATTGCAATGGAGGCACAAAGGCGACTGCACCAGAGACACCTGTGTAGGTAAAACTTTAGTGGGGGCACTCGGCATCGTATTCTGCTAACGGACATCTCTGCCTTTCTGAAGGAGCACCATCGATTTTTTCAACGACAATTAGGGTGAGGATACTCAGAGGCTGACAAAGTAGACTTAGCGAAGTTTCCAATCGTGGCAAATGTTCAAAATCGCGCCGCAGTTAGAAACGCCAACGACGGCAAAAAAGACATGATAGGCCTATTACGAGATGCAAGTGTGATTGCATCCGCATATTCATTGAAAGGCATACTCTTGAGACCTAGCTAGTACCGACACCTAGCTAATAACACGTATATGACTTGGAATAAGGGAATAAAATACTTCTAAAGAATTTCAATGTTTGATGAAGCTAACGTGTAACAGAGAGATTGATTCTCTGTCCGAATGGCGGCTTTAGATATTGATAGGGGTAGTTTTCGTAAGGCTAAAATAATGGCAGGTAAATCTGCATTACAAGTAGGAGTTAAGCCAGGTAAACGAATTCAAAAAGACCAATCCAGAGATGATGATGAAATCACCACTCCTTCCTTTTCTTCACATACTGAAGCATCACTTTCCATAACTGCAGGCTTTTCTAAGCGAGACAGATGGTGTTCCGAAATGAAATTTGAGCATCTACTGCGCAAATGTTTGAATTATTGGGAAAGATGTCATCAAAATCTATTCTACTTGTTAGTACAAACGTTCTTACGGTTGGTAATTTGTGAAGCTGCACTTGTAATGGTTTCAACCGTTTCTGTCCGAAATTGACCTAGGATCACCATAATCTCTACCCCTGATGAGCAAAAAATTGCGTTGGTTGAATAATAAAAATGTAGTGTGATCTCCTCAATGGCAAAATCGGGCCAAGTTCATTCAGTGTTAGCAGCTACAAGCACGTACATACACAAACCCAGTCATCGTACACCACATATATCCCGACGTCTATCGTTCAAGTCTTTGCGAGTACTCTACTACCAGAGCCACTCTTGACCACATCCTATGGGAATGTCCTGCATTAGTCAGACATTCTAGGGTCGCGGCCTCCAATAAAGACCTTCGGGCGCGTTGTCGGACTGCGCTGCTCAGTTCGGGCCGGGACAAGGAACTTTAAGCGAGACAGCAGGTCAAGGAAGCTGCCGGGAGAAGTCTCTCCGTTAGCTCCTAGGTGGGAGCCCAGCCCTGCGATCTGCCGGAAAACCAGAAGAAAGTCTACGACTCTCTCCTCAATGGCTATGCATATAGCTTGAGGAATGTACGCACCTTGATGACAGGACGAACGTCCTCCTTCTCTCCAACTTCTCTGTTCTCCGCTCCACAGATTCAGATAGCGAAATATGGTGGTAGCACTCTCGATGGCAGGGCAGCAAGTTCCCCAAGGCCGTTTAATGGCATCATGGTAGTAAGAGCTATGAAGACAAACTTTATTGTCTGACCTGCTGTCGTATTCAGGGCAGTGAAAAAATTTAAAAAACACGGAAGCATAGCGTAAGCATGTGTACACTGCGCACCATCCACTGTCGAAGACTTCCACCTTGTTAGGCGCGTCAGCTTTAACGCACACCATCCGTCTAGCTTCTGTCACAGAGGATTGGTTCTGTCAAGGTCTTCTCAGAATTCAATTGCCCATAAAGAAATGCAGATCTCCAGAAGGAAAAGAGGTACAGTAAATATACCATCTGATTCTTTATTTAGTTGCGTCGCTACCCTGAGCCGAATGCTCCTGTGAACGAAGGCCGGTGATTTGGGACAGTTGTCCCTTTGCTCTGATCAAGGGAGAGAACGTTAGGCAACCTAAGCCTAGTGCAAAATATTCATCGTTCTTCTGGCTTTTAAATATTGAACTTTATGTGTGCTACCACATCAGTACAGAACGTTGTAGCAGACATAGAAAAAAAGACGTTGACTCTTAGTTTCTAGAATTTTTATATAATTTATGCATTTCAGCGTGATGCGAAACAAATACAGCCATCAAAACTGTATTTATATTTTGCATTGTTGACAAGCGGACACTGCAGAAGCATTGACAATGCGGGGGTAAATAAAAATGGCAATAGGTAAATCAGAAAATTGGAATAGAGTGGCGTTTGCGTCATATTATTCAACAAAGAGACAGCAACTTTTCAGATCTAATGAGATGTACATTGAATTCTTCAAGCAGTTCCATCCTAGAAACAAAGAAAACAGTGTGTGTAAAAGAAGAATAAAAAATAAATAAATATTTGGGATTGAAAAAAGTAGTACCCATTCCAGGTTTCGAACATTTTCCTTTCATCAAAAGTTAGCGTCCTCGGGCGTCCTCCTTATGATAAATCTTCCCAAATGTAAACGACGTGAAAAAGATGTCGGACCTGTCTGCCCATGACTAGAATTGCCGGGAAGACCGCCTAGGGGTGACCACAGTCCGTTACTTTGTGGTCAATCACAACTTCAAGGTACCGTTACAAAAGCGCAAGAGCAAATATCTTGATAAGGAAACTGAGAACGCACATTTAATAGAAGACGAGGTTATTGCCTGACACTTTCCGAGTTAGGGCCCGTGACTGAAGCCACTTATCTGTAGTTTATGTTGACAAAGATCTAAAAAAAGTGGGGTGGGCTCTTCTGTTAACGTGGGCTTAGTTAGTGAAGTCATAGAAAAGATTGAGGGATGTTAGTCACGAGGTTTCCATTTTATAAATAGCAGCTTACTAGCACACATAGAGAAGAAAGAAGGAAAGAGGAAGAGGATGATATATCTTTGTTGCGCTCGTTGTTGTGTACGTTACATTTAGGCACACATAAGCAATTTCACGTTTAAGCCAACTATATACTATTCCACACAAGTGGCCAGCATGGTACGCGGAAAAACCCGGGGCAAAAATAAAGAAGAAGCGCACAACACAATCACAGACGAACAACTGTGTGCCGGTCGGTTGCAAGCCCAATAATGCACTAAAATATCAACGAGAATGGAACAAATCTGTCACATGTGTTACCTAAAATAATAATGAAGAGGCAACAGCCGATTTCGCACCACGTGACTAAGTAACGACATTAGCCCAATATATATATATATATATATATATATATATATATATATATATATATATATATATATATATATATATATATATATATATATATATATATATATATATATATATATATATATATATTTATATATATATATATATATATTAATATATTTATTTATTTATATATATATATATGTATATGAAGCTATTAGACTTAATTTTATTGTGACTATGAAAAAAAAATTGTGGGCGAAAAGAAGATAACTTATAACGCATTCGATGCTCTACAACTGAGCTATCACAGTGACTATCCTGCCAGCCACTTCATTGGCTATATATGCGAATTCCACCTGGGAGTGTCAGTCAGTGCCACCAGTAGCCATTACGGGGTGTGTATCACACTCTTTATGAGCTTGATTGGCGTCACCTAGCACGAGAGCTTATTACGACCTGGCAGCCGACATATAGTCCCTCGTACCCAACCTAAAGGAACTAAAAGTCTGCCAGTTTAAGACCGTCATTAGTGAATTAGGCAAAGAAGTGTATACTTAGGGGCTTGTTTTTTTTTTGTTCCACACAGTAATATTCAGATCTAACAGACAATAATGCGAGTGAAATTATCGGGAACCTATTGAACCTAATTCAAATGTGACTGGGAAGAAAGAAATGTGGGTGAAAAGGTAAATTGTTGTGGGGAGAAATCCAACCTGCGACCTTCGAATAACGCATTCGATGTTCTACAACTGAGCTACGGCGGCGGCTATTCCCCCAGTCGTATTATTGGGCTTACATGTGAATTTAAACGTGGGTGTGTCAGTCAGCGCCACATGTAGCCATGGCCGAAAGTGTGGCACACTATTTATGAGCATGATTTGCGTCACGTAGCACGTGAACTTACTACAAGCTAGCAGCCGACCAATAGTCCCTCGTATAGAACCAAAAGGCACTAAAGGTCTGCCAGTGTGAGACCCTCTTTTTGACTTAAGTAAACAAGTGTATACTTAACGGCTCGTTTTTTTGTTCCACTCAGTATTATTGAGATCTAACAGACAATATTGCGAGGGAAAGTATAGGGAAAGTTATTAAAGCGAATTCTAATGTGACTGGGAAAAATAGTAGTGGGTGAAAAGCTAACATGCTGTGTGCAGGAACCGAACTTGAGACCTTCGAATAACGCGTTCGATGCTCTACCACTAAGCTGCCGCGTCATGTGAAGTACACTTGCATGGTCGTCGAACTAAACCAGCAGATACTCAGAACGAGATAGTTTCGTCACCAGGCAGCGTGAACATGATAAATTGATTGATTGATTGATTTATATGTAGGGTTTAACGTCCCAAAACTACCATATGAATATTAGAGACGCCGTAGTGAAGGACTCCAGAAATTTCCACCATCCGATGTTCATTAACGTGCACTAAAATCTGAGCACACGGGCCTACAACATTTTCGCCTCCATCGAAAATACAGCGCTGCAGCCAGGATTCGATCCCACTACCTGCAGATCAGTAGCCACTAGAACACCTAAACCCCTTAACCCTTAACCAATCAACCCTTAACCACCGCGGCGAGGCGTGAACATGATCAAGTCCATCCACCGAAAACCGATATGGGAAAACGGAAGCATCAGAACAAGAAGTGAGGCAATACCTGGCACATTGACAAAGTGAGTCACGTATCCCTTCAAACGACTGCGATCTATTAGTTACCGGGGCGGCTTCGTGGTAAATAAGCATAACCGAATTGCGGGTGAGCTATTATAGATCGTTCAGCTCTTCATGCGAAAGAAATCCTTTATTGATGTTTCTTAAATATTCGGCCACTATACATACGACGAATGTTGCTTACTTCACTACGGGAGCGTGAACGCGAAAATAAGCGTAAAAAAACGTAGGTACTAACGAAAGCCGTTTGATTACCTTTGCTGAATTTTTGAGCAAGTTCCTCAGCTATGGCGCTTCTGACGGCTGGCACTTTGACAGGTGGTATGGACAGATACGATTCCAAAATGGCACTAGTATCTAAGGGCAGAAATATACGTAGCCACGAGCGCTGAGCCAATTCAGACATAGGGTATATTAACATGCAGGGTGGTAGGGACAGGCTGAAGTGGGAAGAGATAGAAGAACAGCTAAGGGAGGAGAGGCCGATGGTATACACTTTTGTAGAAACACATCTCATGGACATGGAACAATCTCCTAACAATCCGGACTACACGTGGGAATATTGTAATAGAACAGAAGGCAGCAGAAAGGGCAGAAAGGGGTATTGCGGTATTCATTCATAAAAGTACAGATTGGCAAAGGGTCAAGCAGGAGTGCAAGGAACATTTATGGCTAAAAGGGAAAGTGGCAGGGCAAATGACACTCCTTAGTTTAGTGTACTTGTGGACGAGAGCAAAGGCCAGAGAGGAAAACCAGGCAATGGTAGAGTGTATTGATTGATATGTGCGGTTTAACGTCCCAAAACCACCATAATATTATTAGAGACGCCGTAGAGTGTATATCAAAGGACATTCAAGAGTTAGGAGGAGAGTTCGAGATAATTATACTAGGAGATATGAATGCGCACATAGAAGATATAGATGAGTATACCGACCCGACTGGCAAAATGATCATGGATATGTGTGAAAGGCTGGATTTGATCATTTGCAAAAGTACCGAGAAGTGTGAAGGGCAAATAACATGGGAGGTAGGAAGGCTGCAGTCGACAATAGATTACACACTGTTGTCACACAGCATGTATTATAAGCTCAGGGGAACGCACATAGATGAAGGTGACTCCAGAAGTCTGGGTAGTGATCACAAACGTATCAAGCTAAGTTTTGGAATAGCAGTGAAAGTGGGAAGGAGACAAGATGAGAAACTACCGGAATATTTTTATTCAAAAAGACAAATTGAAAACACCACTAAACAAATTGAGAAAATATTCACTGAGGATAATAAAACAGTGTGGACATACACGAATCCAACAATACTATTTGAGCTAGAGCTTGCTAAGGCACATGACAAGTCACCCCGAAAAAGAAGAACAAACCCAAAAGTTGGTGGGGTGAGGAAGTGAAGAGAGCCATAGCAAAACCTCAGGAGGCCTCTAGGGAACACAGACATGCTAAGCAGCGGGGTGAACCAACAGATGATGTTGAAAAAAAAAAGGGAAATCTTTCTAAGCTGTAGAAAGAATGCATCCCTTCTGATGAATGAAAAGATTAAAAGAAAGAGAGCTCAGTGGCTGGCAGAAGTGCACAAAAAGATAGAAAGGCAGCTGCAAAATTTTGGAACCATATAAACTACCTAAGAAATGAGACGAGCCTAGAGCCGAGGTTTATAACTACAGCTCAAGGTGCTAGGCTAGGAATTGACGAAGCTATTGATTATATAAGAACAAGGGTGACAGAAAAATTTCAACAAAGTGCTTTATGCATCACAATAGACAAGGATGAATCAAGTGGCGCAATGGCTCCATTTTAAGAACGAGAGTGGAAAAGGGCTGAGAGCAGTGTTCCTAGTAGTACATCAACAGGCCCAGATGGCATTCCAATTATGCTGATAAAGACATTAGGTTCGAAGTCTAAGCAGGCTTTGAGAGAGGCAGTGAGCCAAACAATAATCGATGATGAAGTTCCCGGTGGATGGAAACTTATCAGGAGGAGTATGATCTATAAAGGAAAGGGGGACAAAGCTGACATAAACAACTACCGTCCTTTAACAGTGACATCAGTGGTCTACAGGCTGGCGATGCAGATTATAAAGGAAAGACTGCCGGCATTCATAGAGGATGAGGGAGTGCTGGGAGAACAGCAGAATGGTTTTCTTAAACACAGGAGGTTGGAAGACAATCTGTTCTCACTGCCGCAGTGCATTGAAATAGCAGAAAAAGAACACAGGCCCCTGTGGCTAGCATTTTGGGATATCATGGGAGCGTACAATAGCGAGGTTCAAGAGGAATTGTGGGGGATTCTGGACACACTAGGCGTGGAAGATGTAGTCACTAATCTTTTAAGGGATATCTATAAAGGTAAGAAGGTAGTTATAAAGTGGAAAAAACAGGTATTCAAGCTTGCAGAGGTAAAACAGGGGCTAGGCAGGGGTGTCCCCTGTCACCCTTATTATTCTTGATGTACCTACAAGGATCAAAGGCCCCATTAGAGGGAAGAGGTCTGGGCTTCACCCTCTCTTTTATCAAACAAGAAAAACTCATTGAACAGGCACTACCAAGATTGATATATGCAGATGATATGTGCTAATGGCCGACTACAAGGAAGATTTGCAGAAATTGATGGACATCTGCGGTAATGAGGGAGAAAGGTTAGATTTCAGATTCAGTAAGGAAAAATCAGCAGTCATGATTTTTATCGACAATGAAGGTTGTGAGCTTAGAATACAGGAGGTCACGCTAGAGATAACAGATAAATACAAATATCTGGGCGTATGGATAAGCAATGTGGCCGAGTACCTAAGAGAACACGAAATATACGTGTCGACTGAAGGTAAGATGAATGCAGCGGTAATGAAAAACAGGGCCCTGTGGAATTACTGTAGGTATGATGTTGTGAGAGGAATATGGAAAGGGGTCATGATCCGGTCTGACGTTTGGCAATGCGGTCTTGTGCATGATATCACAAGTTCAAGCAAGATTAGAAATATGCAACCTAGAATAGGTAGGCTTGCCTTAGCAGCTCACGGGAATACACCAAATCAGGGAGTACAATGTGTTATGGGATGGACACCATTTGAAGGCAGGGAAGCTAGCAGCAAGATAAAATTTGAGAAGCGATTGAGAGAAGTGGGGGAGGAGCGTTGGGCTAAAAAGGTATTCAGATACATGTACATGAAGAATGTCGATACAAAATGGCAGAAGCGAACCAGAAAATTGACTGGTAAATACTTGGAAAACAGCAGGAGCCAAACCAAAAAAAAAATTATCAGTTAGGAAGAAGGTGAAGCAAGCTGAGACTGATATGTGGAGAATCGGCATGATTAAGGAGTCCACACTAGAGATCTATCGAACTTTTAAGCAGGAAATTGCCAAGAAAAGGATCCATGATAATACTCGGGGTAGTTCTCTAAAGTTTGAGGCCAGGACGGGAGTATTGCGAACCAAGACATATCGGGGTAAATACGAAGGGGTAGTCACGGTATGCAGTGCGTGTGGAGAGGAAGAAGAAACTGCCGAACACTTATAATGTTCTGCAAAGGGCTTCACCCTATAGTTCAGGATGATAGCGCAGAGTTTTTCAAAGCACTGGGGTTAGGGACGGTGAGGGCAAAATAGACTTTAAGAGGGTAGAATTAACTAGGAGGTTATCTGATTGGTGGCTAAAGTCAATGCACGAGTGAAAATTAAACCCTTCACTGCAAAGTACGAATCCTCAACCTCACTATTTAAGGAAAAAATAAATCTAGTGTTCGGTTCTTTCAGTATTACGGGTTGGTGGCGCTAGCCACCGCCCGATCTAAAGGGTTCTGCCATATCCATCCATCCATCCATCCATCCATCCATCCATCCATCCATCCATCCATCCATCCATCCATCCATCCATCCATCCATCCATCCATCCATCCATCCATCCATCCATCCATCCATCCATCCATCCATCCATCCATCCATCCATCCATCCATCCATCCATCCATCCATCCATCCATCCATCCATTCATCCATCCATCCATCCATTCATCCATCTATACCGTGATGTACATACTAGAGAGAGTTTTCAGAACGTACATCGTGTGTGCCACTGTTTTTTTCCTTCCAGGTCCGTGCTTCGGGCGCCGCGCCTCGAGATACGCGTGCATCACGCCCGACGCGTTATACGACAGAAGTCCCACAAAACTCTGGACGTCTCTGTCTGACTTGATGTGCAGTCACTCAAGGACTAATAACTGCACAAAGTTCCTCCAAGTCCGGCTGCACAGCTCTTTAAACCCGACCACGTTAAAATATTTTTACAGCTCCTAAATATAAATACAGGTGAAGAGACAGTCGTTCATCAGACAGCGTAATTTGAAACTATGACCAAGCCACACTGAAAGGTAGTTGCAACCTCGAACAAAATTAACGCAGGACAGTGACTGGAGGAGAAAAAAACGTTGTTACCATGTTACTATAGCACACCTTTCCGATTCGCCTTGATCAAGTCAGTCATATGCCTGCAATAATTTGTACTCTACTGTGGTATAAATAAAAAAATGTTCACCATGACAGGTCTCCACAAAACTCAGACGCAATTCGAAGGGTGAGAACGAGCTTTGCATTGTAAATAGAGAAAGTTCACTGCCAAACATAAAGTGTATGACGCTCAATTTCAGAATGAAGAAATTGTAATGCACTACTTTTGTCTTTTGCTGGATCAGAAGCTTTGATCTCTCGTGGAAAGTGGGCGCTCGTGACCAGTACCTTTAGCGCTTCTTTTCAGAGATTCCACCCCATATATAGAAGCTAAACATTACATAATCAAGATGTGTATGCTCTCTAAAATGCATGGTGCCCTCGAATTCTCAGTGCACAGTTTGAAGCGGCCGCCAGAAAAACAACAGCATTATGGAAGGAACACGATGAAGAACGCTATTGATACTCAGAGTTGCACAACATCGACATTCTATCAATTGTAGAAAATGAGTCATGTTGGACCAGTGTTACATTTTGTCCATATTACAGCAACAGGCAATTTTCTGAATCGCTGTGTTCCCATTTCTGAACGTTATAGCACGTATCAGGGTGCTGCACAAGTCAGTGCCACTTTCCAGTGCAGCGTAGTGCACGAGGAAGTAACAAACCGTGACTGTGCTACATCTGTGGGTATTTTTGGAGAAAATCACAATAAGTGACAACTTGAAAAAGGGCCGAACATCTCTTCAGAAGTACTTGAGGGGCAGCTGCTCCGAAATCGCACGAAAGTGCACTCACTCCGACGAGGCCTTTTCAAGAAGGCTGCTTAGATAAACCCTTACGAGGCTTTCTTTCTACATTAAGATCAATTGAGATAGTTGTCTAGAGGAATTAGTTGGATACCCCATTGTAGGTAACCTCTCTTAGATTGTGCTTCAAACATTGGAATGCTTCCCTCTGGGTTTTTTTTTAATTATATCGCTCATGATGAAAAAGTGACGGCTAGAGTAGTGATGTTTTTAAATGTGATAACAATTTGCTGTGTTTTAAAAAAAAAGTCACAGATTCACCACAAAGGCAAAACGATGAATGCTATAGCAACAAATGGGAAGGTCACGCGAAGAACGGCAAGTATATCGAAACGTGCTCCGCGTTTCTCACGCACAAATGACGCACAAAACGTACTGATAGGTACAGATGAATGTGAATAAGCGTCTCAGTTGTTACTTTGCTGTGTCTGAAAAGCGCGCCCTCTTCACAAACGGAAACTGTGCAACGATTGCAGGGACCTTTGTGTGTGCCCGCGAACTAACACAGAATCGTTCCGCTGAAAGCCAAGGGCGTACGATTCTCCTCACTGCGAGAAAAGCAAGCGCACGTGTGAGTGTCCACTGCCCCCCTCCCCCTCTTGGCTCACGTGGGAGATATAAGCTCGTCGCTCTCTCTCTCTCTCTCTCTCTCTATATATATATATATATATATATATATATATATATTTATTTATATATATATATATATATATATATATATATATATATATGAGATCTAACAGACAGTAATGCCAAGTAATGTACAGGGGAAGCTATTAGAACCAATGGAATGTAAATAAGAAGAAAGAAAACTGGATGAAAAAATAACCAGCCGTGAGCAGGAATCGAACCTACCACCTTAGAATAACGCGTTCGATGCTCTAACCACTGAGCTACCACAGCGGCCTTCCCTCCATCCACTTTTTTTTTGTTTATATGTGAATTTAGAAGTAGGAGTGACAGTCAGCGCAATCTATAAGCCAAGCGACGAGTGTGAAAACACTCTTTTATGCGCACGTTTGGGGTCACGTAGCACGTGATCTTATTGTGAGCGGGCAGCTGATTAATAGTCCCTTGTATACGACCTAATGAACCAAGTCTGCCAGTACGAGACCCTTGTTTTAATGAAATAAGGGAAAGAAGTGTATACCTAAGGGCTCGTTTTTCCGTGTTTTAACACAATATTAATGAGATCTAACAGACAGTAATGCCAAGTAATGTCCAGGGGAAGTTGTTAGAACCAATAGAATGTAAAAAAGAAGAAAGAAAAGTGGATGAAAAAACAACCAGCCGTGAGCAGGAATCGAACCGACGACCTTCAAATAACGCGTTCGATGCTCTAACCACTGAACTACAACATCGGCCTACCACAGCGGCCTGGTTAGAGCATCGAAACATTTGTAACGTTTTTAAAATTGGGTAGGCAGCACTGCAACCACTATTGACGTTTCACGTAGATTAGCGTCTATTGAAAAAGTAATTCCGAGATCCGGCGTAGCTCTGTGGTAAAATACTTCATTGCCACGCAGATACTTGGGTTCGATTTCAGCTGGGACCATGAAATTTATTCTTTGCATTTGTAGGTTCGGCGCTATATCGAGGTCGGGTATTTCTTAACTCTCGCACGTTATATTTGCCATGTGTGTTCTCGTCGTTCCTGGTTCGACACTAAGTGACTATCACCTGTGGTACATGGCTGCATACCAGCGGCGCATACCCGCCCGTGGGTATGTGCCACTGCCTGGCGGGAAATATTTGACGACGTACGCGACGAGATTGTGACATTATTCACGTCTTGTCCAGCGCGTCATATTCGTCAAACCATTTTACCCTCCAATGCTAATTTTCGTTCACGCCAAGTTAAGAGGGTGACGAGGAGAACACCCAAACGTAAGCGGCTAGATAGATAGATAGATAGATAGATAGATAGATAGATAGATAGATAGATAGATAGATAGATAGATAGATAGATAGATAGATAGATAGATAGATAGATAGATAGATAGATAGATAGATAGATAGATAGATAGATAGATAGATAGATAGATAGATAGATAGATAGATAGATTCACTCAATGTCGCCGAAGTTCGCCAAGAAATGCTTTGCATTTGAAATGAACACCAAGGAAAAGCTATCTCAGCAATATTTTAAGCTGTTCTCTGAATGGCAGTGAGCATAACGAAACATTGGTGTGAGTTACAGTAGGCTTTCGCGTTCTGAGTGCTCATTACTTCTAAATGTCTGCCTAATGTTGAATAAATAAATTGTTACGAATTCCCTGCACCAGGAAGCATGGGCGTCAGCAGGGGTTGGAAAAGGAGCACTTGCTGCCCCCCTCCAGCCTCACCAGCCCTTGACCTCACCCAAGCTATACTTCAGGGCTCTGTCTACCCCCCAGCCGCGATGCAACAATCAGTTGCACCCCTCCCCGCCCCCAAGAGATAGCCCTGCTGACAAACATCTCAGGTACTTATTGAATTTAACATGAACTTTGGGTTGCTTGGTCTGAATTTTTACTAAGCGCTTTTAAAGAGGATGAAACAAGTGTAGTACTGACACACGGACCAATTTATTGAGTTGGGACAATAAACACGAGCGAAACAAGTGCGCAATATTTAGGAAACAGCACTCTACAGTTCGTTAACTGCCAAATATAATTGGTAATAACCGTACTTTCGTGAGGTCCGCGCTCGACGAAACTCAAGAGGGGGCGACGTTTAGAGGGCGCCCAACGCGATTCGTTCACGCCTTAGAAGTGTGGCAGCTTGGGCTAGTTGGTATGGCATGACGATAGTTATAGCGCGAGAACAAAACGACGACACAGAGACAAGAAGGACACGAAAGACACGAGCGCTACCTTACAACTGAAGACACGAGCGCTAACTTCCAACTGAAGTTGGAAGTTAGCGCTCGTGTCTTTCGTGTCCTTCTTGTCTCTGTGTCGTCGTTTTGTTCTCACGCTATAACTATCGTCGTTCACGCCATTTCGCTATAAGTGATGACATAAACGCGCTCCAGTTACCGATCTCTTAGTACCGCCATACGGTACACGGTGTATACAAAGTACCTTGCCGTTAACGCTCGAGCTGTTCCAGACCGTGACCCATTGGTTGGCACCGCGCTTCCCGGAGCGAGACATTGCTGGTTGGACGCCCCACGGAGATACCTTTCCTTCTCGTTTTTTTTTAGTTGCGAAGCATTTCTCAGCGAACTTCGGTGAGTTTGCACGTATCTATATATCTATCTATCTAGCCGCCTACGACTTTTAGCTCTCCCGGCCGTTTCGAAAATGGTATCGACACCAATCTTGGTATGGCATAACATGACTGCATGAAGAAAATTTTGACTACTTATAACATGAAAATCATGATATGTATGTCAAGTATGTCATGATTTGCATTTCATGATCCCGTAGCTCTTGCGGTGGTTTCGTTCACATGGCATGTTGCAAAACTGGTATGGTATGACATGACTGCATGGCGAACACAAGCGGCAGACCCTAACAAGAAAATGATGACATGCGTGTCATGTAAAAACATAACTACATGCGACGCTCATGATGCACTCGTGGCTGTTTCGCTAGCGTCACATATGCCAAATTAGGTAATGCGTGACACCAATAGTTGACGAAGGTTTGCGACTGGTGCAAACATGATAATCATGAGATACGTGTCATGCGAGAACATGAGTACATGCCACAGTCAAGGCGCCAATACGTTTTTACGTGACGTGGTGCGCGTGCTCATCGGCATTCATTTTTTCAGGTCACGCCGGCGTTGCCACGCCAGGCACCGGTCCCGCCATATACTCGGAGGCGCCCGCCGCGCTGCGTTTCTTTGACGCATGTGCGTTTCTGCGCGTCCGGCGTCCCTTGGTCACGAAAAGAGAGAGACACAGTGTTGTCTGGGTAACGCATCGGCACGAAATACAACATGTCGCATTTCGGGCCGGTAGTCGTCGGGCCGCGTCGAAGGACGCTGGTCGCGCCAGGCATCAGACTATCGAGTGCTCGCGTTTTGAAAACGTAGCGTAGCCGTGCTCAGCGTGCTCGCGCGTCAACGCTATAGATTAAAGTATATTTGGCCATACGTTATGCGCTTGAGGCTGTTTTGCTGGCTCCAAATATACCAAATTTGGTGCTACGTAACGTCAATGGATGACGAAATACATGACTGGGGCAAACATGATAATCCTAACACGCGTGTCATAAAAGAACATGACAACATACCACGCTCATAGCATGCTCGCGGCCGCTTCACTAGCTTCACATTTACTAAATTTGGTATCACGTGACGTGAATAGATGACGAAATGACACATCCAAACATGATAATCACTACATGGAAGTCTTGTACGGCATCGTTAACCTTCACCTCATAAGGTTGTGCTGACTTTAGAGTGACATATGAACATTTTTCATTCGAGCTTCGCATATCGACGATTCCCACTGTACGTGGAATCTGCCATTTTTTTTATGCAATCTGTTGATATCTTTTACAGCGACATATCAGGGTCAAAGATAAGTCAGCGGAACCATGGTGGTTACTCGGAATAAAGCACTGTCACTTTAAAAGGGAGTTTCAAAATGCCAAGCTGATTCATTGCATAAAGAGCGCTTTAAATTATCGACATGTGGGGTTTAACGTCCCAAAACCACCATATAATTATCAGAGACGCTGTAGTGGTGGGCTCCCGAAATTTCGACCAGCTGGGGTTTTTTAACGTGCGCCCAAGTCTGAGCACACGGGTGTACAACATTTCCGCCTCAATTGGAAATGCAGCTGCCGCAGCCGGGATTCAAACCCAAGACCTGCGGGTCACCAGCCGAGTATCTTAGCCACTAGACCACCACGGCGGGGCATGAAGAGCGTTTTAGGGAAAGCGATAATGTAGGGTGTTCGGACAACGTCCATTAGCCCCGCCGCGGTGGTCTAGTGGCTAAGGTACTCGGCTGCTGACCCGCAGGGCGCGGGTTCGAATCCCGGCTGCGGCGGTTGCATTTCCGATGGAGGCGGAAATGTTGTAGGCCCGTGTGCTCAGATTTGGGTGCACGTTAAAGAACCCCAGGTGGTCTAAATTTCCGGAGCCCTCCACTACGGCGTCTCTCATAATCATATAGTGGTTTTGGGACGTTAAACCCCACATATCAATCAATCAACAACTTCCATCAAACCACAACGCTTACAAACCACTTGGACACCTCCCGAAAAAAAATTTCGGACTTTTCGTTCATTCTTCATTCAGTAATACGTCCATTGATTAGCTTTTCAGTGTAGGGGAGCTTTCTTTTCTTGCACCACTAGTTGCTTTGAGTAGAATTCAAAGGAATCAATTAAACTGCACCAGTACAAACATTTCTTTCCTAAATATTTTATTCGTTTTTAAAGGATGAAATGGCCAGTTGGTTTACATTGTTTGGCCATATTATTATTGCACAGTTTAGCATGTTAAACATCCGGATAGGAAACCAAAGTCTACAACCTAACCAGATCGAGAACGGAGGCCTTCGAAGGTGTCGAGTGGTTCATGACCACGTAGACATGAGTGTCTACTGACAGTAACGATTCCTCTTCTCACGGTGTGCTTCGTCAACAAGTGTGAGGCCCACGGGCAGCTTTCAGCTCTCCCATAAAAGAGTGCATGGTACTTCAAATCATTGCTTAGTTTTTTGAAAACGCACAGTACTGGGCTGGTTAGGTTTTAGGGGTGAAGATCATAAAGTCGCTGATCTTTTCATGCGTATATGTGACCGGTTTGGAACCCCCTATAGTCAGTTACAACTTAAGAATATATAGACGGTTTCAACGTCACAAGCGTTGTACCATAAAAAAATTCCGGTCACCTCAATTACCAGCTCCTAACGTCGAAACTGAAAGCACGTTTTCAAGTTCCTCTTAAATGTAAGAAATGTCTTTCTTAAGTTTTTCAGATAAAAAGAACGTGCGTAAACTTCAAGGAAATCTCTTCAATTCTTATGCAGCTCAAAAGAACATTAATTTAAATATATTTTTTAAAATATTTGACAAAAGATGTAGAAAACTAGCGGGCTATTTTGTAGAGGTCTTCTTACCCACCGATGGTATTTTGGCACATCGGTGGAAGAAACCGGATGTCATCAAGGAGCTGTGTTTGTAAACAGTGAACGGGCCTATACATGCTCCGCCCCTAGTACTGCCGCATGCCTGTCATTCATTTGTGCAACAGGGAAATGATTGGCGATCTCTGTTCTGACCATTAGCACATTTTCGCTGGTAATGCAAATAATGCGCACAATATAAATATAAAGGTCGCCGTTTCTTGTTAAAATATAAAGTTTCGCAGAAGAGTGAAGTCGGAATGTTTCCTGAAGTTTGCCAAGAACTAAAAATTTTCGACTGAAAATTACCGAAATAAACATGAGCGTGCAGTGTACGGTGAACTGATATTTCTGAAATCCGTGAAATTTGCCTGACGTCACGTAAATAACAAACGGGTATTAAGTTATGCAAGATTAGATTTTGGGGGACGGTGATCGCTGCGGGCGGAGCTTTCAGTTATGTTTCGTCTGTAACTGACTATAGTCGTATGACTCACTCAGCAGGTGGCGCTAGTGTGAGTGACAGACTAGAGTTACTATATATACTACCTTTCGGTAGCAGAGCTGCGCCAAGGTACGCCATCTTGGGTTCAAATGTCTTGCGAGAAAGCCACTCACCACCCGCGTAGGAGCAACGCTCGTGCTTCAGAGTGCTACATAGTCCCTCAATATTGAGGGATTATGGTACTAGCGTTGCTTTATTTATTTTTTCGCTTTCAATAAAATTTTTTGAAAGTAGCAGTGAAACTCGGTTGCTCCAGTCACACTTAAGAGCCTTGATTTGATGCTTACGTTCTTGGTGTGTAATAACAAAACAAAGTGCGTAGCTTGTTGAACCACTGAGATACTTATTTATGGTTGGTTACACTAGCTTCGCCTTTTCCGCTGTTCTTCCCATTTACAAATATGCAATTATTTTTGCACTTATGAACGCCATCGAACCAGTTAGGGATGAAATTTTTTCATCATGTTGGACTCATTCGTTAACTGTGTGAGGGAGCCAGATGTAGTTTTATCACCTTCATTTGAATAGAGCTGAACCGCGATCGAGTGTGCCCATGCGACGCCTATATTACGCACGTCTTTCTATTGCGCACGTATTACAATCGCGGCTCACGACCGCTGATGTGAAAAAACAGCCGAGATCAACCACGCTTGATCTGCCCAGAATCATCTTAGCGTTGGCTTCTCCGCAGTGCACTGGAACCACTTATGACCACGTGATGGCGTTCGGCGAATAGAGGCGATGAAGTCCTGTAGGCGGAGCGAGTGGCGCCCGGAAAACAGTGGCGCAACTCTGCTACCTAAAGGTAGCATATACAGTAACTCTATGACAGACAGATCGATGGACGCACAAACAAAGGGACGCACAGACAGACAGACAGACAGACAGACAGGCAGACAGACAGACAGACACACAGACAGATAGACAGACAGGCAGACAGGCAGACAGACAGACAGACAGACAGACAGCTATATGGACGAACGGACAGGCAGGCAGAAAGGCAGGCAGACAAACGAGTCAATTTGTTCTGAGGCATGGCCGGTTATGTTGGGTACTCTGCTGCTTTTGCTGCATCTTCGTAAGCAACATGCGTGGCTCCTTTGTTGCATCTTTGTAAGCAACATGCGTGGCCCCTTTGTTAGTCATGTCTAGATGCCTCGCGCGGTTGGTGCGCCGTTCTGCTTTATAGACAGCGCACATATCACGTGGGATGGGTGGAATCAGAAACTATTTTCGGATGTCCTTGGACGTTGTAACCTTAGGCCCCGTCTGTGTAACACAATTTATGTCAAGGGTACGGAGGGTGTGCCACCTCGTCTTTGTTCTCTAGAGCCTCTCGTACTGTGAAGTTCACTGCGCCTCAGTTAACTCAACAATAGTGTTATGTCGAAAAGGCATTTTGATAGTTTTATCCAGTTACAAATGAACGCCTCATTATGTCTTTCTATGCATTAAGAACTGCAAAAAGTGCCCCAAAACACAATTGCAAGGTCGAGGGTTAGTGACTTGGTGACCTTTATTGCGCAGTTGCGGGCAAAGCCGCGCATGTGTCTTGAAAATGGGGACAGTATTTCAAAACGGTGGGGAGAGAGAGTACGAGGTGAGATGGCGCGCAAGCTGATTTACGAATGCTTGCTGTGAACACAAGCATCCAATAGCTTCAATATGCGCACCAAAATTTTGACAAGCGGCTTTCCGAATATGCGTTCAATTCACCAATGGTGACAGATCCAAAAACAAGTGAATTGTGGGTGGACAGCAGGCGGCTTAAGCGCAGCTGAAAAAAAAATCATGGCATATCTACGGAGTGAATGAGGATGACTGGGGTGAAGCGTCCATCAGTCCGTCCGCACTTCCGGCTGTCCGTTCATTCTTGATTCCTTCCGTCCGTGCGTCCGTCTTCCGTCCATGCTTTCGTTCATGCGTCCGTCCATCTGTTCGTCTGTCCGTGCGTCCATCAGTCCATCCGCCCATACGTGTGTTCATCCATGTGTCCATTTGTCCGTCCGTTTGTCCGTCTGTGCGTCCGTCTCTGAGTTCGTCTGTCCTTGCTTCAAACAGACAGACAGACAGACAAACGACGGACGGACGGACGCGGCTAGCAGATGATTCACGGTTAGCCCATAAAGCCCCCTGAAGCTTCGCCCAACTCATTATCATTCGCTCCGTGGAGATGCTGTGAAGTGGTTACTCATACAAGCATATATAAAGGTGACGACCAACCCACGCCTTGAGGAGCTTCATCCCTAAACATCATAAGACATACGGGGTAGGGTTGTTAACTCTTGAACGAAGTCGGTGTGCTGATGGTGGGGAAGGAGCGCAGACCAACAGATTGAGCCAGCGAAAAGTTTTCTCTAATGCGGCATCGTTCAGAAAAAGTTCGTTGCTTTATTGTTGCGGCCTCTTGAGGTGGTGCTTGTGCTCGCTACATGACTACGCACTCTTCGCAACCCTTCGCCTTGCTGAAGAATGTACTCGTAAAAGCATTCACAATTCACGCAGCTGTAAGTTAAGCCAAAGCGGCCCCTCCGAGCCACTACTAGATGCCGCAGCATTGTTTCGTGCGTGCGAACTTCGTGTACCCTTTCGTGACGTGCGTTGTTTGGGTGTCTTCTCCCTCTCTTCACCCTCTCCACCGCCCACAATTGAAACAATAGACAGATTTAGTTGCGCGTCCGCCGCAGCCGTACGGACACGGCCTTCCGTTGCAAATGGCTAGGAGGCTGCGTCTGTACGAGTGCTGCAGACGCGTGTAAAAATCTGTCTACTCTTTCGGCACGTTTATCTCCGACAAAACCCAACCCGCCTCTGGTGTCGTTGCATTTCAAATAAATGTTTACTCGAGTAAACGCTACACTGAGGTACACTTCAATCCTTTTTTTCAGCACCCACTTTGAAGCCCACGTCCAGGGTTGAGCGCCATGCGCACCACCGCTGCGTTGCCTCCCTTCGGGGTTTCCTTCGGGAAGATGGTCCATAATTTTTATAATAACAGAAGTAACTGACGGTCTGTGTACACTTGCAAGAAAAACGTGATTGTCAGTCGGAGCTCGTGCCACTCAAAGTTATCCCCTACTGGTATAACGAAATGTCACAAGCTCAGAGGGTCCTAATTGAGCATGTTTCAGCAAACGTTCAAGTGGTAACTAAGAACCCATTACTCGAGGAAGATTACTTCAACATGGGTTGAACACGAATGGCAGTGGTAAGGTGGCCAGCCCTCCTTTTTCAGAGAATACATGTCCTTCTCCTCCTCTGCTGGCTCAGTTTTCTCCCGTATTTTGCCGGTGACGGTTGCGTAGTGTCGCACTCGGAGTACTCCACCACGGCTGCCTGGATTCGACGATCTAAGAATTACGACGTGGATTTTGTGTGTACGCCTGGATGAGCGTGGGCTGCTGCTTTAGCGTTTTGCTGCACCCATGAAGTCTGGAGCAAGCCTCGACAGGTCACCACGCCACGCTGTATATCTCTGGCTTCAAGATAGTCCCGACAAAAACATGACAGCAACTGTTAGGAAAGTCAATATACAATATATAGTAGTACAGGCCTGTCGATTATATACTTCAGTCCGACTCAAGGGCAGAAAACAGCGCAGGCAAGTAGGTTACCATTCTTCATTCTACTCTACTTGTTGCGTGTGCACTATGGATCGCGCTTGCCGGCATTGGGCTCGGTCGCGTTGTATATCACACGCACGAACTGCATCACGAAGGTCAGCGTCGGCGTTTGCAGTTCGCCTGTGCTTTGTGACCGCCTGGAAATTGACCACCATTGCCGTCGGCCTCCCGTATGCTCGCTCACCGAGTGCTCGCCTATCTTCGCCGCTGCGATGAGCTCCGTGCTGATGATATTGAGCTGAGACCTCGTCGCTGTGTTGGTAGTCGTCGAAAACACGTTGCGGGTTCTCGTAAAGAGCTTGGTTGTAGTAAGTCGCGTGCTGTAAGTGCACCAGCACGGGCTGGCGGGGCTATCGCTAGCGTCGGAACTCACTGAAAATTGGTCGCCATTACAGTTGGCTTCCCCGTCAGTCAGTCGGTCGCAAGCAGCTCGGCGCAGTCCATTGGCCGCGGCGGCGGACTCACGTTTGCGCGCTGCACTCACTCGAGTTTGTGGAAAAGGGCTGCATTACCGTCGATTTCTTCGGCGATAGCTCCAAACCAGCTCAGCGCTGTTCGTGGCGGCGGCCAAGCGTACGCTCGTTATCATGTTCGAAGTTCGCTGGCGGCAGACACTCCGCGTGCAGTGCCGTGTTTGTTCTCGCGTTCGCTTGATTGAGCTGTACGATGTCGCTCGCTTAGGACTCGCCGACTTGTTAGCGGCAGGGTGGTTCGCGGAGTTGTGACTGCGGCCGCCGCTCCTAAGCTGTAGCGCTACGGGGATCGAAATAAGTCTTTGACGATGTGTGACATCACGGTGAAATTATTTTCATGTCATATCTCACATACGTTTTCATTTCACCTTGCACGTATTTCTCATATGCATTTGTGTTCATCCTCTGTCACGTGTGACTCGCTATTTTACATACTTTTTGTGCAGCCGTGGGCACACAACGTGCTGAAGACTGTGCGCTGGCGTCTGCGATGCCCATCATCCATCTCTTTCGTCAGAGCAGCTTCAGAAGGACTGTGCGAGATGTGAAGGTAAAGTTATTTGTGTGTCCTATTTTAATGGTTGTTTTTATATTAACGTGCACGTACTTGTCATATGCGTGCATCTTTATTTTCTGTCATGTGTGTCTAACTATTTTTACTATAATATTGTACGTGCAGCCGTGGGAACACAACAGGCAGAAGGCTGCGTGTGCTAGCGTCTGCAATGCCTGTCATCTATTGCTTCCGTCGGAGGCGCTCCCCAAGGAAGGAACAAGATTTGACAACGAGACTGGACTTGTACACTTCACCATTAATTCACTTAAGAGAATGGGGAAACGTCATGTGTATGTAGAAAAACAAAAGATTCCGATGTCTCACTTTTGTCTTTCGTTGTTGCCATGACTGTAAAAGCAGTTACACATAGGTGGCTAACTATTTTTTGCGTGTTCTTTTCTGCAGAATTTGTTTCTCACTGCGCAGAAAAACAGGCGAAAAAAGTATTAGGCCTGGTGGAAAATAAACAAGAAACAATGTTTGAACTATGGACAAAAAGTTCATCTGATTGGAGTATTTGAGTGGATCAACCGTTCGTCCGGCAAAGTGCAACTGTGAGGACTAACGGCTACCCGGTAAGGTGTAAATGTGGGGATAACAGTTGCTCTATAAGGTGCAAATATGAGGACTAAATGTTAGTCCCTTGAGGGCACTAACTGTTAGACGCGGTGCCGTTAGTTCCTAAAGAGATTAAAGGTTGTGGCAGCCCCATTAGTCCCCAAAAGGACGAACCACACACCCCTTTACCACCCTTTTGCCTTAGTATATATATATATGTGTGTGCGTGTGTGTGTGTGTGTGTTCAGCTAAAAAACATAAATATTCGTTTATAGGATAAGCCATTATTTTCTGTACATCCGCGATGTTTCGTGTTCCGACGAGCAAATGTAAACCTTTCGGGTTTGTATGTTCTATTCTGCAGATGGTATACATGATTCGTTGCACTTTACGAAAAAAGTGCACTCTGCAAAGAAAAGCATTCAGAATTCATGCCTGAAGCAGGACTGGTAGTTGGGCTAATTGTTGATACATTATGGGAGGTAACCATGCACGAACTCACAGGACGAAGAGAAAGGAACAAAATACAGCGCCTGTTTGTGTCCCTTCTCTTCGTCCCGCGTGTTTGTGCGCTGTTATCGCCCATAATTCATCGCCTAGAGCTATCGGAGCCTCATGACCTCATGACCATCGTAGGTGTTTCTTTGCTTACTGTGATCTGATCGTTGTGTATGTGTGTTTTTCTGTTCGTTAGCCATCGCGAAATTGTGCTGGTGTGTTTAATCAAGTGACGTTCCCAACTCTTGGCGACAATGAATTCACGTACTACAATTACGGTTCCGCGAAAGAGCCCGTTCTCATTTCCATGGTTTACTAATGTTTCTGCGTCGAAAGCTGTGCTGGGTAATAAGAAAGCGTATGCAGCATTTATAGTGAACTGCGAACGCTTTCGTGTCAGTGGGTAATTTTGTTGTGGTAAAACTACTGCAAATGCTGCTATCTCATGTACCAATGTGAATAGTACCTTTTTAAAAACTGTGGGCAAGACAGTCAAACTTTGTAAGGTCGGTATTTGGCAAGTTTAGTCCACGCATATTAGTAGATAGATAAGTTTAGGTCACGTTTGAAAAAAAAAAACAAGGTTAATTTACGTTGGAATATAAAGGGTAAGCTGCCTCATTGTCTTCTTCTGGCTTCAGTTTCTAGAATAAAACCAATCTAAAATTTTAATTTGACACATATGCCTCATATCCAATAATCTTGTGCGAACACAAATGAATGTCTTTACTTCATTGAATGATATGTGTTCTCCTAACATCATACGAGATAATTGGATATGTCATACGTTCTACATGAATTTTTCGCTAAAACTGTAACAGAAAAAAAACCCGCCCTCAGCACGAAGTTGATGATGATGAGTGGGGCAAAGATACAACGATTGTCTGTAATTGATTCATTTGTTTATTTTGTTTTTATGCCTAGAAAGCCTGAAGACAAAAAATGAAATAGAGTGGAAACAGGCTGACAACGGCCACCAATAGGGGCACAATGGCTGCCTGCTCCTTCTGCAAGGAAAGACACATAGAAAAAGTAGGCAGGAGGGGAAAAAGGAAGAAAGAAGAGGAATGTAAAAACACACACACATGCAAACACAAATAAATAGCAACATGGGATGCGTCTATAAAGGGGAGGCCTGGTCTGTTTTCTTTCAGAAGGTTCAAAGGGTTCGATGAGACCAGTGATGCCTAGACGCACATCCTCCTGGGAACAGGCAATTCTCAAGGGGTGTGCGCTTAAATCTAAAAAGTGCGTATTCTTCTTGAGTAGCGCTCGCTGCACAACGAATGTACGGCACTCTAACATAACTTATTCTAGTGCCTCATGAGAGCCGCATGATGAACATATCGGACTCTCCACACGTCCTTGATGGTATATTCGTTGGCACATTTACACAGAACCAACTCGTAGCTTATATAACTTCACAACAAGTGAGTCGATGGCCACGAATAAAATGAGGAAACCGTCCGCCTGCGACACGCTGATCGGGGTGCTGTTTTAGAAGATGCCTGCGGATACCACAGCGTTCTACTATGGCCCTGCATGTAAAACCGTGAAACATTCACCCACAAAACACAAAGAATCGACGTGTTGTTGTAGGGGATAGTGTATGTACAGTTATATAAACAATGTTTTTTATTTAATTATCAATGCAATTTTGTTCGTATATATGAACTCATTATGTAGTCATTTGCGCATCACTAAAACTATACGCGAGTATTGCATTGCAGATTAAAAAGGTGTGGCTGGCGTTTTCCTTTGTAGATTACAATTTTGTGATCGCTGAAGTACGTGGCGAGATGATCCTAGATGAAAGGTTATAGATGAAAGTTAGAGAAGACAATAGCAATACGTGTTCCTATGATGATAGTGGGACGTGGAGCATGCCTTACGGCCGTAACCGAACGATTGATCGAGAAAGCCGTGCTTGAAGCGCTCGTCGATGCCGCCAACCTCATGTAGTTAGTGCGCTTGACTGCTGCTTCCTGCGTCCACTCCAATTGAAGTTTCCTTTGGTGCCACTTGCGTGACGCTTCCGCTTCGCGGGCTCTCACTTCAGAATGCACTTGTCAACTGGCCCACTTTGTTGTGGCTGCGCGGGCCCTCGCCGGTGCCGCCACTCTCGAATTGATGCTTGTTCTAGCTTGCGATTACTGCCGACGCTGCCATCTTTCTTCTGTGCCACGAGCTCTCACCACGGTGTCCTGCAAGCGAGTCCTAATTGAGGCCACGTTGCGAAGTCTCCGTGCCTCTGCTTTCGCTTCCGAGGTATTCATGATGAGTAGCTAAGTGGAGATGTGCAATCGCCGAGCTCCCAGCTATAATCAATGAAGCGCGCCGAAACTGCTCGCTTTCGTGCACGCGCGAAAACTAGTTGGCCCAGGTTGACGAGTGACTTGTGCTCTGCAGGAGGAGCTTCATCCCTAAAATATACTCCCACATAAGTGTATGGTGATTTTTCTTTAGAGATCCCCCCATTGAAATCTTTTTGCACTCCGTAACAAGGAAGTGCCTTCCCTACGGTTGGCCGGAGATCTGGTGTGACACCCCGTAAATAAATCCCGTTATTGTAGCAGGAACCGGTGTGGCGTGGGCTGAACACGTTTTTTCGCGTCTATAATCTGCCAATAAAGCAATCACAGTAACCCTCGTGAAATCACAACGTATCTACATTTCTCGCTGACGAAATCATAGCTGCAAGCTGAAATTGGGAAGCGTGGCTCAAGTGATAATAAGAAATATTATCATTGTACCAAAGACGGGTGTGACAAAAGCTACACATGCCTTTTACCTGTCATCTCTACTCTGCAATTATCGTAATCACATGTCTCTTCACGTCGCCATGTTTAAATGTCACGTTGGAAGGTACAAAAGCGTTCGAACTTCGCGTCCACTTGATCATTGCGGCATTCATGCGGACAGCAGCGCAGTACAGGTGGAGCGCAAACAAGGTGGCTGTCCATCAGAAGGAGAGAGAATTGCTAGAGGGGAAGCCCGTGCGACATTCTAGAAATGGTGGCGCCAAGGTCACTTCGCGCTCACGCGTCTTGTAGACGTTACTGCCTGGGCTCCCAACTCCTCTCACATCGCTGTGGGTCCGAGTACGCTTTTGTCTTCGCCTTCTGAAAAAGTTCTAGGTATCCTAAATAGTTCTCTGTCGTTTTTAATATTTAAACATTTAGCAGTGCACCGTCCTATCACTTCAGGACCTTCGTGCTGGTTTCATTCGTTGATAAATCCGAATTTCTGGCACGTACCTAAACGGGCTCATTTTTCAAACATACGCTTGTTCACCGACGACTGCTTCAATTGTCGCCTGATCATCGACGTCAATAATAACCTAGCGCTCCAATACGACTTACTAAAATTAGATAAATGATGTAGTGATTGGTTAATGGTGATGAATACTAACAAAAACATGTCTCGTTTCATTTAATAGATGCCTTGACTACCCGGCATTGAAATATTCTCTTAATGGCAGCGTCACCTCCTCAGGACCTAGGGCTAAATACTTGGGTAAAAATCTTCATTACGTCCTCACTTGGGCTACTCACATTACCAATATTACTAATGCCGCTAACCGTAACTTAGGCTATCTTAAGCAAACGTTAACAACTGCATCTTCTCCCGTAAAATTACTAGCTTATAAAACACTAATCTTACCTAAATTAGAGTATGCTTGTTCTGTCTGGTATCCCGCTGAGCGCGTTCTAACCGACCTAACAGAGTCAGTTTAAAATCAAGTGGTGAGACTTATTGATTCTGATTATTCTTACACGACTAGTGTAACTAACCTAAAGAAAAAGGCAGTTCTAACTGCTCTTCAGACTAGGCCCAAAATTGCAAAGCTTTCACTCTTTCATAAGTTTTTTCATGTCCTACATAACTGTTCTCCCATGAAACCAGCAAACCAGCTCATCGCATCTCTCAACGCCTCAGTCATGATGAACCGTATACCCTACGATTGCCCCGACTGCCACGCATCTGCCATCTTTCTTTGTAAAGACTGCCATCGACTGGAACAATGTTCCCCCGGACAACGTCTTTCACATCAGCCATGCTCATTTCAAGAACTCCGTTAAGTCACATTCGTAAATATTAACTAACTTGTTTGTTTCTCCCACCCCTCATGTAAAATCCTGTGATATGTACAGCGTCCTTGAGGTATTTTCAATAAATGAATACATAAATAAATAAATAAGTACTGATGTAGGTAACCTTTTATTTGTTGTCGCAACAAACGCTATCATTCAAACGTTTTCGTAAACAGTGCCTACTATAAGAATACAAGCGCACTGGCCCAGAAACAGCTCTGCTCTTGTTTTCCCTGTACCCACGATCAAAAATTATCGCTCACATGGGAGACGTACAAGCTAGGACGTCCCCATTAAACTTCAGGTGTTTGTTTTTCTTGGACATGCCACTGATCAGCCTGTTCACTGCTTTTTACACAGAATGGGTCTCTAGTGAGAAATATGGACAAGTTCAGGACAACTGGTACTGGCTTGCACTCGTGTATATTTCTCTCCCTGCCTGACATGGTCCGCTACTGCAATTTATCATGATGCGTTGTGTACCAAGAGCCCCTCTTACCTATTTTAAAGTGACAAGGGAACGACCAGAACAGAATAAAGTTAGTAATAAATATACAGTTACGGTGCCCGTAAACTAGGTAAATATATTTGCCATAACAAATTCTTCGTTGGCGTTGGGGTTGAAAGGTGCATGCATGCCGATAGTACTTTCACATTATAACTGCGGCAAGAAAGGGATTCTGTTATGTCTTGATTCCTCAATAGTAACCGCAAAAGTTGGTGACACAGACTTGAATAAGAAAGGAGGGGTGCTGACACGAGGTTTTCGGGCTTCAGGTATGGGCGCGCTAGGGCGAAGTGACCTCAATTCTTAATACCGGTGTCACACGGGCATTTTTAATCGCGATCAGTGTCCATCCAGATTAACCACTATGTGTATTAGCTGCTGCTATAACGTCAGGTGTAATTGCGATCATGCCCGATAAGAATCGAGACAATCGCAATCCGCGCATCGCGATCTCGCCGAGGGATTGCGATTTAGTGTTGTCTCCACCCGAAGGCCGAGTTTGTTTAAAGCAAAAGAAACAAGAAATTCAAGCAGTGTTCTGTAAAGCAGATTAAAAAAGCTAGATATTTATTTATAAAAGAAATTTTAAACTGTTTCGATGGGAATGATATCTGTAATGTTGCATAACTCAGCGTTTGTATTGACCGCATGTCGCTATGGGAGAAGCAGACATTGAGTAGACGACAAGTTCAACTGTCGCACTGTTGGAACAGTTAGAGCCCCTCGAAGCACATTGATTATGAATTCCGCCAGCTTTTTCGATTACGTCGCAGCGTATGTGGGCTTCGTGGCCGAATAAAGACACCTTTACAGTGAATGACCACTGGCAGGATTATCTGGGAGACTTCTGACGCCAGAAGTGAGACTCTGGCTTGTATAATGAGATTTTCGTGTCGCTGCGACAGAGCGGCTACGAGCATGTGCCATTAGAAATGAAAGGAAACATTAAAACTCTCGCACGGCATTACAGGTAAATGCAAAGAAAACTCTACCCAACAATGTATTTATGAAATCACTTTTGTAGTGGAACGCAAGGTTTTTGACTTTCGAACGGTTTTTCGCGAATTACAGATTGCTGATCAATGGCTCTGTATGCTGAGTTTTGTCAGTGACATGTTTCACGGCACGCAACTGCCACCGGGTGCATTTGATCTTACCCAAGCTCGAACCAGGTTATCTCGGGTCGTGTAGTAGAGGCCATAGAGTTAATCGCGATCAAGAAAACTGATCCGGGTAACCCTGATTGCAATTATAAGTGGCTGTGTGACACTGGTATAGTTGTTGTTGTTTGTACCTTCTTGATCTCTGAGCAGTAGCAACGAAACTTTTGGCTATCTCAACCTTCAGATCCTTTCATAGCTTCTGGGTGCCGTCTCAGAGAATCGAATTGGAAAAGTGCGCTTGGAGAAAATGCTGTACATTTATGCTTCCACCACAAAAGATATCCAGCCTTGATGGAACACCTAAAGAAAAGACGCAACGGAAAAAAAAAACCACAGCATATTCACGGATTGAATAATGATGAGTGAGGCGAAGCTTCGAAGGGTTTCATCGGCAAATCGTAAATCATCCGCTGGTTGCGTCTGTCTGTCTGTCTGTCTGTCTGTCTGTTTGTCTGTCTGTCTGTCTGTCTGTCTGTCTGTCTGTCTGTCTGTCTGTGCACCCGTCCATTGGTCTATCTGTCTGTATGTCTGTCCATCCGTCCATCCTTCTAGTGAACACTGCAAGTACCGCCATCTCGCATATAATATGAGCAAGAGCTTTATTCGAGACGAGCTCGAACTGGCACACACTGATGATGATATCTACAGATGAGGACATTATACCAATAATGATGACCCATTCAATTGATAAAATAGAGTCGGGGACTGCTCTCACACTAATTTCCCGTCATGCTGGAAGCAGCATCCTGGCCACGCGAGAGACAATATTAGGAATAGTGTCGCGTATACAGTTTCAGTCGAGAAACGTGCACAACTTCTGTCCCACGGCAACGGTGGTCCGAGGGAGCGTTAAGTAGTGAGATACGGTAATTAACGGGGGACGTTTGTTAAATCACCGTATAAGGCACTATACAACGACTGAGGAATTTTTCACATAAGCCGGGCACACGCACGGGAGTCCACAGAAGAACTTCGTCTCTTGAGGAAAAGGTGACAGCACGGTGAGTTGAGTCGTAGCGAGACTTGCGAGCTTCCTGAAAGATGCCGGTGTTGAATCGGCCCAGATGTCGGCAGTGCTAGAGGCGAGACAAAAATTGTGCGGATAAAGGGCCTGCTGAGATAGCAGAAGCTGAAAGGAAGAAGACGTCCAGAGTTACACTTGGAGAGCGGCCATGGACCAGAAAATAGGGAGAAAAGCCGGTGATGCGTTGCGTAGCCGTATTCTAGGCAAACATTATGAATGGCAAAATGGCGTCCCAGTTCGTGTGGTCAGGGTTAACGTACATGGCGATCATGTCCGAGAGGGTACGATGGAAGCGTTCCGTCAAGCCGTTTGTTTTTGGGTGATAAGTAGAAGTTGTCTTGTGGATGGTGTTGGCGGTGCGTAGAAACTTAGCAACAATAGAGGAAAGAAAGACCTTGCCGCGGTCGCTGAGCAGAACACGTACAGCTCCATGGCGTAAAAATATGTTACGCATAAAAAAATCGACTACTTCAGTGGCTGTACCAGCGTGCAGTGAGGCTGTTTTCGCGTAACGAGTGAAGTGTTCCACAGCCGTTACAATCAAACGATTTCCATTGGAGGTCGCGGGAAGAGGGCCGTACAAGTCTATCCCGACGACTTCGAATGGCAAAGTGAGACATGGAAGAGGTTGGAGAAAGCCAGAAAGAGCAGTAGTTGGTCGTTTCCGCCGTTGACATAGGGCACACCAAGAAACATATTTGGCAATGCGAATGAGAGGCCAAGCCAGGTGAACCGACTGCGTATTTTGTCGTACGTTTTTTGATAGCCGAGATGCCAACAAGCAGGATCAGTGTGGTCTGTCTCAAGAACCTGACGTTGTAGACTACGTAGTATAACGGGGACCCATTTGTTTCCTTCAACGTGGTAAATATAGCGATGTAAAACATCATCGTGAAGCTTGAATTGTGTCAGTTGTCGGCGAAGTTGGGCGCTCGGAGGAGTGGATGTGCCTTAGCGTTCTATTATCGAGCGGCAGTAAGGGTCAACGCGTTGATGCGACACAAGGGTAGAAGGGCGGCCGGATCTTAGCCAACTAAGACCTGCGATGGGTAATGCTGCGGTGGAAATTGGTGACGGTGGGGTATTATGGTTGAGTAGAGAGCAGCGAGAGAGAGCATCAGCATCTTGGTGCTTCTTACCAGACCTGTAGACGACATGAAAGTTCTGCTGTTGTAAACGAAGCACCCAGCGGCCAAGACGGCCCGATAAGTTCTTTAGCGACGAAAGCCAGCACAATGCGTTGTGGTCAGTGACGACTGTGAATTTGCGGCCGTGGAGGTATGGATTAAATTTTCGTACCGCCCGTACACAGGGCACCCTTCTTCGGTTATTGTGTAATTTTTCTCTGCAGCAGTCAAAGCACGACTGGCGTAAGCGATGACACGTTCGCGTGCGGTGTTGTCACGCTACAGTAGAACGGCACCGAGACTATGGCCACCGGCGTCAGTGTGATGAATGGTGGGTGCACCTGGATCGAAGTGACATAGAACCGGGTCGGATGTCAGGGCTTGCTTCAACGCCAAGAAAGCCTTTTCACAGTCTTCGGACCAGACAAATGCCGTGTTACTTGCAAGCAGTTGATGGAGCGGAGAGGCAAGCCTTGCGAAATCGCCTATGAAGCGTGAAAGTAGGATGCCAAGCCGAGAAAACTGCGCAGGTCTTTTTGAGGCAACGGACGGGGAAACGCGTGGACAGCGGCAAGCTTTTTAGGATCCGGTCGAATACTGTCTTTACTAACTAAGTGCCCTAGAACCTTGATCGTCTTTTTGCGAAGGTGCTTTTTTTCGTATTCAGCTGTAAACCAGCATTTGTAAGGCAACCTAGGACTTCTTCGAGACGTTGAAAGTGTTGCGAAAAGGTAGACGAAAACACTATGGTGTCGTCGAGGTAGCATAAGCAGGTTTTCCACTTCAGGACACGCAGTACACTACCGATCATACGTTCGAAGGTAGCAGGCGTGTTACGAAGTCCGAAAGGCATTACGTTTAATTCATATAGGCAATCTGGGTTGGTAAAAACCGTCTTGTCTTTGTCAGATTCAGACACCGGTATTTTTCAGTAGCCCGATTGCAGGTCAGACTGGAAAAATACTCATCGCCATGCAACGAATCTAGTGCGTCATCGATTCGTGGGAGAGGGTAAACATCTTTGCGCGTTATTTTGTTTAGTGCCCAGTAATCCACGAAAAAAAACGTACTGTTATGCCTTTCTTTTGCACAAAAACAACTGGCGAAAACCATGGACTTGAGGAAGGACGTATGATGTTCCGTCGAAGCATGTCTAAGACGTTTTCCTCGATTAATTGTCTTCCTTTCTGTAAACGACACGCGGTATGGGCGGCGTTGAATAATTCGGGAGCTGTCAGTCTGCATTCGGTGAGTCACGGACGTTGTCATACCAATGACAGCATATTGAACAAAGAGAGATCTCTGTTCAATAAATTCAGCAATTCTTGACTCTGGGCTACTATCAGAACAAGGCTTATCGTCCCTGATAGAGGAGTGGGAGAGTTGAGTAGCGGCGTGCTTGGCTCTGATAGGTCTTCTTGACTTGAAAGGGCAACAATTGCAATAGGATGTGGCTCAATAGAGCTTGTGGCTATTGATCAACAGGGCAACAATAAGGGTTCGGGGGTTCGATTTAACGCAGTAATAAACGCAGACCCTTCAGAAAAACGACCAAGGCATGGAGTGATCAGAATTCCTGGATGTACCGTGGGGCCATAAGGTAGTAGAAGCACGTCGCCATCCAAAATGTTGATGCAGTAAACGCTAATTACTTCTTCACGGTATGGCCAAAGGGCTGTTTCTGAACAATGGTTTCTGCGTAGCTCGGGGTCTTGTTCACTTGACGAATGGCCGTGCAGATGTCTTATCGTTACCCACTTTTTCTAACCCCCCCCCCCAAAAAATTTCTCCGATGAACTTCAACACATCGCTCAAGGCACGGCTATTGCCTATTTGCACGACTTCTGTATGGCGACCGAATTATGCAGCTTAACGACGTCAACCACTCGACCAGTGGCCTGCAACATCGACACATCCGTGACCGTCAACTAGAGCCTTCCGGAGAGTCAAAAGAAACAGATTCACGCCTTGGTAAAAGAGTTCTCTGAATGCTTTTCAACTGACTCGAAGGTCCAGCGCACGTAAATTACGAAACACAGAATCATAACGCAAGACGACACGAGGCCTATATGCCAGCATCCATATCGAGTGTCACAGAAAGAAAGAGAAATTATCAAGAAGCAAGTGGAGGAGATGCTTTCGGATGATGCCATCCAGCCTTCTAATAGTCCATGGGCGTCCCCCGTAGTACTAGTTAAGAAGAAACACAACACACTTAGATTCTGTGTCGACTACCGAAAACTGAACAGTGTAACTAAGCTAGATGTCTACCCTTGCTACGTATCGACAATTCACTAGATCGGCTGCGATCCGCAAAGTTTTTCTCCTCCTTTGATCTGAAAAGCGGATATCGGCAAATGGAGGTCGACGAGCTGGACCGTGAAAAACCGGCATTAGTTTCGACGCATCCAAAAAATCTCAACAACATCGAGATGACCAGGATTTGCTGGCGCTTATACAACACCTGCAGGGTCTCGACGTTCAAGTCACTCGCATATTCTCCAGAGGGCTTTCCACGTTCTGCCTTCGAGGAAGTGTCTTTTATAGGAGGAACTTCGAACCTAATGGCGAAATGTTTTTACTAGTCGTGCACACAGCCACGCGAGAGTAAATTCTGCATGCATGCCAGGACGATCCAAGATCTGGACACATGGTTGTGAGCTGAACATTCGCCAGGATTTGCCTGAAGTACTATTGGCCTGAGTTGCTCACATCAGTGCAGCGCTACGTGAAAACTTGTCGTCAATGTCAATGGCGCAAAACTCCACCCGTAAAACAAGCCAGCCTTCTCCAGCCAATAGACCCTCCGGATGGCCCATTCCAAAAGTCGGCATGGACTTCCTGTGACCTTTCTTGACATCGCGTGCTGGCAAGAAATCGATTGTCGTAGCCACAGACTATCTGACCCGTTATGCTGAGACTGACTCTCTGTACAGTGCGACAGCTGCCGAAGTCGCCAAGCTCTTTGTGAACAACATAGGGCTCAGACACGGTGCGCCCAGCGTCATTATTACGGATCGGGGCACCGCATTTGCTGCGGACCTTATGCAATGCCTGATGGGCAGGACAAATACCGATCACAGAAGAACAACGGCGTATCACTCTCTGTCAAATGGCCTAACCAAACGCCTCAACAAACTCTGACCGACATGCTATCAGTGTATGTCGATGTTGAACATAAACAGTGGGATGAAATATTACCCTACGTAACATTCGCATATAATACAGCCGTTCAAGAAACAACCCGCGTTGCCCCTTTCGAACTAGTATTCGGCCGAAGAGTGACCACCCCGCTGGATGCTATGTTACCACTGCAGGACGGAAGCAGCTCTCCACCTGACTTAGATGACTTCTTGCAAAGAGCCGAAGAAACGACAAACGGCAAGATACTGAATACACCGCCAACAGCGCGTCAATTCTAGTCGGTACAACAAGCGACGCAGTGACGCACTTTATCATCCCGATGACAAAGTGTGGATATGGATGCCAGTGCGCCGCCGTGGACTCTCTGAAAAGCTTCTTTGCCGATACTTCAGCCCTTATGAAGTACTAAACCGTATCAGTGACGGCACTTATGAAGTCAAATCCGATGGACACGTGAGCTCAAGACGCCGCGATCTCACGGAAGTGGTACACGTAGTCCGCATGAAGCCCTATCAAGCCATATCGTCGGAAAACGAGTGACAGTGCGCATGTATCTTTCCACTGTCTCAAACATCGGAAGGTGCTTCTGAGGAGAAGGATAATGCCGCGACAGGTTGGCCACGTTCAAGTAGCCCGCAGCAATCATTGTAGCACGAGCACCAGCAAGACCCGGCTGGCATGCGCCACACGTTCGTGTGCTCGGGCAACGAGAAAGAGGAAGATAGTTGAATGTAACTTGGCTACTTGGACTCGACGATTATAGCCATTAGACTCGTGGGCACAAGTTCGTCCTAATAAAGACGCTTGTTTTTTGCCTGTCTGCCTCAGCATCGCTGCAATATCAAGACTCTTCACATTTTACATATTGGTCAAATACTAGTGCGTCACAAAAGTGACCGACAAAATTTATTGGGGTACCGTCAGCTCTTAGCTGACAGCCCCGACGTGGTGGTCTAGTGGCTAAGGTACTCAGCTGCTAACCTGCAGGTCGCGGGCTCGAATCCTGACTGCGGCGGCTGCCTTTCCGATGGAGGCGCAAATGGTGTAGATGACATGTGCTCGAATTTGGGTGCACGTTAAAAAGCCCCAGGTGGTCGATATTTTCGGAGGCTTCTACTATGGCGTCGCTCATAACCACATGGTGGTTTTAGGACGTTAAACCCCACATATCAATCAATGTTAGCTTACTATTCATTAATACTTGGGCATTCATAACAATGGCTCAATGCGCACAATCTAGTCTGGTACATCCTCTTGGTTGTTCAGCCCTAAAATGGCACACGGATTTGCAAAAATATTGGCGCACAGATAGCACTTCTACATCCGCATTTTCAAAGGCGCTTCAGGTTTTCCATATACTAAGCAGGCCCAGAAGCATGATTAGATCAAAAGGTATGCCTGCCTTGCTTTTAACGGTAAGAAAACAGATGCCATGTGGACCTAACTGTAACTCTTTTTTGAAGGTGCTCTGCGATATGCCCCAGAAAAGACCCCACTCCAGCAATCTCTAAACACGTGTTATATTGTTTCTGGTTTACTACAAAAGTGGCAATATGTGCTCCATGGAACAAATATTCCCCTACACTGCAGCCATTTTTTAACTGGTAAAGTACTTGTATGTAATTTAAAGAAAAAGTTTTGACTCCTGGCGCTACAAGCATTCTTTTAACACGTTTCAGAACACCCTATCCTGGGCCTGCACAATATAGCTGACGGTGCAATGGTGGAGGCAGTAAAAGATCGGCAAGGTCTTTATACAATATTTTACGTGATAGTTCAGCCAGATACACTAATGCAAATCCCACTGACAAAAAGTGGAAAGATGAAACAACTTCCTTTAAATACCCTTGTATTGGCCCTTGCACATTTGATGTCGATACGAGAAATCGCGGCCGCAATCTAGATAACGCTAGTTGTATAACAGTTCTCAAAAAAGGGTTATCTACATAACGCAGAAAACGAAAACCATTGACAAGTTGTCTTACGTACAAATGAACTAATCCATGCCCCCAATCTCGAACTTTTCTGAAGAGGTTTTTGCGGCTTGATCGTTCTCAGACAGAGTTCCAAATGAAAACTGCAAATACTCTGTGTATTTTCTGTACATTTACTCTACTGCAGTGCAAAACCTGCATTACCTACCAGAGCTTGCTGACTAGAAAGAAGTTGCACGTTGTGGCCCGTGCGAATATTGAAGTACCACACCTTTCCATTTTTTACATCATTGCGCAATGTCTGTGTTTCTTTTTACAATATGGTTCACTGTCGTGATAGAATTACAGCGGCCCTCTAAATACTTCACTGGTGCTTCGTGCTTAGAAATATTCTTGGTGTGATGTCCCATTCTCCATGCCAGAAGCCAAGGCACTTATTCCAGTTCACGGCACTACCACTCGCCTGAAAATAGTTTTCATGGCATTTACAGCATGCATTATACTCTCATAATTTGTACAGAAAACTGCAATGTCGTCTGCGTATGCAAGGAGGCTAACCTCAGCTTCATACAATTTAAAACCGCTTATTGCAGTGTTAATAATTACACTTAAACAAAAAGGTTCAATAAAAATAGCAAGAATAAGGGGCGATAGCGGCCACCCCTGTCTCATGGACCGCAGCACAGGTATAGGACGCAGTTGTATTTATTACCAATCTCGTCGTGCATCCTGTGTAAGCCATGCGCACTTCGTCGCTAAACAAATTTCCCACGTTCACGTGTTGCGAAACTTTCTAGGTTCACGCAATCAAATGCCTTTTCAATGTCCATTTGAAGCATGGCAGCATTGAGATGCATAGCGTCACAACTTTCTAGGATTGATCGTGCCATGCTGATGTTGGTCATTATTTTTCTTCCCTTAATGCCACAAGTTTGGTGGGACCCAACCAGTTTTGTCATAACTGTCTGGATTCTTCTGGCCAATATTTTCACCAATATTTTATAGTCAACATTACTTAGGGTAATTGGTTTACATGCAGTAACACTTGTTTTAACTTCGAAGGATCTTCTGTTTTAGGTATTAAGATCGTGTGAGCTGATAAGAATGATCATACAAGTTGTTTACATTTAAAAGTCTCGTTAAATACCTTCTTCAACATAGGTGAAAATACATGCTTGAAGTTCTTGTACACTGAAGCACTCAGGCCACCAGGTCCTGGAGACTTACCATTGTTGAACTTATCAATTGATTTTTCAACTTCTCGCTCTGTTATAGGCAATTCTAAAACTTCTTTTTTTCGTCATCAAGTGTTGGCATTAATGAAATGAAATCACTATTAAAACAATCTGCTTGTACACTGGTTGGTGTGAATAACTCTTTGTATTATTCGAAAAACGCACCGGCCATTGCTTGTTTCGTATGGTACCTTGTTCCTTTATATTCTATTTTTCTTATTTCAGTATTAAAGGCATGTCTCTTATCAGCTCCAAGAGCTCGTTTTCTTGGCATTTTTCCCGTTACCAAGTTTTCTGCTCGTGCTCAAATCAACGTTTTGCGATAACGTTCTTCGTCTATCAATTCTAGCTTAAGTTTAGTTCTGCTTATCTCCTCTGAAGATGTACCAGCCTGGGTGCATTCTTCCGCTACTAACTGTTGCAAGTCTTCACGCAAGCGCACTTCTAGTTCTTTTTTAGCATGGCTCCGGATACTGGCTCTCTCAGGTGCTTTCAGTTTAATGGTCTGTTTAAATAGTTTCCACTTATGTCCCCAGGATTCAAGTGTTCTATTTACGAAGTCTTCTATGCCCTCTAGAAAAATGCGAATAAACTCTTCATACTTTATTAGCTTTATATAAAATATACAGAGATCCCAAAAGAAATGTTTGTTATTCCTTTTATGTTTACCCACTGAGAATGAAACCAAACAATGATCACTAAACGTAACAGATGTAACTCAGTATTCAAGGCACGAAGGGAGAATTTCAGAAGACACGTATACTCTGCCAAGTATAGTAGGGCTTGAACGCTGAAAGTGGGTAAACATAACCCCTCCTCAACTGCAAAAATATTCAACGAGGTCCTCTAGCAGAGCCTTCGCTACGATATCGATTAGAATAGCGATGCTTGAATCTCTGTACGGCCTCAAACAAACGCAGTTGAAATCCCAAGCAAAAATTAGTTTATGTTCACATTTTCAATACACATCAAGTTTTTCAAAAAACGCCTTTCGATCTTGAATCACAGTGTGTGCGTAGACACAGATCACTCTAGTTTTTTTCTTAGTAAGGATAAATCACATACAATAAAACGACCCTCCTCGCAGGTAGTTACGGACTCCACTTTTGCATTAAGGCTCGGCCGAATTATCAAGAGGCACCCTGCAGACGCACCCACCACGTGACAAACGCACACATCAAACAGTCTCGTGAAAGGCTGCACCTTTCGCTCAGAGTCTTCTTCACTCTCAACTTTAGTTTCCTGTACAAAGACGATGTCTAGATCTTGTTCCATAATCAGGAAGTAAAGCTGGTTTTGCCGCCGTTTGGCAGAAATCCCACGTACAATTAGCGTCGCCATCGTGATGAGAAAAAGCCGAGCCAACGACGCTTAGCCTACCAACACATAACCCACTGTCCGGTCGACGCTTAAGGCGTCGTCCCATCGCCGCCACGTGAACTCGGCAACGAACGCAGGCCACCCGCACCCCGAGACTTTTTGGAACCAGCCATTCGCCATTGCCCTTGATCTTCCTTGGTCGGGTGGACTCGCTCGCTGGATTCCGTGCCGACCGGTTGTGCTCTCGCGACCTCCGACAACAGCGTAGCCCTGGCCGACTGGGTTGGTCCTATGCCACCTCCTGCCGCCGGTCCCCTACGACGATGACAGCGTTGCTCTGGCCGACTGGATTAGCCCTACACCGTCCCCTGTTGCCGACAAAAGCTCTCGCCAGTGGTGCCCCGTCCTCGGACTCCCATGACCGTGTATCATCTTTCTTATCTTATGTTCACTTCGGTCGTCGCTCGCTGTCCCTGCGCATTTCTCTATCTATATATACATTTATCCTTTCCTTTCAATTCCTCCTTACCCCCATCCCTTGTGAGCTTCTGTTGAGGTGTCGCACTAGATGCAGACAGTTACGGGGCTAACTTCTCTCTTCTTTTCCCTTTTATAACCACAAGCTCTCTCTCCTGGGTCGGGCGCTGCTTGGACGCCGCGTATCCCTCATTCAGGCGTCGTTTTACTGGTGTAGTTTCGGCTGTATCCATGTTCAAAGTAGCGTCGGGGCTGGTGACTGGTTCAGGCTTGTGTCGGGTTTTCATACGAGTCGAACACCGTCGCATTGGAGTGCCCATAACCGTATTTTCATCTGTATCTTGCTTAGGTGTCTCCATCTCACTCTCGCTAGTCGCCACTGCATGAGACGCCTCCACCACGGCCTTCGACCCCACGGCCCTCTCTGCTTCCTCTTCATCCATCAGCAATTCAGTGTGGTCGGTATTTGTTGCTCGATTTGCGGCACTGGCGTAAGAACGAGTACAGTCCACCTGCTGATGCCCAAAAGCGCAATAACCGGCGCACCTGGGCATCCTGCAGTCGTGATGAATGTGTCCAGTGTTCCGGCAACGCAGGCACAGAGGCGCTCTTCCTGGCACGACCATCAGTGCCGTGCCGCTCCCGAGACACATCTGGATTGGTATGCGATCCGTAGTAACGCCTTGCTTTCGTAATAGCCGAACAAATCTTGTGGTTGACTCCACTCCTTCGAATTCTTTGTCTCTCCAGTTGTCGCTGATGACTTCTTTAACTCCAACGTACTCCCGGAAAGCACGCGGTACAGTCTCTGCGTTGACGTCAAAGGCTACCCAATGCAACTTGAGATGAATTTCTTGCCTCTCTGGATCGACAATAAGGCAGGGCTTGTCTTTCGCGGAGAGTAGACCAGCGTCCAGAAGTGTCTTCTTGGCCTCATCTGTCTTCGTGTTAAGAAGCTAGACGTGCGACGTCTGATACGCTCCTATGCCGCTCACCTCTTGAATGATGCCTAGTTCTTTGAGCGGCTTTCGGAAGTTATTAATCCCATACGGACGCCCTGCAATGTCGCAGTGCAGAACCAATGCACGTCTGAGCCCTTTTCCTGATGTTAAGGGCCAAACCTCATAAGCGCGAAAATTGACGCGACAGCGACGAGCGATGCGACGTAGATTGTCTTCGCGCGATCAGTCGTTAGCGCAGGCAAACCTCATTCACGCGACGGCTTCGGCGAGCGAACTCCACTGTTGCTGGCATGAGGCCGTCTACTCGCACCAAAAAAACGCGTAGTGAGTGGTATGCAATTTAAAAATAAGATATATTGTTGTGTAATGAAACGGCAAGTGTTTATGACTGCCTTGCAGCACTTTTTGTATATGCGCATGCATAAATATCGCGTTATTTCTTGTTGCACATACGTGACTCGGGCAGGGTCACGTGCACCTATGTAGTCCTTGTCTTTTCCGGTTTTTTGCTATTGGCTGCTTGAGCCCAGCACTTCCGCGCGATGAGTGACAGTTTCCAAATCTGGAGAACCAAGCAATCACCCGAAAACGAGCACGCGACACGTCGCGCGAACGCCCTGTTTCGTCGCTCATAGCATCGCTCGTCGCTGTCGAGTGCATTTTCGCGCTTATGAGGTTTGCTCTCAATGATGAAAGAATTAAACGGTAGTCGTAGGGGAGTGATGTGCACGAGAAACCGCGGCCAGCGTCGGCCGCTTTCACAGCTCTTGACGAGTCGGCCATCCTGCTTCCGGATGCGTCGGTGACCTGAAGCAGAATGACAGAGCTATGCCGGTGCTTGAATGTTGTAGGCAAACTTGCCATAGGCAGGCTTGATGTCGAGTAGGCAATTGCGTTAATACGACCTATAAAGCGTTTAAAACAGCGATAGAAAAATCAGTCGTCGCGCAATTAGAATAGCGTTACTAGTTGGCCGTCCAATGCTCCAACCTATTACAAAAGCTTGTTCTTGTTCCCCGATCAACTGCGGCGCATACCCACTTCAGCCATGATTCCTCATCATCGTCAGTCACTGAATGAACAATTGGCACAAAATGTTTTGCAAGTGTTTAGCGGACCCCATTCTTCTCACAAGAATGACGAAAAATAGCATAGCGAATGCCAACCTACTACCCCCAATATATATTATTGCCCTAGAGGGCGTCAAGCAAGTATGCTTGCAGTAGTGACCCAATGAGTGCTTTGAAAAGGCCCTGAAAGGCCGCTCTTCTAGCTCTCGCGGTGACTGTGCAGCGGCTTCCGTGCAGGCCTGGCGTTTTTTTTTATTTTTGTAAAATTCTTTGTTGGGCTCTTCTTTTCATTCTCCTTGGGTTCTTCGCATGTTGTTTAAAAGAACAGAATGACGCGTTCGTGATTCATTGAATCAATTGTTGGGTTAAAAGAGTGCGGAAACATTTAGACATATAGGCAGTTTAAGTTCGCGATGCTATTTGGTGCCCATTTACGCCTCTATGTTCTGTTTCTCAGACAAGGCATCAGCAAGGATTGCGAAGTACAAGCAAACCACTATTTTGAATATGATTGTTCCGCTAAGGCAATGTACTCAGAGCTTACTAAAATTGAATATATTAGAGAGAATATAAAAAGCAGGTCCCCTAACTCGGCTATGATCAGTTTGCTACCATAAGCGCCGGGAAGTGAACGGTTGGGTGACGGAGCGGAAAAGTGTGAGTGTAGATAGTTCATGGCACATATATACAGCACAGGAGTGTTTACACTAGAGTCAATAATTTCACTGTCCTAAACAAGGGCCCGAGGACTCACGTAGCTTGTTGGGCTGATGAGCTGCGTCGTCTTAATGCTGATGTCTTTTCTTAAGTAAAACGCCCATGATCAAATGTTTTCAGGGCACTTTGGAGACACCGGTCACGTTAGTCAAACTGAGCCGAAGGGCACAAGATGTTCTCTGTTGTTTCCGCACATTTAGAATAGAATACCGACCCATAGTGTACACTGCTTCAGATCTAAAAAAATAAGTTCAATATATTGCATTAGCACCCAGAGGGTGCTAATGCAATATATTGCATTAATGCCTAAGTATTATTTTGAAATATGCATAGGTTGGCTGCAAATGCCATCGTTGCTACATGTAATCCACGTATCATGGCGCATGTAAGTGCTTCTTCAAAATACCAAGAAATTAATAACAGCTAAAGGTCAGTTTTAATATTTGTATCATGACGTTACGTTCCCCAAGACTCATATAATTTTGCGTGTGCAGTGCCTCTTTTCCTGCAGCTATATTTACCTTTTTGTACACGTAATAAAACGTTCACACTGCCGCGTTTATGAATGATATAGGAAACACGTTATTGGAATATTCCCATGTGACGGCGTTTCCAGAATATTCCATGCGAAGAAAATCAGTTTTTTGCGGCCACTCGTCGTTCGTTGCAGCATCGATCCTTAATAGGGGTAGTGCCTCCAGCGGACATTACTACTGTCATACTGTCTCGAGCTCTGAAGACATAATTGAGCAGCATTGCTGGCGTGCTTATTGCGTATTAAACTTAAGTGACTTGACAGCCACTAAATTCTCACGAAGTGCTCTATCTCGAATGAACTATATAACACAAACCTACCAAGTTGAAATACAGCAAGTTGGCTGCACGATCACATCCAGCACCAACACTGCCCGAACAGACATTTTCAGGCATTTTCTCGAACAAACCAAAATGATGCCGCTCTGTTCGATCAGGCCTAATACTGACATTCACGAAGCCATTCTTGTTTTGCAATCAAAAAGGCTGGTTGCATTTCTTGTGATCAGTATGGTAGTGAAAAGACATCACAGCACACTTTCTGCGACAACCCTCCCTACACAAGGCCTACTGAAAATCTCCCGCAGTCGCTCCATGTCACATATGTTATCGACCGATTACAGCAGAAACCATTCTGGAATCTTCTCTTTTGAGGTCAACACGAAGAAGTTGGAGCTTGACTTCTTCAAGACATCACACTAACAAGGACCTATATCAACTAAGGGCATTATGCTAACTGTGAGCTGAAACTCCTATGCATGCGTGTTCTCTTCTTTCCGCCTCTATCTTTTTTTTCTTCGAGTTTAAAACTCTCTATCTCTTTTCTCAGTGTAGCGTATCATGCCAGAACTTTTTGACTACTAAACATTCCTCCCTTTCCTTGCTCGCCTGTTTCTTTATTAATTACAGAACGTTAATTTGTTATTGCTTGTGGAGCTAATAAACACGCAGTCGAAAGTATATTTGTGGCCACTTGATCGCCTTTATGGAAATATTCTTGTTTTAATACTCTACCTATGCTTTTTCAAAGCTCTGTAAACTCGACCTACACCTGCTATTTTGTAAACACAATGTCACGAGCTATCAAGTTTATACTTATTTTTTGACATTACAACTAGGTATATTAGTAATTCAGAGGTTTTACAAAAAGTATCTACACCTTTACAGCCTTCTAGAAATAGATATTCACACCCAAGAAGCATCATACTCTGTTAAATGTAAAGCAAAAATTAAACTTGCAGTTTTTTTAACATGCCTCGTATACGCAGCTGCTTTGAGAAAAAATGAAATTGAAGTAGCAGCTTGTGAAGTGCTAGATTCGTCACTCAAAAATTCATCTAAACAAGGACGCGTGCTTGATTTCTAATGCTTGTTTCTAAAGCTATCCCAGGCACAGCGCTGGTAGTGCATATAAACTGTTATCTTTAACACAACTTTGTCTACAATATATGTTGATTCCTTTGAGAATCTTTCCTTGGATAGCTTACCTTAAGTTTAATCGGTTATTTTCTTCCTTCCTGAATCAATTTTTTCATCGAAAGTGCGTGAACACAATATTGTAACAAACAAATACAGCGCTGGCAGCTAAAACAACAGTTTATTTTGGGCGAACTTGCGCCCGTCAACTCAATAAACTCAGCTTGTACTAACCTTGCAAGTCCAAACCTTGTCGACTTCATATGGCGTCTTGCCCCGTAGCGCTCCATCAAAAAGCCACCAGTTTTCTTTTTTCAGTGCATGGTCCAGCGCAATCCAACTTTGTATGAAACGTTTGCTTGTCAATTGGTGTGCCTAAATTCATAAGAGCAGGAAGCGGCGTCAGATCTCAGCGGGTGTCGAACAACTTGCGGTAATATACAGCCAGCAATAAACAAATTAAATTGGATACTGATAAAAGCCCAAAGAAATTAAATTTTGGTCTGCACCGGGAAAGTTAATGTCGCAGCCGCCACTCACTTCGCGACGCAGGTTATGCAGGGACAATCTCCGAGGCAAACTATTGCTGCTACCACCACTCAAGGCCAGTGGCCGGCCACCGCCGTAGTGGTGGTCACTGCTGCGAATCGGCTGCATCAGCCTCGCTGCCGCTAGGAAGCGGCACTCACCAGCGACGAGCTTGGCGACCAGCTTTGTCCATGCGGCAAACTGAAGATGCCGCCCGGGCCCAAGGACTTTAGCCGTCACCTGAGGCACCATTATCATCATCGATAGAGGGTGGGTTAGAAACCGGGTGTTCCACCTACCCTCTTCTCCCTACTACATCAGAACGTAACTGCTGGACTTTCAATCAAGTTTATTTATTAATTCATTCCAACTTTTTAAAATATAACCATTTTGTCTGTACGTGTGAGTTAACAACGTTTAAATCACCATGATTTTAAACAGGCAAGGAAAGAGTAATGATGCAAAAGGAGTACAGTATGTATTGTTTATTGAAATGCGAGTTTAATATCCCACGGCCAACATTACAGACTGAACAGATGACATTCTGGAAGAATCTGCTGCGGTTACTCACAGGGTTTGCTTTGACATGGATCGCCAGATAGGAGCTTGCTCACATAAAGTGCTCATCCAACACAATATGTTTCCTGTCCTTTGAACGATTCGCGCAAATGTAGGTCGTTTCTGCTGCAAACTTCAAGGGACATGGCAAAGCGCTGTGCGAAAACACAAACACCCTTGATGCGCTGAATTGCACAAATACATTGAAAGTTAAGCTGCAGTGAAAAAAAAAACTCACAGGGTTTGATATGCATTCACCTAGGACAACAGAAAAAGTGAAAGCAAATTGGATTTTCAATTTTCTTTCTAAATGATCGTTTTAAATAACTCCCCCCCCCCCACCCTTTGAGATATTCGCATGCCATGGTTTCTTACTACCTCATGAATAAGATGCACTGCGAGTACTCTTAAGCTCAGATGCACCTAGGTGAGCGGCCCAGCTAAGATATGATGTGATGTTATCATGTGAACAAGCGATGAAATCGCAATTTTAGGCAATCTGTGAAGTCCTGGTAATGCCACATAAGGATGTCATTACCTGATTATGATTACTTGCATCGGTCGTCGTTGCCGCGTGACAGAACCTTATGGCCTACACTCCTACGATCAATTTGCGCGTTTTTTGGGACATATACGTTCGCCCTAATAAATATTTACTTTATCGCGGCGTCTCCGGTTGTAGCATATTTCGCGCTGTGTCTCCCGTGTATCTTTGTTTCAGTTCATGTACTCATCAATCACAACAGAACACATTTATAATCGGAGCTGTGAGAAAAAGAGCCTAATAATCGATGCCGCTGGCCACTGAGTACTATCTGAGCAAGCATTTACACCAGGAAACGGTGCTTCATGATGAGCTGGTTTGAACTTCTAATAAGCAATTTATGTAAAGCGTGTAGCACAGATACTCAAATTGAAAGGTCATAGGTCAGGCAACCTATACACGGTCTCTTAACGGCTTAATAAACACAGTTGTGCTCCGTATGAACATGAGATACATTATATTCCACCAATATGCAAGCGAACATGACGGCACATTTTATTATAAACTGAAAAAGTTTTTGAATCTATACCTAAATTTGTATGATGAAGGATGACTGTACGGAGAGCATAAATTCAGAGTTTAACTATTAGCCACGAGTGGAAAGCGATGTTGCAGCAACCCAGCTTTGAAGCCTACTGGCGCTAAAATGAGCGTGAACAGCGATGTATTACCTGCAAGGCACGCGCGAGTAGCTTCACCGCCATGAACTTCCCCTTGCGCAAGTGGTCATTAGTACTTTAGCCGAACAGCGAAGTGAACTGACACATTAAAACTTTTCGCGAGCCAGAGGCATTAGATACAGCGAGCTACACCTGTGCCCGCTTAATCCTTTTCGTAGGAAGCACATTTGCACTCTCCGAATTTCCCCTAGCAACGCCAACGCGAAGGCGCAGTATGCTTATATTTTTCCACCGAAACGAGCATTAAAAAAAATACGCCACTTTCTTCACCGGCAGAGTCGTGGCAGCTATTCGGCGTTGTGTGAAATATTTGGTTAGAAACCTTCCGTCGATCGCTGCATCCATAACAACAAAGAATTGAAATATGCCGGTCAGACATCCATGATGGTGCCTCTATAACTTCGCGTAGTGTGGGCCTGACGCGCTCAAGAAGTGGGCTTATGATAAGGGTTCGCAAGGTTTTTATGTCAAGTTGCTATGCACACACTACTTACTATCGTAAAACAACGTACAAGAAGCAGCTCGCATCATTTGTCCATGACTTGTTAGCCTTCTCTAGAGCATTATCAAACAATAAGAAATGTTAAGCACTTCTTTTTGTATGAATTATTAGTGGGGCCAATCATTCAGAGGTTTCAGGTTCGAAAGCTAGAAAATACGAAGCAAAATTAGGAGCGAAAATGGCAAAGCAGCTTCACCTAACTTTTCCTCAGATTCATGCATTTATATATTGCAAGTGTCACTCTGAATGTAGCAGTTGAAATTCACGAGACAAAGTGAACGCGAACAAAAACAAACGACCACTGCAAGACTAGCTTTCAGTTAAGAAATTCATTTTTACCACACTACATTGTTACATCACATTTGTGCGACGGCAAATAACCCCTCGTCACACTTTAATAAACGAGCAAGTTAATCGGTTTTCAGAATCATAAAATAACATTTATTCTAGTAGATTCTTTGCTACCTTTCTAATAAAGAGCTTGAACAAATCACCTTTATAGTGATCTCTCTGCATACTGAAAGTTTGAGTTCAGTTAAAACAATTCTCCACGTGGTTAAAGCTTATTACAGGACTCAGTGATACCTTTAACTACCGGGTTCTTAAATACGAAGTATTTCTTTGCGTACTGTAAGCAGTTTTTGTATCTATCTATCTATCTATATAACTATCTTTCTATCTATCTATCTATCTATCTATTTATCTATCTATCTTTCTATCAATCTATCTATCTGTCTATTCATTGATTCGCTTACGTCTGGGTGCTTTCGTGGTCACCCCCTTAACTTAGCGTGAACCAAAATTAGTATCGGAGGGCAAGATGATATGACAATTTTGACGCGCTGATCAACATATGAATAATGTCACAATCCCGTTGCGTTCGTCGTCAAACACTTTCCAAAAAAAAAGATACGAAAAGACCAGGCCTGTGCCGGAGGCGCGGCACAGTCACAGCGAAAGCTAGAAGAGCAATTTTTCAGAGCCTTTGAAAACACTCATTGGGTACCTACTGCAAGCACACTTCCTTGATACCCACTAGGGCATTAATAATAAAATTCTTTAGTAGTAGGCTGGCATTCGCTATGCTATTTTTGTCATTCTTCTGAGAAGCGTCGTATCTTCTAAACACTTGCAAGGAATGTTGTGCCAATTGTTTATGCAGTGGCTGAAGGCGAAGAGAAAATATGGTCGAAGAGCCTATGCACCACACTTAAGAAAAAGAACATGCTTTTGTAATGGTTTGGAGGATAGGACGACCCCCTCGTTACGCCATTCGCATTGTGCGACGACTGGTTGTTTCTTCGCTGTTTCAAAACGCTTTATCTTTCATATTAACGCGATTGCTTTCCAGACACCACGCCTGCCTATGGCAAGTTTGCCAAGAAGTCTCAAGCACCTGTGTGGCTCAGGGGTAAATAACTAGGATGTGGACCCTAGTTCGAGCCCCACTGTGTCATTGGTGCTAGGTTTTTTTCTTTCTACTTTAGTGCGATGTGGTTACGGACACCAGCAGCGGCAGCGGACAACTGCGTGTGACCCTATTGTCGATCTTGTAACAGCTTCTGCTGTAAAACCGTGGCACGTACCCGGGGGTGGGTATGTGCCACTGGTATGCGTGCACGAGTCACAGGTGATTGCAACTTTACATATACACAGGAACAGTGAGATTATATTTTTTATTTTTTTTTTCATTTGTGCCAATCAAGTGGAAAGGGATAGCCATCGCCAAGTAACGGTGACAAAAACTGCTTCGTTTATTTTCTATTTCAATAAAAAAAAACACGCACACACGGGTAATTTTAACGCGTGAGCATTTGAAAAAAGCTTACATTCGCAGCGTTGAACCGAAGAACGCGAAGAATAAACGCAAGGGTCCCAGCCGGAATCAAGAACCAGTGGTATACCTTGAAGCACGAATATCAACCTTATTATGTCGCTTTAACATTCTTACTGTGCAGACCTTTTTACGACTATATGAAGCACCGTTTAACCCTGAACAAATTATTTTTATTTTCTATCCTGACCTGTTCTTCTTCGTGAATTGGCCGAGATTTCACAAACCACAAATAGTATTTGTTCAATCGTTACTTGAACCTCTAAATGTACACGTTTGTGATCTGATTCCTTTAACTGAGCAACAAAATTCTCCAGAAATTGTTTACCATGATATCTTCCCAACTCATGCTAAGCTATTACCTACAGGCATTTTAAATGGTTTATTGCAGGACCATTTAAGTACTCTGCCAGCAAATGTCATTATAGCAACGGACGCATCTCAATCACATGAAAAATCAGGCGTTGGAATATATTGCCCCGTACTTGATTGGTCATTTTCACTTCGCTTACCGGATTTTCTTCCTGTCTTTCCGGCTGAATGCATGGCAATAATGTTAGCTTTGCGAAAGGTAAATATTTTCATTCCAGTCATAGCAGTCATAACTAATTCATTATCAGTGTGCTCTTCTCTGTCCGTATCTGGTCACTCACCTATAGTGAAACTTTTTAAATCATTGATCCCCTGTCATCTCCGAAGTATTCATTTATTCTGGACACCAGGGCACAAAGGTTTGTTGTTAAACGAAATAGCGGATTCTCTTGCGAAGGCACCCCTTTCGACACCAATTATTCCTATTTTCCCTCATACAGTATACATTACGGTGGTGCGATTTCGCACACTTAAAATCAGGGAAAATTTATCTGACCCTGCACTGATGGCTTCTCCAGAGTACAAACACTTCTTATTTCCCTGGCGCAGTGAACTGACTAATTCAAGGATGATGGAAGTTCTCATCACGAAATTTCGTTGCCACGTTACCTCCCTCAATTTTTACATGCATAGATCAGGCATATTGTATTCCCCATTGTGTATTTACTGTAATCAAGAGAAAACGATGAGTCCTTTTTTTATTACATTGTCGCCGTTTCGATTTATTCAGGCAAAGCATACTAGCACCATCTCTTCAAAGACTGGGCTTGCAACTATCACAACCTGATCTTCTTTCATTTGGAGCCTCTACACTGGCATTCAGCCACAGGGATTTTTTATTCGCCGTTCAAGAATACATCACTGCGACAAAACGATTTTCTGGCTAAATTACTGTCTCACTATTTTTCTTCTTTTTTTTCTGCAAACTTGATATCGGTATTTGAAATCAAAATTAAGTTACAAAAAATTTGTAGGAATGACGCAATGCTGAAAGTTTAGGGCAAATTCACCTTATAATCGGCCAATCCGCTTCTTTGGGTACAAGCCATTTGCACAGGGAAACAACAACAACAACAACAACCATTGTTCCGTGTCGCAATGAAGTAGTTTACCACAGCGCCAGACAAAAATGCCTTGGGACTACTTATCAAAGAGACTGTAATTTCGGGAAACGATAATGGTGCTTGCTTTGTTGGTTATCAAATTTCTTAGACATTACATACGTACACCGGTGATGCGGCCGTAACGTCGGGTTAACGTAAATTGTAGTTAGCTGTCGGTCGCTGAAATTGATTTATACTGCAGGGTCCAGGGTTCACTATCCTCGCAACTACCAATGCTTTATGCCAGCTTTCCTCTTCTGTTGTTACTAATACCAATGTCGCGGCTAGCAGCGTTACGTAACTGTAAACAACTGGTTATATAAAACATAGGGAGCTGTTTAACGTATGTCTGTGCGTGCACCTGTACATATACTCAGTGCCACTTCGTAACGTTTCGCTCAATAAAAATATTATAACATAGTCGCATCAACTTCCAAAGCACGTGGACTCTGGCGATTTTTTACCGGTCTTCCCCGGAGACATTTTTCTTGTGTTCCGCAATAAATTTTATTTCGAATTCAGCAAAATATATGTGGCTACCACTTCGAGGGTTTTTCAGCTAGGCTTATAATTTATTGCGGCGTTCCTAAGAATTACCCGCTGAATGCACTGGTGAACCCGGCCGCATATATTAAATCAAATGACTATTACAAAATAGGGGGCATTGTGCTGATATAAAAATCACGATAGCACTTGAGCTACTCTGGATTTTTCGTGTCAAGTTTGAATTAGGGCGGTGCTGCACTGAGGAGTTGTCACGAATCACAATGTACGGCACCAGTCAATTGCAAATAGGAAACTGCATATGTATTCGCAATAGAAGACTGAATCTAGGAGGTATGTGTTATCACACATCTGACGACACAATTTCCCGCTTTTTGAGCGGAGGTATCTTGCACAGACTGTGTTCTGCGGCCGCATTTGGTACCTTTCTCACGTGGAACAGCCGCCTTTACGCATCGTGAGGTCATTGCAGTCTGCCTTGTGTTCCTTCTTTTGGTCTGGCGGCACTGAGTTGGTTTCTCGTGCGGCGGTAGGACAGCAGCGTTCCCTGGGAGGTTTTGCTTTCCCTTCGATATCAATAAGCTGCCGGCTATTGGCCCTGCGCTTCCTGTTGCGCCTCGTACAAGGAGAGGAATCCCCCGCGCGAACTCTGGCATAATATTTTCTAGAAACTCACTTTCGGTATTTATTGCCTAATGTGCGCCTTATTCAGGGCCCACAATCATTAGTACTTCCTTCGTTTTATGCAACAGCTGTCGCATTTTTTCGTCATATCCCGTTGACTTGCCCTGATTTAGATGTGTTAGACAATTCTATCGTTGACACAACAGGCGCGTTGTTGCTCCCGTTAGTTCCTCCAGCACGCCGCAACCGCTACAGCCGTGTGTCTTGGAGCACGCTGACGGCATCATTTTTACCTGGCCACCTCCAGGACTTCATGTGGCGGCTTGGTTGGGGCGTTCTTCCTACCCTTGACCGCCTATAAAGGTGGAGAATGGTCCAGTCATCAACATGTCCGAACTGCTCCCTACGGGAAACAAATCAGCATGTGTTAAGGCAATGTGTCGTTGCTCGTGTCTTCTGGAGGGCTGTGCATGCAGGATTTCGTGGCCTCGGAGTAAACCGCTCTGTTTCTTCTAGACGTTGTTCTCGAGGCCCCTTTGCTTGCCTTCTTATTGTGGCTGGTGCCTACTGTCTTTGGCGTAACCGTTGTGAAGCTGTTGCAGCAGGTCGTCACCGCCGTGCTCCCTTCCCCATTTTGAAGCGACTGTACAAAGAAATGCTATCTGTTTTGTCGGAGAAACTCTTCTTTCTGGGTGAGGAGGAATTCCTTCGACACTGGTCTTGCCGTTTTGTGTTCCTCTGTGAGAGACGTGTAAGGCTTGTTTTCAGGCCTGCCTAGTATTGGTAGGTTTATGTTTGTTTAGTACTCATACAAATACCTTGTAAATACAATGTAAATATCTGACATATTGATTGAAGCGAGCTGGCTCTCCCAGTGACACCGAGGACACCGCTCTCTATTCTATGTCGGAAGACGACACATCCGATGGCAGCTTTATACCTGTCCGGTGTAAGAGGGCAAAGAGAAGGACGGCGAATACAGCGGCATCAGCTCCTGCAAGCACAGCGACTGTGCATTCAAGGCCTGCGCGCTGGCCGCACGTCATCATCTTCATGCCCGAAGATCCATCAAGCAACCTACGGCTCCTAAACAGGCAAGCCCTTTCGGTTGCTCTCGAACGTGCGGTGCCACATGAAATTAAGGACGTACGAGTAAACCCAAGGAAGAACATTCTCGCCATAGACGTGCACGATGTGAGGGCGCTAGGACAGCTGCAGCAAATGACTGAGCTAGGTGGCATTAAAATGCGCCCCTTTATCCCGATGGATGACAAATCAATTGCCGGTGTAATTTATGACATCGACACTGCCATTCCTAATGCTGACTTGTCTACCCTCATCAAGCCTGCAAACGAGCGAACTGTCATTACGCAAGTGCGGCGCCTTGGAAATACGCGCTGCGTAAAATTGTTTTTCAAGGGAGATTGCATACCGTCCCACGTTAAAGTTGGACATTTTCGACATCCGGTTCGACCATTCATCCAAAAGCCACTTCAATGTCATCAGTGCTTCAGGCTAGGACACGTCCAGGGCGTATGCCCCAACTTACGACTGTGTCCCCGCTGCGCTGAATCTCATGCTGAAGACGCCTGTCGGGCGACTACTGTGAAGTGCGCCAACTGCAGTGGTCCTCATGCTGCCTCGTCGAAAGACTGTCCTCGAATCCAAAAGAAGCGCGCGGTTCTCAGACAAATGGCCTGAGACAACTCAACACACAGGGAGGCAGCCGAAGTAGTCCGGCGTCGGCGTCGACGTCGGCATCATCGAAAGTCTTCAAAGAAGGCACATTTCCGAGACGCTCCTTCCCACTTTGTAGCGGTCCCATCCAGTAGCGCCGCGAAAGGGCCCACCACTTCTACGAAAGAAACAGAGAAGCCTCCTTCTCTGGAGGAATGACCCACGCTCCCGACGCGCTCTTCTGCCAAGGAACCTCTGCAGGTTGTGGCCACACAAGAGCCGTCTCCAACCATGGAAGATTTGCCTAAAACTGATCGTCAAGTGATCTCGGTGCTGCGTTCCCTTATAGAAGCCATCCGAGCGATATTAGTCGACATGAAGACACCATCTGCTCGAAGCGCACTTGCACTATTGGACGCCCTAAGCCCAGTGCTTGAATCTCTCAACTAGGAAGATGGCTACTCACACCACAACATTTCTTAAAGAAGTCAAGGCTGCATCCGTCATCCAATGGAACGCCAGAGGACTAAAATCACGCCTTTCAGATTTTCGTCAGTTTGTGTTTACCAACGTGTTTCCAATTATCGTCATTTGTGAACCCAATTTGTCAAAACCAATAAGACTATCGGGGTACGAAGCTGTCATGTCTTCAACGAACGGTGCGTGCAGCAAAATCATCGTCTTTGTTCGTCGTGAACTGACGTATGTTGTGCAACCAATTTCACCTCACGATGACAATCAGTATGTCTGCATCACTGTGAAAAAGAACCAACTCTTGTTTACTCTCATAGGCGTTTATATATCACCGTCAAGTAATCTCGATTCCAGGACATTAGCGGATATTTTGAGAGTGTGTCCTGCACCATGGGTCCTCATAGGTGATTTCAATGCGCACAATCACGCATGGGGAAGTACGCGGACAAATGCAAGAGGACGCAGGTTAGCAAACATCGCCTACAACTATGGCCTTACTCTCCTGAACGACGGCAGCCCCACTTTTCTTCGAGGGGTGACATACGGCAGCTGTCTCGACCTTGCTTTTGTCTCCAACTCCCTCGCGAGATACGTCAAGTGGTTTCCAGATGTTGAGACACGAGGAAGTGATCACATTCCAATCTACCTTAACATCAAAGGCTTGTCTAATTATGGTCCACGGACGACCATTCGAGCAGTCCAATGGACCAACTTCAAATCTGACATGGAAGATGCTTGCAGCGATGGCCTACGATCTGGGTTAGAGGAAACAATTAGGAGCACAATGCAAAACGCCACTCGCATGGGGACAATATCTTCCACACGAAACGACTTTGATATAGAGTTGGAGCGACTCCGAGCACTGCGACGCCGGGCGGAGCGTCGGTATCGGCGTACAAAATCAATTCACGATCTTAGGGCAGCCAGGAGGATGCAAAAGAAGATTCGGCGTCGCATGGATAGATTAGCGTCGGAACGATGGACAACGTTTTGCCAGTCACTAGACCCTCGCAAGCCACTCTCACACATTTGAAAAACGGTGCAAGGTCTGCGTCACCCTACGGAACAGCGCTTTCCATTCAAAGCGCTCGCGCTATTTCAAAGGAGGTCAGACATCAATGTCGCAGAAGATTTCTTTGCGCAGATCACCAACCAAGCCACTCGTCCAGATTCTCCAGTGAGAGGTGACGTCCCCCGTTCCCGTGACTACCACATGGACCTCCTTTTTACAATGGAGGAGCTCGAGGCGGCACTAGCTCTCTGCAGGCGTTCAACTTCTCCGGGCCCAGATGGTATTCCGTACCGAGCCTTGTGCAACCTTGGGGAAGGTGCAAGGAGAGAACTGTTGAGCCTCTACAACATCTCGTGGCAGGATGGCAATGTTCCTGATGACTGGAAAGTAAGCCGCTTGTTACCGATCTTGAAGCAGGGCAAATTCCAACTCGAACTAACCTCATACCGCCCAATAGCACTGGCCAGCTGCGTAGGGAAGATAATGGAACGGATGATACTAGGCCGCCTGGAGTAGTATCTTGAACACTACAAGATTTATCCGAATTCAATGGCTGGTTTCCGACGCGACCGCTCTTTTATTGACAATGTTGTTGATCTAGTTTCGTACGTTCAGCATGAAAGATCCCGTAAGCGACTATCTGCAGCTTTGTTTCTAGATGTGAAAGGCGCTTATGATAATGTACTACATGAAGCCATTTTGGGTGCTCTTGCGGTGGTTGGCCTTGGTGGTCGAGTCTTTCGGTGGATTTCGAGTTACCTGGCTGCAAGATCATTCTTTGTGTTAACAGAAGATGGCCCAACTACGCGACGCTATACTTCCAGGGGTGTTCCTCAAGGCGGAGTTCTTAGCCCGACGCTATTCAATCTCGCACTAATTGGCCTTGCTGAATACTTGCTAAGCACCATTAAAATATCAATATACGCTGACGACATCTGTGTCTGGACATCGGCAGTCACACGTCCTCAAATACGTTCCCGGCTTCAAAAAGCAGCAACTATGATTGCCAACTACTTGTTCAAACAAGGTCTCAGCATATCACCAGAAAAATGCGCGCTGGTGGCTTTCTCTCGCAAAGCAATGACCCCTTATGGCATCTCAATATGCGGGCGACCAATTTCGTACGCCAAAACCCACTGGTTTCTGGGCATCATTATTGATAGGGACCTCTGTTGGAGTCCGCATGTGACCTATATGAAGAAGCGCCTGACCCCTGTTTCTCAACTGTTCAAGTTCCTGGCAGGAAAGACGTGGGGGATGTCAGTAGACGCAATGATGGAGCTCTGCAGGGCCCTGTTTCTCGGTTTCCTCAGATATAGCTTGCCGGTGCTTAGCAATACCTGCAAGACAAATGTTCGTGTTTTACAGGCAGTACAAGCCCAAGCGCTGAGAGTGTGCCTCGGTCTGCCCAGATGTACGTCAACAGAAGCAACAATTGCAATTGCTGGTGACTATCCGATACAAACTCACATTGTTGTAGAAGTCCTGAGAACGCACATCCGACACTTCGCACGTGCTCCCGGCCATCACCTTGCACTGTTGCATTCAGAGGGCGCCAAGCATCATTCGCCAAAATTATCGGAAAATACAACGATAAACTTCCCTCGGGCTTCACTCATGCATCTAAACCATCCATACCACCTTGGTGTCTTATTCAACCCACAGTGCATCTTAGTGTACCAGGGATCCGGAGGAAATCTGAGTTTTCGTCACCCGTGCTGAAACAACTGCCTCTTCTTCTTTTACATGAGAAATTTTCAGACAGCATACATGTATACACCGATGGTTCCACGAACCACCAGTGTTCGTCAGGGGCAGTAGTTATCCCAGCAAGAGGTGTTACCATCAGCTTTAGGACTGACCACTCCACGGCATCTACAGCAGCGGAACTAGCTGCTTTGCGCGCTGCACGTTGTGTGGTCAATCGTGAACCACCGCAACAATGGTCGATTTTCAGCGACTCAAGGGCTGCCCTACAATCTGTGCTCTCAGCCCTGCGTCGCGGCCCGTACGAACAGCTTGTTTTCGAAATTCGATGCCTTCTCCACACTTTACTCGAGAAAGGGCATCATGTGACGCTTCAATGGCTGCCAAGTCATTGCGGCATCATAGGAAACGAACATGCCGATACTGCCGCGCGGGCAGCCCTTGAAGGAACACGAAAAGAAGCCATACCACTTTCGAGGACTGATGCTGCCAGTAATCTTCGACGACTTGCGCGTGAAATCACGTTTTCACTATGGTGCCCACCAAGCATCGATACGAATCGTCAACACCACCTGTCCTATTTGATGGATCTCCGCATGCCCACTGGACTCGACCGAAGAGAAGCCACCCTACTTCATCGCGTATGGCTAGGAGTGGCATTTACAAAATCTTACTCCTTTGTCATAGGAATGGCCGACAACGCTCTCTGCGATGCCTGTCATTGCGAAGAGACGCTACACCACATCCTGTGTGACTGTCCATTGTATGAAATCCAGAGACAGTCGCTGGCGTCTGCTTTTGCGTGCATCGACAACAGCCACATATCTGTGGACACTATTCTGTCAAGTGCCCGAGAGAAGACACTGCAACAGAAGGCGACGAAAGCTCTGTTGAAATTCCTACGCGACACCGACTTGAACAAGCGACTGTAACAGCAATGTCACACACCGCGAAAGACAAGACTGGACTATGACTGAGTGTGAGTGCATGTGCTGCCAAATGTGCTGTTTCTATCTTCCCTCTCTGCTCTCTTTCATCTCCCCCATCTCTCCCCCATGCACAGGGTAGCAAACCGGCTGCCTATAGGCTGGTTAACCTCCTTGCCTTTCTTTTCCCTCTATTTTCCTTCTTTTCCTTCCTTCCTTCTGACATATTGATCTCTACATTTCATTTGTGTGTTCTTCGTTTACCCTGTATTGTGCATATGTAGAGATTGTTTTTGTAAGAATTCCTGTTTAGTTGTGTAAGTTGTGTATGTTTTGTTCCGTTTACATATGTACACAAATCTTTTTGTACCAACTTTTGGTGTGTCTGTGGATGTTGTGTTCTGTCGCCATCTTCTGTTAAATTGTAATTGATGTTCACTGTCTGTGAGAATAAAGTTCTCTTAACAAGTTTGCTCCGTAATATGTTCTGAGCAAAAATTGTCGCTTGACAGCAGCTCATAGTTTAAAAACTTCATTAATGTGTAATAGCAAAGCCACTAGCAATAACTTTACTATTCTTTGTTTCTCGCAGGGCTAGCCTATTCGACACTAACCACACGAGAAATGATATATGTGCTACCTCGTCTGGAGTGAACGTTTGCGTCATGCCGTATAACGTTAGGAGCTAATATGGCGTAATACAGATGTGCTGTACAGTGCAGGTAGGTGTTGCAATGCGTCCAAATGGATGTGCGGTGTCATAGTGAGACTTGCGCTGCGGTGTGTTTCCCCTCTTTCTGACGCTCTAATATTTTATGAGCACATTATCATCACAAATGATTTCTATGCTACGATGTAATTTGATTACATTGCCATCTCAGACACATAGGCATGTGCAGTGTGGCAAATATCTGCTTGGAATATAGGTGCGAAATTCTGTATGGCTAAGCACTCAGGTAAAAACACTTCGCTGTCTCATAGTACTCTTTGTCACGTAAAGCTATCAAACCTCTCCTGTTATGGCACTAACCAGTTTTGCTAATAACGTCTAATCTCATAACGGTGTGGTAAAAAAAAGAAGTGTGCTACCTTGTGAAGAGCATTGCGTGGTCTACAATAGTGACTCATCTGCACGTTAGCTAGATGAGATGTGGGAGAAAACAGTTTATTCTTTTTATTATGTTTTTGTGATTATGAATAAGCCACTTCAGTTTCTTTTACTGTGTGCTGAGAGCATGAACCTGACAGATCTGTTAAGATTAGCTTTACTGAATTTCTGCAAGATAATGCGAATAATTGTACAAAGAAAGTCCCGATTCCAAAAGACTATGCTGCAGTCGATGGAGAGTATGAACATCTAAGAGCCATCAGACGACGTTCAGAAAGGGCATATCGACGCAGCGGAAGTTTAGAAGCTAGAAAAATACACAGAAAATCCACAGTATAATGCGCAGACGGCTAGAAAATCTAGGTAAACAACGCTGGCGTGATTTCTGTGGCACGCTCTCTCCCCACCCACCTGTTCCAAGAATTTGGCTTGTAATTCGAGCACTTAGTGGCCCTGTATCAAAGAGCTTCCCATTTCGTGCTCTTGCTGTAGCCTTGGACAAACCGGAAGCTGAGGTAGCAGATGAATTTTGTCAACTTATCAGCAGGCCCGCTGCATCACAATGTGCCTTATTTGATAATTCTGTCGCGTTAGCCAGCCAGAAAATAAATGCTTGCTTTTGGGCCCAGCATCCTCAACTAGACCCTGTATTTACGTTAAGAGAGCTGCATTGTGCTATAGCATCATGTCGTCAAAACTCGGCCTCTGGACCGGACGGCATTACGTACAATATGCTAAAGAACCTTGGGCCCACAGGCAAAACCATTTTCTTAGATATTTACAATTATCTAAGGACACAAGAAATTGTACTCGAGTCTTGGAAGTCTGCTCGCATCATTCCGATCTTAAAACCGGCTAAGACGCCCTTGAACCTTGAATACTTCCGTCCAATCCGTCTGACAAGCTGTCTATGTAAGGTAATGGAAAAAATGATTGATGCGCGGCTTCAATGGTGGTGCAACAGAACTGGTGTATTCTCCAACTACTTGACAGGTTTTAGGAAACAGAGATGCACAATGCATGCAATAAAGGACTTAGTAACGTATGTGGAGCATGAACGCGCCTGTGGTAGTTTGACGGTCGCAGTGTTCTTGGACATCAAAAGGGCATTTGACATAGTCAGTCACACTCATGTTCTGTTGAGTATGTTGGAACTCGGACTGTCCGGCAGGTCTTTGCGGTGGGTATCCAAATTTTTATCAGGTCGTAAAATATTCATTCAGACGAGCGACGGAAAAAGTGCAGAACATGACGTCAGACAGGGAGTGCCACAAGGAAGCGTACTCAGCCCTCTTCTTTTCAACTGTGTTATGGTTTATTTAGCTAAAAGACTGCCTTCCAGGTTGAAATACTCCTTATATGCAGATGATGTGTGCATTTGGGCATCTGGCACGGACATACGGTTAATTCAGATTGCATTGCAAGACGGAATGAATATTATCAACAAATTTTTAAAAGAAAGAGGACTGATTGTATCGCACGCAAAGACACTGTATTGCCCTTCACCCGTAAGAAGTTAAAAAACGTCAATCTCAATTTAGAAGAAGAACCACTAATGATTGTGACACAGCATCGATTTCTCGGAGTAATACTTGATAGGCAGCTATCATGGGCACCTCACATAAAGAAACTCGAATACGAGGTAAATACGCTAGTGAATGTACTCCGCAGAATTGCTGGGACATCATGGGGCGGATCTGTACCATCCATACTCGCTGTTCACAATGCTTTAATACGACAAAAATTACATATTCTGCAGTAATGTTACAGGGCCTTTCCCGCACTTCAGATGAGCGACTTAAAAGACCAGTAGCTAGGGGACTGCGCGTATGCATAGGTGTTCCACGAGCGAATTCCAGCAGCCTTGTCATAGCAGAGACTCGACAACCACCCTTTTCAGTCATGAGAACAATTGAAACATGCCGCCATTTTTTCGCTTACAGACGCAACACAAGGACCACCCATTGGCACTGGAGATTTTACTAAGAGATAACAGCAATACTTATAATGATGTACAGAATAATGTACATATATCACCCAGAAATGAATTTTGGAGCTCTCAAACGGACTATCCTCTATGGCTGCTTGTAATACCAAGCATTGAATTCTCAGTGGATGGCATTATCAGAAAGAGCGACATGTTCATCCAAGCTGCTCAACAACTAGCGCTTTATCAGATACACATGCGGTATCCAGGGTACATACATATTTACACAGATGGCTCAAGTACTACAACGTCTTCAACATCGGCATTTATCATACCACAGCTCAATAATCAGGAATCGTTTAAATTATGTCACATTAAGTCATCTACTACATCTGAGCTCTTCACGATTCTGTATGCTCTAAAGTTTATAAACTCGGTAGCAGACGCTAGAAAATGAGTACTTTTCAGTGACTCACAGGCCGCATTAAAATCACTCTGCAGTACAAACAGGACAGTAATAAGTGATAGTATGACACACAAAACGCTGAAGGAGCTCACCAAAGCAAAGAAGGCGCTACATTAGATCAAATTTCAGTGGATACCTGGCCATTGCAACATTCCTGAAAACACAGCTGCCGATGAAGCAGCACGACAAGCACATCGTAAAGACGTTACTGTTTCTTTACCAATTTCGAAAAATGAATTGCGTAGTATTATAAAGAATACAACTTTCAGAATGAGCAAAACTGCTTGGTTTGACCAAAGTACAAAGAGCTGCGATTTATATCACATTGATTCATTTATTGAATTCAAAATTATGCTGGCATTAGATATAAGGATGTAAACTCTAATTCACCGATTGAAGCTAGGCACCGCATACACAAAACATTTTTGCACAGAATCGGCAGAGCTGAAACTCCCGAATGCGAATGCGGATTTATAGATGAAGACGTCTGTCACCTTCTCATAGACTGTCCACATCATGACACGCCGAGACGCCGTCTTAAGTTCGAACTGTTCGCATCGGACCGCAGACCCCTTAGCATGAAAAAACTTCTGGCCCGTGGCCAACTGGAGTTTACAGTCCCACGCTTTAAAAGCATTAACACGTTTTTTACAAGACAGCGGGATTGCTGCGAAGTATTAACAAAGAACAAACTTTCATTTGTAACACATGTACTTATTATGTAAAGTATCATGTGACACCCATCACGTATGTGTTGTGAAATGATTGACGTGTCGACTATTTGTACATATGAGCGAATGCATCTTTATAAGGGCCAGACGTGTGCTCTGCTGTTTTGTGCTGGTGGACCGAATATAACGAGGGACATTTCCAGAGACTTCTTACATTGACTTTCGAACATTTGCTTACCATTATGTTGTGATATGTGCGTATAAGTGTGTCTTTGCATATCTGTGCCCAAATTTTCTATTTTTCCATGCACTGCTTTGTATGTTTTGCTTCAAGATACGTGTTCAAGTTTCAATCAACGGCTAAGGAGTAGCCGGCGCCCTAATGGTGCTCCATCTCCTTATATATCATATCAATAAAAAAAAAGATTAGTTGTCAGTCATGCTGGCATATTTGGCGTATAACATTTTGATAATAGTGTTTCTTGACCACTTACCGCCACACCATGTTTGATCTTTTGTCTCCTTTTAGCGGGAAGTGTCCTAACTTCAGAAAAAGAAATGCGCACCATAAGGATGTATAATGCGGTTGTATTATTTGAGTTTCAGAAGAATGTTTTTTCAATGAGCTTGAAGAAGGAGAGAGCAAGATTTGCATTCCGCGGTGTTTCGCAACATATTGTCACTGCTGTATCCGGGATAATCATGATGGATGCATTTAGATAATGTAAATATAAGGATCACCGCCAAAGCACTCCGTACAAATGATCAGCCAGCGAAAGCTGAAATGTATGGCCCCGGCGTTTAGCTGTACATCGATCCCGAGGCAGCACTGCAGCCTTTCACAATTATTGGATATATTTTCGTGCTTCCTAATGAGGTTAGGCACACGTTTGGCTTCAGTGTGCCCCAGTGTTTATTTCAGATGCCACATGTTGTAACTGTCCTGATGACGGTAATGGAGAAGTGTAGTCAGTGGTTAAAATAGTTTTGCAATGCGTTAATCACAGTGGTTTTTTCGAACCACGGACAGTCACATACGTCGTAGCCGAAGCCAAAGTGCTGCTGGAGATACTCTAGCAGCACTTTCGCAGCGGGCGTTCACGCAATCATCACGTCGACGCTGTTTTGCCCGCATCAGGGCGTTGCTGCATGCACTTCACATGGCGAGCTAGCTCACCGGCGCGCTTTGCGGGATCATCTTGCCAAGGGCGCTTGCATTACCGTTAGCAATTTAGCGTGGCTTGAAAGCCTGGCGGATCATCGGTTTGTAGTTGCTGCCAGCCGGCATTCGCCCCCCCCCCCCCCAGGGCCTTTTGTTTTTTTGGGAGGGGCCTAGACTGTATCATCTGCCCAGCGAACGCTAGCTCTTTCACCTTTCCACTTCTGGCGCTCTCCTAGAGTTGATCGTGGCTTTTCACGTGGAAGGTGTCAGTAGAAATTTACGTGCGAGAGCTCGGAGCCCTGGCTGTGACGAGATGAACGACGTCAACCACAACATAGGAAACGATGCACGTGCTGGGACACGACGCTGAGATCGACGTAACTAATAGCTTAGCCAATGGATACCGCTCGCGACACCGATGTCGAAATGGTTTTTTTATTTTTTCGTGCCAAATACAGCAATCGCTGTAAAAATAAACCTCACATAATCATATATTTGAGTAGATATGTCAGTAGTCACGCAGACAATGCGGAATTAGGGCGTCGACGAAGCATATATAAACATCGTGGATGATATGTGGAGATGATCAACTGCCACCACAGTGCTCCTAAAGCAACCGAAAGAATACCTATCAAGAAGGGTGTAAGACAGTTGATTCAATCTCCCCAATGCTATTTACCGTGAGTTTACAGGAGGTTTTCAGAGGCCTAAACTGGGAAGAGTTAGGAATAAGAGTTAATAGAGAGTACCTTCTAAAACTGTGCTTTTCCGATGATATTGCATTGCTGAGTAACTTGGGGCATAAATTGCAACTCATGATTACTGAGTTAGACAAGGAGAGCAGAAAGGTAGGACTTGAAATGAACCTGCAGCTAACAAAAGTAAATTACAACAGCTTAGGAAGAGAAGAGGGCTTCGAGATAGGTAATAGTAGACTTGTAGTTGTGAAAGAATATGCCTACTTTGAAGCAGTAAATAACCGCGGAGCTGAACCACTGTATTGAAGCAACTCGAAGAATAAGAATGGGGTGGAGCACATTTGGCAAGCACTCTCAAGTCATAACTCGAAGAATAAGAATGGGGTGGAGCACACTCGGCAAGCACTCTCAAGTCATGACTGGTAGATTGCCACTATCCTTTATAAGAAAGGTATATAACAGCTGCATCTTGCCCGTACTTACCTATGAAGTAGAATGCCGAAGACTCTCTAAGAGGGTGTAGCCTAATATTAGGGTGGCGCAGCGAGTGACGAAAAGGAAAATGATAGGTGTACTTTTTAGAGACAAGAAGAGAGCAAAGTAGATCAGAGAAGAAACCGTGGTGAAGGATATCATAGTTGAAATCAAGAAGAGGAAGTGGGCATGGGCCGGGCATGTAGCGCGTAGGCAGGATGACTGCTTGTCATTAGGGGAACCAACTGGATTCCCAAAGAAGGCCAGCGGGTTAGGTGGCGACAGAAAGTTAGGTGGGCAGATGAGAATAAAAAGTTTGCGGATGTAAAGTGGCAGCGGCAAGCACAGGACCGAGTTGACTGGCGGCACACGAGAGAGGACCATGTCCTGCAGTGGGCGTAGTCAGGCTGCTGATGATGATGATGAATCACAAGCACTTTGCCCGATGTCAAGGCGTGCTTGCAAGTGCCGCACATCATGAAATTCACTGTAGTTTCTGTTGCTGTTACTCGTCCCGAGCTTTTCTTGCAGCACGCCACGCGAGTTCACCGCCACACCACGTGGGAGCACGTGGGTTCATCGCAAAGTTGCTAGTCCAGTAACGTTAGTTCATCGCGCGTCTGCAGAATCTTGTTACCCAACGGCAACACGTGATTACTGAAAGAGTCTGAAGGGGAGAGGCCACAACCTCTTGCACAACCATTTACGGAGGCCTGCACGTGCTCGCACGTTTGGACCTGCGTTTTCATGAGAAGAGAGAGGGTGAACGAAAGAGATAAAAGAGAGGCGAATAAACGCACATGCGAAGTAGGGAAGGCCACGCCGCAAACCGCATTTAACTCTGCCATAAGCTGCTTGGCCACAGAAAGCAACAAGAGAACTCCTAAATGTTTACGGAAGCAGAACTTTTTGGGAAATTTCTTCCTAAATAACACCTTGTCGTGATGCGAAGCAGCAGTGCTGTTCACGAACGCAATCGGTGTTCTTGACTCAAGTCTTGTCGGTGTCGTTGGTCTTCCGCTGCCGAGGCTTACAATCAGCTTCCCTTGCTCGCGCCTCGTCGTTAATGCAGGTGCGACGTCACCATTCGCGAATACCATTGGCTTCGATAGCCCTCGCAATGCCATTGACGGACGGGTTAGTCCTAATCGCTTCGGCGGCTGTTTCAGTGGGCGAAGGAGCGTCATCTTCTGGCATCCTCTCCGTGGCAGATAAGCGAGACAAAACAGCATTAGAAATTGATGTGCGCTCGAGCGTTGTCAGTGGTGCAAAGGGTGAAGCTAAAGAGACGTCACACGCACAGTCATGTTTCAATGCGTACTTGAGGCGCGTCAGTTTTATTAAGCGTGAAACGACGAGTCGGTGGTGTGGCGAGTGGTGGTTGGGATAGTGGAGTGGGTGGTGGTAGCGGCAGCTGTTGCGGGCGAATGGATGAGGTGGGAGCTGCGTACGCTGGCCACGGCAAGTGCATGGCAATCAATATAGAGATTGACGTCAGCGCACACTGCGAAGGGAGCTTGACCTCAACGCGCAGCTGCGGCGTGACCTACTTGGCACGGCTTTAACACATGTGGCAAGAGGAGCGCGTTGCGGTGCGTTCGGAAGGATGCACGGTGGACAGCGTTACTCGGCAAGTCAACAACTTGCTTCCCATTTAAAAAAAAAACGGAGGCGATGCTAAGGGAACATGGTGAGATCATCATGGATATGCCATCTTATTTGTAACAGCAGCCCTCCTAGACAATAACTTCGGCTGTGTTCGAACTCTTAGGCAGCGCGCGTAGACAGTCTATGCAGACTGCTTAGAAGACAGCACCGAGCCCATGCTGTCCGAGAATCGGAACACGTGTGAATGGCTTTTACGCGAAGATGCGCCACTTCATGTGGAAAAGAAAAGCCGAAATAAAAAAACGTAACAGTTGTATTCTCTGGCTTATTTCGTGATAAATCTAAAAAAATTAACATCACTCGCATTAAGCATCTGGAGAAGCGTCTGATAGTGTGCAGAGCGTCTGATAGTGTGCTCAGCGGTTCGCTGAACAGCCATCTTGTTTAGACAGCAAAGTAGCCTGCATCTTATTTGTCTACGATGAGGCCTTCTCGGCGCTGTCTATTTTGCCGGCTACGTGAGAATGGGAATGGGACTCAAAATGGCCACCGTCTATTTAGCCATCTGCGGTTAGTACTGGAACACACCCCTCCTCGCTTAGCTCCGGCAACGGCTTTCCAGGAGTTTGTCATGGTGGCCAGAGTTGTAGAGGCGAGAGGCGCTTCTTCACGTTGCACTCGACTGTTAGTCGTTTTCGCAATTTTGTAATTCAGCTGCCGCCTTTTCAGCTACAATGTACGTACTTGATTCTTTGTGACACCAACAGCGCTCTCTCATTTCAGATACAGTGAGCAGCGGAAACCTGTCACAACGCAGCACGACCCCACTAAAATAAAGCTAACATGACGTAGGTTTCACCCCCATACTCTCAGTTCGCTTACGAGGCGAATCAAGACAAACTTTTTTTTGCGTATTCTAAAGCTTCTGCTACAACAAAAATTATTATTAAACAAATAAATGATGGCGTTTCTTTGCAACCACGAAGTTTTATAGAATTCTTGAACTGCTTCAGCTTTCCTTTAAGGAATATCAGGTGCTTTGTATTCCCCGGATGACTCCACTACAGCCGCATTCATGTTGGGACGTTAACTTACGGACATTATTGATTAGTATGTCGTACTAGTGTCTCCATTAGTCACTTTGGAAAGTTAGAATACACAAGCTAACAAAATGAAGTTCCCTATTTGGCATAGACGGTTGGAGAAATACCTCATTTTGTTTCAACTCAACAATGTATGGAAGCACCCCACCTAAATATTAACACGTGTCGTTAAATAATAAATGCCGTGAAGACGCGCAAGTGTGGTTTGCGTTAGCGCGCCTTCGTTTATTGCAATTGAGCACTCTTAAATTTCGCTTTCCAAGTAGTTTACCTTGAATATCACACTGAGAGGTTTGCCACACAAGAGCTGCTTTGTACTTTTCATTACCTATGCCTCACATAAACCACGCCAATTCATTGCATAAAAGTAAATAAAGTAAACAAACGATGTCCTAGAAATATCAATTGCCCCTTTACCTGGAGGCATATAAGCCGCGAAAGTTAGTGAGCTTACATATTCAACCTGTCGCTAGAGCTGGTTTCTTGTGCTCACATATTTCAGTTACCGTTTCATGCAAAAACATTTTTTTAGGGACGAGGCTCCTTACACCATGGGCTGTGCATCCCGTGTCTATTTGTAGCCGCCAGCGGGCTTGATTGACCAACAGTTCGTCTGGACCACGGGACGGCTCTACGCTCTCCCATAGTAGAGTACCAAGTACTATAAATCGTTACCCACTTTTTATAAGCACAGCTCTCCCTTAGAAGAGTACGAAGTACTCTGAATCGTTAAAAATTTTATTCTAAACGCATCCTGTGTGTGTAGTATGTAGTACTGGCCACCTATAGTTTGGCGCTTAGACTGTCTGCTGGATAGCGGTACTTGTATATGGTGAAAAGATGCGAGATGACGTTACCTGAAGTGTTCACTAGACGAATAGACGGACGAACAGAAGGACGGGCGGACAGACAGACAGATGAAAGAACGGACGCATGGACGGACGAACTCAAGGACGGGTGCATGGACGGATGGACAGATGCACGGACGGTCGCACGGACGGTCGCACGAATGAACACACGCATGGACGGACGCATCGACGAATGGGAGCAAAAACGAATGGAGCGATGGAGGCACAGCCGGACGGATGCTTCGCCCCACTCATGATCATTCACTCCACGCATATTCCGTGATTTTTTTATGAAGAAGACAGCGAAAATAAACAAGACGCTGAGCCAAGGCCTGGGTGTGGCTATGGCAATGAAGATAAAATCTCGTACAAGGTTAGAGCAAATTGTCGTATATCGTCTTCCGTTACTGGTTTTCGCTATTCAGTTAAATGTTTCTCACCTAAGATTCCAGTATAAAACTGAACGTGACCATAAAATTACTATCTCAGCTGTTCAAGCACACATGTGCATGAATTAAAACCATGTTGCTATCGCATCTTAAACTGTGCCAAATGCGGTTACACTGAACATTAGCTTACACTATCTTTCTGGACACAAGATTGGCTTCTCGCTCATTTACAGCATGGTCGCATAGTGGTCAGTGACAATGCGGACTAGCAGACGGAACACAGAAGCTTTACTTACCGTTCGGGTTCCGTCTGCTGAGCACGCAGTTTGTGCATCATCTGGCTTGGTAGTCGAGGCGGCAGGTTCGCTCGGCACCGGAGACTGTCATGACACAAACACGCTCGCAGTACACGAAGAGTTCTATTACCGTCACAAAGCAGTGGTCACGTCCAGCGTCGAGAATGCAGTCAAGGTGCCAGCACAAAACACACCCACCAACTAACACCGCATAGCAATTCGAAAACGGTCATCACTAGAATGAATTAAAAAGCGCGGAAGCCACAGAAAATGCTTGAGCGCACCGCACGTCACCGCTGGCGTTATCTGGCGCCGGCAGCTCCGAAATCCCAGCGCCGGCCCAAGCCAGGCCAAGTGCGCTACGAATACCTACTGCTATTCTTTTTTTAGGAGCTTCCTCGGCAAGCTTTTTACGCTCGCACCTTTTCCAATGTAGATACAACTGGAAACGAAGGTTCCAAAGATGCCCATGCGTTTTGAAAATGGTGGCTGATGAGCTTCTCGCGCTGTTTAGAGCCATCTCTTTGTATAAGGAACACTTACGGCGGAACAAAAAAATTAAAGTGGATGTGACGCAACGGCTTCTAAACAAGGAAAGCCACTTTGTGTGCTCTATAGCGCAAAATACCATCTCAAATTACTTTTCATAGGCTCCTGATCGCCAATGACTCGCGCTAAGGCGATTGCTGACGGGTCCTCCACGAGTGCGCTCAAAGTCAACGCCAGCTATTTTGTTACCGACTTATGACGAGATCGTTATGTTTGCGTGTACTACGATTCAGTTTCCGTTGGTTTCACCAGGAAGTTTTTCAGAAGTTTTGTTCGGTGTGCATGGCATCTTCCGCAGATATACAAAGCAAACGACAGTATATACCTTGTCATATGTACAACGTTGCTTATTCGCTTCACGCATACGCACGTTTACTTTGCATGCAGAATGCGTGTGTCAAGTTTTAGCAGGAAGAAATGACGCCTAGCCACGCCAAAGTTTTGAGGTTTCAGCTTTTTCCAAGAGTCAGAATAACTCAAATTTATTACACTGCACGCAATGGTAATAGGCAACAAATGTCTGTGGTCACTCTTACGTCATCTTTCACTTTTGCAATATGCTCCGATAAATTACCGCTACGTATGCGAATGTAGACATGCAAATTGTAGCGTGATAGATAACTTGGCGATCTCCTCACTGCTAACGCAATTATTAGTAGGCAATGCATGCTCAAGCAGAAAACGGGGCTGCAGAAGTGGGGATCAATGAAAGTCTAGTGAGCACTGCATTTAAAAACACTGCCCTTCTTTTTTTTATTTAGAAATATGGGTCACCAGGCATACGTTAGTTGCTACTGCATCCTTGCACCACACATTGCTTCCGCAGATACCGACGAAAGCACCCGGCGGTAAATGTAATCCACATTGTTCGCTGTCTGTTGAACCCTGCACTCCAGAGGTTCACAATTGAATTAACGCACCTCACAGCTTTGTGCTCAGCAAAGACCTGAAGTGCGGAACACTCATACACGTGACGGGATGTGTCATCGGAGACAAATGTCACGAGGGTGCCTTTTTATGCAGTGCAAGGGCTGCCCTGTGATTAACTATAGCGTGGGTAGAGAGCGCTACAAAAAGACTTTTCAGAATAATGGAAAACTGTCATAAAATCTTTGCTCATTACACCTATATAATACTGTTGAAGAAAAAAGTCCTTTCTAAATGTAGTGATTGCTTGGACTTTGAATTAATCATGGTATTCCAATATTAGTATTTGTTTCCTCCACCAATAGTCACGCACCAATCGTAACTCTCTTAAATCCACGTAGTGATGTCACTGGCAATAGCTTCTGAACAGCTTTTTGCGCGAACTTTCGCGACCGGTTTGACTGAACCTTGCCTTGTTTAGCGTACACACCATTGTTGCTAGTGTGCTCTTCTATGGTGGCCGCTCTGGTTGCCTCTCTGGTGTTTCCAAAAATGCTCACTAAATGGTGCCTTGCCACCCGAGGCGTTGGTTGTCGATGACTGCGTCCCTACCATTGTCGTCGCTTCGTATGTTTGGCAACACGTGCGAAGTTCCTGCGATGACTGTTAGGTACTGGTACCGATATCCTGCCAAGCTCTCTCGGCTGTCTGCTTTCAACACTGTTGAAGGACGCCTGATGGCTCCACGTCTGCGATTTGTGAGCGTTAGGCATTTGATATATTTAATCTATCGATAATTAAAGGCCAGTCCAAGGCCAGTCCAAGGCGATTTTGAGGGCTCGGAGAGAGTGTAGAGGAATGGCCTTTTGTCTCCATCATGCGATATATTAAGACCAAGCCAGGGGTTTTCTATAGGGCTGCATTGACTTGCTCCCGAAGACCTTATTAAGTTGCTTGTCTGTCTGTCCGTCCATAAAATATAGTTGTCTTGCTGTTCGAAAACTCTTTCAATAGTACTTGAGTCGCATTCGTATTGGATTTAGTTTAAATATTCGGTATTTGCTCACGCCTAACAAAAAGGTATTCATTCTACGCTCAGGTACCATAAACACAGAAAAAAACTTTATCGATATTTTGTATATAAAATGGCTGCCTTTCAATATTTCTCTCCCATGAATGCAAGCGCGCCATGTGGCTCCTAAGTTGTGCGGCAATGCAAAGAATTTTTTTACAAAACGATGACACAGAGACGAAAAGAAGACACAGTTTCGATGGAACACTGCACTGCATGAAATATCGGCAGCGCACTTTCGACTATGTACCAGAATTCAAAACAAATTATAGGCAACAGGCGAAGCGTTACGCTCCGTCTCTCGTCTTCTCCAGTCTGCCTGGTTGTTAGCTTTGTGCCGGTATAAACAATTCACCGAACGAATTCTATTTGTAAGTCACATTGAGAAAGCTAGAGGGAGAAAAACGTTTTTAAGGTGCGTAAGCTCACAAAAGATTAGTCTTGTTTCACGACGTGTCAGACAAAGCCCATGAGTGGAGAGGAAGATAAAGAAGTAGTAGCGTCTGATTGTTAACCTTTCTCTCGGATTTGTTTTCCCTACACATTTTTCTGCACAAAGGAACTACTTAATATTCACGAAATCGATATCCACCACACATCATCACTAACTTTATATGTTTCTTTTTCATTGGTAAACTTGTTCATGTAAGTACAGTTTTTTGTGCAGACTACAAAAGTGTACAATCCTTTATCAAACCATGTCAAAATATGTTAAGCAAATTCATAACCACTGCTATTTATGTTAAGTACAACTTATGTTCTTTTCAAATTATCGTATTTCATACTCCACACCTCCTCTAGCCCTTCAAGGCTGCAGTATATTGAAATCAATAAAATACACCACTGGATATGCTAACTCGCAAAATACCACCGAAGCCGTCATTTATTTGCCCACCATCCATCGTCTTTATTTCGTGCTGATAGAAGCCAACGCAAAAACCAACCATGGAGACCCACCAACTAGCATAGTTAATCGATATATTGAATTTGAATATTCATGACCAAACCTTCACGTACATGCCAATGCGACGTAACAGTTCTCTAAAAATTTTTTCGTATGAGGGAAAATTATAGCAGATTAACAGACAAGACAAAAAAACATAAGACAAGCACTGACTAAACTGGCAATTTTATGTAACAGGCAAATAATAAATGTGTGCAAAAGGAAGCATAAGGAAAGCAGGAGGTGATAAACTACGCAAGAGAACAATAGCTGCGTCCACTTGCAGGAGCTAATTCCGCACGGCGAGGTTTTGTTTCTACTTTTTTTTTATGTCACATCTGTTCTCTCTCAGTAATTCCACTAATTACGTATGCATGAGTGACTCTCCCCACTTTCAGTTGCAACTTTTTCTTACTTCGGCGACATTGTGCAAGTAAAACTTTCCTACATTTGCTAAGTAAATGGCTTCATAGGATACAATCTGAATCTTTTTTCTCTACAAAAAAAAGGACATGCACACGCAGATGCAGTCAGTTGTAATTACGGCAAGCCTTGTTGGTGCTGGAAACACGAGGCAGGGTTGTCACCGGCATTTTTATCTTGTTCGTAGTATTCACGCTTTTTCATCTAATATCAAAGAGTTGTGCTTTTGCTCTTTCAAGAAAGGCAAACTATTAACAGAAACAAGTCGTTTTCGTTCTTTTGACCTTTAGGTTATGACAACAAAAAGATAATCTTGAAGACGAGTATGAGGTGCTTGTCAAAGTAACCAGAAGGTTCCTTGTTCTTTCAGTGTGATTCACGTCGAGTGTGAAGACAAAGTAAAAATGACATACGCCTAGAAAATGACAAATAACCGATAATATGTACGCCAGTCTTACCAAGCCCTCTCAAGCCTAATTTCTGTCATATTTCCTGACATGTATCCTTCTCAGTCGTTCACACTACACTTTAATAAGACCATGTGGCACATACTCTCTAGCTTCTCTACTTTATCGAACAACAGGTTTGAAGGATATTAATAAGAAATTAGGGATACAGAAGATGATGAAGACGTTTTACATACTGGAGTACCATATTCTAAAGGCAGTAAGGGCACCAACGATAGAGGAAGGGTGTAAAAAATGTAAGAGCGAATAGTAAGGCAATGTAGTACTAAAAGAGCAATGTTATAAGACAACTATAGCAAAATAAGGAAGATACAAAGCATAGTAATAAAGACTAATGCAAAAAGATAATCGCAAAGTCACAGTGAAAGAAAGAGAATGTAGAACAATTTTTGACCATAAAAGATATAACTTGAAAGTTTGCTTGAATGTATACGGGTTACCTGAAGGCTGTATATTTGATGGTAAAGAGTTGTATAAATAAACGGCTGTGAATGACAATAATATTATACCGTAATTCGTGCGAATTCGGGGTGGTAAACAACTTCGTTTCAATACGAAGCGAGTACGATTATTGTTTGCTAGTAAGTTAGGGTAGATGACGTGGAAGCGTTCTGTGAATCTATCTATCTATCTATCTATCTATCTATCTATCTATCTATCTATCTATCTATCTATCTATCTATCTATCTATCTATATATCTATCTATCTATCTATCTATCTATCTATCTATCTATCTATCTATCTATCTATCTATCTTTCTATTGATCTATTCCCTTTTTGGCGGGAGCGAACTTAGTATTGAAAGGTTACATGGTTTCACGAATATGACGCGCTAGTCCAAAAATTATATGAATAGTGTTACGATCTCGTCGCCTACGTCCTCAAACACTTCGCTCTAAACAACGGCACATATTAGAGGGTGGTTATGTGTTACTGGTATGCAGCTATGTGCCCCAGGTGATTGATATTGTAGACGATAGTCTTTCCTGGGGACTATCGACGCAAAAACTTTGGTCTGTTTTTCTGTGTGTACGATTGTCTGTTTGTCCGCCCCTAGCGGTACCTCAAACGACACGAAATGATGCCCCGAACGGTGCTCCCGATAACTGCCAGATAGCGCTCATGTTTTACGTGTGACGTGACTCGATGCACTCGTTCGCCTCCGCTGCACGCCCGAGGTGCTGTGACTCAGCGCCTCAAGAATATCATTTACCGATGTTCTTGCGCAGATCATCAAATAAACGTTTTGTTCATTCTCTCCAGACAGAAGACTATCGTATTTCGACGACATTTGCAGTGTAACATGCAGATAAGGGGCCATTTTTTATATCTACCCAGAAACAGTGACAACACACACAGGTAAATTTAACGCGAGAGCGTTAAAAAAAATTGTGACATCGGGAGCGTTGACTAGACGAATGCCTAAATAAATGGCAGAGTTGCAGCAGGAATAAAACCCCTGCATTTCGTGTGGTTGTCACGCGTTCTACCGCAGAGTCATGTCAGGTCTCGGAACTACTTCTTAAAAGACCGTAATTTTTCTTCAAACATCAACTGTGGTTGCAGTGCTCACTGTGTTATTTTATAAACATTATATATGTACTCCTATCATACAGCTGTGAACTCGGGCTAACGTCAATTGTAGTTAGGTGACATTCGCTGAAGTTGAATAATGTAGGAGTGTCCAGGCCTACTAGCTACACGAGCACCCGTGCTACACATCAGCTTATCGCTTCTGGTGTTGCTAATACCTATGTTTCTGTTGGCATCATAGCGCAAGTGCAAATAACTAATTTTGTAAGGGTCTGGAAATCGGGACCATCTGTCTATGTCTGCACCATTTTAGATATAATTAGCGTAATTTAATTACGTGTCGCTCAATAAAAAAATACAATACGGCCACCTTGCTTCTGCATGCTTCGCATAACGTCGATTGTCAAGATACGTCGGATCTGCCAAACTTTTTCTGCTTGCTTGTTTCGATAAGTCCTTTTTTTGTTTTCAAACGAAGCTTGTCTCGTTGGAGTAGTAGGTGTCACAATGAGCGCAGTGCTAGGAACTTTTACGAAATAAGCGCAGAGTGCACCTTTTTTTTTTCGTCTTAGTCTATACCACTGCATCAGTCATGTAAGCATTCAAATGGAAGCATTCAAATAAGAAAGTTTGTTGCGTAATATCCTTGGTGACAACTTTTCTTGGCACTGAAGGAAGAATTATTTGGTTTATTGATACGTGCGGTTTAACGTCCCAAAACCATCATATGTTCATGAGAGACGCCGTAGTGGAAGAATCCAGAAATTTTTAACACCCAGGTTCTTTAACGTGCACCGATATCCGCAATGAGCCCCGCCGCGGTGGTCTTGTGGTTAAGGTACTCGGCAGCTGACCCGCAGGTCGCGGGTTCGAATTCCGGCTGCGGTGGCTGCATTTCCGATGGAGGCGGAAATGTTGTATGCCCGTGTGCTCAGATTTGGGTGCACGTTAAAGAACCCCAGGTGGTCGAAATTTCCGGAGCCCTCCACTTCGGCGTCTCTCATAATCAATTGGTGGTTTTGGGACGGTAAACCCCACATATAAATCAACTCCACACTAAAATAAGTGCTACGGGGGCGGAGCTCTGCACATATAGCACTGCGTTAAGAAGTTACACTAGGCACGCGTTTCGTAACGCTGTATAAAGCGATGGGGCGTGCCATCAGCATTTCGTGTAGATGTAGACGCTGCTTAGCGTCTGAGGTATACGTAAACGGGCGGGACTTTCTCGTGCGTTCAAAAACGGGAAGTTACGTCTGATAAATAAAAGAAATATGAATATCCTAATGGCGTGAGCTTCGTCCTGCCTCAAATAGCTCAAGGTAGAAAATAATGTGGGAACTTCAATTTTTCTTTGTTGAAAATATTTGCACTCTTGTGGAACTACTTTCACTCGTGATAGGATGCACGCGTTTGGGCTCTGTAGCCTTCGCGCCAATGCCAAGAGAAGTTGTCACGAGTATATTAACAGCCGTTCAGGTGAGTACCACTGCGTCGTGTAACAAAATGACTTCAGTGGGACGCATAAACAAGAAAGAATAGGCACGATGTCACTTAAACCACTGCAATACTGTATGAAAAATCACATCTCTACTATGGGAGAGCTGAAAGCCGTCCCTTGGTACCTGTCTGCTCAGTTAGACAGCAACGTGGTTGGGTATGAACTTTCTATTCTATTCTAGGTGTCACCACGAAACACCTTACGCCAGCGTGCGCGAAGAAAAGGAGCCTCCGAAGGTGCGCCGCTAGTATTCGTACAATTATGCGCTGTTTCGCAATAACTTATGCTCTCTCAATTGTGTTCTCGATGGTGATTATTTTTTCCTGATCAGGCATTCTTGTCTTTCACCGAGTTCAGGTGAGATTCCACACTGCTACATTTTCCTCTCTTTTAAATACGAACGCGTGGCGTTCCATGTTGCCTGCGACTACCGAACTGTTGCTGGTGAGCACCTGAATGAAAGATATATATATGGAGGAAAAGTTACGAGAGAGTGTTACTCAATACTATAAACAACTCAAAAAGAAAGTATTACGTCAGGCCCAATTAGGCCAAGCTTCGCTTGTGCAAATTTTCTCCGTAGTTCTTTTGGCGGAATCAGATCACTTCTTACTCTCTATCCTTCATTTTGCAGTTCTTGTGTGCAATCTGTAGTCGAAGTCAAGCCTCTGTTTTTCCGCTATCTGTTGTTATGCGGATACATTCAACGAATGCCTGATAATTTATGGTGCGTGACATAGGGGTTCGTGGAGTAGCTAAAGTTGACACTCTTATCCTGCCTTTGTCTCCGACAGGACGAGCTGTATCTCACCTACCTTTTCCGCTCTTATAAATTCTTTTTGCTTCACTCTCTGCGCTTTGATACCGCTCAAGGTAGCTAATCTCAATCAACACAGTGATCACTTCCTATAGAGCCAATTGAATGTGTATACAGAATCGTATCATAGCCCTGATGCCGATACTTTTAAGTGCACTGATTGCAACGTGTCGTGCCACAGTCAAAAATGTCACGAGTGCGAAAAAACACAGTATTGTCTATTTCCTAGTTGTTTGCGACACTGCTTTTAGAATATGCATTCGTGCAGCAACAAACTGTGCAGACATCGTTGTTGTCAAAAGTATTTTTTGGCTCATTCTCCCGTTTAAAATTTAGGAACGCTGTATTCAAATAGTGCACCGTTTATAGAATCTAAAGCCTGGCGACAATTACGACACATCCTGGTAACCAAATTCCTTGTCACCATAGCGGGCAGCTTCCATGCACATTGTTGGAGCTCCCATAGAAAACAACGTTAAAGCAGGCAAAATCAATAGTTACATATTTGCCGTTAGTCAATGAAAACTGTCTTATGATGGTAAAAATAGCAAAATGCGCGCAAATCGGACACAATGGAATGTAGTCAGCAAATAGAAATAAACACGTTTGTGTTGCCGATTCGCTTATATCACTTTTGCAATAAACCATCTCTCATTAGGAACAATATCTGTCAAGAAAGAGAAAGACAAGAATGATAAAAAAGGCAGCAAACTTTAAAGAACACAGAAGAGCAAAACGATTCTTTGCGTGTTCTAAAGTGTAATTTCAAAATCCCGAAAAAACCACTATTTTTTTTATTAAATGTATGTAAGGAGAGGTTGGTGCCAATGCGTGGCGCTGGCTACTCCTCTTCTCTCGCACAAAAGTCAGCATCGCACATTCAGTAGCAAACACAAGGCTATACATATGTACATAGCACAACACTTACGCAATGAGTTCACGTTTTTCCACACTGAGTGTCCACATCACACAGAGATGAGTGCACACTGCGTAAAACAGTGTCCGCACCACACTGAGTTTGGAAAAAAAACATACAAAGGAAATCCACACAAGTAATCACGCCAATTTAGGTGTTCGCACAAAAACGTGAAAGTTCAATAAAACGTCTAAGGTGATCTTGTTGCTTAAATACTGACATGTCTTCAGAAAGGTTTTCTCAAAAATATCGTAGTTAAGCAGAAAATTACTGTTTTGAAACATACCGCGGTTAACATTTGTTTTTTGTTTAGTACTTTTGCGCTATTTCTGATTTCTCCAGAAAGTGAACGACTGCACGTGCTGCAGTGGCTTGTAGCTTTCCTTTTGGCCATAGACCCAAGATTTTTGCAATTAATGAAGGTCGTTCATCCAAAGAATTGAGTTTTTGAAAAAGGTTCTTTCGAGGTACTTCATGATTTTCACAATGCAGAAGAATATGCTCCGCGTCTTCTTGAGCTTCTCTAAATGAGCAGGTGAAACTGCCAGCTCTCCTTATTCTATACAGGTAAGCCTTCGTGTAGGCTATACCAAGTCGAAGCCTATGGATGACTGTTTCTACCGATCAGCTAACCATCAACGGAATATTCAATTCTATACCGGGATCAATGTTATACAACAGAGAGTTTAGCGCACCATTTTCGAACTAGGTTTCCTCAGACAGTTGACAGCTCATCTTATTTATAAGACAACGTGCATCGCTCATCGATAGAGGTAGCAGTGATATATTATTTTCTTCATGTGCTGCACGTGCAATGTGATCAGCTATGTCGTTTCCTGTGATTCCACAGTGCCTTGGCACCCACTGAAGCATTATAGTGTGGTTTAAATCTTTTGCTATAGCGTACGTCCTCTGTCTTTCCTATGCGAGCACACTAGCTTTGTTTGCTAAGCTGATTCCTTTCAAAGAAACTAATGAGGACTGTGAGTCACTGATAACTACCCATCAAAGTGGACCTGGCTGTAAACATTATCATCATCATAATCATCATCATCATCAGCCTGACTACGTCCACTGCAGGACAAAGGCCTCTCTCATGTTCCGCCAGTTAACCCGGTCCTGTGCTTGCTGCTGCCAATTTATACCCGCAAACTTCTTAATCTCATCTGCCCACCTAACCTTCTGTCCTCCCTAACCCACTTCCCTTCTCTGGGAATCCAGTTAGTTACCCTTAATGACCAGCGGTTATCCTGTCTACACGCTACATGCCCGGCCCATGTCCATTTCCTCCTCTTTATTTCAACTATATCCTTAACCCCCATTGGTCCCCTAATCCACTCTGCTCTCTTCTTGTCTTTTAAAGTTACACCTACCATTTTTCTTTCCATTTCTCGCTGCGTCGTCCTCAATTTAAGCTGAACCCTATTTCTAAGTCTCCAGGTTTCTGCTCCGTAGCTAAGTACCGGCAAGATAGAGCTGTTATACACCTTCCTCTTGAGGGATAGTGGCAATCTACCTGTCATAATTTGAGAGTGCTTGCCGAATGTGCTCCACCCCATTCTTATTCTTCTAGTTACTTCAATCTCGTGGTTCGGCTCTGCTGTTATTACCTGCCCTAAGAAGACATAGTCTTTTACAACTTCAAGTGCACTATTACCTATCTCGAAGCGCTGCTCCTTTCTGAGGTAGTTGTACATTACTTTTGTTTTCTGCGGATTAAATTTAAGACCCACCTTTCTGCTCTCCCTGTTCAACTCTGTAATCATGAGTTGCAATTCGTCCCCTCAGGTACTCAGCAATGCGATGTCATCGGCGAAGCGCAGGTTACTAAGGTAATCTCCATTAACTCTTATCCCTAACTGCTCGCATTCTAGGCTTCTGAAAACCTGCTGTAAGCACGTGGTAAATAGCATTGGGTGATTATGTCCCTCTGCCTTACACCCTTCTTGATTGGTATTCTGTTGCTTTCTTTATGAAGCACTATGGTAGCAGTTGATCCCCTGTAGATTTCTTCCAGAATTTTTATATATACTTCATATACGCCCTGATTCCGCAGTGTCTGCATGACGGCTGATATTTCTACTGAATCAAACGCCTTCTCGTAATCTATGAAGGCTATGTATTGTGGTTGGTTATACTCTGAGCATTTCTGTATTACGTGACTGATAGTATGAATGTGGTCAATTGTTGAGTAGCCTGTCCGAAATCCTGCTTGCTCCGTTGGTTGAGTAAATTCTAATGTTTTCTTTACTCTGTTAGCAATTACCTTTTGTTGTGTATTCGTATTGGTTCTGCGACGCCACCAGAGATGGCGCTGTGATCTATGTACCTGTTTGTCGTGTATGTAAGTCCACCGTACAATAAACACCGGCAGTCGTCGGTAGCCCATGGCGGCAGTCATGTGTACGAGTTTCTCTCTTCCGTGATAGCGGCTCACCACGCTGCAATACCACATTGGCGACGAGGATGGCCACCGGTATATCTCCCCCGCCGCTGTTCCTCGAGGCTCCGGGCACGCCAACAATTCCTTGGCACAGCTGGTTCCGGTTGTTCCAGAACTTCGTGCTCGCGTGCGGCGCCGACGAGTGGCCAGCAACCCGCCGTCGCGGGCTCCTGCTTCACTGCCTGGGCCCCGAGGGCCAACGGATTTTCGACGCCTTGCCGGCACCGCCCCCACCCCAGCCGCCACTTTACACTGAAGCCACGGTCAGCAAGTCGACGGAAAAACAGACGTCCGCGCACACCGCTGCCGCAAGCCCTCCGGACCCATACGACGTTGCCGTCGACACACTGGCACACTACTTCACCGCCACCGTCAACGTCCGAGTGGAACGTCATCATTTTCTTGAACATCGACAGCTTTCCGGTGAGTCGGTTGCCGAATTTGCTTTCGCGCTCCGGAACTGGCAGCCCCGTGTAATTTCGCCGCTACCGTGGATGATAACTTGTGCGAACAGTTCGTTGCCGGAGTAACTTGCCCACAACTCAGAGAACGACTGCTCCTCGAAGGCGACGCATTGACAATCGACCGAGCGGTAGAAATTGCCAAACTTCGCGAACAAGCTCGCCAAGAAGCTGAAGCCTTCGCGAACCCGATTGTAACAGAACGAGCGCTAAAGATGGGCGCGCCGCCAAATTCTTGCGATAACGGGCGGGAGAAACACCGCGAGGTCAAAAGAAAAAAAAGAGAAAGCAAACGTCCAAGGCTCCCCGGGAGCGCGCTCTCCCCGCAGAAGCGTGGCTTCATGACGAACCTCCTCACCCCCCAACGGCGGCCGAGCAAGCACTCGATTTTTCCAGAACGAAATAAGCGTGGTCATACCGAGTTGACTCATCGGCCGGAGAGGGCATTCCCACCGTCTCGCCCTCTTCCCAGCTTTCCCTGCGTATCGCGCCGACAAAATGACGAGAAGCTTCTGGAATGCCGCGCGCAAGGTATTTAACCGAGCAGCCGAGATGAGAAAGCAGGAGGAGAAGGAAGTTAACGCCAGAGCGCGTAGGGATTCCGCCGTGTAGTCGGCGAAGGTTTTGGTCCGTAGGGACGAAGCCGGAGATGAAAAGGATTTTCACCTGAGGGGTGAAGGCTCGGGCTACAGGCAAGAGCGTGTGTTTACCGCTATCGAGCGAGGACCCGTGGCAACAGCTGCGGGTGGGAAGCCGACGTGTTCCGGCGAAGAAGTTGAAGTTTGAAGAGTGGCCAATTGAAGACGGGAGGTTTTCTGGAAGAGAAACTTCGAGGGCTGCGGAACGACAACAACGCTGGACTTTGAGTGAGTGATTCTCGGAAGAGTATCATCTCGACTTTGGTTCCAAGAACTTTGGACTGAATAGGTTTTCTATCTCTTTAGTCTTTAAGTGTCTTGGTTGTTCCATGCATGCGACTGCATTGTAGCTCGTATTGTTGTCCGAGTCCGTTGTTTCAAGTGTGGCTGATTGTAGTGTGTATTACGTTGATTGATTGGTTTGATTGGTGACATATTGTATGCAACTATTGTGGAGTGTGCACTTTTGTGTATTGTTTTCGATCTGCCATTATTGAGAATATACTTTGTTTGTTTATCAACTCTCGGCTCTGACTTGTTCTTTGGGCCACAGCCGGCGTCCGCTGGCGCGCCAAAAAGGACCACTTCTAAATTGTCCACGCTTTCGTGGTGCGGTTCGGGGGGCCGATACTTCGGCTCATCACGCGGCGCCAACGCGGACGCAACCCGGCTAGGCATCATAGCCCCCGATTTCGCTTCAACGGGTCCCGCCCCCATGGTCAGCATCGTCGTAGCTCGTCGCGCACTCGCCAAAGCTACAAGCCCAAGCCGGAAACTGCCGCTGCCGACCCCCTGCACGCCGTATCTCGTGATAACTGCGATAACAGCGGCGCAACAGGATGCGAACGGTCGCGCTGTCCCGCCCGCGGCCGCACCTGTTATGGTTGCGGACGCCGCGGACACTTCCAGAGCGTTTGTCGGAGCTCGCGTTGCGGCCAACCACGAAGGCCTGCACCAGTCCGCGAACTCCTCTGCAACGATGACGCTGAGAGCGGTCACAGTATTTTGACCATCTGCACAAACAAACGCAGAGGCCTGTATGTTGGCATCGACGTGTCGGTGATTAACCCGAAGCCGCTTACGCGCAAAGTCTCGTTTCTCATCGGCACAGGCTCTGCAGTGTCAATAATTGGGAAAGGTCACTTTCGAAACCTTTTTCAAGAGAAAGTACAACTCAGGACCCCCAGCATTACTCTGTTTGACTTTTCACGCCAGAAGATCCCTGTGCTTGACCTGTTTGAAGCAACGCTTTCGTACAAGGCACGAACAGCTGTCGTACCGCTTTACGTAACGCGCAGTGGGACCTCCCTTTTGGAATTAGATGCTGTGCAAGCCCTGAATTTTCAAATTTCAGGGAAGGAGCTACGTTGCCTGCACACGGTCGTTCAGCAAACGTCCGCCTCCGCAACCTCAACGTTGCCTGCAACGAGCTCAGACGCACAAGGGCGCATTCCACCGCAAGGCGCTATCGTAGAGCAACCGCAGAGTGAGCCGAAGTTTGGCATGCCCGCATTGCTGTGGGCCAGGTTTTCCCACCTGTTTACCCGAGGTTTGGGCCTTGTCAGAGGTTTTCAGCACAAGGTGAATAAGAAACAGGCAGCCTCCCCAGTCGCCCAAAAGTTGAGGCACCTCCCATTCTCAGTACGCCAACCAGTAAGCGACCAACTACTGACCCTGCTCTCTGCCGACATCATCGAAAGGATCGATGCCTCCGAATGGGTTTCTCCCATCGTCGCAGTCCAGAAGGAAGATGGAAGCATCCGTCTTTGTGTTGACCTAAGGGAGCCAAACAAAGCCATTGTGGTTGACAACTTCCCGCTGCCTCACACTGAGGAACTGCTGCATGCCTTAAACGGAGCCCGCCACTTCTCAAAGCTTGACCTCGCCTCTGCGTACCACCAAGTCTTGCTGCACCCAGAAAGCAGGGATCTCACAGCGTTTGTTACGCACGAGGGTCTTTTTCGGTTTAAAAGGGTCTGCTTTGGAATGGCGTCGGCCCCAGCAGCCTTTCAGCAGCTCATGACAAGAATCCTGCAAGGCTGTCATGGTGTTCTTTGTTACATAGACGACATCATCGTCTTCGGGAAGACTGAGAAAGAACATGCGAAGAAGCTGGAAGAAGTTCTGCATCGCATTGCGAAAGCAGGTGTGAAACTTAACGAAAAATGTGTTTTCAATGTAACAGAACTCTCTTTCCTTGGACATCGTGTCAGTGCGGAAGGCATAGCACCCCTTCAAGCTAAAGTCGATGCAATCGTCCACGCCCCCACACCAGCAGAACCCGGCATACTCCGTTCATTCTTAGGACTTGTCGAATACTACGCAAAGTTCATTCCTAGGCTAGCCGAGGAAGTCTAGCCTATGCGTCGACTGCTGCGCAAAGACCTACCTTTTGAGTGGGACACAGCCACCCAAGCAAGTTTTGAGAGAGTGAAGACTCTTCTGGCCTCCCACAAGGTGTTGCACATGTTTGACCCAGCTCTTCCAGTGACTGTCGCAACTGATGCCTCTGCATACGGGCTAGGTGCCGTTTTGCAGCAAGTGGACGGTCAGAAAACCCTGACCATTGCGTTTGCTTCGCGCACTCTAACCAATGCAGAAAGGAAGTACTCCGCCAGCGAGCGTAAAGCATTGGCTTGCGTGTGGGCATGCGAAAAGTGGCATGTTTATTTGTGCGGACGGCCTTTCACTCTTCAGACGGATCACCAGGCATTGGTAGCGTTGCTGTCTAACAAGGGAACAGGGCGACGTCCCTTTCGCATTGCAAGGTGGGCTGAGCGACTTCTACGCTACAACTACACCGTCGAATACCACAAGGGATCGGAGAACAAGGTAGCAGACGCGCTGTCACGTCTTCCAGCGGAAGGTAAGCCGGAATGCACACCTCAACCTAAAGACGACTCTACAGAAGTTGTGTTCCTAGTCGAGCCGCTGTGCACCGCTAAGGACCAGTTCGAGCAGTCCACCAGTGACGACGCCATTCTGGCAAAAGTCAAGGAATACGTTACTTCGTTATGGCCTCCGCACAAGCTCGTCCCAAGCCATCTGCTGCCGTACTTCATGCTACGCAACGAGTTGTCAGTGGTAAACAACTTACTTCTTCGTGGGGAGCGACTTGTAGTTCCACACTCCCTTGCGCATCAGGTAATCTCCACAGCGCATGAAGCTCATCCCGGCATCGTGAGGACGAAAGCGCGACCTCGAGAACAGTTTTGGTGGCCCAGTATGGACCGGCAAACAGAAGTCGCAATACAAAACTGCAGCGTCTGTCAGAAGGCCGACAAGAGTGCGAAAACGGCACCTGCTCCACTGCAACCTGTTCCATTTCCAGAGCGCCCTTGGCAAAAAGTCGCCATAGAGATTGTTGGCCCTCTGGAAAGAGCTCCTCAAGATTGTAGGTTCGCCATTACACTAGTTGACTATTTTTCTAAGTGACCCGAAGTACAATTCTCCAACGAGGTATCTACAAGAACGATCACCAACTTCTTGCTGTCAATTTTATCTCGAGAGGGATATCCTGACGAGATAGTCACTGACAGCGGGCCCCAATTTTCTTCACGAGAATTTTCGCAATTCTTGGATGAGCGTGGTATCCGACTGACACATTCTTCGGTGTATTACCCTCAAGCCAACGGACTTGTCGAAAGGTTTAATCGTGTTTTTAAGGACTTTGTACAGGTTGCTGCGTTAGAACATGGCCCTCTTCGACAAGCGGCACTGGAGTATTTGGGTGTCTACCGGTGCACACCTCACGCAACCACGGGAGTAGCATCAGCCTTGCACCTACATGGACGACTGCCCCGAACACGACTGGACATCATTGGGCACCCATCCCCATCATTCTTCACAGACCCTGCCAAAGAACTTGGCCAGCTTTGGAAGAGAGTCGCACAGAAGCAAAAATACAGCAAGATGTACACAGACTTCCACCGTGCAGCCAAGAAACCAAACTCAGCAGTTGGAGACATGGTCCGTGTGAAGAAGCCGGCAGTCTCTTTTAAAGGAGACCTCTCGTTCAGTCGTTCTCGGAAGGTGGTGGAAAAACGAGGGCCAGCCTCTTTCTGCCTAGACGATGGGTGAACATGGAACTCCTCCAAGTTGAGCAAGGTTTCTGCACAGGCCGCCCAGCCTCACCCAGTCATCCAAACGCCAGATGTTCACGCTCACCCAGCACAGCCTTCAAGCCCGTCACCTGTGCCTTGTGACAGTGGGCAATCAGCAGCGCCACTCAGTACCCCCCACAGTGCAGTGCCTAGTGTTCTGTGCTGCCCTTGTGTAGCATCGCAAGAGACACAACAGGCTGTCTCTTCTCCAACCTCTCCAAAACCGCCTTCTCGTCGGGAGCTACCCGCGAGGACAAGACGACCGCCTCGAAGATTTATGGATTACGTTTAGAGTGGATCCAGTGACATGAACGCGTGTGCTTGCTGCAATTGAGTGTATATTTTGGTGTAAAGTGTTTGGCATTTTGAGTGTACAGTTGTGTAAATATTCCATGCTTATTGTATATAGATGAAATGCCTCGCCACTAACACGTACTAACAATTACTAATCAACTAAAAAAATAAGAGAGGGAATATGTTGTGTATTCGTATTGGTTCTGCGACGCCACCAGAGATGGCGCTGTGATCTATGTACCTGTTTGTCGTGTATATAAGTCCACCGTACAATACACCGGCAGTCGTCGGTAGCCCATGGCGGCAGTCATGTGTACGAGTTTCTCTCTTCCGTGATAGCGGCTCACCACACCGCAATACCACACCTTTGTAAATAGCTTGTACACTACAGAGAGCAAGCTGATCGGTCTGTAATTCCTCAAGTCCTTGTCATCTCCTTTCTTATGTATTAGGATGATGTTAGCGTTCTTCCAAGACTCTGGTACTCTTCTCGTCAGGAGACACCTCGTAAACAGGGTGGCTAGTTATTCTAACACAATTTGTCCTCCATCTTTCAGCAGATCTGATGTTACCTGATCCTCACCAGCAGCTTTGCCTCTTTGCATGCTCTCTAAAGCTTTTCTGACTTCTTCTACTATTACTGATGGGGTGTCATCTGGGTTACTTCTAGTTCTTATAGTATTAAGGTCGTGGTTGTCTCCGCTACTGTACAGATCTCTGTAAAACTCCTCCGCTATTTTAACTATCCTATCCATATTGGTAGTTATTTTGCCTTCTTTGTCCCTTAGTGCATACATCCAACTTCTGCCTATCCCAAGTTTCCTCTTCACTGCTTTGACGCTTCCTCCGTTTTTCAGAGCGTGTTCAATTCTCTCCATGTTATACCTTCTTACATCGCATACCTTACGTCTATTAATGAACTTTGAAAGCTCTGCCAGTTCTATTTTGTCTGTTGTACTTGACACTTTCATGAGTTGACGCTTCTTAATTTTGATTCACTTTCACACTTTCATGATTTAACGCTTCACCGTGTTTGGTGGCCAGGCATTGACAATAATTTTGCCAACAGCATGAAGAGCTGCGCTACGTGCCAGACTCAACATCGAGCTGCACAGCCGGTTCAGCAGACGCTGTGGCCTTTTCCACAGCGACCCTGGTCAAGGCTTCACATTGATTTTGGGGGACCATTTCTAGGTCACACAATCTTGGTTATTGTGGATGCGTTCTCAAAGTAGATAGAAGTGTTTCCTGTGCCTTCCACATCTGCAGAAGCTACCATTTCTGCATTGAGAATTGTATTCGTTCAGCATGGCCTGCCTGATGTCATAGTTTCAGACAACGGTCCTGCCTTCACCAGTGCCTAGTACCTTGAGTTATCAACTTGAAATGAAATGCGCCGCACGCTTGTACCGCCATATCACCCTGCCTCAAATGGTGCAGCGAAAGAGTAGTACAAACTGTGAAAAACAAACTCAAAAAGTCTGGTTCTGGGAACTTCCAAACGCAGATCTCTAGGTTTGTGTTCCACTATAGGACCACACCACATGAAGTGACAGGTCGGCCACCGTGTGAACTCTTGACAGGATGAATGTTCAAGACTGCGTTGGATGTCTTCAAGCCAAGCCTGCAGGCATCTGTATTCCTAAAACAACTCAAGCAGAAGTTGTATGCTGACAGAGGGTCCCGGCAGGCTCCATCACTGCAGCCAGGTAATGATGTGTACGCGCGAAACTTTGGCAGGGGCACACCCTGGGTGCCTGCCAGTGTCGTGGACGTCACTCCATCATCAGCCAGGGTCCGTTTTGAAGATGGCACCTTGGAAAACCGACACAACGACCACTTGCACCTTGTGCAGACAGAACCATTGGCCTCTCCTGAAACTGCTATCACTGCAGCTCCACCACAGTTGAAGCCGCCGCTTCATCATGCACAAGCTGTTCCAGAAGTGCCTAATCAGGAACAGCTACCTGGAACTGGCTTCTCTGGGAGTAGCTGTGCCACGGAGAGTGACGGGACTGCACTCAACAGTGGTGTGCATGTGAACAGTGACTCTGTCCTGCCTTCGCCTAGCATGCCGAAGTTGCGACGTGGCACAAGAACTAGGAAACCGGAGAATAAGTACTCCCCGTAGTCTTCCTCCTAAGAGGGGAGGAGTGTTACAATGTTGGTTCAAATGCAGCGCCCCCACGCAGCGCTGATAGTTGTGTTGGGCTGTGCAAGCCTGGCACAGTGGCGGGGTGATCGTTTTGGGAAACAATAAAACACAGTTCGTTCTGTGCTAAGGGCTCAACTTGTTGTCGTGTTCTTCGCAGGCCTTATGGCCTACTGTTCACGGTAGTCACAACCGCCTGGCCATCAGTTAATCTACACATGTAACATCGGGTATCTTTGTTCACAATATGGACATCAATATCGTAAGACGGATTTGTGGCGCACAGTTGACGGCCGATGTAACATCGGCCGTCAACTGTGCGCCACAAATCCGTCTTACGAACGAATCGTCGACTGGTGGGGACCCTCGGTGACCAAGTTGCAGGTGTCGGCGGAGGGTAGAACGGCGGGTAGAACGAAGTTTCAGTAGGTGCTTTATATTGTGGAGTCGTCGTCTCTTTGCACCTCTTTGTATCTTATGGTTCCCTTTTACAATTCTCTCTCTTTGTGCAGCCGATGCCGAACGGTTTCGAGAGCAGCCTGAAAACGACGCCAGATGTGGTCCAGCACAGTTGGCACACTTACGTTGACGCTTCGAGGTGCATTCTTTATTATCTTGTGCACCCGCACATAACTTACATCTCTTGGTTCCCCTGTAAGTCTTAGCCATATTCACATATCTCTGGCGGTTGTAGCACCTTACAGCCGGCTCATCGTATTCCTCGACAGTGTGAACCGTAAAGCAGAGAGCAACTCTTCTTGGCAATGGCATGTCATTTTCGAACTGGAGTAATATATTACGTATGGGCTGCGTTGCGGCACTTCCATCTTCATTTCTTGCCCATATCTTTTGTCGTGTGACTGAGATTACTCCACATATTTAAGATATTTCAGTACGTCATAATCACTGTATTCAAGTGGAACATCTCTTAGCTTTGCTAGGTTCTTCACGTAAGACTGAGGTATCATTACATGTACAGGCAAGCCAGCCAGACTCTTGATCAGCAGCAACTTGTTTGCCGAGTACAAAGAGCGTAATCCAACACAAAACTTCCGCCTCTTTTGATTCTTGATGATGTAACTTTCTCATGATAGCAGAGATTATCTCGGATGCCATGCGATTTGAATTCACCTTCCAGAAGGAGTCCACGGCAGCGATTGGTCTGAACACCACCGGTATCCCCGTAGCTCAGTTCTTGTGATGGGTGACCACCGTGTAAGCTCCCTCGTCTTCCTTGAGTGCTTCTGTATCCATCTGTGCCATTACTATAAGGGAGTACGTTGATGCAGCGTCATCGTTGTCAACATCTTCTCCATCCTCTGTACGCCTCTTCTTACACTGCGAGGCCTCGCTGTTCTCTGTATGGAACGTCGATATTGTTGCTGAGCCTACAGCAACTTGAAGTCGAGCGGGATGGATATGTGGTGCTCCACTTGGCGCTAGCGGCATCTTGCTGTCTCACATACCCGTGCTTTGCCAGGTATGTGGCACGGGCCCGCTAAGGGGAAATTCTGATCGCGATTCGTAGTGAAACTCCGACTCACCGATGTTTAGCTGCCCCTCTGGAGATATTCCACCACCGCACACACCGTAAAAAGATTCTGAACTCAATGTAATAACTAGATTAAGAGAGAGAATGAAGCTACGGGCTTCTACCATTCACTTCTTCTTTCTTGAGTCCTTCTTGAGTCTTTATTGAAGACCTTCGACGCACAACATTTGGTCTGTCTGTCTGTACAATTGTCTGTTTGTAAACTTTTAACGGCACCCAAAAAGGCACTGGAGTTACCGGCCGGTACCCCAAACGGTCGACTCCATCCACAGCGCCCACCAATATTGCTCAAGGTTCAGCGTTCATACTTGTGCATTGTTCAATTGAAGAGCAATTATTGCGCATATCTGTGGCACCATAACAACACCTCAATGTTTTGTATGCATATCTTTTACGAGACAAAGCATATTTGAGCAATTCTAAGGACTGCAGCGTTTATCACGCTGCGGTGACCATGCAATGCTTGCCCGGATGGGAAGTGTTTCCACTGCTTTGCTAAGACGACACGGTGGTGGAACCTACCCGTAACCTTGCGTTCTACACCATATCACCTCTGAGACGGGCGCGCACGCCGCGCGTGCACTTTGTTTTCTAAGATAAGTGCCAGATGGCACTCACGTCTCAAGTGTGACGTGACTTGACGCGCTCGTTTGCCGGCGCTGCATGCTTGAGGCACTCCCTAATACCAATCGCAGCGCCTCCCTAATGCCAATCACCGTTTTTTTTGCGCAGAACATCAAATGAACGTTTTGTTCATTCTTTCCAGGCGCAAGATTATCGCCCTTCGTCGACATTTGCAGTGTAACATGCAGATGGAGGACCAATTTTTTTGTGTAGTTGCGGAGAAGAAGACTTTACGCAAAAGTCTGCTCATTAAGCATTTTCCCTTGTGAACACTATAGGACGCTCGTTGTTCAAAACGACCCTTCATGACACATTATATTGCTCCTTAGAGGCACTGGATGTTACGCTGCATTTTTCCTGGTGACATCTACTAACACGCCGTAAGAATTTTCAAGTTTGCAGACGACGTACATCTGCAAAATACGTCTGCACATGGCGTACGTGTAGATAGGCTAATAAAGCGGGAAAAGTTTCTGATTCAGCAAACAGAAAGTGTCATCCCGTTCACACTGGATATAATTCCACTCCTAAAAAAAAGCAGTCCTCAGCCTTCAGAACACTTAAAAAGAAATATCTTGCCCTTGCGATGAGACAAAAGACTAGCAGGATGACTTACTTTTGTGTAAAAGAGAGTCTTTTTTATGGTTTTCCTGACATACAGTTAGCAATTGGTACTTGTGCGTGGAAAATATACTTCAACACTGCAAGCTAGCATTTTCTCACAATTTATCAACTGCATGGAGATTCCTGATATGCGCCAAAACGACTGTGAAGGTGCGCGCAGCACTTCACGTCGTTCTTCATTATGTTATATTATGATCTATATCTGTCAGAGTAGCAGAAATATTTTTAGCTATAAGTAACCCACGAAAAAGTGCAGTTCAAACTCAGGTATCAGCAACGAAAAAAAACATATTAATGAATTTCAGTCTGTTTTTCGCGAACAGGTCAGGCCACTCGGAGCGAAAATTGCTTCTGCTGAAAATTAAAGCAGTGAAATGATTGTAGTTTTCTCTAGCACTCGCTGACCCTAATACTGAAATGCATAAACAGTCCACTGGCAGCCTGTTACTACTTTTAAAAAGATTTATTTTGCTGCTAGTTTTTTGTTATTATTTTCTCCTGCAATAATTATGGTAGGTGTAATATGATTCAAGTGAGTACAAACAAATTCCAGCTGCTCATTATTACTAGCCCCGAGGCTTCCGCGATATCCACAGGGATGCCATTTGCTCTGAATGACGTGCTTAGATGAGCAGCGTGCTGTACATACGTTCGGTTGTATAGATATAGCTTAAGTGTACTGTGAAAAAGCCAATCTGTAACAAAGAAAACAATTCATCTAAATGCACCGTTTCAATGTACGTTGACACTGTGTGCTAACATAATGAAAACCGGTAAGACGTTCGCTAAAAGGAAAGAAGAGCGCTTTCTACGGGGCTATTGAGAGCACACTTTTCAGTGCTACTTCACAGATTTTTTTTTGTTTTTCGAGGTTTGGTTGATACGTTTTTTTTTTGATAAAGTAGGCAGAACCTATTCGAGCAGCGAGCATTTTCGTTTCATTTTACGATGTTACTGCAAGAGTACCACAACGCTGCTAGGGGCGGGTGAACTTACAAACCACAGAAATAGAGTAGAAAAATAAGACAAAGGCAGGCCCGTAATACAGGAAAGATACTTCAAGCTCACGACACAACAAACCAGAACACAGCGATTATAAAGCGTGTTGACATATTAGCATATCACGTCGCTCCATATATTGCAAGCACGGCGAAGCAACATTCTCGGGCTGTCACATGCCAGCAGACGCTTCACAAAGCATCGCAAACTCATTCCCTTGGAGAGGGAGCTTCTCGTTTTCTCTAGCCTCTTTATTTTTGCTATTTTTTCACAAGAGCACTCTACTCACGCAAATGTACAATGCATACATTAGGCACTATAGGCTTTGGAAGCAACCTCACCCAGTAGGCGCGCTGTAAAATTTCAAGAAAAACGTCCTCGCTGTTGTACGTGTGAGCGCCAGCTGCAGTGAAAATCACAAAAAAGTGACATTGTGTTTTGTTGCCACATAATTCATGTTGAGCTAAACCAGCTGCAGTGAAAATCACAAAAAAGTGACATTGTGTTTTGTTGCCACATAATTCATGTTGAGCTAAACTTTTTACGAAATATCATTGCAACATGCATCGCGTTATAATCAGTGAACGCTTCTGAGGCACCTTCGTGAAAGTTAATGTTTTAAAGACGATAGTCATTCTTGGGGACCTTCAACGCAAAAACTTTGGTCTGTCTGTCTGTCTATCTGTCTGTAAATTTGTATGTTTGACCACCCTTAATCGTTGCGCGTACTCTAAACGGCACAGCCGATACCCCTAGTGGCTGACCCCATCCGCAGCTCCCACCAATGTTGCTCAATATTCAGCGTTCATACGTGTGCAATTGTCAATTAAAAAGCAATTATTGCGCATATCTGAGCCACCATAACAACACTTATATATTCTATGTGTGCGTCTTTTACTAAAAGAGGCATACATAGGTATTTCTACAGACCGCAGAACATCAAATAGATGTTTTTTCACTCTCTCCACACGCAAAACTGTCGTCTTTCGACGACATCTGCAGATGAACATGCAGATACGGGGCCAATTTTTTGAGCAATGCTCTAATGGGTCATGCTCACAATAGTCTTCAAGCAGTGAGCATGAACTTCATTATCGTTTGTTGATATCTCTTTAAAGCTACCTGCATAATTTTATTGATGTACCGATGATACTTTACAAGAGAAACTGTGCTAGTATTAGTTTAGCCGGCATTAAAATGTGAGAATCTTGATATTTCTTTACAAAAGGTGCGTGTTGCAAGTAAGGTATTTGAGCTAGCACTACGCCTGTGACGTAAAAGTCTTTGACGTGAGTAGTGTTAACGTATACATGCCAACGATATGCAATCCGAACACAGGTTCCATGCTTCGGCTAGCGAGAGCGACATTTTCTACGTCAGCTGAACTATATAGCATTCGGGAGGCCCTGTTGTTTATTCTACGACAATATGCACTAAATAGGTGCACAAAATTACCTGAATCAAAAGCAACCCTACAAAGCACATGAAACAGGCACAAGCGTGGTAATCACCAGCATGTCATTAATCACCTACCTTCATCACACGTCTGACATTTCTGGACATAACATTGCGTCCAGTCGGGTACCTGGTCATGTTGGTATTTCAGAAAATGAAAGAGCGGATGAAGGTGCCCGAAACGGACTCTATTACCGAATCTCGGGAGAATATGTTTCTCCAAAGCTGATGTTCAGAAAGTTGCAAAAAGATACGTTCATCACAAAAAAGCGCGCCTTCGGAATTCGACGCTTTATAAAGATAACTTTCTGCAGTGTGTTGACGCAGTAGTGATAGCGGAATTCCCCATTCACTCCCTCGTCACCCAAAGACGCTATATCATCGTGTTCATTTGAACGTTGCTTACACGAATAGTTATTTGTACCGCGCAGAGTGGACCACAAGTCCCTGTATTGATAACAGTGGCAGTATAACACACAGTGGAGCACGTAGTGCTTGAAAGCCCCGCATTCCGCCACGAGAGACAAGTGTTTCAACGACAAATAAACACGCTTTGCCACGACAAGTTAGCGTTGCGCAACATGTACTCAGATGTTCAAAACAGCATCGTGCGTCATGGCCAGTGTTCGCATGTTGAATACAGCGTCGCGTTGTACAGACAATAGTCTATACAATGTGATGAAATTCGCCTTGTGGGAAGCCTGCATGGATATAAGAATTTACATAAGAAATCTTTACTTACTTGTCACCCTAACTTTAAATATTTTTATCAGGTTCATGTACGAAGTTCACTTTTGTTTATATTATTTTATTGTGCTTTTATTTCCTTTCTTCTGAAATCGTCTAGTTCCCTGCGCCAATCCTATACAGAGCAGAACGCCAGCGATATATAGACGCAAGCAAAATCTGTCTTTTTCCAATAAATTATCTCTCTCTTCGTGTCCCAATATATTGTTACGGTGCACAATCCACAAGAGCAAGCGTAGCACTTTGCGAAGAGGACGAAGACGCCTGCGCGTTAGACGAGTGCACGAGAGGCAACTCAGCCATATTGTTCAGCTGCTGATTCTCTGTGGACGCTATACTATTATCCTAGATTTCGCCCCATCACATTTGAGGGACGTGCTGAGCAACCGCTTCGCAACGGAACTTCGCAGCGGCCGTCGTTTGAAGGGTCATTCTGCAACATTGACGGAAAATACGGCATCTGCATCTGCTTCTGGAATTCCTGCGGCTGGAGATGATGCGGCGACTACATTTTCTCCTGCGACCACAACCTTCATGCTCGATCCCTTGTGGGATCCTGGCACGTTTAGTGGTTCCGGCGATCCAGATGAAGTGGACGTTGAAGATTGGCTGGCAGAGTACGCACGTGTGAGTACTCCATACCGATGGGGCCCAGCTTTTACGCTGGCGAGCCTGTTCTGTCTGAGGGGAACCGCCAAATCATGGTATGAGAACCATGAAGCAGAACTTGAGAGTTGGGCAATGTGCAGGGAGAAAATTTTGGACCTGTTCGGGAAGGCTATTGTAAGCAAAATGGTCGCGAACAAAATGCTCGCGTCTCTGACGCAGACCTCGACGGAGTCATAAGTTTCGTATATAGAAGATGTGTTAGCATTGTGTCGCAAAGCCGATGACGAGATGCCGGAAGCTGACAAAGTTGACATATTCTGAAGGCGATCGTGGACGACGCATTCAAGCTCCTCATCTGCAAAAATTATTCAACAGTGGACGCCATTATAAAGGAATGCTGTGGCTTTGTGCTAGCGAAGAGCCGGCGGATCGACAGCGTGTTTTCCCGCCTTTCAAGTACGGCTGCGACGTCGTCTTGTGAAGACCGAGCAAGAACACAGCCACCACCTCCAGTTTCATCAAATCAAGTGACCCAAATTGTATGGCGCGAACTTGAAGCCATTACCCCTCCTCCGGCTCACACTGCTGCAACTGACACGATTCCACTCTTTGCTAACATAATTCATGCCATCGTCCGCCAAGAACACGCCAGCATTGGTATAGGCCTCGGTGCGCGCTATGCCCAGCCTGCAGCGAGCTCCATGGCGTACACCCTCGTCCTATCACGAACAGCAGTTTACGGTTCGACTTCGTGACTCTGCTGCGTGGAGAACCGCCGACAATCAACGAATTTTCTTTCATTGCCACCGTATCGGTCATGTCATCCGCTACTGCAAAACCGCTGGTCCTCGCCACCTTGGACGTTGTGCGAAAGTTACTATACCGATAGGACAGCCCCCGCTTTGCATCGGTCACGCAGCTTTATTCGCCAAACAACTACAGAAGGTTCAACAGCCGATCTCAGTCACCGCATGGTCGTCAGTCGCGTTCGCCTCCAGGACGTCGCCATTCGTCTCGCAGTCCACCGCACTCTCGCAGGCCGTCGTCCCCATTCAACCCCGCTCCTGCCAATCCGGAAAACTAAACGGTGCAGTGCCCAGAGGTGACGCTGCTTTATCGATTTCCTCCACAAATCCTCTCTTGACGCTTCCGACGAGACGAAGTTTGTTAGACGTTCACGTTGATGGTGTGACTATTTCTGCCCTTATAGACACTGGAGCGCACATTTCTGTAACGAGCGCGAATCTTCACCGACGTCTACATAGAGTGCTCACGCCAGCCGCTTCCCGCACACTCCGAGTCGCTGATTGGAGGACCCCTGCCGTTCAAGGGATGTGCACGGCCCGTGTGTCCATTGCCAGTATTCCTAGATTAGTTCAGTTTGCAGTCATTGAATTGTGTCCTCATGACCAAATACTTGGCTTGGACTTTCTGTCACGTCATTCTGCAATCATTGATTGTGCCACTGGTGCTCTTCAGCTTGAGCTGTCGCAGCTTGCCGATTTTCCAGCTGACCGTTCTCCACGTTTATGCTGTCGTCACCACGTTGGCTATCCTCCGCAAGCTGCTACATACGTCACTTTGTCGTGCTCACGTGATGTGCCCGATGGTGACATTCTCGTCCCTCCTATAGTCGACGTACTGATAACCCGAGACGTCGCCCTTGCTCACACTGTTGTCTGCGTCGCTCACAATACAGTGGTTATACCCCTACTCAACGTCAGTCTCTTAACTCAAGTTATTCCGCAAGACATGTCTTTCACCACCCTATCTCCGCTTGACAGCTGCAACGTTACTGGTTTGGACATCGATGCTACATCCCCCTGTCTAGGCCGCAATCACACTCTGCCTGCCGATGACATTAACAAGATGATTGCTCCGGATGTCACCCCAGCCCAAGCTGCCGGCCTCCGTCGTCTGCTAACATCATAAGAGACATTTTCAACTTTGACCACCGCCCTCTCGGTCAAACAAGTCAACACTGGTGATGCCAGTCCTATACGGCGGCGTCCATATTGAGTATCTCGCAAGGAACGCCAAGTAATTCAGAAGGAAGTGGACAAAATGATTACTAAAGACGTCATAGAACCATCATCCAGCCGCTGAGCCTCCCCAGGCATGCTCGTTGAGAAGAAGGATGGCAGCTGGCGCTTTAGCTTGGACTATCGCCATTTGAACAAAGTGACTAATAAAGATGTCTACCCTTTGCCTCAGATTCATGACGCCCTCGATTGCCTCCATAGTGCCCAATAATTCTCGTCTATCGACCTTCGGTCGGGCTATGGATATAAAAAAAACTGCTTTCGTTACGCCCGACGGCCTTTACCAGTTCAAGGTCACGCCGTTCGGGCTATGTAATGCGCCGGCAACTTTCGAGCGCATGATGGACTCCCTTCTCCGATGATATAAGTGGTCCATCTGCTTATGTTACTTAGACGATGTCATCGTCTTTTCACCTACCTTTGACAGCCATAGCACACGTCTGTCGGCCGTTCTGGATGTTTTTCGAAGATCCGCTCTCCAGCTCAATTCTGCAAAATGCCATTTTGGACATCGCGAAATCACCATACTCGGCCACCTTGTCAGTGCCGCTGGTGTTCAACTGGATCCCGACAAGTTGCGAGAAGTACAAAAATTTCCTGAACCGCGTTCAACCAAGGACGTCCGAAGTATTGTAGGGCGATGTTCCTATTTTCGTCGATTTGTTCGGAACTTCGCCGACATCGCTCAACCACTTACTGATCTCTTAAAGAACGATGTCCCCTTCGCATGGGGCGTAAAGTAGGCAAATGCTTTTTCGGCTCTTATCCATCTGCTGACTAGGCCTCTAATACTGGCCCATTTCAACCCTGCATCACCTACAGAGCTTCGAACCGATGTTAGTGGCCATGGAACTTGAGAAGTCATTGGCCGTTGAGAGCACGGTAAGGACCGCGTGATTGCTTACGCCAGCCGTCTTCTTTCACCTGCCGAACGGATGTTCCCATCACTGAGCGTGAATGCTTAATTTTAGTGTGGGCAATGGCAAAACTCAGGTCTTACCTGTACGGTCGAACTTTTTCCATTGTTACTGACCATCACGCTCTCTGTTGGCTCTCATCGCCAAAGGACCCATCTGGACGCGTCGGTCGCTGGGCGCTGCGTTTGCAAGAATACTCACTCGTCGTCCACTAGATGTCGGGACGCCTGCGCGCAGACGCAGACTGTTTGCCACGTCATCCGGTTGAAACGCCCGACTTGACAGACCTTGACTCAGACTCCTGCGTGTTCTTCATCAACGCTTTGAGTGATATCTTCACCGAACAATGACGTTACCCACCGTTACTCTTCATCATCGAGCGTCTGACCTCTGCTCAAGAGATCCTTCCGTTCGCCTGTTTAAACTGCATGATAAAATTGTGCACCGTCGCAGCTTCAACGCCGATGGCTCCGAATTACTACTCGTACTTGCCCATCACCTACGTTACAGCGTTCTCGAACAACTTTACGTCGTACCTGCAGCCGGTCACCTAGGCGTCTCTCGTACCTACGATCGTGTGCGACGTCGCCTTTTCTTGCCCTGACTGTATCGTGCTGTGGTTTGCTACGTCACTGCTTGTGACCGCCACCAACGTCTCAATCGCCCCTCTGTGCTACCATCAGGCCTCCTAAGGAACATCGACATACCGACGGAACCATTCTTCCGCGTTGGCCTTGACCTGTTGGGCCCGTTTCCTACGTCCACCTCCGGAAATAATTGGGTTGCAGTAGCCACAGATTACGCCACACGCTTTGCCACCACTGAAGCCCTGCTGACAGGCTGTTCCTCTGACGTCGCTGACTTTATCTTGTATGAAGCCAATCTTCATCACGGTGTTACGTGGCAGCTGCTTACTGATCGAGGGGGTACTTCCTTTCACGTGTTGTTGTGGATGACATTCTCCACACCTGCTCCACTGAGCACAAGCTTACCACCGCTAATCATCCACAGACAAACGGATCGACCTAGCGTCTGAACCGAATGCTGACGCAGATGCTGTAAATGTGCATTTCACCAGATCACCGTGACTGGGACAAAACACTCCCCTTTGTCACCTTTGCGTACAACTCTTCACGATACGACACAGCTAGTTATTAGCTGTTTTATTTGCTATATGGCCGACATACAGCGTTACTATTTTTCACGCTCCTTCCTTCGGCTGCCCCCTTGTATACTGAGTATGCCAGCGATGTCGTTTCTCGAGCCCATGCAGCCCGTAAGCTTGCCCATGATCGGCTGCGCTTGTCGTAAGAGCACCATAAAGACCGTTATAATAGCCGCCACCAAAGCGTGCACTTTCCGCTGGAGTCTCTGGTACTCCTCTGGACACCAAACCGCCAAGTCAGCTTATCAGAGAAGCTACTACCAAACTACCATGGCACTTACAAAGTGTTGCGACAACTCAGTGACGTGAACTTGGAGATTACACCCTTAAACAACGCCTCTTCGACCCCCTCACTCCATACGGACGTTGTCCACGTTTCCAGGCTCAAACCCTATCACCCTGCTAGTTCGTCGCCGCCATACCAAGCGCCGTGACGACGCTTCCGCCGCGGGGGAGTGATGATACGGTGCACCATCGACAGGAGCAAGCGTAGAACTTTGCGAAGAGGACGAAGACGCCTGCGTGTTAGACACTTGTGCGAGAGGCAACTCAGCCATATTGTTCGGCTGCCGATTCTCTGTGGACGCTATACTATTAACCTATATCTCGCCCCGTCCCAATATATATCGGAGAACATATACTTTACTGAAGGCACAAAGTTCTGGCCACCAGTTTAGGAAGGCTGTAGCACAGACTACCTTTAAAAGAATGGCATTGTAAACTTGAATGCATCCACACGACAAAAGAACATTACGTTCAAAGTGGCAAAGCGCACTTGTTGCTTGGACATGAATGCTGAATCTGGTACTACATTTCTCTCGGAGAACACGCCAAAAGGAGTAGAGCACTATTTGCACCTTCGCATTAAGATATCATCTGCTTTTAGCGTGGCTGCTTGTTTATTTAAATGTGACTTACAGGCTCCTCGGGAAGCATTGAGTAAGGAAAGCATCGCAAAAAAATGGAAAAGAATGCAATACATGAGTCTGAAAAGTGCAACAGTAACGTACTTGCCAAACAGTGAAACAAACTGAATTATATGGCAAAGTATTACTAAGAATAACACCAACCACTAACTCAAAGCACAATAATATGAAAACAATATTCAGGAAAAGTAAAAATAAGCGACGAACTATTAACTAACAGATTATCACTAAGAATACACTATTCAGAAATTATTAAAAAATAACTCATTTTTTTAAAGAGCGGCGCGCAAGTTGTGTAAAAAATGTACATCACTTGTGCACTCATAGAAACAAGAAAACGAAGTAGAAAAGAATTCGTAGCACGGAGTTTCGCACATACTTCGCACAACAAAAGAACAAGAATTCCGTGACGTGATACGCTTCGTTGTAAAATGTGATGATTGTGAATATTTCTTACGATGAATGCTGTAGGGTCAATAGATGTCTAAACCTATCTTTATCTGCTTGAGCAACAGTGTCATTTGAAAGCGAAATTCATAGGCGAATGGCTCATGGTAAAGCCGAGAAGTTAAATGCATGAGTGCGCCATACTACGAAACGCAATTTTGTTTCGTAGTATGGTACAGCTGGGCCTCACAGTAGAAAACACCCACAGTTTTTCTACTTACTCGCAAATTTTCACACTTTTTCTCTGGGAATAATAATTTATCCTCCAATCAGCAAATCACTCGCATAGTTGCTGTGGAGAGCGGCGATCATCGCAGAGAGCACTAAGTGAGATTATTCTGCGGCACTATTGTGTTGGAATGCAAAGGCGACGCTTGCAGTATCCAGACGAGCTGATGTGTGTGCAGGCAGTGTGAGCGGGTATTTGTTCCACCTTGAAGCCCCAAATATTGTCTTTACCATGTTTGCAATATCGTAACACGTGCGGCCCTTGATAGGCCTGAACAGTATACACTAGGTGCGAGACTACTGGCTCACCTCGCCAGCAGCCTGGGTGTGAGACTGACGTGGTCTGGTGTATACGGAAAGGAAAACGCAGAATATGGGCGGGAACCTGATAATTGGCTTGTGTATATCTTTCTTAATTTATGCACTCAGCTAGTTCCCCTGGGACGAATATTAAGGTCAGAATTTGACTGCTTCAGTATCACACTGTTGCAAATGTGAACAACGCAGCCTTTAGTTAGAGCCTGCACGTGATATATACTATAGTACACTACATCTTCCAGGCACAGCAGTCGCAAGCACCACTATCTTCACAGAGACCTATAACGTGGGAAGAAAGAGACAACTCATCAACAAACAAATTGAGGAATAAAGACGCTCTACTCATTTACGTGCGTATTAGGGCACTTATAAAGCACATAAATGGCCATAGTTAATATTTCACGAAGCATACTGTACCGTATTGTAAAGACAGCATTCCTGTGTTTAGTTCAGACGGTGTCTTTAGTTATGCAGTGCAGTACGTTTGAATGAGACAACTAGCGAAAACAATAAAATATTTCCGATTGCACACTCCAGGACGATGCTTGTTAGCGACAATCAGCTCCCTTGCTGCCTAGTTGCTGGGCTTGCTTTGGGACGTTCATAAGCAGAAACCATTAAAACTCGTGAATGCAACGGTATCCCAAAATAATGACAATACCCATAGGGGTATTAGTAATAAAAGGAAACGCGAGCTCTATCAACAGAGAAATGTACGAACTTGCCTAATGGTATGTCCAGCCGACTTGCAAGTCATGCTCATTTGCAGAGTACTGAAGTGAGAACGTGAATAAGGCAGGAGCCATTAGAGCTGATAAGCGAGTCTCCTAATTGCTGTTGCACCATAAAAAGGGAGTGTCTAATTTTCAGTTATTGCACGTTTTCCAGGAATTTTTCTCATTTGTTACAGCATCAATTAGGTGAAAAACGCTTGACATATTGTAAACTTGCGATGCAATTTTTCATATAGTATCTGTAATATCCGATATTACTACATAAATGCTTACGACACCAATGGACTTTCGCCTCGAAATGAAGTGCAACTACTTCGATAGAGAATTATGATTGTGAATGCAAGCAATTGGTTTTCTGTTCGATTGGATTCGCAAATGCCTGATGAAAAATGGTTAGGGCTTGCTACAATGTCCAAAACTAAGAACACTATGCCAGAGTAGGTCTTATAAAGCAAAAAGTAAGCAAGAGCAACCAATAAATGTGTGGAGGTTTGTACGAACAGGCAACCTTCTTTCGGAAGAGTCTGCGCCGAGCACATAGACAAGTCTCGCTATTTGCTGTGCAGTCATGCGATGGAAGGGACAAGAGGAATCCATTAAATGATATGACTGCTTCATCTAATAGCTCTGGACAACTGCATAAAACATGAGTGAGCGCCCCGCACTCAGCTGCTTGAGTACGTGTTTGGTTTTGTCATGCACAAGAAAACACAGCGTACGTACTATGACATAGACGCTTGAGATAATTTTACTTAGGATGACAAATGTCATCGTTACATGCTTCTATTTAGTATTTGCGCGCTTGAAATATTGGTGCACAGTCTAGTTTCGTGAAAAAATGGCAGTAAAAAAAAGAATAATATAAATGCAAACTAGTGACTTGTTTTTCTGTTCGTATTCGCCTCGACAATTTATATGACCGAAGATTAGGTGCCTGCATTTTGCTAAATAAAGCACGCAATATGTAAGAAAGGCGTTCAGAAAACTCATGGCGGAAGCGCAGCTTTAACTCCGCAAGCCCTACTTGTTTCACTAACAATAATAAAAATAATCGTTCAAGTTTAACGTCCCCAAACCACGATATGAATATGACAGACGCTGTAGTGAAGGGCTCCTAAAATTTTGAGCACCTGGAGTTGTTGAACGTGCACGTAAATTCGCGTACACGGGATTTGACCACTTGCACCTCCCCAGAAAATGAGGCTGCCGTGACCGGTGTGGCCGTTCTTTCGCGGTCCCAGTTGTCTTAATCAAAGTTTAGTTCATTGTTAAGGAATAATACATCTATGCAATTCAATAAATATCCTCGGTTTGAAACTCTGCCCCGAGCTCCGAAGGTGACTGTTTTAGCAGGGTGTATAGATACATACTGTTTTTATTTAGAAAAAGCACTACGCACCAATGCTTGCAAAAGATTAATGGGTTCTAACCAGACAAACGTGAAGTTACTTTAGAGCACCATGTGTACAAACTTAATTGAAAAAAAAAGGCATTTACAACGTATTTTGGGAACCAATGCTATGCGAAGTATACAGAGGAAAGATGACTTTGCTATAATTTTTTTTAAACGAAACGTTCAGAAATCATGCGAACAATATGTAGAAATGTTGGCCGCACAGAGATACGTTAAACAGTTGCATGTTTACAGTTGCGTAACGATGCCAATAAAAACATGGGAATTCGGAACATCAGACGCACTAATCTGGTATGTAACGCTTGTGCAAATGAACATGACAGCCCAGGACACTGCTAGATGAACGAGCATGAGTTGAAGGCGCTTCACTACAACTCGCTTACTCTACGTTATGGCTGTATGATAGAAGTACGTATGTACTGTTTATAAGATTGCATCGACAGCACTTCAATTACAGTTGACGTTAGACGATCATTACGATGTATTTTGAAAACAGTGGCGAGAGCTGGCGTGGCTCTGTGGTAGAATACTTCATTTCCATGCAGAAGGCTGCATAGGGTCCGATTACTGATGGTGCCTTATATTTTACGCGTTTGTTGAGTCAACGCTACCTGTGCCAGCTTTTAAAGGCGAAGCTCCTTAGAGGCGACCTAGTTGGAATTCATCACGCCCCACAAAACAAAAACCGAAACTTTATGCCTGAATCACCAAAAACCAAACATATGGGTCAATAAACGACTTTATGTGTAATCAAACGACAGTACCTCTTAGACCTTCTCCAAAAGCACAGCCTTTCGTTTGATGTACATTCAAAGTTCTGGGCCGCACCTCCGTTGCAAAGCACAGCATCGAAACCGAAGGCAGCTTCATCGTACGCCGCCGCCCATACCGTCTGTCTTCGGTGGAACGGCAAATCATCGAGGAAAACGTCGCCGACATGCTCAAACGGGATATTATTCGACCTTCATCCAGCTCCTGGTCGTCTCCTGTGGGGTTGGTACAGAAAAGGGATGGCTCTGTCCGCTTTTGTGTTGATTACAGGGCGCTCAATAAGATCACGAAAAAAGACGTATATCCGTTGTCACGCATAGATCATGCCCTGGACTCCCTACAAGGTGCAGAATATTTCTCCAGCCTCGACCTCCGATCCGGGTATTGGCAAATACCTATGCGCGAAGCAGACAAGGAGAAAACAGCGTTTGCGACGCCTTACGTGCTTTACGAATTTAACGTCATGCCTTTTAGCTTATGCAACGCTCCAGCGACATTCGAGCGCATGATAAATACTGTCTTACGTTGTTTCAAATGGAAAACCTGTATATGTTATTTATACGACATCGTCATTTATTCTTCTACTTTTCCTCAGCACATTTTCCTCAGCAACAACCAAACGACAGCACAATACATGATTGCCCACGTCATCCTTTTGTCTGCCCATTTACCTCAACAAGCGGCACTTGAGTTATGAGTGTTCGCGCAAGACCACTGCCAAAGTGTGACAAGATAAAAGCAGTTGCGCATTATTGTATGTAAGGTAAGTACTTAGGTGGTCAATTTGCACACCCCGTAACCATATATATCTTGGTTTCCGTAGTGGTGTAGAGGTTGCTGTGCTCAGCTGCTGGCACGAAGGCCCTGGCTTTGTTCCCGGCCAACGTGGTTGCATTTCTGCTGAGGTGAAGAACTAGAGGCCCATGTTCTGCGCCATGTCAGTGCACGTCAAAAAACACGAAAAGGTCGAGCCTTCGAGAGACCTCTACTGCGAAGTTAATCATGATAACATCGTGGTTGTGAACAATTAACCTCATCTCCCATTATTATTATCCAAAACCATATATCTTAGTGCTTGCACCTGAATCGATTTAAAAAATGAACCGAGAAATTGATTAAACTAGACTACCTCCCAGACTGTTCCAGGGAAAGTACGGGTAAATAATGACTAGTGATAAAAACACCAGAATCTGTTCATTGGACTTTCAAAGTGGTGGAATATTCCTCGGACAAAACGATTGTTTTTCTGATGTGATTTTTTTTAGTTCCCACAGTGAAGCTCATCCAAGTAAAAAAAAGCAATTGGGCTATATTTTGTCTGCAAGACTGAGTTTTCTTTTTCCCACGTGTCACAGCCATGACTCACTCCACCACATTTTCCGCTAATAACCGTAGTGCGATAATTTATTACGCAGAAACACGCCTTATTCATTTCTTTCAAAGGTGGCACGCTCACAAAAGACTCGTTATTAGGGAAGTGCTTCATCCACATTGCTATTCATCTCGCTGAAGTAAAACATTCAACATAACGAAAAAAAACTGCAGTTTTAAGTTTGGAAAGAAAAACGAAAGGTGAACTAGCTCATTAAACCGGAAGGTTGTCACAGGCGCTTATATAATACATCATCGTTCTTTGAACAAGTTTAAGTGTAGTGAGAGCACTGGCAGTATGGAGGATAGCAAAACAACGTGTCAGGTTAAGGTGTTGTGCCAAGATTTATTGTATCACCTTTGCTGCAAGCGGGCGCGCTGTTTTATTTTTTTTTCTTTCGCAGTACACCTGTGCATTCCGTTTTTACATTGTTTTAAGCATATATTGTCATAGACACAAAAATGCTGGTTCAGTGGCCGTTTTGAAGGGCCCTATGGTAGACGAAGGAGGTGCTTAACAGCGCAAACGACAGGAAGGAATAGAAGAGACGAGAACAGAGCGCTGATTCTATCCCCTCCTGTCGTTTGCTATGTTAAGCACCTTCGTCTACCATGCAGCACTAACCAGCCCAATCAAGCACTTTGTTAAAGGTCCCTTTTCATAGGTATGAGAACGCCACTGTTTTTGCAGAATTTAGTGCACTCGCTGAATCGTCAGCCTATTCAGTGTTTACTCGCAGCCACTGATTAGATGTTCTCGTACAATATCAATTAATACAAAAACACAATAGACTTGACCGGAGAAAATTTGGTTACCGCAACACTATAACTGAATCTTTGAGGCGAGCTCTTTGAATAAACTGTTTATTATTCTTGAGAGAGTAAAAATAACCAAACGCACTGCTCAGAAACCAAATATACGTGAAGTTTATGTGATAAGCAGGCTGGTTAACCTAGCTATAAAGATCCAGGGAGTTTCGCTACTCTGGTGAAGTTGTAGGGAAATGAAAAGGTAACAGGCAAAGCAAGGAGATAAAAAACCACTAGGTCTGCGCGCAACGCGCAGCACAGTCACAACCAACGCTTATTGATTGATTTATTGATTGATTTGATTGATTTGTGGGGTTTAACGTCCCAAAAATACCACAAGATTTTGAGAGACGCCGTAGTGGAGGGCTCCAGAACTTTCGACCACCTGGGTTTCTTTAACGTGCACTCAAATCTGAGTAGACGGGCCTACAACATTTCCGCCTCCATCGGAAACGCAGCTGCCACAGCTGGCATTCAATCCCGTGACCTCCGGGTCAGAGGCACAATGAACCCTGGGAGAGCGTCCTCTGAGAGGATGTTTTAAACATTGTTTGAGTAAATGCTAGCACACTTGTAGGCTACTCACTACCACATAAATCATATTTTTTTGTTGTAGGAATGCATTCACTATGCCATCTTTCGTCATTCTTCAGAGAAGCACGTTGCCCGCTACACAAATGCAACAAGTACTTACAATTTTTTTATGCTCTTGCTGACGACGATGAAGAATAACGCCTGAAGCTTTTGAAATGGGTTGGAGCATGCGGAGACCCACTTGTAATGCAATTTCTTTTGTGTGACGCCTAGTTGTTTCTTTGCTGTTTTTAAAAGCTTCATTACTAATATTCACGTGATTATATTTTCGACATGAGAACTACCGAAAGACGATTGACCACAGAGTACAAAGCAGCAGTGTGGCTCAGTGGTAGGGTGCTGGGCTGGCTCGCAGAAAGCCCGGGTTGGAATCTCTGTAAGTCTGTCGTGTTTTCTTTATTTATTTAATTCTTCCTATATCGTGCGATTGCGGCTACGGACATCGGCGGTGGCGGCAGCAGATAACTACGACGCACGCAACCCTTCTGATCTCATAACAGCTATCATTGTAAAAATAGTGGGAGAGAGAGCTTAGCAAAGTCGCATAGTGGCTCGTATTGTGTCTCTACCTAATACGACGTGAAGCAAGAACCATCTTGTTTTTCTTTTCCTTCCCAGTCAATTGTACTCCCTTATTTCTGAACCTATGTTGTGGTTTTGTACTGCCTCTTTTATTGGGCCGCCTTCAACCAAGCGATCGTGTCGAATCACGACGTCATCACGTGACGCCGAAGTTTTTCACTTCCGGTGTCGCAATGATGATACCACAAAGTGAGCTAATATTACACTGGGGTCACAGGACTCTACGCCGTCGCTCCACATCTATGGACGTTTATCAGTGTTTTTTTTTTTCATCACTCGCGTATACGGCTCTCTCTAACGTTGTCTTTACAGACCTCGTCGAATCTCAAAATTTTTCGACTCGATAGGCATGTAAGGTACAGGCACACGGGAGCACGCTTATACAAAGAAGTGTGCAGCTGTAAAACGCATCTGGCTGGTTGTAGAAACTTTATAAGTGCCTTCATCGCTTTCTGATAATCAGCTGCAATTTTTCATAGCATTTTTTTTTCTCAAAGATAAAACGAGGGAAAATGGAAAAACAGATGCACGACAGAAGGAGCAAGATAATAAAACACGGCGTTCAGTTTAAGCCACGGAACTATTGATTTTTATTTTTGGACGGGCAGGCAGTATCGGGTTACAGGGTTGTAACTCCAAAAATAACACAGCTTTCCACCTCAGCGGACAAACGTAGAGATCCGGCGCTTTAGCCGAACGAAGAATTCTTCCGGAGAACAGAACGCAGACCTGTATATTGCCTTCCGTCTTTTTTCACCGTGTTAAGAAAAGGCAGAAAAGAAACACGCGCTTATCTGGGGGCAAAGAAGTCTTGGTGGGCGGTTGAGCTAGACCAGGCTGGCGGCGTAGTAATACATTGGCGTTGGCGCTGCTTTTCGTTTGTCGGTGCTCTCTACAAGGCTGTAGTTTATTTGAGAAAAGGCAACAAAAGGAAAGGGTAATGCGGGAAAAAAAAGCCGAAAGTTCGCACTGAGTCGCGCGACGGTTGGCATTGCAAAGCTGGTCAATCCCCAGATGTGTAACGCCGGCTGCTGTTATGATGTAACTGGTTCCTGCTGCTTTGATTAGTCGTAAGTAGCTACGTCTTAGTATGTTATACCAAGGTTTGCTATCCTGTTAGAAGGTGTCATTTTTGAATCCGCTATTTTCGCAGTGTCGAGCTTCGCGCAACTCATTGCGTACTCTGCACATTTTTCTCTTTTTAGTCTTTTTGTCGGTGTTTATTTCTATTCCTCTGTATTTCCCCCAATTTCGCTGGCTACGTATCTAACTTTTTTCCTCATTCTCGCTCTCTCTCAATTTTTCGCTTGCTCACTCTTTCTTACTACCATTTCACTCTTTCTCTCTCAGAGTCTTCTTAGTGTCCCTTTTTTTTATAGTCTAACATTCTTTCCTTCTTCCTCTGCATTTATTTTTATTTCTGCATCTCTTATTCAGAGTATGCTGTGCTTTATTCACTCTCCTTCATCCTGCTTACCCTAACCTCTATTTCTTACCCCTAGCTATATATTTTATACAAGATTGATGATATCCCGGGAAGACCTGTACGCTCCTTTTTATTTGATTATTACATAAATATCCGGCTAGTATTCCATATGGTGACGCAATCCAGGAGCACTGGCTATCACTGCTTTGCTCTCGAAAGGATTAGGCATTGTGGGTGAGGTGTCATGGCATTGTGGGTGAGGTATCAAGTCGGCATGGAAAGTATGGCGCATACGTTATGCCATATAGCTCAGAGATAATAAAAAAATTCTCAGTGTGTGCGCTTTCCTTTACTTCTCCTTTGCGCTTCTTATTTATTTTATTATACTGCAGAACTTCCCGGTCCGAGCCGGGGTGGTAGGGTATGAAATTGTTGCAATTTTCTCGAAAGTAACGAACGCATTCGAAGCAGTTCAATCATGGATGGCACGTTAACCACAGTTTCCAAAATATAGTGTTATAAGTTCACATGCGAGTACAATACAAAAATATCATATAATATTTATTATGAAATATTGATGCTTTCCTCAGCAAAAACCACTTTTGTTTCACAGTTCACAGATGATGGTAGACTATTTCAGTACACCATTGATGATGGAAAAATATATAAAAATGTCGTTGTGACTTGTATAAAGCCATATTACCTTGTGGTTAGTTCTTGAGGAGTTTGTGGGGCATTCAAGGAGATGTTGTAACCTGTTCTTATTGTAATGCGCATGATGAAAATAACATACAATTTTGAGTTTTCGAAATATTTTGCGTTGATCAGAAAGACATATTTCTTCTTTTTTATGCCAAGCGGTTACACTGGTATGTCTGGAATACCTAAAAACACAAATCAAACTACGAAATTCTAACTTAATTTATTTTGTTTTAGAAATTCGGGATGATAACTTCAAATTATTTTGGTGCATGCTAGTACGAGTGTGATGAGTATCTTGCACACAATTATTCTGACCTCAGGAGGCACGTTCCTTAGTCTTCTGTTGACAAATAATAGATTCATTTGTGATTTAGAACAAATAGCTTGTACATGTTGTTCCCAACGTATGTTAGATGCTAATATAAATGCCAAGTATTCTATATGATTACTTAAGGTTATACTAGACTTTCCTAATTTATATAGAAAGGTAAGATGCTTTTTATTGTGTGTCGAACTTATGACTACACTTTTCTAGAGACTAGTACCATTCCCCACTGAGCTTGCCTGAATTTTTTTGTAGCGAGTGAATGATATAACCGTGGTCCTCAGTTTTATTTACCATCGTGTACACGACGAAGTCATGCCCGAAAAGCCATAGTTGATTGGGTGGGTCATTGTAAAAAGAAATGTCAATAGTATAGGCAGGAAATATATTTGCCGCTTGGACGGATCTTTGTCGTGCGCCTGAAAAGATATCTAGGCTGCTCGAGATACCCTTGTACACAAAAACAATTTGTTTACAATTTTTTTAGAACGAGATTGCCTCTTGAAAAACGTTGTGTTCCACACCGTTCGTTTACATTTTTTTACGAGATTATGGGGAGGGGGGACATCAAAGGTTTTTGCAAGGTCCAGAAAAAACGGTATCTATTTGCCCTGTAGTATTAAGTGTATTTGCAATGACGTTGGTCATCTCGGCTATTTGTGCGACCGTTGACAAGCCATATAGTATTCCGTGTTGCCGAGGGTTGAACTTGTTAGCCTTTAGGTATGTTTTATTGTATTTAAAACATATATGCTTTAATAATTTGCAGGTCATGCTTGTTGAAGAGACTGGGTGGTAATTGCTAGCTTCGTCTTTAAGTCTGAACCTATGTAATTGGGCTGACCTCAGTCGTGCAGCAATCATCAGAGATCATGTGTGAATAGGGAGGGAGCTAATGTATATATATTTTGTACAGATATTGACTCACCAGTCAGAATAATTTTTAAAGGAAATGTTTGAAATGTTACCTCGATGCACGGACTTCTTGGCATCAAGTTTTCGCAGTAAACAATGGACACCTTCAAGATTTATATTTAATTCTGAAATAGGTGGAATATAATATGATGACAAAGTTTCTCCAGAAGACTCATGCTCGAAGACTGAGCATAAGAATTCAAATTATATCCTCTAAGTGAATGATACTGAGGGCGGGAAGGCTTGGGAGGGCTTCACAGCAAACCGTGCATCCGTCCGTGTGTCTGTCAGTCTGTCTGTCCTTTCGTTCATCCATCCGTCTGTCTGTCTGTCTGTCTGTCCATCCGTCCGTTGGTCCGTCTGTCTGTCTGTCAGTCTGTCTGTCTGTCTGTCCGTGCGTCCGTCTGTTCATCTGTCTGTCTGTCTGTCTGTCTGTCATCATTGCACTAAATCGGGTGACAGGCAGAAAAGCAGGAAAGACACACAAACAGACAGATCAGAAATTCAGTGTCGAAATATCCCAAGAAAAAGTATTGTTTTTAAAAACGCCTATTTTGTCGCCTTATAGGCTGTCTGAGTGCCAATCTCATGCCACATTGCATGCTGGGAGATTTGGGAATGCTTGTTTGATGACTAGTGTCAAATATATTTCGGCTCCGATCGTATAAAAGACGGCCATGTTTCTGAAAAAAAAAGTAAGACGTGGCGGTAAAAATCTTCATGTTTAACGTAGCAATAAGTCTGTGTAGTGAGCTGGATATTCCACGCTCACGTTATCGTTTTATTTCTTTTTTAAATTGTTTTATTTCCCGTGTCATGAAAGGATCCTCTTGATCGACGTACTTCCTTTTCATAGGAACGTAATAGGTTTCACAGTAGCTCATGATATGTTTAAAGCAGGACCAGATTTGTCAAAATTTTCGAAATCAGAAAAGTGTGACTACATGAGCTAAAACAGCAGTATCGTTTGCGTGCGTACAGTCTCTAATTAGGTTCTTTAAGGGGCTTTTGTTATTGAACATAATATTATAGTGCTACGTGGAAATAACAATATACAGTCCGCGGGCACAACAGAGCTCACCAACAACGTCAATCTCTTCACCTTCAGTCTGAGGCAGCCTATTAGGGTGTGTCCTACTATGCCCTGTTAACACGAGCCAAAACCATGTAACAATAGAACATGGAAAGATAATAATCTAGTGATCGGAAATTCCGATGTCAACATTGATACCACAGTCCTCGCGTGAAAGACTAACGAAAACGAAGTCCAGTATCGACAAACAAGAATCCACAACACGTGTCGCACAAGATAGAAATGAGAAACTGACTGCTGCTAGTAACAACTAATGTGCACTTGCCGTTTCTCGGTAATCATGGCAGAAGTCTGGCCAGTTCATTCTTGGCAAATTAAAGCCTCCTCAACGTATCACCTTCAAAGGTGAGTTTGTATGCTGTGCAAGGTCTTCGTGCATAATTTCTAAATACTCAGAAGAAGAGTTTGCTGGCCGGTACAGTGGGCCCAAAAATATGCTTCTATCATGATAATTGACATCGCACAACACACTTTAGTAGAAATTAAAACTTAAGAATGAACCGCTATAGAGACCTCACCATTTCATGCCGTTCGATTTTTGTGGAATAATTTCTATGAACACAGAACAACCTCAGAATCGAGTACGCCTTCACGCAAATATGTTTCCGTAATGACTAAAAATGTGGATTATGATTTCGTATTGCTCCCTCAATTGATATCACTCGCAAGATTTTGGTACAAAGCTCTCATTTCTTGCCTCGGATTTTCGGCTGCTTTTGAGCAGGCGCGACAGCTTTTGTTATTTTCGTGCTTCGGTTTTGAAGCACCTCCATTGTATGCTCTTGCCCGCCTACTTTGATTTTTTCATAAGTTGGCGATATCTTTGAGCCTTGTGTCTTGTGTTGTTATGCGGAATGCCAAAGTCTTCAAGTGTTGACGTGCACTTTTTTGAAGAAGTCACAGAAATAGCTACTTTTCCTATTCTTTTCAGTTTGCTACAGCAAGACGAAATTCTTATTTTTTTCTGCAAAATTGTACAATCAAGAAAAAAATGGTCAGGGGCATTTGGTTTTTCCAAATACCAAATGGGTTTTGGTATTTCCCCACCAAATAAACGCTTTTTAGTGACTTCATTTCTATGCCTAACAATGATTCGAAGACGTCTACTCTAATTTTGATTTACAGTGATTTCCGGAGCACTCGTGGATCTTCACTGATGCTGCAAATTACGAAATTGTTTCATCGGCTTCAATTTTCCAAATCGTCAACTTTAGCCGACTGCTCAAAGAGTCGGACGTTCGTGTTATTACGTGATTGTTCGCAAACGTCTATTTTTTGCTCAAAAGCCTGTCGGCGGCAGATTTTCTTTTCAACAGAAGTAACCCGTTCCTGAATGTTGGTCACAGCAAATTCAACTCGTTCAAGTTAGAAGGCAATTTCTTCAAACATTTCGAGGCTGTTCTTTCCTATTTCAAGATATTTTCGGATGATTCGTATTGGTCTGGGCCCCAATTGAGAGTCTGTGGTTGGCCTTGGCTTGATTTCTATAAGCCCAACAGTTAGTAACATCCTTGGTGACTACCACACAGCCTTTCTTAGTTTCCAAAAGTATATGTCGACTTGGCAGCACGGGCATAGTTGAGGAGTCGTCTCGAATAGGATAACTGCGTTTTCCACCAACCTGTATGAAGACGAACGGGAGAATTAGCATCCGTTTTCTTTCCGGAGCAACCAACTCTGCTGAAGCATTCGCCTGCACTCCAGCTATTCATACGGTCGAGATGTGGTTCTTTCGTTGACGTCGTGGCGCTGGTCCATCAGGGTGCACGTGACGCAGACACCCTGTTGCGTGTGCCAACCGCTCCGTTCTGTGTGTGGCGCATTCGTGCGGAGCAGATAGCGTAGAGCTGAATTGCTGCCACGCTTGATCACCGGTCGCAGTGATACGCCCCGAAGAGCCCAAAGCGACCAGAATAACGAAGAACAGGGGAATGAGCACCCGTTTCTTTTCGGCCCAACCAAGTCCACTGAAGCATACGCCTTCACTCCCGCTATATAAAAGGTCGATTTCTGGTTATTTCACTCACGTCGCGGTGCTAGTACACCGGGCTTCACGCGATGCACATACTTTGTCGACGTGTGGCGATAGCTCCACTCTGTATATGACGCATTGCTCCACCCAGACAGCGTAGCAATCAATCGCCACCGAGTATCATTACCGGTCACAGTAAAATGCCCTAAAGAACACTTTTCAACCTGCATAATATAAGACAAGAAAACTAGCACTGTTCCTTTCTGTCGCAACTAAGCCCAATTAAGTTGCGCACAAAGACGCATAAAGCTGCAAAGTGAACTAATAAGACAGACGGCATCCAGATAGAGAGCCACGCTTGTTTGTTGCACACTACCTTGTGAAGTCAGTGGCTAAATAATGGATTCTATGTGCGGCTTAACGTCCCGAAACCACCATATGAATATGTGAGACACCGTAGGGGAGCGCTCCGGAGATTTAGACCCTTTGGGGTTCTTTACCTTGCACACAAATCTGAGCGCATGGGCCTACAGCCTTTTCGCCTCCATGGAAAATGCTGCTGCCGCAGCCGGGATTCGATCCCGCGACTTGCGGATCAGCAGCCGAGTACCTTAGCCACTAGACCACCATAGTGGGCCAGTGGCTAAATAATTAGCACGAACAACGTACATGGTGCAGTGTTCGAATTTCTTTAGTCATGTGTGGCTGTCGACATCAATGTCATATAAGATGGAGGAAATATCAATATCTGCTTTTGAATCTTTGTAGAGGCGTAGGCGCGCTCTATTGCCGTTCGCACGCCACATACTACAGATGAAAACCCTGGCATATTTCGATACGATTTATACGATGGGGATGAACACGGCAAACAGAATAAAAGAATCGCACCAGGCAGGCATTTATAAATCAACATGAAAGCTTTGCTGTGTGAACATTCAGAGAGAATATTTTAAAAGACGCCTGCGTGACTACAAGACATAATTGAAGCAAACTAGCTTTGAGCCACCAAGTGAAGTTGATGGTTCTTTTTCTAATCAAAGATTGTTTGCCTTGTTTATTACCAGCGCAGAGACAGTTAGTGAAGAAGTTATCTGGAAAGCAGGTTGGTTAACTGAGCGATAATTATTGAGGTTTCCGCGTTCCACAGAGGAAATATAAGTGTATAGGGAAAAAATAAAGAGAGAAAAGAGAAAGAGACACACAGAGAGAAATGGATAAAACAAGTACACAGACATAAACGCGCATAACCACCAATACATACACAGGCACCTTACGCACACACACACACAGAGGCACACACTCATGCTCACACAGATTGCCAAAAAGGTATAAAAATTGCAGGAACATTTAGCCTAAAAGAATGTTAGCTACAATAGAAATCAAATCAAAATATAAATATCTGTGTTCGGAGTAAATAATCAAATACCACGTTGGCAAATGTACGTAGATTCGCGTATTTAAAGGTTCTTTTTTTATTGATGTGATATATAGAGAGATGTTGGCGCACCATTAGGGCGCCGGCTACTCCTTAGCCGTTGATTCAAACTTGAACACGCATCTTGAAGCAAAACATACAAAGCAGTGCATGGAAAATAGAAAACTCGGGCAGAGATATGCAAAGACACACTTATACGCACATATCACAACATAATGGTAAGTAAATCTTCGGAAGTCAATGAAAGAAGTCTCTGGAAATGTCCCTCGTTAATATGTCATTTCTCTAAAGAAATGAGAAATGCGTTTATTTGTCACTTTGCATGTGCAAAAAAATTTTTCGTTTCAGGCTCTCTATATTTCCGTAACACTCGTGATGTCACAGAAACTGATTGATCTTATTGATGCATTGATTTTTGAAAATATAAGAAAAAATGGATTAATTTGTACGAGAGTGAAGTTCAAGACTATAAGCAGTTTTTTCGTACTATTTATTCGTAGATTTGGCCAAAACGAGATGTAGAACATTGTTTATGTGGGCTGCATATGATCATTGGGGCTGAGGTGCTTTCTGGATTGATTCGAGAAACTCTACGCTCCATGATCACCTCTCTGTATAAAGGTTTTACACAAACACCACACGGACAATGGTCCCGGTGTTAACATATTACCAAAGCCGTTTCTTTTATGTGGGCGGTACCCCGCAGACATATTATCTTCTATGCACCCCTATTGCAGCGAATAGGTTTAGAACGATGCGTACAGCGAGCGATTTCCGGATGTTGGCCTGTCATAATCTAACAGACTGCGATACAGCTGAAATGTCCTTACGCACAACGGAAAGCGTATTTCTCCCATACTCACCTAAATACCCTTACACGCAGGGGAAAAGCCTACCTGTACTCCATCGGTCACCTTATTCTACGCGTACTTTTCATTTCATCTATGTGCACTGCTTCAGGCAGCCTCTTAACATTGACATTACACTTTTTACATTATAACATTAACATTATATCATAACATTATAACATTAACAATTCATACTCTCTATTTATATCATAAGTTTTGATTGCTCATACATCAGAACCAATAATCGCTCGTAGAATTCTATCCATTTATCTTGTCAAAAATGTTTGTGAGACGCCCAAAATAAATGTTTCGTGCAGTGTAGCGCTGCTCACTGCAACATATTCAATACACGCAGGAGAAGCTTCAATCGAAAGAGCGCTTGCGCTAATTACAGGGGTTACCGTGATTGATATCAGCCAAGAAAGTGAAATGCGTGTGCTAGCTGCACAATCGTTTGTTGGCCACCTTATATATGCAAGCACTCATTCTGGAGTTCGGAATTCACTCAAGGGCGTCTTTGCTGTCGTTTGACTTGACGCTTTGCTTGAATAGAGTAGATGCGACGGGGGCAACAGTACGCTTCTCCTTCATTCAAGAAGTAGGAATAATAAAGACGAAATGACAATTAAGCATTCATAAACCATACGGATTACACAACATTCAAGTGATACTCCCTCTACTATGCGACGCTTTTGCTCGAATAATCCCCGTGGGAAGACACGGGCGGATCTTTAAGATACTATAGTTTTTTTTTTGCGCTTAGAGCACGTCTATTTGCACTATGTAAAAAAATTAGGAAAATGACAACATTCCAAAGAAAAGGGGAACAAACACATACTTCTTTGTTTTAAAAAAATTAGCTACACTCTATTCAAAGCATGAGTTTTGCGTGACCAATTGGTATTCAAGAACTCATTCAGATTGTTGACACAAAAATTTGGTCTGTAGAATTGCTGCCATTCGAAACAGCCAAAATCCTACGACATCTGCTGCGCCCACCAATATTATCTGGATTCGGCGTTCACATATGTGCGTAATAAAAGGAGATATTGAGCGTATCTGAGGTGCGACCTCAACACGTCAATATTTATGGCGTGTTTTTTATGCTATAAAAGGCACACATAAGTTTTTTTCTAAAGAACGTGGTATTTTTACGGTGCGCTGATTATGCAACGCTGTGCACGAAAGAGCACGTGTTTTCTGCGCTTTGCTAAGACGATACGTACATAAAACCTACCCGTCACCTTGCATTATGCATAGTAGGGTCTCCAAGATAACGCGCACAAGCCACACGCTCGCTATCACGGAGGCCATTATTTCGTTTGCAAGATTACTACCAGGTAGCGTCCATGTCTCACGCAGCGCCTCCAGTATCCCGTTCACGTTTTTCTCGTGAAAAACGTCAGAAACGTTTAATTCACTTCCTCCAGACTCATACTATCGTCTTTCGATTATATTTGTAGTGAATTATCCAGATGACGAGGCCAATTTCTTTTTCTTTTCACGCTTTTACCATTAGTTCTGTTGGGAACGAAAAGATTGCTTCACGGCAAGAAGCGACGCATTTATCAAACTTTGTGGCAGAAATTTGTGGCTATTGAGACAAAGTATCTACCCGGCAACGGCGAGAACACGTATGAGTAACTTTAACGCGTGATTATTAGGAAGAAGCTGACAATGGCAGTGATGACTTGACGAATGCAAAGAATAAAAGTCAGAGTCCCAGCAGGAATGGAATCTCAGCAAACTGCGTGGTAATCGAGTCTTCTACTACAGAGCCACGCCAGGTCTCGAAACTGTATTGAAATAGACGCTTACCTTCGTGAAACGCGAATTGTAGTTGCAGAGCTGGCTATACATTTTTATAAATATTTGATATGTATTCTCATAGCCGTCACGTCAGGTTAACGTCGTTAGATGTCACCCCCGAAGTTCATTTATGTATCAATGTGCAGGGCTACCGTCTTCGCGAACACCAGCACCTAATAAAAGTTTTTATGGACGATAGTCTTTCTTGGGGACCTTCGACGAAAAACTTTTGGTCTGTCTGTCTGTCTGTCTGTACACTTGTCTGTTTGTCCGCCCTAACGATACCTCAAACGACACCAAACGGCACACCCCATCCGCAGCGCCCACCAATATTGCTCAAGGGTTAGCGTTCATTGTTTTGCGACTGTCAATTTAAAAAGCAAATATTGCGCATATCTGAGGTGCCATAACAACACGTTTATATTTTTTATGTCTGCCTGTATACTAGAAGAGGCACACACAAGTAACTCTAAGGACTGTAGCGTTTATCACGCTGCGCTGACAGTGCAACGCGATGCTCAAGAAGGTGTTTACAATGCTTTGCTACGACGACACAGTAGTGGCAACTCTCGTCGCTTTGAATTCTACACCTTATCACCTCCGAGACTGGCGCGCATCTTTCTCCGCGGTCACGCACCCCTTCGTTTTCGAAGATAACTGCCAGATGGCGCTCGTGTCTAACTTGACTAAATGCGCTTGTTCGCCTCTGCTACACGCTCGAGGCAATCTAACGCAGCGCCTTCAGAATACCATTCACCGATTTTCTTGCGCAGAATATCAAATAAACTTTTTGTGCCCTCTCTCCAGACGCAAGACTATCGCCTTTCGACGACATTTACAGTGTAACATGTAGATTCGGGCCAGTTTTTTTTTCTTCTGGTGTTACTAATACTCATGTTCCTATTGGCATTATTGCGAGAGTGTGGACAACTGGTTATATAAACATCTGCGACTGTTAAACAAATGTCTGTGTGTGCAACGTTCGTAGATATATTTAGCGTCACTTCATAACATGGTCAAATCCTTTCCGCAGGCTTCTCATATCGGCGATTCCTAAGGTACCTGGGATTTGTCAAATTTATTTATAAGCATTACATATATACTTTTATGATACAGCCGTCAGGTGGAGTTAACGTTAATTCTAGTCACGTGCCATCCGCTGAAGTTCATTTATGTTGCAGTCTCCAGGGCTACCGTCATCGCCAGCAATAGCGCTTCATATCAGCTCACCTTTTTTTTGGTTGTTCTTTTATCAATGTCGATATTGGCATCGTTACCTAACTGTAAAAAGCTGTTCCTATAAAACATGTGTGGTTGTTTAACGTATGTCTGTTGCTTCATTGGTACTTATATTTAACGCCATTTTTATTGTTTCGCACAATAAAAATGGTGCCATCTCGTGATGCGAAACCGCAGCGCCGTTCACTACCTTTACCCAGTTAAAACGAGAATCAACGTTGGTACTGCAGGAACGGTTAGAGGCGAAACTCGGTGTAGTGTTTACTTCATCTGAAACGCAAAGACACGGGATATGGGTTAGATATACATACTTGGTAAATTTTCTGGTGACACCATGCACTATACTGCGAGCTACAACACCTTCGCTCCTAATGATTACCTCCTTCCCCATAACCTTATTCCCTCCTGGATGGCATTTTCTATTCTTTGGTGCTGTACTTTCTATATTGATATTCTAAGTAAAGTACCCTAGCGACGTGTTAGAAATGTCTCTAGCAAGACAAGCAGCTTGCTTTAATGCCTGTTTTGTGAACTGAATCCTGGAATGGCTTATGCTAATAAGAAAAAATGGCTTATTATGTCGACTGTTGCGTTCTACAAAAAAAAGCTCAAATATATTCTTTATTTTCTTGTATATTTTGTGGTTTTGCAGCAATTTCATGAATTCGTACTTGCTTGATCTGATCACTAGCTGCCATGTTATAGCATTGGTTTGTTATTTTGTATTCGGTCTAACGGCCTGTAGACGATGCAATACTGCAGTTGTTTCTCGTAAAAAACACTACAAGTTCGGAAATGATTCAAACAACATATTCAGAATCAAGAGCAAGGCTAAAGCACTCAATTGGATCGCGTTATTTTTTACCATTTTTAAATACAACTGTCGCTCTGCAGAAATGTGTAAAATCATCGCGTGCAGCACATAATCTTACGTCTCAAATTAAACCCCAATTCGGCAGCTGGGGCAAATTTTTTGAAGAGCAAAAAAAGAGCTCGTCACCTTTTTGCCCAGTGTGTGAATGTTGGAAATTACCACTCATGTTTTCCTCGGGGGTTTCGTGCCACTTACACGAATATGCTATTAAGAACGTGAAGAAAATGATGCCACGGGAGGGGCGGGGGGTAGAAGTAATTGTAATGTACTTGTGAAGAACGAAAAGTGGATAAAAATATAGCTTGCCGCTAGAAGAAACCAAACCTGCACCCTTCAAATAACGCGTCCGATGCTCTACATTTGAGCTACGGTGGCAGTCATCTCTCCACGCGCTTTCTATTGCTTGTGTGTGCATTTAAATGTGGGAGCTTCCGTCAGAGTTGCCTCTTCTTGTTGCATGCAGCAAGTGTGGAACACTCTTTTTTGCCTGTTGGTGTTACGCAGCACGTGATCTTATCAAGAGCTGGAAGCTAACGAATATTCTCTCGCCTACCACCTGGTTGTGTCAAGTCTGCCAGAATGAACCCTCGCTATGAATGAAAGACAGAAGTGTAAGTTGAAAGGCTCATTTTCGATGTAAGACACGGTTATAAAGAGAGCTTGCAGACAATGATGCTTACATAATCATAGGACTTGGTATTAGAAGTGTAATTAGAGTATGAAAAACGAAAAGTGGACGGAAAGATAACTTGCCATTTGCAGGATCGGAACGTGCGACCTTTTACGAATGTAGTTACATTCTATAGGGCTTTACATCAGTCAGCAAAACAATAAATCCCTCTGACAATTCTCAGAGCACTCACTCACTCGATGACTAAATCACTCAGTAGATTTTTGTTGCCCTGTCGTTGATATCGAAAATGACATGTTCTTACAGTAATATATGTACTACACCTTGCAAAACTGAGGAATGCCTTGGTTCTGCGAATCTGAACTTCAAGCAGAGCCAACGTCAACGCGGGCCAAACATCTTGAGTAAAATGGTTGTGTGGCACATTTGCAAAAACGAACAGCAGCTCAAGGTCAATCATTTCTGCTGCCACCGCTTAAGTAAACTCTGCTCGTAGTGAATAGCATGACTATGTTACATGCTTAATAAATACTATTGTTAAATAAGAAATTGCGCTTATTTTTCCTAAGGACTGAGTGTTGCAACTGTTTCAAGCTAGGCATGTTTTACAATAAATAAGTTTTGATTGCAGTTTCGATTGCAATGAGTTTTGATTTGACGAGTTTTGATTGCAGGATAAGAGGGTTCTTGCAATTCGTACTCATTGAAATACAAGCCTCGTAAATTGTCGCTTTAGCCCAGATATATGCGTCTGATCTGCGTAAGCCTGTGTTTTTACCAGCGTGCGAGTGGTTTTTTTATCTTACAAACTCTCAGCGCATATTGCATTCTCTGTCATAGAAAAGGTGGGTTATAAATCTCTAGGCACACATTGCTTTCGCGCCATCTTTTCCATTGAATGCCCTCTAGGCTTTGAGAGCTTGTCCATACGATGAATGATTATTAAATAAATGTCTAATAATTGTACAATCATATCTGAGGTTTTACGTGCCAAAACCAGGATATGATTATGACAGACGCCATAGTCTAGGACTGCAGACATTTCCACCATGCAGCGTTTTTGTTAACATGCACTGACATTGCACAGTACACGGGCCTCAACCATTTTACCTCCTTCGAAATGCGATCACCGCTGCCGCAATCCAACCTGTGACATTTAGGCCACCAGCCGAGAACCATAAGCACTGCTGCTCTGCAATGAACCAATCATCTACGAAGAGCGTACGAAAAGATAAATAATTACATTCCATGTTTAACTTTGATGTCATTGAAGAAAGCTTGATTGATTTGCAGATAGGGACAGTAACGAGGCTAACTCCTGAGTTAGTACTAGAATACTGAGCCTATGTGGCGGCTGTGAAAGTGCATCGTGGCGTGATGAAACGGCTGTCTAGAGCCGATTGATTGCTCCACTCCCAAGAGATACCGCAGCCATCAGACTCATCAAATACAGTTCATAAATTGCGTCGCGCAGCTAGCCCTGACAACCTCGTTCACTGTGAACGCACCCATTACATACTTTGCTTCGTTGTATCTACTCCTGCCGTAACAGTAAACATTATTTTCTTTAAAATAGTTTTCGTTCAACAGGCAATTCTTGGGCTGTGCTGTCATAACTTGGCCTGCAGATCAGCAGCACTAACAATTAGCGCATAGTTTGATCGATAGACCAAAGGTGGAGCGCATAATTTTGCTCTCCAGCCGCGTACCTCAGTGCTCTTTCCGGTGGTTCCTTCGTCCCAATAGCGCAATAGTCGGCAAATTGCAGAATAGCTTTGTAAGTGCAGGCGCATATCGAAACAACACATTAGTTCAATGACGCATTCATTCGAGCGTACTAGATACTTTCACGGTCAGACAAACTTCTTTTTGGGGTGAAGATCCTTAAAGCACCTGTCACGCTGCACAAAACCAAGTAGGAACTGTAAAAATGCCGAACAAAAAAAAAAGGTTGCCATCCCCCAACCAGAAAGCTTCTGCCAGCCCCTCACAATGATATTGAATAGTTTATTACCGTCCTTTGACGAAAAACTGCCAAAGTCAGTCATTATACGAATGGAAGGGGCAGCCGCTGACAGTCGACTATAGGTTCTCATTCCTGCGATATCCTATCAATAAAGTTGTATCCTTTCTTTAGATCTCCTATTAGCTCGTCTCGTTCAGTATATGGCTTCGGTTTATTAAATCTCGTCACTGCTAACTGTGCTCGAGGGCGTCTTCGAACTCGCATCGGACAGCAATCCTTGGTTGCGACATCACAAGAAGATTCCGTCGAGTAAGTATTAGTTGGAAGCGTGCCCTGTAGATCCGCTTGGGAATTACCAGAATTGCAAGCATAGCTGCCGGGCACTCTGTGTACTGAGACCAACTTGCTGAGAAAAAAAAACAGCGTGGGCAGAGAGCCAGCAATTATGCCGTGAATAAATGACCACTTGACCAATCGGGGCGCATACTCATCGGTTCATGCCTCCCTGAATAACATCGGACTTGTACGATCCTCTTTAGCGGTCAGCGTCCCCATCCAGTGAAGTTGATTACTCTACTTGGGAAAAAAGGATGCATTGAGGCGAATTAGATATCTTGGCTTCAGAGCTAGCTTTATTACTTTGTATTTTCTGAGGTATAGTTGACAGGGAATATATTTATCGTCGATTCCACTGGCTAGGAGTTAGATGGCATAACCATAATGTTTGTTGCCAAATTGTTTCTCCCCGGCACAATAAAGAGACTGTGTTCGTGTCTATTGAACACCAGTGGGCCTATGTTTATGGCACCACCACAAAGAGCAAGTACTGCTCTTTGCGAAGAAGCACTGAATAGCTGTAAATATTGCTACGTGCCAGTGCATGGAGCTGAAGAAGACGAAGCAGATAGACTGGCACGAGCTAATCTGTGTGGCTGGCGCTGCTCGCCTAACCGGCTGAAAATACATCGGTGATCGGTGACTACCCTTCTGAGTCAGTCTCCTTCCCGTAACATATTTGGTGGAATTGTGCGATCCCCGTCCTCGCCACGGAACTCCGAAGCGGACGCTCCCTCGCGGGTAACAACATGACCACTCAAGACTCGGCTACATCCTCTCCGGTCGTTCCCCCTTCTGCCCGACCTGTCGACCCAGCGCCCGCAACAACTTTCGTGACGCTTCCCGCGCTCAAAGACCCCGGCGTGTTCTCGGGCAGCGAGGGTTCCGACGTCGACCAGTGGCTACGCCTCTACGAACGCGTCAGCGCCACTTACAGGTGGGATCCCACCCTTATGCTCGCAAACGTCATTTTTTATCTCGACGGAACCCCTCGTGTTTGATTTGATAACCACGAGCATGACATAACAAGCTGGGACTGCTTCAAGGCAAAGATCCGTGAGCTTTTTGGCAACATCTCTGGTCATCGTGAAGCTGCGAAAAATGAGTTGTCGACTCGCGCACAATCTTCCACCGAGCCCTACATCGGTTATATTCAGGCTGTCCTTTCACTATGCCGCCAAGCTGACGAAAATATGTCTGAACCTGAAAAAGTTGCCCATATCCTAAAGGGTATCGCCGACGATGCGTTCAACTTGTTGGTAATCAACAATGTGTCTTCTGTTGATGCGATCATTCAAGAATGCCGCCGGTTCCAACAAGCTAAAAGCAGACGCATCTCCCATCAGTTCCTGCGCCTCCCGAACACCACTGCGACGTCCTCGTGTATCGACACATATCATCCACCAGACACCTGTGACAACTTGACGCGAATCGTCAGGCGGGAGCTTGAAGCGGCTGCTCCAGCTAAGGTGGGACCAACGTCCCCTGACCCCTCTCCGCCAATTACGTTGCCTCTCATTCAAGCAGTCGTCCGGCAGGAAATCGCCAGCTTGGGAATTCACTCTATCTCACCGCCTCCCCGCACCGACTACCAGCCCCGATACACGCCTGCACGTCCCTTCCAGACCAGCTCTCCCTCAACGTTCCGTAATCCATCCGCATGGCGAACACACGATGACAAGCCGATATGCTTCTCGTGTCACAGAATCGGGCACATTTCTCGTCATTGCAGAAGTCGCTGGGGTCCTCCTGCACAACCGCCCTCTCGTCCCTTCTATGCCCGTCCTGCCTATCGCCATGAGACCAGCCGTGACCATTTTGCCCAGGAACCTGCTTCTGAACACCGCTACTCCCGCTCTCCATCCCCCCAACGTCGCCAGTCTCGTTCTCCACAGCCCCGCCGACCATCTTCCCCCGCCTTCCCACGAGGTTCTCCGACGGAAAACTAAGCGTTGCAGCCCCCGGAGGTGGCGCTGCATCGCTTGGACTGACCGAAAATCCTCTTTTGACGATACCGACAAAACGGAACCTCATAGACGTACAAGTAGACGGCGTACATGTCACTGCTCTTGTCGACACCGGCACCCAACTTTCCGTGATGACGAGTGATTTTCGCCGCAAGCTCAAGAAGGTTCTCACACCTGCGACCACTCAGTTCGTCCGTGTTGCGGATGGTGGAATAGCATCTATCGTTGGAATGTGCTCCGCTCGTGTGAGCATTGCGGATCGACACACAGTTGTTCTCTTCTCTGTCCTTGACAAATGCCCCCACGATGTAATCTTAGGCCTCGACTTCCTGTCCGCGCATTCTGCCCTCATAGACTGTTCGACCAGTACGTTCCGTCTACACTTTCCCGCAACAGAACCTCTTACACAACGGCCGAGTCGCCTCTGCACAACGGGACACGCGCGCCTCCCTCCACAGACAATGACCTACATAGAGCTCGTCTCAATGCCACCAGTTCCCGACGGTGACTATGTTCTGACCCCTATCACCGATGTTCTCATAAGCCGTGGCATTACATTACCGCACACCATTCTGTCCGTCGCAGGAAATTCTACATGCCTCCCAGTTGTCAACTTTAGCTTGACACCTCAAGTTTTGCCACAAGGGATCTATTTGGCGTTGCTCTGCACCTAAATGACAATGCGGTAGATGTTTTCGTGATGGCCGCCCCTTCTGACCCCTACGCTCAACATCCGTCTGCCACTTGCTCCGACAACGCTATTACTTCGATGATCGCTTCCAACTTAACGCCGCAGCAGACTGATGAGCTCTACCGGGTTCTGCTGTCCTACATCGACGTTTTTGACATCAGCGGCCGTCCGTTGGGGAAAGCTACCGGTATGAGCCACCGCATAAACACTGGTAATGAGCATCCTATTCATAGGCGTTCATATCGGGTGTCGGCAGCCGAGCGTCACATCATCCAAAGTGAGGTCGACAAAATGCTCGCCAAGGACATCATTGAGCCATCCTGCAGTCCTTGGGCTTCTCCTGTTGTGCTAGTCCGCAAGAAAGACGGTGCATGGCGTTTCTGTGTGGATTATCGACACCTAAACAAAATTACCAAAAAAGATGTGTACCCTCTGCCACGAATAGATGATGCGCTTGATTGCCTCTATGGGTCCCACTATTTTTCCTCCATTGACCTTCGTTCCGGTTACTGGCAGATAGAGGTAGATGAAATGGACCGTGAAAATACGGCATTCATCACCCCCGATGGCCTATATCAGTTCAAGGTCATGCCCTTCGGCCTTTGTAACGCTCCAGCCACCTTCGAACGAATGATGGACTCCCTGCTCAGAGGATTCAAATGGTCCACCTGTTTGTGCTACTTGGACGACGTCATTGTCTTTTCACCAACATTTGAAACTCACATAGAGCGCCTCTCAGCCATCCTGGGAATCTTCCGTCGCGCTGGCCTGCAGCTCAACTCGTCCAAATGTCACTTTGGACGCCATCAAATCACAGTGCTTGGCCATTTAGTAGACGCCAACGGTGTACAACCAGACCCGGCAAAAATCAGCGCCGTCAAAAACTTTCCTGTACCACGATCTGCGAAGGATGTACGCAGCTTCATCGGCTTATGCTCCTACTTCCGACGCTTCGTGAAAAATTTCGCGCACATAGCGAGGCCGCTTACGCAGCTCCTCAAGAAAGAAGTCCCGTTTTCATGGGGCTCCGAAGAGGCTTCTGCGTTCTCGACTCTCGTCGCTCTTCTCACTGCCCCTCCGATTCTGGCACACTCCAACCCTGCTGCCCCTACGGAAATCCGTACAGATGCAAGTGGGCATGGCATTGGGGCAGTGCTGGCTCAGAAACAACATGGTCATGATTGCGTTATTGCATATGCCAGCCGTCTCCTGTCCGCCCCTGAACGTAACTATTCGATAACAGAGCGTGAGTGCTTGGCTCTTGTATGGGCGGTGGCGAAATTTTGACCTTATCTATACGGACGCCCATATTCGGTAGTTACCGACCACCACGCACTCTGCTGGCTGAACTCTATAAAAGATCCATCAGGCCGCCTTGGTCGCTGGGCTTTGCGCCTGCAAGAGTTTTCCTATTCGGTGGTCTACAAATCTGGCCACCTACACCGTGATGCCGATTGCCTCTCCCGGTACCCTGTCGACGATCCCGAGGACACTGACGAGACCACGGAGAACTCTATCTTGTCAGTGTCCGACTTCCTTAATATTGGGGAAGAACAGAAGCGTGATCCAGAGCTGCTTGACATCATAAGCCGTATAGAATCCTCCACAAATGATGCTTCCGTCCGCTACTTTGTCATTCAAAAGGGTGTGCTATACCGTCGCAATTTCCGACCAGACGGGCCCGACCTTCTCATTGTTGTGCCTAAGCATTTGCACCGCTGTGTTCTCACCGAACTTCACAACGCTCCCACGGCTGGACACCTTGGCGTTTCCCGCACGTACGAGCGCGTCCGGCGCCGTTTTTTCTGGCCAGGCCCTGCTCGTTCGGTACGCCGATACGTCGCCACATGTGACCTATGCCAACGTCGTAAGACACCGTCGCTGCTACCCGCTGGCCATCTTCAACCAATTGACATACCCGCGGAACCATTTTACCGTGTTGGGTTAGACCTGCTTGGTCTTTTTCCCACATCAACATTGGGAAACAAATGGATAGCCGTTATGTCAGACTACGCTACACGCTACGCTAATACGCGAGCTCTACCGACCAGCTGTGCAACCAACGTCGCTGACTTCTTGTTACGGGACGTTATATTGATTCACGGTGCCCCGAGACAGCTTCTCACAGACCGTGGCCGTACATTTCTATCCCAAGTCATCGCCGACATTCTGCGTTCTTGTTCCACGCAGCACACACTGACAACCGCTTACCACCCTCAAAAAAACGGCCTCACGGAACGATTTAAGCGCACTTTAACAAACATGCTCGCTATGTACGTGTCGCCCGACCACCGAGACTGGGACCTTGCCTTACCCTACGCAACTTTCGCGTATAATTCATCCCGCCACGACACAGCGGGCTTTTCGCCGTTCTACTTATTGTACGGAAGAGACCCGACTTTACCACTGGACACAGTCATCTCAGCTCACACCTCGTCCACCAGCGAGTATGCCCGCGACGCGATTGCGCGAGCCGATCATGCCCGTCAGCTCGCTCGCGCTCGGCTGATGGCGTCGCAAACCAACCAATGCCGTCGGTATGATGCGGAACATAGAGACGTACATTTCGCTCCCGGTACCCTCGTTTTACTCTGGTCCCCTCATCGTCGGCTGGGCCTATCCGAAAAACTTCTGTCTCATTACACGGGACCCTACCGTATATTGCGTCAAGTAACACCTGTCACTTACGGGATCAGCCCCATCTGTCCATCATCATCTACTATGCGGCCCAGTGATATCGTACACGTCTCGCGGATCAAGCCCTACAATAATGCGTCAGATAACGACCTTTAAAGCACCGGGACGGTGCCTCCGCCGCCGGGGGTCATGCTACGTGCCAGTGCATGGAGCTGAAGAAGACGAAGCAGATAGACTGGCACGAGCTAATCTGTGTGGCTGGCGCTGCTCGCCTAACCGGCTGAAAATACATCGGTGATCGGTGACTACCCTTCTGAGTCAGTCTCCTTCCCGTAACAATATGCACTGAATACTTGTGAGTTTTTGGCAAGTGAAATGCACTTATACACCTCTTTGGTAGTACTGCCAAAGAAATGAGAACGGAAAATATTGGTACTATAATGTAAATGCAAGGTAAACAGCAAAGGTAAATGCAAGTGTAGTGAAGAGGAATGCCCACTACTGCAGCGACATCGACACGTGGGCGCGAGGCACGAGGTAGTACTGCCTGATTGCTGCTGCGACGCTGCCCGTATTCTCGGCCTGCTCTTGCTGCTTCGGTGCGGACGCCGCTACCGCTGTTTACCTTGCATTTACATTATATTTTGGTGGAGAGTGCTGCGGTCTTCCCCAGTCCTGGAACTGCGTAGCCGAAAGCTGCCGTCCGTCATGCCTGACGACGCTGTCTTCACACCCCCACCGGCTTCGCCACGCAGGAGCTGTCCCGGTGCCCAGCTCTTGCGAGAACCCGACATCTTCAGCGGCACCGACGAGAAAGACGTTGAGGATTGGCTGGAATCGTATGAACGAGCCAGCGCTACTAACAAATGGGACGATCCCACAAAGCTTGGCACCGTGATGTTTTATTTAACGGATGTTGCCAAGCTGTGGTACAGAAACCATGAGGCGGATATCCCCACCTGGACTACCTTCAAAACCTGCATCGCAGATGTTTTTGGACGCCCTGGTGTGCGCAAACTTCGCGCAGAACAACGCCTACGAGGCCGGTCCCGACAAACTGGTGAGACATTCACCAGCTACATAGAGGACATCCTTGACCTCTGCCGGCGTGTCGACCGGTCGATGGCCGAAACTGACAAGGTGCGACATATCATGAAAGGCATTTCCGACGACGCCTTTCAAATGCTGCTCTCCAAGAACCCTGTCACTGTCTCTGAAGTCATTGAGTTGTGTCAGAGTTTCGACGAGCTGCGACGACAGCGTCTTCTCACTCGACGCCCTGACGTCCCGGATGACACCCTCTCCAGCCTGACCACCACATCTGACCTTCAGTCGCTGCTATCGCAGATTAAGGAGTTTGTTCGTGCTGAGGTCGCTCGTCAGCTATCGCTGCTATCAACAGCCGGCCAACCAGCGTCACCTCTGCCAGCAAACATTCGCCAGGTCATCCAGGAGCAAGTTTGCGCGGCTCTGCCATCTGCCCGTGACACTTCACCCTTGCCGAGCCCTGTTGCCTGTGCCGAGGTAAATGCACCTCTAAGCTATGCTGAAGTAGCGGCTCGACCACCTCTTCAGACTTTTACGTCGCTTCCCTCAGCCGTGCCGCTCCGACCCACTCCTCGGTTCGCTCAGTCAAGGTCCGTCCAGAGTAGTGGACAATGGCGTACACTCGACAATCGCCCAATATGCTTTGCCTGTGGGCTACCTGGCCACATAGCGCGATACTGCCGTCGGCGCGTTCCTCTCTACCGACAGAGCTACGACCAGACCTTCGAACCTGCCCTTTATGTGCCACCGCGCCGTTCGTTCACAGGCTCTCAGCCACCCGACCAGATGTCATCGTACGCCGACCACCGCCCTCCTGTTAACCGCCGCTCACCATCACCTCGACGCCGCTCGCCATCGCCGATGCGTCGTCGTCCTTCATCGCCGGAGCGGGAAAACTAATTGCCGCAGTTCCAGAGGCAGGAACTGCGTCACCAGCGAAAAGACCAAGGCCTCTTCACTACAGTACAAATAAACCAAACGCAATTTTTTCAGTACCATTCACGAATACAATACACAACTATATTTTGCTAAAACTGTTGCTTCGACGAATTGGCTTATGATTATTTAAACTGATTTATCAACCTTTAGAAAATACACACACACACAGTGCTGTATGTGTGTGCCTTTAAGAAAAGTTCTGTCTTTTTTGCGCTGATAAATCTGTCTAAACGCAACTATATTTGCTGAAATAGTTATCAAAGAATTTACGCGAGTGGAGAGCACACGTCCTGACTTGAAAAGACTGGCCTTACCTGGGCTCTCAATGTTACGGGTTCGCTGCAGCTACTGACTTAAAGGCCGCTCGCTCTACTCCTCGTGCGCCTTAAGGGCCTATTGTTCGAGTTCTTCAGCTGCACTCACAAATATATATGAATAAAAGAAACTGACACACTTGTAAACGTTCTTTTTCGTAAATCAAGCTTTTTTGCAATAAACTTTAACAATGTAAGACCCCATATACCCTTTGTAAATTGATATGAATGTATAGAAAGAGAAAGGCAAATATTATCTCGTAAAACCCGATGACTGTTTTTTTGACATGTCCTCACGAACGAAGAAACTATCACGTCTCTACAAGATTAGAAATGTGTTCTTACATGCAGACATAAAGTACTGCCTATGTGTTGTCCCCATCTCGAACTTTCGCAACACACACTGGCAGTGCCACCAGCTTCGAATAGCTATCTCAACCACACTATGTGCATTTCTTCCGCCCGGCGAAGTGCGAATCTTGCAAACGTGATTGAATTCTTACGAAAGTCACGGCGTTCGCCAGCTTCAACTTTTTTAGGTAAAAAGCTCAAGTGACCTGACTGTCACTTGGTTTAAAAGAACGATGTAATGTCCGAAATAATTTTGGTGTAATCTAAAATGAATTCCATAAAGTCAAGCGATAAAGTCAAGACAGAGAAAATAACATGGTTGCTACTTCAATGACAGGAATCATTACAATATGAAAGTAAAGCATTCCCTAACAGTATGTTTACTCTACAAAGATCCAAGAAAGCTTGCACATTGACTATTATGTTCAATTTCGCATGGACGAACCCACGCTGCCGCTACGTGGCACATCACCAACCAATTAATGAATGTCTATGATTATTGAGAAAACTAACCCTTGTGGTAGCTTTAATAGTTCCCTGTGAGAAAAAAAGAACTGTGAAAGTGGTTTCACAGCCAGAACGGCGTCCCTCATTCGACGTAAAACTTCGGCTAAAATTTCCATTGCGTATGCATGTTAAGAAGTCATAAAACATCATAGCCGGACAAGAGAAAAAAGCTGCGCGCGCTTTGTCTTCCCTGTAGCTCGGCTGTTATTTTAATCAGAGCGAGCGCAACTAGGGACGGTACACCCACGTGAGGCAGGTGTGTGTTGGAACTCGCTTTGTTTGGCGTCTCTCATAATCATATGCTCGTTTTGGGACGTTAAACCCCACATATCTATTAATCAACTCGCTTTGTTGGTTTCTGTGCTGAAGGGCTGCGGAATTCGCGATCTCCAGCGCCGGCGTAGCTATCGCTGATGTGCTCGCCGTCCAGAACCTCCTGATGCTATTTAGCTCTCGCCAAGCGGTGCACCGTCCTTGGACTCCTTCGACCGTATCCCACATTCTTGCTATCTGCTCTCTGTCCACACTCGTGTGCGGCTTGTGCTTCGTCTTCTGTATCTTTATACCATCCTTTTAAAGACGATAGTTTATCTTGAGGACCTTCGACGCAAAAATTTTTGTTTGTCTGTCTGTCTGTTTGTCTGCCTGCCTGCCTGCCTGTCTGTCTGTCTGTCTGTCTGTCTGTCTGTCTGTCTGTCTGTCTGTCTGTCTGTCTGTCTGTTTGTCTGTCTGTGCATTTGTCTGTCCACCCTTTATGGCACTCTAAACGGCACCAAAGTGGCCAAACTATACTCGAAACGGCCGACCCCATTCGCAGTGCCCACCAATATTGCTCAAGATTCAGCGTTCATACTTGTGTGATTGTCAATTGAAAATCAATTATTGCGCATATCTGATGCACCATAACAACACGTCAATTTTCTGTATGTGTGTCTCTTACTAGAAAAGGCAAACATACGTAATTATAATAACTGTAGCGTTTATCACGCTGTACTGACCATGCCACGCTTGCACGAAAACGCAAGTGTTTCCGGCGCTTTAATAAGAGGACATGGTGGTGACACCTACTCGTCGCCTTGCGTTCTACACGTTATCACTTTCTGGACGGGCGAGCAAGGCGCACGCGCTTTGTTTTACAAAATAACTGCCAAATAGCGCTCAAATCTCAAGTGTGACGTGACTTGATCCGCTTGTTCGCCTCCGCTGCACGCTCTAGGCACTCTGACGCAGCACCTTCAGTATAGCATTCGCGAATTTTCTTGCGCACAACTTCAAATTAACGTTTTGTTCACTTTCTCTAGGCGCAAGACTATCGTATTTTGCAGTTTACCATGCAGATACGGGCCAATGTTTTATCCCCTTCCCTCCTGCCCAACAAGGGGCTTTGCAGTGTCATCTCATTCGACAGAAAATAATAGGCTTATTTTTCTTTCGTTCAAGACCCACTTACTAGTACCACTACCTGCGTATCAAAGCCATTTTATGTTTAAATATGTTCAACTCTATGAGCGAGGCCAACGCTTTGGCTAAAGTAACTACCTCGTTATTTTTAAGGGATTCACGAAACTTCACCTCTATCGGAAACGCTCCGAAGGGGACGAATACATAGCAACGACGCCTTGCAGGAGCTAATCACCGAGTCCCACGTTCGTAATTCATTACTTCACTTGACCGCTCTCACAGGGAAATTTCACCAGGCCCACCAAGAGCACTGCGAGAATAGTGTGTAGGCATTAACCGGAAGTGAAAGTATGTGACCATGTCCCAATGAATAGCCTGTTCGACATCTGCTGTCGGAGACGGAGAAACCGTAGGTATGATGCCTGTTGAAATAATCAAATCATGTGCATTTTGTGTGCGTCATTTCAGTGACGGCAATGCGTAACATTAGTCTTGGTAGATTCCGGCATACAGCTCATTCGTGTTAAAACCCAATAGCAATCGTTCTAATGCAGAAATGAAGTAAAACGTAGCTTGCCGGGCGTATTCTGGACTTTCTTTATTCGTTGTTTCTCTTCATTTCTTCCCCTATTTTTCTCTTTTATTCTTTTTCCTAATTATTCTTTTCTTATTTCTTTTCTGTTTTTCTCTTTCTCACACAATACTGAATGCTTCCTCATAATGTTTTCATCCCCCAATGCTTGCAATAGGTTATGTATGCGTGTGCGTAGAAGCGTAACATTTTGTAACATTTTGCGGTTCTCTGTCCTGTATCCTGCCTTGCGTTTTTTTTTAGTTTTCGTGCCTTAAAATTAACAATGAGCGTGCACCGAATTGGTCAACAAGAAGCTTTCTTGTAAAAAAAAAACTTCACCACCATGTTCAGCTGCTTGCGAGTGCCACAAAAGGTTGAAACTACGTTGGCTGAAACAAAGACAGCTCATCTGTGAAATATATCACTTTAAAAACATGATCATTTGCTTCTCTCTAAAAGGCTTAGTTCACGCAGCGCTCTGATTGCTTTATGCTTCAATGGAACGTCAGTTTTATAATCGGCACCTGCCACCCATTGGAGTTTACGATATATACACCCAAACTGACATGATCTCTGTGTAAAGACGCATTAGCAGAAAATAAATCCAAATGCCAGGTTTCCATAAAAAGGGAACTGTACGATTGGCTAACGTAACCCACGTGGCGCACATTCTTTTATTGCATTGTGAAATGAGCAGTGCGATAAAACACGCGCTGCTTCTCGCTGTTTGGCCAACTGCATTACACAGCTTTTCGAGATGGCCTTAAGCGGACGGCGATGTTTTCGACTTTACGAGATCATAAGTACGAAAATCTCCTGAATCTGGAGGCTCGTTCTGGCGAAAGCAAATGCGTGTTTCTTTATTTGGATGAAATGTAAACGCCTCAGTGGAACGGCAGCGCTGTTCTCAGCGTCGCCTTTCCAAGCAGCTCGCTCCCCAGGGTATAATCCCCGTGCAAGGTCGCATTTCAGCATGAAAACACATCCCGTTCCGACTTCGCCGCACTTCTTTGCTTATAAAACAAGACTGGGAACGGGGCCTGCTTATCTTCAAAGGATCTCACTGGAGAAAATTCGGAGAGTTACGTAACAGCCTAGTTAAGCTGGGGGCTGAAAGGAAATATTTTCGGAGACTTATTTGTATATATGCATTAAACGAATTCGAGCGAACCCATAAATAGAACATAGAAGGATTGTAGAAGAATTAGTAAATATTTCGTGGACATTGAGGCTATTGGTTCCATTACCTGTCACAGAAAAAGCCGACAAAAGAAGGTGATGCAAACGGGCCTATACTACTCTAACGCACTTGATTATGAAGGCGAAGCTCAAGAGTTAAGTTTCTCTTGTGCAGCAGCGCCTCTCTTCGCAGTGCGCACAATACAAGCCACGCATACATATATATATATACACACACATATATATTTAAATATATATATATATATATATATATATATATATATATATATATATATATATATATATTGTAGGCATTCATTAAGCACATCATCTATCTTTACACATATTCATCATCATGAGTGGTCGTCATCTTCTTCTGCTGTGGGGACTTGGCTTGTCTGAGTTCTGTGCCTTGGGCGTGGTCGCTTCATCGTGTCTTCCGGGCCTAATAAAGGTTGCCTTTACTGTTACATCACAAGTGGTGGAGTGTGCTCTACGATCTTCCGTCCTCTCCCAGCCCGATCTGCCTCCTGGAGCTGCGCTCAGGTCGTCGTTTGTACCAGGTGTCCGGTAACATGCCTCAGGACGAGCCAACCGGCGCTTCTGCGTCTACCTCCACGGCCCCGGCTACAACGGCCTATCCATCGTGGATTATCACCGCGCACCAGCGTGAGCCGCCCACGTTCGCCGGACTTCGAGGTGAAGATGTGGAAGATTGGTTGGACCAGTTCAATCGAGCGAGTTCCACTAACAACTGGGATGATCCTACCAAGCTTCGCCGTGTTTCTTTCTACCTCACGGGCGTAGCGAAAACATGGTTTTTCAATCATGAAACGGACATTACGGACTGGACGCGTTTCAAGCAACAGCTTCGCCAAATTTTCGGCACCCCGGCGGTTCGTTCAGCTCTCGCGAAGAAGACACTGGATTCTCGCAAGCAACAATGCGGTGAGTCCTACACATCGTACATAGAGGATGTGCTTGCTCTCTGTCACCGTTTCAGCACGTCCATGTCTGAATCAGAGAGAGTTCGTCATCTACTAAAAGGGATAGGCACGGTCGCGTTCAATGCCTTGGTCATTCAGAACCCGACTACGGTCGCTGACGTTGTTGCCACGTGCCAACGCCTGGAAGAACTTGAATCCCAACGGTTACCGCCGGACAGCTCCGAAACCACTACCACGACTGATGCCTCATTGCGTGCCATGATCCGGGCGCTTATACGGGAAGAGCTACAATCTTTCGGCCTCTCAATGACACCGAGTCCACCTCCCCCCTCCAACAATGTTTTGCGGGATGTTATCAAAGAGGAGTTGGCGTCCATGACCAGGCCAGCGTTTGTAGACACTCCAGTACCTCGACTCCAACCGACGTACGCACAAGTCCTCGCTGGCTCACCACCCGTGGTACAACCGATGCCCGCACACTCGACGCCTGTCCCGCTGGCTTCGTTAACTCCGAGTGTGACTAGCCAGCCCTTTCACCCACCGTGTCGGCCGCATCGTCCGATCTGTTATTACTGCGGCTATCGGGGCCACATTGCACGCGTCTGTCGGAAGCGTCAGCAGGACGAGCGTCGTGGACTCGACACCTACGGACGGGATGATGGGACAAGCTGGTACGCTTTCCAACGTCGTCCTTATGATCCGCCGCTACGCCGCTCACCGTCTCCAACTGCGACATCTGAGCCAACCAGTTCCTACCGCTCTACTAGACGCCGCTCACCCTCACCCCTCCGCCGTTCCTCGTCTCCATTGCGACCTGTCTCGCAATTCACCAACCAACGCCCGGAAAACTAACCTCTGCAGCTTTTGGAGGAAAAGCTGCATCGAACGAAAAGACAGAAATTCCTCCAGTGCGTCCATATAATACGATAGCTGTTTTAATAGAAGGTGTGTACGTGGACGCTTTAATAGACACTGGTGCCTCTTTGTCTGTGATTGATCGTTCTTTGTGCTCACGTCTACGAAAAGTCACCACCCCTTATGATGGACCTACACTGCACGCTGCTCAAGGGGACGCCATTAGACCTGCCGCTATGTGCACCGCTCGTGTTTTCATCGCTGGTATTCTTCATTTTGTACAATTTGCTGTGCTGAATTCGTGTGCCCACCAGATTATATTAGGCTGGGATTTTCTGTCTACGGCGAACGCTTCCATCTGCTGTAAAGAAAATGTTGTTCATATGATGGAAACTGACTATGCCCTATATGCGGATGACAAGCCCGTTCGCTTGCTCGCTGCTGAAGAGACCGAGCTACCACCTGGTCATCAGCGGATAGTTGCCATCACTTCTAATGTGATTGACTCTGGTGACGTGTTTGTCCAACCATCTGCACGCTGTCTCGCAAGAGGTATAGCCTTTGCTTCAGGTCTAGCGCGATTCCACAATGGCTCCGGACTTCTCTACGCTACAAACCAGACTTCTGAGAAAATTCTCATTCCTAAAGGCACCACAATGGCTTGCGTTTCTGAATCTCAACCTGTCTCTGTTGTCTCTCTCATGCCAGCGTGTTCTGACCTTCCTTCTATTGGACGTTCATCAAGCGTTTCTGTTCTTGTTGCGACTATTAGTCCAGAACTGACCTCTTCACAGACAGATGAGTTGCTTGCCTTGCTACAAAAGCATAGGAGATTGTTTGATGCCCATTCCTCATCTCTGGGACAGACGTCCATTATTAGGCATCGTATCCAGACCGATGGCACTTCCATCGTACGCCGTCGACCATATCGCGTCTCTTCATCCGAGCGTGAAATCATTGAACAAAATGTAGCCGATATGCTGCAACGGAACATTATACGTCCCTCCGCGAGTCCTTGGTCATCCCCTGTTGTTTTAGTAAGGAAAAAAGATGGCTCCGTGTGGTTTTGCGTGGACTACAGAGCACTTAATAAGATTACCCACAAGGATGTTTACCCCATGCCGCGCATAGACGATGCTTTGGATTCACTGCAAGGTGCTGAGTACTTTTCAAGCCTAGACCTGCGTTCAGGTTACTGGCAAATACCCATGCACGAGGATGACAAAGAAAGGACAGCGTTTTCAACACCAGATGGGCTGTATGAATTCAACGTCATGCCATTCGGCCTTTGCAATGCTCCAGCAACATTCGAGCGGATGATCGACACAGTTTTACGAGGCTTGAAGTGGAAGACTTGCTTGTGCTATTTAGACGATATCGTTATTTTCTCGTCAACCTTCCCTCAGCACTTGCAACGACTCGACGAAGTTCTTACGTGCCTTGCAAACGCAGGCTTTCAGCTGAACACCAAGAAGTGCCGTTTTGCGAGCAAGACGATTAAAGTGTTAGGCCACATCGTAAGCAAGGACGGTATTCGTCCCGATCCTGACAAGATTTCCGCTGTCCAACACTTCCCGCGTCCTGAAAAAGCCAAAGATTTGCGCAGTTTCCTCGGCCTCGCTTCTAATTTTCGCCGATTCATTCGAGACTTCGCCTCAATAGCTTCACCATTGCACAAGTTGCTCGGATCAGGCGTCGCCTTTGTGTGGTCTCCTGAATGTGAAGCGGCGTTTGCCCAACTGAAGTGTGCACTCACATCCGAACCAGTCCTCTGCCATTTCGACGAAACCGCGCCTACGCTCCTGCATACAGACGCTAGTGGTCGAGGCATTGGTGGAATTCTTCTACAGCGAGACAAATCTTCACGTGAGAAAGTCGTCGCATACGCGAGCCGTGCACTGACCCCTGCTGAAAAGAATTATACCATCACCGAACAGGAGTGCCTAGCGGTCGTATGGTCGATACAAAAGTTTCGACCTTATCTCCACGGCCGCCACTTTACTGTGGTTACGGACCATCACGCCTTGTGCTGGCTCTCGACAATCAAGAACTTGTCCGGCCGCCTTGGTCGCTGGATTCTTCGCTTACAAGAATACGACTTCACTATCACATACAAGTCGGGAAACAAGCATCAAGACGCCGACGCCCTTTCGCGTTGCCCGCTCTCTTCGGAGCCGCTTAACAAACCCGCCACTGCTGCACACGAGAAGCTTTCGGCCGTCTCTCCCCTACATGTTTCGTCATTAACTACTTTGGACCCAACTTCTCCAAGCGAGTGTGGTTTGTTCTTATCTCACCAACGTGCTGACCCTTACTGTCGCCGCATCATGAACCGTCTTGACGGGACTTGCCGGCCCCCTAACGCCCGTCTTCGCCGACAGCTGACGCAATTCAAGCTCAACAACTACGTCCTGTACCGTCATATCTACCACCCTGATGGTCAACGCTGGGTGCCCGTTCTACCTCGCTCTCTTCGGGCTCAAGTCCTCAAGACATATCACGACGACATGTCTGCTGGACACATGGGCTTCCAGAAAACGTATGACCGCATAAGATGTCACTACTACTGGCCGGGCTTGTCCACCTGTGTCGCGAAGTACGTTGCCTCATGCGCCCTTTGTCAGCGTCGCAAGCTACCTACATCAACTCGAAGTGGACAATTACAACCGCTCCCGTGTCCCCTGCAACCATTCGAGGTAGTTGGCATTGACCTGTATGGTCCGCTTCCTATGACTGTCACGGGCAATCGTTGGATAGTTACAGCTGTCGACCACCTGACCCGCTACGCCGAAACAGCTCCCGTGCCTTCTGCATCAGCTTCGGAAGTGGCCGACTTCATCCTTCGAGCAATAATCCTTCGACACGGAGCTCCTCGTGTAATCCTGAGCGACCGTGGAAGAGTATTTCTTTCAGCACTCATCGAAGAAGTGCTCAAAGCAGCCGGCACTACACACAAAACAAGCTCCAGTTACCATCCTCAGACGAACGGCCTGACTGAGCGCTTCCATCGTACACTGTCAGACATGATTGCGATGTATATCGAACCCGACCACAGAAACTGGGACACCATTTTGCAATTTGTCACTTTTGCGTATAATACCTCTGTACAGCGCACAACCGGTTACTCGCCGTTCTACCTCGTCCACGGTCGCTTCCCCTCTTCTTTCCTCGATGTTTCGTTCTTCTCTGCGCCTGTCAAACCATGTTCATCTTCAAGTGAAGAATACGTGTCTCGTCTACTTCATTGCCGCCAGCTGGCTCGCGTCAACACTGAAGCCAAGCAACAGGATCGCAAGCTTGAATATGATGCCTCCCATCGTGCCGTGTCTTTCAGCCCTGGCGACGAAGTCCTCCTTCTTACACCCATTCACACTCCCGGACTGTGCGAGAAGTTTCAATTACGTTTTATTGGCCCCTACACTGTCTTGGAGCAAACGTCTCCTGTGAATTATCGCGTGGCACCCGTTCTTCTTCCGACGGACCGCCGCTACAGGGCAGCAGAAATAGTCCACGTATCCCGCATGAAGCCTTTCATACGGCGTTCATCTTCGCTTTAAAATGCGGCCAAGAACTGCGGTCAGGATGACCGCTTTCACGTGGGGGGGGGGGAAGTTAGTGTAGGCATTCATTAAGCACATCATCTATCTTTACACATATTCATCATCATGAGTGGTCGTCATCTTCTTCTGCTGTGGGGACTTGGCTTGTCTGAGTTCTCTGCCTTGGGCGTGGTCGCTTCATCGTGTCTTCCGGGCCTAATAAAGGTTGCCTTTACTGTTACATCACAATATATATATACAATTTAGGTGACACTCGAGGCTTATTTGCCCCCCTAATTTTCCTAAAGCTTCTCTTACGTGCCTTTCTCTAATTTAGGCTAGTGAGATAAGCGCGTACAGGTTTTAGAATCCCCACAAATAATTACACGTTTTTATGCGCATTTGTGTTGTGTGGTTGTAGTTTGTCGCTATGAAATTGCATTTATTCCTGTCCAACTGTCACTCACTGTATTATGATGTTTCTGCCTGTGCAATGTCATAGTGTGAGTTCTGATTTTGTAGATCACGCTAAAATGTGGCTATAATTGTCGTATGCACACCACGTAATGTTTCCGTCATTAGTCTTACACTGTAACACGATACCCGCGGCCATAATTACGTATTGAAGATAATGATCATGGTCAGAAGCTTCTGCCACAAGGAAGTAAGGAAAATAGAGGAAAAAGAAAGGCAAGGGGGTTAACCAGCCTATAAGCAGCCGGTTTGCTACCCTGCGCATGGGAGAAGGATGGGGGAGATGAAAGAGAGCAGAGAGGGAAGAGAGAAAAAATATGGTTCAATAAGGTTATGAGATACTCCACAGTCAAGGGCTCTGGAAATTCCGACCAGAGCTCATCCTTTCCCTTTTTTTCTGAACTGTGTGCCTAAATTTGTGTTTATATACTCAAGAAATTCACCTATATTGGAACGCGGGTGCCGGCGCTGGTATCGCACCCACGACCTTCCAGTCGACAGGATGCTCGTTGCTCGAAGTATTTCTTTAAAATGCAGGTGTGATTGCATTATTTTAGTTTGTGTACCATCGAACATTGTTATTTATTGCACGCGGCCATCATTTATCATGCAGTGTGTGTAGGTTACACGATATTGTGAACAATGAAAGCTTTGACAGCACGCGCTGCACATTCACAGTAACGTAATTGAAATGTTACAGACCCATCGCATGAGCTATATAAAATACACCTCTAACAAACACTGCTGCATGACTTCGTAGAATCGAGTGGTATGTAGAATAGGGAATGTCACTGGCTACTTTTGTTTTATCATACTGTACTTCTCACCTGCTTTCAAAGCTCCATAAGCGTAGAAAATGCCAGAATACCAAAACTCTAGAAGTGTAAAGAAAAGGTCCGGGAAGTCAGCCAGGTTGCCAAGTCTAATTTTTCTGCTTCCACACAGGAACACTTGTTCATTATTGATTCAGATACATGTGGGCATACTGGTGGCAGAAACAAGATGTACAGAACTGCTCCTGTGACTTTACGCATTAGAGGCGCACTATGATTTGCGCTTGAAAATAAGCATACGTTAGGCTTATGCTTATGCACGCTGCTTCATGTTCAAAAGTGTTTTTGTAAGACCCCTGTTTTTCATGTTCAACATGGACTTGTAGATATACCACCAGCAGTAACTCTTCGCATTTATTTTGATGTGTTATTCACATCGTTGCTGTACCAGCTCACGCGTAAAACCATATATCTCATGGTCGCCATCTGTTCTTTCAATGGATCTAATATACATTAAATCAAAAGTTACCTTTGTAGAAGGTTGACTAGCACAGCGTAACAACCACCGCACCAAGGAGAACGTTTGTTCCTGTGTCAACACCATGTGGTTTTTTCACTCTGCTCCCGCAGTACCATATGCCACCTTCAATCTTCTAGATGTTCAGGGTTGAGAATTATTCAGGACAAAAGCAACCTAAGTGAATCCTTGGGCGTGTTTTTACGACATGGCGCATAAAAAAATTGCTCAAAAGATGAAACAGAAGACAATAAGGACATAAACAACAATGTTGTAGTTTTTCTCCTAATTTTTCATATCCTCTGTTTTTGGGGCTCGTTTCCGTGCACCAGGACAATGCAAGACACATGAACACTGTGGCGCTCTCGGGCACAGTGCGTTCAGTCGTGCTGTTTTTTTCTTTCCACTAAACTTCAAAATACGCACTTCCAACTGGCTCACTAGTTTATTTTGCTCAACCCACACCCTCCTTGGTCACACCGTTTCGAGATGTATTGTCCCAATTATTGCTTTGTCAGCGCAAACTTAGTCTTCAGAAGGAAGGTCTAAAGTGGGCAAGGCATGCAGGTTGCACCACTGAAAAAAGCAAAACCATTCGCTCTTTCACGAAAAAAAATAAATAGAAAAAACTGCTAGGCCGGAGCGTAAAGCGAAACACAATCACAGCGATAACTGGAAGAGTGGCCTTTCAGGACCTTTTTAAACACTTTTTTGGTTTACTCCTGCATGCGCACTTACAGGGTATATCCATTGCGGCGAAATAATGATAATTTTTGTGTAGTGGGCAGACATTCACTAGGACATTTCTGCATTTATTGTTATTTTTGTTTATATTACGGCTCAGCACTGCTCAAGACGTCAGACGACTCGAAAAGGTACCTGTCGTATCGGCGACGGACGGGTGCTGCGCAGCCAGCCGCGTCGAAAGGTGCTAGAAGAAACGAAGCAAGCATCAGTGAGAGCACCGCCATGACCTCCCAAGGTGTGACACCAGGTCAGAAGCACCAGCTGGTTAGCGCAAGCATACCTGACGGCAAGTGACAACCCAGCCTTGAATCAGAGTACGAATCAACTGTCGTCGGGGACCACAAAGGGGCGAACCTCAAAGATATAGACATGAACGAGGGTGGTTTTCGCCTTGTGCGACATCGAAAAGACAGGACGGTGGGCAGTCCTGTGTTAATTGCTCCAACATCCGAAGGAGCTAACTTGAGGCAAGTAAATCCTATTGACCTATACTCGGAAATTGAAACGATCCTCGGTGGATTCTCAGTTAAAAGTCATTTCACAGCAAAGGGAGCCCTGCTCTTGGATATAAAGACTGAACACCAAGCTAATATGCTTCTAGAGACCAACACTATTTGTGGCCTTGCCATATCTGCCCGTGTACCACACAGCTACATGAAAATTACATACATTATAAAAGGAGTCCCAAGATGGTACTCGGACCAAGAGCTGTTAACCTACCTGAGACCTAAGGGAGTATAACACGCAAGAAGAATCATACGACGGGTCCAAACTTCATTCTCCGAGTGGAAGTCAAGGCGCACTGACTCTGTGGTTCTCACATTCGCTCCCAATTCTGAACGTCCAGAGAAGATCAACCTTGGCTTCACCAGACATGAGCTTGTAGACTACGTGGAGACGCCGCCTCGCTGTTTTTAATGTCAGCGTTTTGGACATGTTGCAAAGCACTGTCGTGGAGAACAAAGGTTTAAGCGCTGTAGGGGTCCTCATGACCTTAAGACGTGTACAAGTAAAGAAAAGCTTGTGTGTGCAAACTGTAGGGGCGACCACCCACCTAGCTACGGCCGATGTCCATCACGAAGAGCTGCACAGCGAAGAAATAAGACGTTTGTCCTCGGCCCGAAGACTGTGAATAAACCACCGCTCACAAAGAAGACGTTTGGTGAGCCACAACATCGCGGTTTGGAAAACGAGCTCACAGAAAATTTTCCGCGCCTAAATCCGACGAGAGCTGGTACTGAGTCAACGCAAGTGCTCAACGCTGGTGAGAAATGTATCACGAAAGAGTCCGCCAAGCACACCTACGCTTATGCACTGAGCCCACCTCAAGTACCATCTGGAAGCCAACAGCAAGAAAACCTCGAGCTCGTTATTCGTGCTCTGTTCACCGCACTACGTTCACACGTCACTAAGATGCCTGCGAATTCAACGAAGGACAAGTTGGAAGCAGTCCTGGCTCTAGAGTCAGTGTTACTTTGCTCTGCTTCCACATACACACAGTAGAATAATGACAATGTCTCCGCCACCTAGTCTATTTTGTCCTTCAAAACTGCCCTTAATAATGAAATGAAACTGCGCCGGTCTTCTAAAACGTCTGTGCGAACTCGACCTTTTCCTGCGCAACATTCCAATACTGATTCTAGCCCTCTCCGAAACCGGTCTACTGAATGCAAGGACGCTCCCAGGGTACACCCGACACAGCAACCCGAGCATATAGTCGTTTGCAAATAGAAGCGCAATAATATACATAATGCGGGCAGTACCTCACGTCGCCTTACCAGTGCAAGACCTCTGTTTCAACTCACTGGAAGTTGCTGCTGTGCAAGTGTGCCTGGGAAACCGAAATTTGAGTGTGGTATCAGTGTACATAAGTCCACGAAAAAAGGTCTCCATGGAGACTTTCCTAAAGGACCTTGCACTTGATGTCCCGTTCCTCGAATATTCTGTGGTGATTTTAACGCGCACCATCCACTCTGGGGAGATAAGAATGTAGATTTTTGAGGCAAGGAACTTCTAGCAGCTGCGAATTCTGCCGACTTATGTGTGGCGACCGATGGCAAACCTACATTTTTCAGGCCACCAGATTCATGGAGTGCAATAGACCTTGTACTTCCCTCCATGGGCCTTCGGGTATCATCGACCACGGCTCCGGACAGGATTCGCAGCGACCATTTCCCCATCTTCACCAATATACTGGGATTTTGAACTGCTGGTCGACAATTCTGCAATGTAACACGCTGGGACACCCCTACTGAGAAGCGTTGGACAAATTCACTGGTGAGCTGTTCGCAGATATGTCGCGAAGCAAGCGAGCGGCAATTTCTTTGCTAAAACTGCCCGACCATTTTCCTACTCCTGACTTGAAATTGAAGAACCTCGGCGCAGCACGTAGGCGAGTGGAGCAGAAACTAATAAGAACAAAAAGAAATCCATCTCCGAAAATCGAATAAGACAGATAAACACTGCAATTCGTCGCCACACAAAAAATTAAGACGACATCAATGGGCCGCTTTCTGTAAGAGTTATCAACGTTTACGCCCTTGGTAAGGATATGGGCAGTAATAAATAGTCTTTCTAAGATCCGCTCACACAGGCCATTCGAAGCACTCGCTTTGAAACAAGGGATAAATTGGCAAACCCTTGCAGAGGATTTCGCAGACGTGTACACATCTGGCAGATCATCAGGAGTGGCGATTCCTCGGTCGCCCCAGTTTTTTCACACGATGAATACGCCATTCATCTTTCGAGAGCTGGATATGGCAGTTTGCAAATTAAGAAGACGCTGTGCCGTGGGTCCCGATTTCATCAGCAATTAAATGCTGGAAAATCTGCCATCTGAGCGAAAAAGGGTCCTTTTCGACATATTTATTCATGTCTGGAGCACGGAAGCGATCCCATTTGTTTGAAAGAAAGCATGGGTGGTGCCAGTCCTTGAGTCCGGAAAGGATCCTGCGAGCCTAGCATCATGTCGCCCGGTATCTCTTACATCATGCGTATCTAAGTTGATGGAAAGACTAATATGTACAAGATTAACTTCGTATTTTCAACAAGGAAGATGATGGCCATCGTGTATGACCGGATTTCGCCCACGATTGTATGACCGGATTTATCCCGGACAGTGTTTTGGACCTATTAGGCCACATCGAGAACCACCACGTCAGTGGACTCTCGACACTCGCCGTTTTCATGAACGTTGCCAAGGCATATGGTTGTGTGCTTCAGGCAGGCATCGTGGACGGGCTCCAAGCCATGGGTGTGTCGTGAAATACTCTTCGGTTCGTACGTGAATTTCTTAGAGACCGCTGTGTCCGTGCTAAGCTTGGAAATGTAACGAGCGAAGAGAGACGCGTTTCCCTCGGCGTCACACAAAGAAGCGTTTAATCCCCCTTGCTTTTTAACGTTGCCATGGCCAGCCTTCCTGACGCTCTGCACTTAGCTCTAAAAGCAGTTAACATATCCATCTACGGTGATGACATCTGCATGATACCAAGCATATGACATCTGCTTGGTACCAGCCCAAACGTTTGGCCCGGATACCACAGAGCGCTACTTCAATCATTAAGCGTCACTTGTTGACGCTTGGCCTATCTTTATCAGCGGAAAAATCCGCCTTCATGCTCTTCCCGGGAGCGCTACGGAAGTCAACAATTCTGCCGCTAAATGTTCGAGGCCACTCAATTCGTTGTGCAACAAGTGTCGTTTCCTGGGCATTACCATCGACAACAAGCTATTATGGCGACGTGCGGTTGATGGTATAGTAACTGTATCAGTGCAAAGGATCAACGCTCTTCGTCGCATGGCAAGGGTCTGTTGGGGCAACAGTCCTATGCCCATGCTTAAATTGAATGATTCGCTTATAACAAGCCGCATTCTTTTTCAGCTGCCCCTGATATTACCATCACCGAGCCAGTTCGAACGCCTAGAGGCCTAAACAGCGCCCTATGGACCCGCCATGGTCTTTTGTGGATGTTGCGTGTAACTTCAGCATACCCAATCTGCCAGCGAAGCGCACCATTCCAGCCGCGGAAGCGAAATGTCTTGCGCTGGACCACTTGAGCACCATGTACCGCAGCCACCTACCAGTGTACACCGACGGATCAGTGTGCACACAAACGGATAGCTGCGCAGCGGCTTTCCGCGTACCCTGCCTTGACGTGTCCTGGTCGGGCCGCCTGGATCGCTTGGTTTCGTCCACAATGGTAGAAAACGCTGCAGTCACGGCGGCTTTGTGAAAATTGCGATCTTCTGCACGAGATGTTTTAATGCTGACGGACTCCAAATCGGCGGTAAAAAGACTGCATCGTGGCCTACCTCGAGAAACGTTCACCAGGCGATCTCTGGCACTAATCACACATCTAAATGGCAAGAGCTTTAATATAAAGTTCCAGTGGATCCCATCCCACGTTGGAATTGAAGGCAATGAAAAGGCTGATGCCTTTGCATGTGAAGCACGTACATCTGTTCCAAAAGTAAGAACTTTCAAGACTTACCAGAACAACAAAGATGTGATACGCAACCATTTCAAGGCGATCTACAAGTTTCTACAGCAAGCATGAGTAATTCATGGACTTTCTCGTGAACAAGCGACGCTGTTGTACCGCATAAGAACCAGCTCCGCATACACCCCGGCCTGGTCATTCAATACTGGAAGATACGCTTCCCCGTTCTGTGGCTTCTGTGGTGACATCGGGGATATTGAACATTTCATTTGGCTTTGCCCACAGTTTGATGTGCAAAGAGGAGCGATGATCCGCACTTTGCAAAAAGGCTCTCATAGGCACCGGACAGTTGATGACGTCATTTTTTCTGAATGACCAGAGGCAACTAGGAGGAACGTGCAACGAATTTTGTTGGTCTTCCTGTGAGACACTAGGCTGTCTGACACGTGGTGACAATTTCCAAAATCAGGAGATGCTCAGGCGGAACAATTACCGGCCATGCAGGCCAAGCTAACCCCACCTGCTGCACCACCACCACCACCACCACTATGACGTGATGTTTCGAAAGAGCGTGGTACCCACTACACCATTGCAAGAAATTTTGTGGAATTTTTTGATGTTCTGGCTGCATGGTGACGATGATGGATTATGCCGGCAGACTTAGGCCCATAATCACAAACCAACCGCGTCCTCTCTTCACGTTTCTTCTACAATTCCTCCACTCTCTGTGCGTTATAAAGCGTTATAAAGCGCGAAAATGGTAACTGGGTGAAAGATAAAGAGAACACTGGCTCATATATGCTGGTCTTATTTGTTCATCAAGCGCAATAAAGGTATAAAACCAATAAAAAAATCTCCAGGAAAGTTTGAGATTGGTTTGTGAACACCGGCCTTAGTAATAGTTTGGAGTATTCGACGGCACAATCCTTAAGCAATTGACCATGTTGGACGCCTGGTTCTTCCCTCGCTGTTCTAAAACGCCTTATTACTCATACGAGCGCGACTTCTTTCCGGACATCAAGCCTGCCTAGGGTCACCGGCATGGCTTAGTGGTAGAACACTGGGTGAGCACGCAAACCTGGCTAGGGACATGAACCCTGCCTAGGGTCACCAGCATGGTTCAGTGATAGAACACTCGGTGGGCACGCAAGCCTGACTAGGGACATCAAGCTTGCCTATGGTCACCAGCATGGCTCAGTGGTAGAGCACTGTGTGAATATGCGGGAGACCTGGATTTGAATGTTTTTGTGTGTTTGTCTGTTTATTACTTTTGTTTTTTTTATTTCACGCGATAGTGGCTAGAAACACGGACGTTGGCGCCGCCTGCTAAAATCTACAGTGCAGGCACCCTTGTTGTCATCTCATAAGAACTTCGACTGTAAGAAAAGGCCCCCACCTCCCCAAATGGAATCGTGAGAAAATTCGAATGTACAGCGTAGCGTCTGTAATGGTGCTTCGCGCGTGAGAACACAGCGTTAGAATAATATTGTTCTCTTTTTTTCTTACACCATGCAACCAATAGAGCAATTTGCCGCACGAGTCGTTTTTTTGTCGCGTAAAACGCGGTGCGCATTTTCAGCTTTAGCAGCTAGCGTGCATGGTGTAAAATACTATAAAGCATTCTGAACAAACAACCTTCTCGGCTTGACGTTGGCGTTTTACAGCCGCATCTAGAGCACCCATTTCCGGACGTTCTTGAGAGGCGCCTTCACAGCGAACGGTCGAGAGAGTGGCGTGAGCGGACGGGAAAGTGGGGTGCAGGGTGAAGAGTGAGCAAACGGCGTGGGATATGGTTGGGGGATTCGCTCGCAGGATTTCAAGCTGGACGGTTGTGCCCTCGCGATCTCCGACTTCAGCGTAGCTCCCGCCGACTGGTTCGCCCTCCGCGGTCTCCTGATGCCGTGTAGCTCTCGCATTGTGGCACCCCGCCCTTGGACTGCTTCGACCGGATCCCCACTTTCCTATCTCCTTCTTTTTCCTCTCGTTGGCTGTCTTCTTCTGCTTCTACTTTCCTTCTATTCTTTTTATCCCTCCTCCCCCCCACCCCTATAAGGCACTGCGCCGTGTCGCCTGAAGGCAGACAGAAATTAGGTGCCTTTTTCCTCTTCATTGTAACCACTACCATATGGTTGGGGCTCCGGTTGATAGGGATGAATACGCCCGCAGCTGTTGCTATGGGAGAGGGCTGTGGGCGGATGCCGATGGATGCCTGACATAGCCCGACTAAGAATGCATACGCATTCTGTGCAAATGTATACGCATTAATAAAACGCAGCCTATTCATGGTGTCATGGATGATGAGTGGGGCGAGGGGTGTGTCCATTCGCCCATTTGTCCAATCATCCATGCATCCGTGTGCTCGCCCGTTCTCTCCATCCGTCGGTGCTTCTGTCTGTTCATCCATTTACTTCGTCTATCCGTGCGTCTGTCCCTTTGTCTGTTCGTCCAAGCTTCCGTTCGTTCGTCCATCTGTTCGTCCCTCCTCCCGTTCCTGCGTGAGTCCGGCCATTCTTCTTACTATACGCTCACGCCTCCATCCCTCCGTCCATGGGTCTGTGCATCCGTCTATGCTTGTGTCCGTTCGTTCATCTGCCAATCCGTCCATGCTTCCGTCGGCCCGTCCTGGCGCCCAACAATTCTTTTATTTTTTCATCTCTGCGTCCGTTCTGCTGTCCGTCCATGCTTCCATCCGTTTGTCCGTCCATTCATCCTTGCGTCCATCCATGCGTTAGTCAATCCATGCCTCCGTGCATCTGCCTGTCTGTCTGTCTGTCTGTCTGTCTGTCTGTCTGTCTCTCTGTCTGTCTGTCTTTCTGTCCGCCTGTCTGTCTGTCTGTCTGCCTGCCTGGCTGCCTTCCGGCCTGCCTGTTCATCCGTCCGTCATTCCGTCCGTCCGTCCATCTGTCTGTCTATCACTCACACTAGCGCCACCTACAGAGTGAGTCATACAACTAGGTGGTTACGAACTAGTCACAAGAGAAATGCATGTGCAGACCCACGGCTTTAGGAGCTTCATCCGTAAACAAATGGCAGCATATCCACGGAGTGAATGATGGAGAGTGGGGCGAAGCATTCGTCCGTCCATTCGTTCTTGCTTCCGTCCGTCCATGCATCCATCTGTGTGATTGTCCATGCGTCAATCTGCCCGTTCGTGCGTGCGTCTGTTGATGCGTTCGTCCCTGCGTTCGTCCATGCATCCGCCCCTGCGTTCGTTCATGTGTCCAACCATGCATCTCTCCGTGTGTCCGTTCGTCCATCTATTCAACATTCCAAGAACCATCATCTCGCATCTTTTCATCATAGATTCCCTATCGAATCGTCATTTCCTATCGAATCGTCAGCAATACACAACAGTTAACAATTTGTCTTCTTACCTATCTGACGTTTCTTCAGGTGTACCACAGGGCAGTGTACTCGCGCCATTACTTTTCCTCATATTCATCAATGATCTTCCGCAACATGTCTCTTCTTGCATCAGGGTGTTCGCTGACGACTGCATTATTTACCGTCCAATCAAGAACAGTGAAGATCACCTGTCACTCCAAAACGACCTCGACGTAATAATTGGTTGGTGTAGTGCATGGCTGATGACACTAAATGTCTCAAAATGCAAAGTAATGTCGTTCACACGTAAACCTAGCATATCCGAATTCTCTTACAGTATTAATCATTCCATTATATCGACTGCAACACAATATCGGTACTTGGGCGTAATACTGACACCTAATCTATCCTGGTCCGACCACATTACGGCAATCTCTGCCAGCGCCTGGAAACCACTAGGTTTCTTGAGACGTAACTTGAAAGCTGCACCATCAGGCATTCGCAAATTATTTTACTTGACACTGGTTCACCCTCAACTAGAATATGCCTGTTCGATTTGGTCTCCCCATCAAAAATACTTAATTGACTCATTGGAAAGAATCCAGAATAGAGCAAGCCGCTTCATTGCCAATAACTACAGTCCGCATTTTAGTATATCACAAATCAAACAGGAACTTTCACTCCCACTCTTGAACATTCGTCGCGACATTGCCCTGCTGTCATTCTTTCATAAAATTACCCATTCTTCCTGAATCACCGTTACTGGTCTGCAAAAACCATATCTCACTTCACGTAGACTACACGATCATCTTATCTATTCCCGTGTATACGGCTCAACAAACGCGTTCAATCAGTCCGCACTTCCACGTGCTATCCGTCTGTGGAACAGTTTGCCTGACGACATTGCATCCCAGACAAACTTTGACACATTCCGTCATATCTTATCAAGCCACTTCACATGCCTCAGCAAGTAGATGCCGTATCATAATTCATTGGTCCGTATTGGTTCATTTTTGTGATTGTCACATTCATGTGCGCGAGGATTCTGCCTTGTGGCCGCTGCATGCGCAGGAAATACAGTGTTTCGCCCACGGTTACTATGCGTTTATCTTTTGTACATGTTGAACTTTTGTACATGTTGGTGCTTTTTGTCTGACTTATTATTTTCCAATTGTTTCTTTTGTATTTGTTTTAGTTTGAGATGTATATAAGTATTGCGCCCCTTACTCAATTGTTTCTTTTGTACTTTTTTTTTCATTTTGAGGTGTCTATATGTATTCCCCCCTTGCTCAATTGTCTGTCTTGTATTTTTTTCCAGTTTATTTGTATATATGTATAGCCCCCCTTACTCAATGCCCCTCATGGGGCCTGTAAGGTACTTTGAAATAAATAAATAAAGAAATATAGAAGCATCACTATCCAGCGGACATTCCACGGACTAAATGAGAGGTGGCACACGCACACTTTTTTACGGCTTGCGCTTCGGGTCTACTTCCCACCTCTAACCACCTCGAGTTCAGCATATACACTAGTTCACTGGCCCCGCCGCGGTGGTCTAGTGGCTAAGGTACTCGGCTGCTGACCCGCAGGGCGCGGGTTCAAATCCTGGCTGCGGCGGCTGCATTTCCGATGGAGGCGGAAATGTTGTAGGCCCGTGTGCTCAGATTTGGGTGTACGTTAAAGAACCCCAGGTGGTCTAAATTTCCGGAGCCCTCCACTACGGCGTCTCTCATAATCATATAGTGGTTTTGGGACGTTAAACCCCACATATCAATCAATCAAACACTAGTTCACTATATTTATGGCACTGCGGCCCAACGCTCGCTAAATCTTTCTGAAACCTAGGAGGTTACGCCCAGCGATTATAACGTAGCAACACTTTCTTGTCTTCTGTGCGTTGTTGAACAATAAAAAATTCGCAGCGTGCGCGTTAACTAAAAGCTGAATTCACCTGTCCCTTATTCCCCCTTAGCAGCCATTGACATGTACATTGAGCCCTACCTTTTATTGTTCAATGACGCACAGAAGAAATATCTCACCGGCACCTGCTTTGGAGGTCAAAATGTATACTGGTTACACACTACGGCTTTGACTACGGCTACGAGGGACGAACAGGCGCCATATAAGGAGATTGGAAGTGCTGTGTGTTACATTCTGTCTATGTTCTCTTGTTTGTACACGCCACTGAAGTGATTTTGTTACACCAGGCAGTTGTACTCACCTGAATTGTTGTTGCCAGTTTGCATTAAACTTCCCTGTTTCACCCCTAAAACGTTAGAAATGTCGGTCACATCTACTCGCATCAACATGAAAATGTGAGCACCTGTCACTGCAGGTTAATTTTCATGAGTCAGCAATGGCAGGAACGCCGCTGGCGTGGATGGCTGGAGGAGATTGGGCGTGGAAGCGAACGTAGGCTAGTGGACGCTGCCTGCGTTGGCGTTGTGAGGCGAGGAGGGGGAGGGCGTAAGAGAAGGGGAGGGGCACGCAGGTTCAGTATGGGTGGTGACGTCACACAACGGATAGATCTCGACCATTACGTGCTTTGCATCTAAGGAGCTCTAGGAACGGAAGGCATTTAGACCCGCGACCACTGTGAAGCAGTCGAGTATTCTAGCTCAGAGCAATGCCGGTGCTTGGAACTCCTTCGCAATAAACCCCTGTAAAAGTTTCATGTCGGGCTAACAATAGTGCTAACACATTTATTATTGCGTCCTAGTAGATATAAATAACCAACGAAGCATCACGCAATGTGAATTGCGATATGAGTCCGTCGTTAATTCATTTTAACACATTAAAAAGGCTAACCCATAATTATTTATTCTCATCAGCCACAGCACAAAGCGCACATAATACGTTAGAGATTTGTAGTGGGTGTGGTGCCTCTCCGCAGAATGACCAATAATTGCACAGTAGATGCCTTCGTAGCTTACGAAAATTACTATCAGTTATGCAGTGGTGGGTGCCTTGATGCTTTGCTTGTATTAGTTAACCCTGGTAAGTATACGAGGGGCTCCAGAAAGGCCGCTTTTCCAGTGTTAACTGTGACTGAGCTGTGTATTCCATGCGGACCTGGATATTTTTTGTTCGGTACGAAATAGTGTTTTCTTAACCGTTTGTGTGTTACTTGTTTTAGTCTTGAAATAATGCGTACGACTTTCTCTCGAGCGCTGCATAAGAGTATCGACGTGCAAATAAATAAAAACGTGTACTGAATGTGAAAGTAAAATCTCATTTTTCTATGCAGCAGTGCGCACGGGTCCCGAAGCGAGAAAGACTGAATATTGCAGCATTAATTTGCATACTTTACACCGGCACAGTCTTAGCAAATATCGCAATAATTAAATTTTATCTACTTATGCAGTGAGCTCGATTTTATCAGGCACGTGCATGGCCAGATTGTTTTTTTATCACTATTACTTCAAAGATTAAAGTTTAAGGAAAAGTCGACCAGCCGTGATATTTGGACGTGTAACAGCACTCGTGATTTTGCAAGCGAAGTACGGCCATATGTTTTTGCTTAGAGGTTGGAGCTTGGAGATCACCTTCTTTTACGTAAGAAGAAAAGCTCCTGTCATCGTGTTCGAGTTCTTGCAGGCTTCATTTACTTTGCATTTCTTTATGAACGTTGTTTCAGATGTAATTTTTAGGAGAGACAGATATAATTGATACATCATTTCAGCACGTGTACAAGCACTGCTGTTGAATAGCACACGAAAACAGGCAGACAAATTAATAACGAACATTATAGTACCAAATGACAGCGAATGAATGCTGAATTCAACTGCAACATGGAAAGGGGTATTGTGACATTTTTAGGAGCCTAACGATGGACGCAGCATTCAAAGGCTCTTTTGAATTTTCCCGTATAATCTTTGATTAAATCAACCTTGTGTTCTATGCAAAATCAAGATAACTTTGCTCATTTAGAAAATTCGCTAACGAGATAGCAGGCACAAGTCAACTTCCTCTTTTAATGCTACTCGCAGCGTTCTAGTTCTTGAAGCGAATTGCTAGGTACGTCCACCACTACATAACCAAATTATTCCATTTATGACTTCTGGCAAGAGCCAGCGTCTCTATAATAGTTGCGTTTTCACCACGTTGTTCAATTCAGAGGACATGCCCTGACGCGGCTGTTTAAAAACTCTTATTACAAGAATGGCGGGTTAAGAATAAGCACCATCCGCTGACCAGACGGAGCTGCGTTGCGGGCACTAGCCCGACCTAAGTTCGCCGACATTGGCCGTTAGGGGCACGCAGAAAACAGAGGCGCTCATGCGTCAACGCGTGTATTCCTTCTGCAATTCGCCCGCTCACGCGGGCAGGGAGACACGTTCATCACGTTCCATTTTCACTGACCTCAACCTAGTATTGCGTTTTTGTCTCCGCCAAGCAATGCGTTCTGGCGCTGCAGTCACGCTGGAAAGCTCGATTGCACGGTGGCTATAGACTAGGTGGTAATGCACCTTCAGCGAATGGCGCAGGAGATGATATTTGACAAAGAAGGAAACAGAGACAAGCGCTTGTCTTTGTGCCTTTTCCTGCCCGTTATCGGCGTCTGAGCTGTTTGATGAAGCTGTTCATCACATATATTTTGGGAATCCGAACTACTCAAGCCCTGGATACCGGTAAGAAATGTTCGTTGTATCTTTTACAGGGTGGAAGCTCGAGTAGAAGATACGGAGTAGTTTTGTGCACACATAATAATATCACCTAGACATGGAAAACAAAAATGCAGGTCTGAAAATAAATATGCACAACGCTAAAGCAGCGTGTAGGAATCTCGGCAGAAAACAGCCCTTTGCGATAGGTGTAGAGACGCTGGAAGGTTGAAGGAATATGTCTCCTTAAGATGACTACAACCGCAGAGCCGAGCCAGGAGAGTGAAATAACTAGAACAATAACGATGGGGTGGATGACAATCGGCAAGCATTCTGGAATCACGAACGGTAATCTGCCCCTAACCCTCAAGAGGAAGGTATATAACAGCTGCATTTGCCAATAATTACCTACGGAGCGGAAGCCTGGAGGCATACACAGAGGGTTCAGCTTAAAGTGATGACGATGCAGCTAGAGATGGTAAAGAAAATTATAAATGTATCCTTAAGAGACAAGAAGAGAGCAGAGTGGATCATGGAACAAACTGGGGTGAAAGATATTTTAGTTGAAATCAAGAAGAAAATTGGCGAATTCCACGTACAGTGGAATGCGACGATATGCGAAGCATGAATGAGGAATGTTGATATGTCACTTTAAAATCAGCACAAAGTTACGAGGCGGAAGCAAATTCGCCGTACACTACTTTTACTTCCGTGTCTTGATTCTCACGTTTGAACGTGTCATTTACCTTCGTCATCTGTTCACGTCACCTGATACCAAATTTGGTATACGTAGATCTAGCGAAACAGCCGCGAGCATGCAATAAGTGCAGCACGTAGTCCAGTTTTGCATGACACGCATGCCATGATTATCATGTTTGGACGTGTTATTTATATTCGTCGTCCATTCACGTCACGTAATACCAAACTTGGTATACGGGGAACAGCCGCGATCATGCTATGAGCGTAGCATGCATGTAGTCATGTTTCACATAACACGGATATCATTATTATCAAGTTCGGACGGGTAATTTGTCTTTGTTGTCTATTCATAACATGCAATACTGAATTAGGTTTATGTGGAGCTAGCGAAACAGCCGCAAGCGCATCTTGAGCGTGACATGTAGTCATGTTGATGTTACAGGACACACATATCATGATTATCATATTTGGACGTGTCATTTACATATGTCTTCTGTTCGAGTCACGTATTACCGAATTTGGTACATCTGAAGCTAGCAGACTGCCGCGAGCGCTGCATGAGCGTAGAATGTATTTGTTGTTTCGTGACACGCATCTCATGACAATCATGTTTGCACCAGTCACATACCTTTGTCATTCATTCAAGTCGCCTAACACCAAATTTTAAATATGTCAAGCTAGCGAAACAAGTGCGAGGGCACCATTAGTATGCCATGTAGTCATGTTGTTACATGACACGCATGTCATGATTTTCATGTTAGGGTCTGTCATTTGCGTTCGCCATGCAGCTATGTCATTCCGTATGAGTTTTGCAACATGCAGTGTGAATGAAACCACGGCAAGAGCAGCAAGACCATAAAATGTAAATCATGAAAATCATGACATACATTTCATGATAGACATGTTATGACTAATCAGTTATGATCGTAATACAGTCATGTTATGTCTCACCAACTTTGGTATTGATAACAATAACAAAACGACCAGAATAGAATAAAGTCGTTGGCAGATAGATAGATAGATAGATAGATAGATAGATAGATAGATAGATAGATAGATAGATAGATAGATAGATAGATAGATAGATAGATAGATAGATAGATAGATAGATAGATAGATAGATAGGTACGCTCAAAGTCGCCACAGTTCGCCAAGAAGTGCTTCGCATTTAAAATGAACATGGGCCGGGCACGTCGCCCGTAGGCAGGACAACCGCTGGTGATCAAGGATGACTTAATGGATTCCCAGAGAAGGCAAACACACGAAGGGGTGAAAGAAAGTTTGGTGGGCGGCTGAGATTTAAAATATGGCAGCATATCCATGGGGTGAATGATAGAGAGTGGGGCGAAGCACCCGTTCGTCCATTCCTTCTTGCTTCCCTCGGTCCATGCGTCCGTCTGTGTGACCGTCCATGCGTATATCTGCCCGTCTGTGCGTGCGTCTGTCCGTACGTCCGCATGCTCATCCGTGCGTCCGTCCCTGCATTCGTCCATGCATCCACCCCTGCGTCCGTCCATGCGTCCATCCGTCCGCGCAGTCATTCATGCATCCGTCCATGCATCTGTCTGTGTGTCCATTCACCCATCAAGTCAACACTCCAAGTACCACCATCTCGCATCATTTCATCATATATGCGTCCATCTGTGTGACCGTCCATGCGTCCATCCACCCGTCTGTGCGTGCGTCTGTTCATGCGTCCGTCCCTTCGTTCGTCCATGCATCCGCCCCTGCGTCCGTTCTTGCGTTCATTCGTCCGTGCAGCCATTCATGCATCCGTCCATGCATCTGTCTGTGTGTCCGTTCGTCCATCTAGTCAACACGGCAAGAACCACCATCTCGCATGTTTTCATCATATATTGCCCATATAGAAGCACCGCCATCCAGCGGACATTCCGAGGACCAAACGAGAGGTTGCACACGCACACATTCTTATGGCTTGCGCTTCGTGTCTACTTCCCACTTTTAACGACCTCGAGTTTATGGTATATACTAGTTCACTCTATTCATGGCACTGCGGCCCAACGCTAACTAAAGCTTTCCAAAACCACAGAGGTCACGCCCAGCGAGTATAACGTAGCAACCCTTTCTTGTTAGATAGTGCTCAATGTACATGCCAATAGCTGCTAATGGGGAATGAGAGGCACGAGAATTTGGCTTTTATTTCACGCGCACACGGTGAATTTGTTATTGTTCAACAACGCCCAGGTAAAATCTCCCACCGGCACCACCTTGCAGGTCAAAGCGTAAGACATGTTACGTACTACGACGAGGCACGGACGGGTGCCGCTAAGATCAATGTCCTTTCGGCTGAGATCAAAGTACGAGCAAGCCATTTCTCCGTGCGAGTCACACAGCCGGACCCGGGGCCACGACACGCTGACGTTGACCCACCGGTTCCATTCAAGGAAAAAGGAAGCAACCTGTGGCAGATTAGTCGTGCCCTACCGCTAGCTGCCACCGCTCCCTGGACTCAGGCCTCCCGGCCAGAGCCCCGTTCACCCCCATGCCAGGCATCGCAAGGTTTCCGGACGCCGTCTGCTGCCCCAAAAGCCTTCTGCCCTGGTTCCACCTGATCCTGAGTGGTCTCTGAGCCGCCCTCTGCACGAGAGTGCGGAGAAATCTGCACACTACCAGACCAACAAGTCGCCCCCCACCTAGTCTCACCGGCTGAGCGCCCGCGAGACCAGCGGACACGCCCCCTTCAGACTTGGCAAGCCCAAGCGCCCTCCCGGTGAGGGCGAACTGTTTTCTGTTCACCACCTCCGATGGGGACGTGTCTATTGACGCCCTTATAGATGCAGTTGAAGAGACAGCCGGACCTGACATTGTGTTAGTCTTGCAGCACATGGGGGGCGCGAAGTTCGTTGTGTGTACTCGAAACGCAAGTCAGGCCACAAAGCTAATGGTCGCAGAGGGCTTCAAGGTTAACCGGGAGCACGTTACAGTAGTATCGGTAGGACCCCCAGTTATGTTTGTTAACGTACACCGCTTTCCGGCATATATACCAGGCGAGGTCTTGATTAACACTCTTTCACAGTATGGCAAGATAACAAGTGTTTCCTTTGCATCAGTTCCTAACCGACAAAACAAGCTTAATGGTGTGATAGTAGTGCGCATGGAAATGAGTAGGCCAGTCCCAAACTTCACAACCATCGCGGGGCACCGTGTCATGTGGGAATACCACGGTATGCGCAGAGAGCGCGCCAGGTATAACGTACCGGGGCACATGGCCCGGCGTGCGCAGCCGCTAATTGCAAGATATGTGGTGTATTTGGGCATGACACCGAAGGGTGTGTTGAAGAGTGTAAGAGATGCGGCGGGCGGCACGGCACACGCGAGTGTTTTCGCAAACGCTCGTACCTCGCGGCAGTGCACGGCCTTCCACCCGACACGTGCCCAGTTCCTACCAACAACCACACCAGCACCTCTCGCCCGCCTACCGGGACTGAACCGACATCAGGGCTTTAGGTCCTAAGACCCCGGACTCGGCCCCACACGACAACGAATGTCCCGGACCTCTGGCAGTTCTAAGAACCTCGAGGGATGGAAGACGCCCGCACCGTAACAGCGACCCCCGCTCCCTTGAACGCAGGCTCCGACGTGGGGGACGACACGAAAAATACTAGTTCAGATTGTGACCTGGACGAGTCAAGTGGCCATGAATCCGGCTCTCCGGAATCCACCCGCAACTGCTGGGATTTTTCGCAACCTGCAAGTGAGGAACAAGAAGTGCCAACACAGGCGCAGAGTCCCGAGAACGACGAGCCTGCATTCTCTGGATTTGACGAGATTATTTTCCCGCCACTTCCACATCGATGGCGCTTTCCCCGAACCCGGAGGAGGTGCCCATCGTAAGTTGTGGCCGCTACGTCCTGCCGGACACTGACCATTTAAGCAAGGACCCGTGCACCGCCATCGAGATGCAGACTACCGTCTTAGCCCCGACCGATAGGCGCGAGCGCTCGAGATCAAGGTCCCCTTTAAGTGGCGAGGACGAGTCACCTGGCGTGGCGTCGAGCATCCCCGCGAACCTTGAAAACAAGCCTCGGCGCTCTAAAGCACCCCTCTGTTCCAGCGACAGCGATGCGCCTCCCATTGAGAAGTCACAGAAATTGAACGCGCCCAGGACAGTGAATGGGCACTCGCCCTGAAGCGCAAGCGAAAAAAATAGGCTCTTCGCCAAAGCATCCTCCGTTTCTTTTGTTCTCTGTGTTTGCTTCAAGGCGAACACAAGAGCGGGCACCGCGACATGGAAACACTGTCCTCCCCCCTTCCCCCCTCCGCCTCCTCGCTCATGCTTCGCTCTTTCTAACATGACGCCACACCCACGTCCCACATGCTTGTTTCTGCTATCAATGGTGGCCGCGCCGCCTACTCCCTTTTCCCCTCTGCTCCTTTTGCCAACCGAAACCACGGCAATGGTTTTTGTTTATGTTTATCTGTTGCACAGCTGCCTGCTGCGCTTGCGACTAATTTGCACCACGGCTCCTATGACACTTCCCTTAAACCACGGAAGGCTTTTGAGCCCAACTAGCAACCGCGCCGCCCGCACCTTTACGCTCGGCTCCTTCGAGCGTGCCGCCCCGACCGAAGTGGTTGCCCCCCAGACCCTCCTCCACCCCAAGTCCTCTCCCCACGCACACTAGAGCAGATTATGTCAACCTTCAAGTTCGCCACCTGGAACGCCACCTGGAACCCTCAAGTTCGCCACCTGGCAGGTTTCGTGACAAATCGAAACAGTGAGACATTCTGACCTTCGGCCGAGCACAGGGTATCGATGGGCTCTTTTTACAAGAGACTAACTTCCGGTCGCCGTTAGAGATCTCAACCTTCAGACGCGAGTTCCAGGTGGACGCCTTCTTCTCCCTAACTAAATCAAGGGCCTGTGGAGTGGGAGTGGTCTTTACTACGCGACGCTTCCGCCAAAAGGCGTTCTGCATCTTCGGTGCTGACGGCAGGTCGCTCATGTTGGACCTCTACATCAGCGAAAGATGGATTCGGTTCGTTAACGTGTACGCCCCCGCTACTCGGAAGAACACAAACACCTTCTTCCAGCAGCTGCACGACCTGCTTTCGGAACCCGTCCCGCACGTCCTGCTGGGGGACTTTAACTATGTCGTGGACTCACAGTGCGACGTCAGGGGACCGGGCCGAGGAGGTCCACGTACTATTCTAGGGAGCTCGTGAAGACTCTCCGACACCTTCGGTTATCCGACGCGTGGCAGATCGCGCACGGCGACCTTTTTGTCCCAACTCGAGCCTCTCACCTCAAAGATCGGACGTATCTCCCCGACTTACTCCTGCCCTCGCTCGTGGCGTGTGAGGTCCTCCCCCCCCCCCCCGGCAGACCTAGCGGGTCGATCAGATCACCCCCCCCCTTGTCACTACGCTTAGCGGCTCCCCTGGACTCCTAACTGATGACCATGGGTGGCGAGGGGACCCAGCGCTCCTGCAAGACGATGATAGCATCGAGTGCATTAGGGCGCGGCTGCGGGCCTCCGTGCCGAACGCCCGGACCTAACCCTACGCTCGTGGGACACCCTGAAAGCGGAGTGGAAGGGATCCTTCAAGACGAAGGCAAGGCCAAGGCCAAGAAGCGCCGCATAACCGCTAAACTGAATGACATCCTACGCAGAATACGCATCGTCAGGGGGGCGGAAACGCTGACGACATGCATGCGCGACTATATGAACACCCTGGAGGTCGAGTATGCCCGGCTGCTTCAACTGCACGCGCGCAGACCACCTTGGGAGCGGGGCGCACCCATTAACCACCTCGGAGCGCACTCCAGTGACACAACTGGGAATGACAGCATACAAATTACCCTAGTGAAAAGCCCGGACGATACATTCGCAACTGAACCAGAGGGAATCCGCGATGTCTTCTGTGAGTACTTCCCGGCCCTTTTTTGGGACGCCGACAGCGACGGAGAAACTGGCGGAGAAGACTAGAGAGGTCTGCCAGCACCTCCCAGGGCTGGGAAGAGAGGAGGTTCCGTTACTGAGCACGCAAGTGTCTGCAGACGAGTTTAGGGGCGCAATAACAAGTATGCCACCGAACTAGGCTCCCGGCACTGATGGCCTTACAGCCAACTTTTACGCCACTTTTTTCGACGATCTAGAGAGAGTGCTTGTCGCACTGTTGAACATGGTGGGTACGAAGCAACTGAAACCCGCATCCTTTTGAGAGGGGAGGATTGTCCTCCTACTGAAAAAGGGAGCCCTGCAGGAGGAGCTGTCGGCGTGGCGCCCTATAACTCTGTTGAACGTGGACTATAAAATGGTTGCTTCCATCCTTAACAGTCTTAAGCTTCTCTAGCCATCCATCGTCGCTCCCTGGTAGTCCTGTGCGGTTCCAGGTCGCTCCATGTTCGCCAACCTTACCATAGCAATGGATGCCTTCGAATAAAGGTCTGCCAAGTCCCTGTCCGGAACCTTTGTCTCCTTGGACCAGGCAAAGGCGTTTGACCGGGTGCGCCAAGGATACGTGATCGAGGTGCTCCGCCAATTCGGCTTCCCGACATGTTTCGTAGACACCATCGCCCTCCTGTACAGCAACCTCACATGCCACGTAGTAGTAACCGGCACCCCGACGAGTAACTTTGTATACGAGAGATGGATCCGCCAAGGGTGCCCGCTAGGGCCCTCCCTCTTCGTACTCTCGCTTGAGCCGTTGCTGGTGAACATCGACCGGAACACGCACGTCAGAGGCTTTCCGCTAATGGGGGAACCCAACATTAAGGTCCTCGCTTACGCTGAAGATGTATCCCTGTTTGTCGGAAACCCGGCAAGCCTGCAAGATTTTTGGCGAACATTCACACACTATGCTAACGTCTCAGGCGCCGCCTTGAACATGAGAAAGAGCAAGGCCTTACCATTTGGAACATTCCCTCGCGGCGCTCTGGGAGAGTTGGAAAGGGTTGACGCCGTCAAGGTGCTCGGCATATACTTTTGCTGCGGTTGCGTCGCCGACCTAACCTGGAAACGAGTGCTCGAACGGAAACAGGATGCAATAGCACGCCTCCAACCGAAGGAGCTCACGCTTCGTGAGAGGGCCGTAGCCGCAATGACAAGTATCTGCGCCTTTCTCTTTTATGTAAGCCGAATAGGAGTGATGCCTACGAAGACTGTGACGCAATTGACAAGTATGATCGGTGCCAACCTGTGGGACGGCAAACCCGCGCCTTTACGTCGAACCCTCCTGCAACTCCAAGCTTCAGAGGGCGGCCACGGGCTCACGCATGTCCTGACGGCGAGCAAAGTGGTCGCCTTGAAGACCGCAAGGGCCTGGTTTCGCGCATCTGATTACGTGGGGAGCCCCCTAATGCGTTACTGGTGCAGTACAAACGCATCGCTCCTGAATGTCGACCGGCCGCTCGCCTCACTCGCCGAGACTCCCTCTGCGTTCTATATGGCAGCCGCAAACACCGTGTACATGCTAGAAAAGGAGCCCGATACGTGCGACGTAGATGAGACCCCACCTGCTCGCATTGTGGAAGAAATCGTCAGCAACCAGATAACCCCCGAGAAGAGGCGATGGTCGCGGAACTGGAAGCGGAAAGGCAAAACAAATGGGCGTGCCATACCTTGGTCTACCCAAGACTTTGCATGGAGGAAAAAGTGGGACGTCCTCACAACCCGCCAGCACCTCCACAAGTTTGGCATCAAGCCTATACCCCGCTGTCCCAATTGCCGCGCGGATGAGACCCTGGCGCATGCCTTATTTGAGTGCCCAGCGGTCAAACCGGTTTGGCGCCTGACTGCGAGGGATTTTAAAAGCCGTCCTCCCCCAGCCCTGAACAGAAACAAAGGCGCCTTTGCAAAGTTAGTGGCCCTCTGCACCATATTCATGGTCTGGAAGCGACGTTGCTTCGCTGAGGTTAGCCGCTCTTCGGTCAGAGCGGCCTTCCCGACCGTAGCTCGTATCCGCCACATGGTGTGGCGGCACCTCGCACATGAAATTGAAGCCAGCAGCGAGGAAATGTTTCTCTACCGCTGGCATACGAGGTTTTTTCTCCCGCAAAAAGGCAAGGTATACGCCTGCCGATAAGCCCTTTTTAAGCGCATGCCAGTCACTGCGTCCCACTGTTTCCTGAGCGGCAAACGGAAAGTGCCAATGCCCAACCCCTCCTGTCAATTGTGTAATGATGTGTCTCGAATCTGTTCCCAGTACGGATTAACCCCTTAGTTCTCTTGAGCCAGAACAGCGGCGACCATTATCGCACCCTTTTTTCGCCCGTAAACGGAACTGGGCTCTTTTGCGCGCGGGATGTCCAGCACTCTTGTAACCTTTGTATAACGAGTGCTTGAATGATCGCACTTCTGTTGCAGTGTACAATCTAAACGTGTTTTTTGTTTATCGGTGTGTTTACTGCGTGTGTCCGAGATAAGTGTCGGAGAAGAGTTATGTATTTGATTACTTGTCAGAAGTGCAATAAACTTCTCTCTGTTTCGCAGCTACAACGTGGCAACGGAAAGCGCGTGCACCACAGAGTTTCTTTTTATACACTAGAAGGAACTCTTGTGCTAATGTCTATGAGAGCTGCAACGCACGGCGCTTCAGCGAACATGGGAATGATGGGTAGTACACACATTTGTCTCATCTTGGTACTTCTGGCATGCTTTGTGCTCCGTGTGTGTTTGTATGGCTTGGAGCTGTTTTCTCACGAAACAAAAATCAGTAAATTTTCAGCGGTTGCGCTTCACTACCTTATTCTTTTAGACTTACGTTTCCAAATCGGGTCGTGAAGTTCAAAAAGATTGAACCTTTCTTTCAAAACAAAACCACAAACCACAAGTACCACAAGCAAAACCACAAGCCGCAAGTACAATTCACCGTCCGGAAGTACGAAGACTAGGCAGATGTTTGTACTACCCATCGTCTCCGTGGTGGCTGAACGGTAGCAGTGACAGAGTCCCCTCTAGATAATTTTATGAAACTCTATAACGTGCACAACTGGATTGATTGGGAGATCATGGGAGAGGCCTTTGCCCTGAGGTGGGCGTAGTCAGGCTAATAATAATAATAATAATAATAATAATAATAATAATAATAATAATAATAATAATAATAATAATAATAATAAAAAGAAGAAGAACGACGAAGTCGGGATATTACGTTCCAGACCTATGATATGACCATGAGAGAAGCCTAGTGAAAGGCTTCAGAAATTTCACACTTGAGGTGCTTTAAGTGCACTGAGATCGCCCTGTACACAGGCCGCTACCAATCGACCTCAATGGAAATGCGACCGCTCTGACCGGGATCAAATCCGTGACCTCCTGGTCAGGAAAGTTGCACCGTAACCCGTGCCCCACCATGGTGGATTGTACACGAGTCATCTTTGCTGGGTAAACAGCAATGCAACTTTGAATGTATCAATTCAAACTAGATGTACGAGCGATCAAGCCATAATTTCTCGTCATAAGCCTTACTGAAAAAGCGATAAAAAAGGCAGTCTTGTTCGTCTGAAATATCGAAGGCAAGTATTTAACCGGAAGCTCATTAAGGCAGTCGTTACGTATGCCGGCTATCGGAAAAATATCTTCATCGTAAATTGATATGTGTCGCACAAATTGGGTAAACATTTCTGCTCCACACTAGACCACTAAATATGAAAAAAGCAATAGCTAGCGCTGCCAAACGATGCCAGGGAGCCAAAGACCTAGAATGCGTACAACAAGAGAATGCAATGGAACGAAAAACGCAACGGTGGCTGCGAGATGCCGAAGTTATGGAATGCCTCCACCAATGACGTTCCCGTATATTCATGGGAGGTGCGCCACTTGCTTTTTGCGCGAGGTTCTGTCGCGCGTTACTGGACACTCGTGTCGTTTCTGTGACTATCTGGTGGCATGAGAATATCCCTGATTGCGAAGCAGACGACAATTACCAAAGGTACAGCAGCAGCCTGTCAGCGTGCTCCAACAAACCTCGCGTTTGCATTGCCGGGCAAACCCACCACACGGTCACTGGAGGTTTTGCTGTTGTTTCTCTTGGAAACAGCATCTTGAACAGATGAGTACCATTTCTTCTTCATATTTAAGAATTATTTTGAATTATTCCGAAAAAACAGCCAGAATGGCATGTATTAACTTCTTTTGGTGACGTTAATAAAAAAGTAATGAAGGTGATGGCAGTATGGCAAAGCAAATGGGACAATTTTGAACATGCATGTTAAAATATTTCCTACTGCTTTAGCTTGTCCGATCTCTGGTGGCCTCTGTAAAGCGGATGATGCAGAAGAGAGTTTCACGCCAGCTTAAGCTGTGACTGTGGTGAACGTGTAACGCATACCTGGTGTTTTTTACTTCAACGTCTCCATGGGAATATAAAAATAATAAAAACAAGCAGTCTCCACGAAAATTCGAACCGACCAAGCACCTTCTTCAGTCAAAACACGTGAATATTTGATGCGACGGCACAATATAACCCGATAAAGTTGCACTGACAAGCTTAGTTTCTGAGGAGACATGGTGATTTGAACACACAGCTACAAAGGAAATTGTTTGACTCATCGTCACGCAGCGAAAACTTTTAACAAAGGAATCCTGGTAATTGCATTGTTTCGTGCGACGGCCTTTGACGGCACTCTGCGCAAAAACAAAAGCGTCCTGGTACTAGATTTTGGCTAAGAACAAAGCATTTTGTTTTCTTGCACTGCCTGATGCTGATCACTTTCTCAATATTGAAGGTCCTTCCAAGCGAACGCAAGCTATGTTTTCACTTATCGAGATGCGCCTGATGACAGAGCCTAGGCTTTCTTGTTCGCGACTCAATTAGTGCCACGTGCCTGCTTCGTTTTACTGTCGTGTCGGTTTCTAGTCTGACCGCATTAACCCTGTTCGCTCTGGTGGACAATTAGAAAATAGTGTGATGTTCTTAACTTCGATACATAACTTCGATGCTTTGAAACAGTTGCACTTTGCAAGGACTAACATTGCATACGGAACAAGTTACTTGGCCCTAAGGCAGTTGTTTTCAATAAATCGTTAGAAACAGTCCACTGCTCTCCAATAGTAGAAGACTGAGCACCTCATGTCATCTCGATTTTTTTCTGAAAACAGAATCGCCACCGTAGTATAAAAGACGTCGAAAAATTGACGCCACTGCTTTTTAAGCCGTACTGAGAATTAATTGCGTTTACAAAACGTTCTTGATTAGTAACGCCCGTAGACAGTGCTACATAGTATGTGAGAAAATCACCAATATTTGCAAAGCCTCTGTATTTATGTCATTTGGACTGTTCATTCATTCTGGGAATTTGAAGAAATTAACAAAAATAAATATATACCTTGTGGTGTTGCCTTTAAAGGAGAATCAAGAGTCCCAATGTAAAATTTCAGCCACAGCTACAGCGAGCCGATTACGCAAACGTGCACAGCCTGATCAATCGTACGATTGAGATGCTTAAATATCAATTCTGAAAGTAGCAAAATCATGAAGAAGTGAAGTTTTTTGGGAAAAAAGAGGGAACGTTCGTAGCTAGGGGGAAACACTCTCATTGCGTGTGCTTAGTTTTTCTGATTCACTTCATTAATTGGTAAAACAAATAGTTTAGTGGTTACAATGACTCGCAGTGGCTGCGAAACAAGAGACCGCTAAGTTTCGTTTTTTCTCGCGTAAAATAGGTCGAACATACAAGTCCATTATGATCACCGAAGACGATGGCTCCGTCATAGCACACAAAATGGCATTTCTTCATTTACGTTTGGTTTCACTACTTCCACAACATCCCGAACGCAGACATTTCCACACACGTATAGACAGATGATGTTCTTGAGAGGTAACACAGGAAGAATACCTAGACTCTTTCAATGACATTGTTAGGTACGAACATAATGTTTAAAAGACTTCCGTGAATCCACTTCATACCAGTCTCTGTATAGACGCACCGTCCTCACGTGAAGAGCATAAGATCTAAGAGCACTCGTAATTGGAAGTAGCGCCCCCATGGCCTAATGAAAAACTACTTGAACTCTCAAACTTTCGAAGATTGGATGAAGTAGTCGGGCAATTGGATAGCCAGTCTTTTTTTTTACTTTGCGGGCAAATTTTGATGATTACTGTTTCGCTATCATGCGTCCTCAAATCCAAGTGAACTAGACGTCTAGTTATTTTTGATACCTCAGTGGTCACGCCAAAAGAGCGCTTGTTTCAGTGTTGACCTTTTCTCACTATTGAGATTTCATTGCCACATTTGTTGGTGAGTGTAAATTGGCTGATTGTCCAACGTCAGTGGCAAGGTTCTCCCATCTTTTTATTATTTGTAGGGAGGACAGGAATTGAAGAGCTTGAGCTGCACTTACCAGATTTCGTAAGTCGTTGTCAATAATCGATCTTGGTCTACTCCATGCATGCGATTTGCAGGCTCCAGAAACTAATTACAAAGTAAAATGCCAATATATATTACTGAAGTTATGCAGTTATGCCAAATGCGAAAATGAAAACTCTTCATGCGGAAGATCAATCGCAGTTTTGAGAATTCGGAAACCTGGTCTCTCTTATTCATTGTAGCGTAATTAAGTTTAGGCTAATTAAAAGAGGAAGCTGAAATCTAATCACTACTGAGTGCACAAGCAGACGGCTGGAGTGACGTCACTCTTCAAGACGATTGCGGAGCTACAGTTTTTCGCCATTCGTTAACGAATATGCGTAACGCGGCCTGTTATCCCTAGCGCCGCCCACACACCCTCACAACGAAGTCATTCGATGGTTGATATAACGACACTGACTCGTTTAGGAAGTCTCAGACGAAGAAGCGCTCTTCTGCATTTCAGTTTCAATTCCACCGCCTAATTTTGGAGAATTTCAATACTTCAAAATACTTATAAGTACTGCTTTATGAAAATATCTAAGCTGCAACCGAGTTATGCAAATTACTGACCTAATGTACCAGAGTTAACAGCCTAACCTTGCTACCCATTTAACTTTATTAGCCCATAAGGCGCACAAAGGAAGCACTCGTTGAATTTTATTGAGATTTCGCACATAAAAATAGGTTCAATGGAAAGCAATACAGGTAAAATTTTATACTGTTTCATGAGTTTTTGCAGAAGTCATGCCACCAAACTTTCAAAATTACGCTACGACCTCGAGGTAGCAATGTAAAAGGCGATGTGAAGCGTAAATGCAGAGTATGCTACCAATACTACCAATAACTACCAATATGGATTGGATAGTTAAAATTGCGGAAGGGTTTTACAGAGATGCGTGCAGTAGCCGGGACAACCACGACCTTAATACTATAGGAACTAGCAGTAGATCAGATCATACCCCACCAGTAATGATAGAAGAAGACAGAAAAGCTTTGGAGAGCATTCAAAGAGGCGAAACAGCTGGTGAGAATCAGGTAACATCAGATCTGCTGAAAGATGGAAGACAGATTGTGTTAGAAAAACCAGCCACCCTGTTTACGAAGTGTCTCCTGACGGGAAGAGTACCAGAGTCTTGGATGAGCGCTAACATCATTCTAATACATAAGAAAGGAGATGACAAGGACTTGAAAAATTACAGGCTGATCAGCTTGCTCTCTGTAGTAAACAAGCTATTCACAAAGGTAATTGCTATCAAAGTAAAGAAAACAATAGAATTCAGTCAGCCAAAGAAACAGGCAGGATTTCAAACAGGCTACTCAACAATCGACCACATTCATACTTCAATCAGGTAATAGAGAAATGCTCAGAATATGACCAACCACTATACATAGCCTTCATAGATTTCGAGAAGGCGTTTGATTCAGTAGAAATAACAGCCGTCATGCAAACACTGCGGAATCAAGGCGTCGATGAAGTATATATAAACATCCTGGAAGAAATCTACAGGGGATCAACTGCTACCATAGTGATTCATAAAAAAAGCAACAGAATACCACTCAAGAAGGGTGTAAGGCAGGGGGTCACAATCTCCCCAATGCTATTTACCGCGTGCTTACAGGAGGTTTTCAGAAGCCTTGAATGGCGACAGATAGGGATAAGAGTTAATGGAGAGTACCTTGGTAACCAGCGCTTCGCCGATGACATTGAATTGCTGAGTAACTCAGGGAACGAATTGCAACTCATGATTACAGAGTTCGACAAGGAGAGCAGAAAGGTGGGTCTTAAAATTATTCTGCAGAAAACGAAAGTAATGTACAACAACCTCGGATAAGAGCAGCGCTTCGAGATAGGTAATAGTACACTTCAAATTGTAAAAGACTTTGTCTACTTAGGGCAGGTAATAACCGCGGAGCCGAACCACGAGATTGAAGTAAGTAGAAGAATAAGAGTGGGGTGGAGCACATTTGGCAAGCACTCTCAAATTATGACAGGTAGGCTGCCGCTATCTCTCAAGAGGAAGGTATATAACAGCTGTATCTTGCCGGTAGTTAGCTACGGAGCAGAAACCCATGGAGACTTACAAAGAGGGTTTAGCTTAATTCGAGGACGACGCAGCGAGAAATGGAAAAAAATGGTGGGTGTAACCTTAAGAGACAAGAAGAGAGCAGAGTAGATTAGGGAATAAACAGGTGTTAAGGATATCATAGTTGAAATGAAGAAGAGGAAATGAACATGGGCCGCTGGTTATTAAGTCTAACTAACTAGATTCCCAGAGAAGGCAAGCGGGTTAGAGGGAGACAGAAGGTTAGGTGAGCAGATGAGTTAAGCAGCAAGCACAGGACCGGGTTAACTGGTGGAACATGGGAGAGGCCTTTGTCCTGCAGTGGACGTAGTCAGGCTGATGATGATGATTATAATGATGATGATGATTATGATGATGATGCTAGGCCCTTGCCGAAGGAGTGTCATAGTTATCTTGGTCCATACAGCTTTTTCAAGAAGCAGTGCTTTCTGCAAACCCCAACGACACGCTTCTTTCCACACCTTTAAAATGTATTGTGGCCTACCTGCATTAATAAAAACCATGTTCTCTCGTGAAATACTTCGACGCCGCAGTTTGGGTCTGTCTGGCTGTCGTTTGTGCTTTTTTTTAAATGTCCCCCGATTTAGTAGCGTGGTGAAAATTTAACCCCTTCCTAAGTGACCAGCCATGTTGATCTTGTTTTTGCATTCATACGTGCTGACATTGTCCAATAAAATCAAATATTACGGATATTTTAGCGCAACATTAGAAAGGTGTCATTAGGTAGTGTGTTACTTGATTTCTAAAAAAAGCATGTTACACAACACAGTGCTTATTACGTGGCGCTTGCAATGCGACATCATTACCGAAAAAAAAAAAGGGGGGGGGGGGCGTGAAGCTACAAGGTGCTGCCACCTACCAGTGACTTTGGGTTCTAGAAAGTACTTCACTTTTCGAAATTACTGCTAGATAACGTCCGTATATCATGCAGAGCCTACGCACAGATTTTATTGTGCAGAACTTCAAATAAACGTTCCATTTTCGCTGCCAATACAGACGACTGTCGTCTTTTCACGACTTCTTTCAGCAAAGCATGCAGACACGTCGCCAATTTTTATAACAGTCTTCTCAAATTGTTGGTCTGAATAGAGCGTATCAGCAAGCTCAGCGGATGCCAGATACCTCTTCATACTTCAATTGAGTGCAAAAAAGCCCAGTGAGTGTCTTTTCAAGATGCGACTGACGGATAGTGGATGTGCAAAGGGTCTGCTGAAACATATAGTGCTGTTAAAGACCCCACATGTGTTGTTTGCGGCCTTATTCATTAACTGGGTCAGAAGAAGCTCGTGTCGCTTTTCCTCAGAAAAGAATGTGTGTAGGTATTCGCCGCATCCTTGTAGAGCTCAGCCCCATCCATGTCATTGTCAGTATTGCTGAAAATGATTGGCAATGGCACTAGGTCTTTTCTGTTTTTCTTGTTTTCAGTGAATGGCCGCATAGCTACAGAGCACAAGAGTGACTGTGTTCTCGTTCAACGAAATAACAACTCGGTTTCTGTCTTTGGCCTTTACGAAACAAAATTCTTCCGAGATAAAAACATGAACTGTATTTCGAATGTTCCTTTCGTTACACCTCCTTTACCGTTGGCAGAGAGCCTCTATTCATATTGTTTTTAATCTCCTTCTAATTATCTACGTTATGGTCAGAAGCGACAATCAACGAGCTCTCTCATATTCACAGCGACATTTACAGCACCCTCGTGTTTCTCAGATAACCAAAAAGCGGCAATCTTCCGAAAAAAAATTCTGGTGCAATCTTTGAGGCAACGCGCCACGATAGATACAAGTAGATACAAGTGTGCTGCCACGAAGAAGCTTTACCGTACCATACGAAGTACACCCACATTTTATTAGGCCGACACCTCTGAGAAAACCCATGCACTTCACACACTTCTCAAGCTGCGCAGGGATGATTCTGTTCAATGCTGAAGCACGACAAATTCGTTCTTTCTACATATAAACTGTAAAACCTGGAACAAATTTAGGAAAATAATACAGACCACGTGTGACCGATGGTTTCTCGTTTGGCTAAATATTAACGATTCATACAACGAAAAATTTATACCAAATTAATATCCCCAGTAAGGAGTGTCTTGCTGCAACCTTTGGCGTCCGAAATTCCAATCAGCAAAATCAGAATATTGTGTCATTTATTTTTTAGAAAGTGCAATTTGTAAAGCCCACTGGGCCCTAATGGGTAAATAATGCCTCAAATGTTGTACCCAATCGTCTTAAGATGCGTGCCACTACAAAAAAAAAGCAATTGTGCACAATGCTAGCAAATATCGCATTTTCCTGATTTTGAATATACTGAAACGCCCTGTATATCGGGTAAACACAACGGCATCAAGTGCACTAACAAGTCATAATGTTAATTCATACCACAGAATGCATGCATATCATGACTTTCATGTTTACATCTTTCACTTACCTTCGTCATACAGTCGTGTTACGCGCTACCAAATTTAAGTGTGTTAGACGTGAAGTGAGCGAAACGACAGCAAGCGCACCATGGTCATGGCATGTAAATCATGTCATACATTAGGCACATGTCTTCATTTTTTTATGCTGCCACCTGCCATTTCTGTTCACAAATCATTCGCGTCCCTCAATACCAATTTTGATACACATCAATTCAGAAGAATAGGTGGTGAATGCACCGTTGGTGCATCTTATAAGTCAGGCTCTATATGTCATGCATATCGTGATTTTAATGTAACCACCTCTAATTTGCGTTCGTTATATAGCCACATTGTGCAACAACAGTTTTGGTGCATACCAAACTAGCGGACTGGCTGCCGACGCTCCATAATCGTGTCATGTAAGTCATGCCACACATCACATACATACCTTCTTTTTTATGCTACCGCCAGTGATTTATGTTCATCATTCAATCAAATTGCACAATACCAAGTTAGATACGTGCCAAGGTAACAAAACGGCCTCCAGGGCACAGTAATCTTGACATGCAAGTCACATCGTACATGACATTCATGTTTCTACATTCACATTGCCACCTCCTTACAGCTGCCGATCACAAATATTCTATAGCAGAGCGCGAGCGACTTGCGTTTGTGTTGGTAGCCTCGAAGTTCTGCCTCTGTTCATACAGGACGCATTGCCCTCTAATAACAAACCATCATGCGCTCTGGGAACTGTTCGTCACTAACATTTATATTTAATGTGGACACACTTCTGTGTGGTGTGGACATTCAGTATTAAAAATTGTGGACTCATTGTGTAAGTGTTGTGCTATGTACATATGCACAGCCTTGTGCTTGCTACAAAATATGCGATGTCGACTTTTGTGCAAGAAAAGAGGAGTAGCCGGTGCCACGCTTTGGCACCAGCCTCTCCGTATATACATTTATTTAAAAAAAACGTATCCTTCTCGCCAGCGTGTTAACTGGGCTCTACGACTGCAGCAGCATATATACTTAGTGACGTAAAACTCGGTACGGCCACATCAGGTCTCAAACTGCCTGCTACGCTTCCCGGGCGATGAAACTAGCACCATCCATGACACTGGCACGGGCAGATGCGTCTTTTCCGTTTCTTTCATTGCACACATCGGCGACGAACTACGCCGTGATATGGCCTAGCTTGCTATCCTTGATCGGATAGAATCCTCGTCTACAGATAGGTACCATCTCTCCTTTGTTTTTCAAGATAGTGCACTCTACCACCACATTTTTCATGCTCATGAACCAGTCCTACGGCTTGTTAGTCTGAAATACCTACACTCCATCATTCTTCATGCATTTCACGAATTTTCAACGGCTGGTAACCTTTGTGAATCGCGAACTTATGCAAATATCTCTTGCCCCCCCCCTTTTTATTTCGTTGTTCGGCCGATAACCAACGTTGCCTCTATAGATACCGTCAAACCGTTTCCCTCTGTATCGACCAGCAAATGCCGTTGACGCTATCACCCGGGCTGCCCTTGCACGTTAATAGGACTTGCGAATGATATTTCTTTCGACCTATAGTTTTTTTTCTAGCTCGACAGAAAACTTGTCTTTCGTAGAGTTTGTAGCTGCAGTACTTATTCCCAAACGCAAGTTTTTATTTTAAAAGCAGTATTTTTTGATCGGAAAGGCTATGAACACCAACGTCTTTTTGTATCCAACAACGCTGAGAATCGATAGCGATGCCAGTAGCCTTTCTAGCGACTTGCAGATGCTGTCATTGTTCTGTTTAGAAAACAATTATTTACTGTATGTACAGAACACAAAGAATTCACAACATTCCAGTAATAGGGCACATACACATCCGCACATCTATGTATCACGACCAACATCAGTGCAGTGAATACATCAACGTTGCAGTGAAGACATCAGTGCTCTAATATACACGACAATGTTGGCATACATGTACACAAGAACTCAATGCGATATCATGATACAATGAATAGTATAACAATACAGGACTTCCATAACTATGCCTAAACACTCTTATTCTTAGCTTTACAATGCCGCCAGCTTTTCTTGCGACTTGCGCATGCTGTCATTGTTCTGCTTTCACAGGACTTCCGTAACTATGCTTAAACACTGTGTTTTTAGCTTTACAACTATTTTTGAAATTAACAATTCGTTACAATGAAATGACGTAGCTTTATACTGCTTTCCCGTATTTGTATTCCGTTACGTGCACCCAAGCCCAAGGTTGATGCTCTTGTGTTGTGGATGGCTTGTCCCGTCATCGTTACTCTCTCGACACGACTCACGGTCACGTTCATGATATGCCATGAACTGTTTTTATATTTGTCAAAGAACGTGAAGACTAATTCTCACTCAAATTGTTATTATATTTTTGTACTGCATAGATTCAGTTTCTCCCTAATCTTGTCTCCACATTTGGTGCTTCCAGGCTATGCTTTTGCAGAGGCAGAGGGGAGCAATGCCCCTAATTCACTCTCACCTCTGTCTCTCTCTCTCTCTCTCTCTCTCTCTCTCTCTCTATATATATATATATATATATATATATATATATATATATATATATATATATATATATGTATATATATATATATATATATATATATATATATATATATATATATATATATATAACATTTTTTAAGTGACGTGGGGCAATATTTAGTATTTTTCATAGAAATAAGAAATCGTAGAGGATTACCTTAGAGAAATGCATCATACCAATGATGCGGCATTGTACGCCCGACTGCTTCTGCCTGCTGTAGGTCACCTGCAGGCAATCAAAGAGCTCCTAAATCAAGCAAGAAATCTAACTGCGTGTTCTGTTATTTGTCCAAGTTATACTGGTTTCTTAGAAAATTTTACGTATTTTATGCTCGTCTTTTCATTTTTAAAGGTTGCTTGTGTTTCAGTGGGTTTTTTTCTGTGAGCAACTTGAGACTGGGAATTTTTATTGTTTTCGCAGAAGCGGTTTTCGTCTTTTTGACATATTACTTATCTGGTTTGTTGCAAGAAATCTCGCATTTCGCGTATAAGTATGCACCCGATTACTGACCAGAGCCATGACCGGGACTTTGGTGCCAGGCTCTCCTTCTATGCCAGAGTGGGCGCAGACATGTGGGATAGAGTCTCACGAGTGGGATGGCAAGTGGACAGTGGTTAACATTTGTTAATCTAAAGCAACGCACCTGGTATGCATGAGGCACAAATAAGGCTTTTAGAACGGGTCGGCTTTCGAGAAATCATTCGCGAAAGGCTTCGGGCGCGCCCAGTCCTACGGACTTCGCACGCTCAGAAACGTCCACGCGGTGCAACACAAAAACCAGGTGAGTTTCGCGCTACGTGATCTTCTATATCTGCACACTCATCTGCATGGAAGTATCCCGTGATACAATCGCGTGCAACAAACGCAGCACACACTCTCTAATTAGCCGCGGCACAGCCTTCTGGCGGTAAATATGCCGTCTTTCAAGGAGTATATATACAGCATATGCCGACGCCAGTGTAGAGGCATTTTCAAACACTTTCGCAAGTTGATGTGGCAAATATTGGGTGTGATAAGGATACAGGGTTGTTACGGTGTGAATCTATTCAAACAAGTAAAAGAATTCTAACATGCGCTAAAGCAGCAAAAAGGAAATACTAAAGCGCAAAATTCTACTATGTATCCAGCATCAAACGAACTTTATGTCAAGTCATCTCCGATTTTCTGTTGTGTTTTCTTTGCCTTGATATCCTCTGGTGCTTGTGTTTATTGGTCTTGCATTGGCTTCTATAAACGGGAACTATAAGCCAAACTCTCTTGGTAAAAGTAAAGACCATAAAATGCCTTCATGGTTGTCATAATAGGCCTGTTTGTTTACCGTAACTCAGTTAGGTATATACACCCTTTGATGGCTGCTTTTTTTCTCATCCGAATGACACGAGCGATGTCAGTGAAGGCAGCCATATAAAATCACAGTCTCGCACCATCTGCCGCAGACGGCAGACACGGCCCCAATTCCGGAAAAACATTCTCCACAGGATCGTCTGAAAGAGCCAGGGCCTTCGTGCTGGGAAGTTGCTGCCATGAGAAGGAAGTTGGTCTGATCAATACACCGTGGCTTCCAGCTCCTTGAAAACACCGGAAACCGTTCTCGTCCGCATCGACCGCATCGCTAGTGTTTTCACGTCAGCTGGAAAAAGTGGCGATTGTGCGATCTTTCTGAAGTATACTGTGGTATAGGCGCTGATCGGGCAACATGTGTGATGCGACTATGAAGAGTCCTCGTCTTCGACTTAGTGTCTGTATAGGTTGCACCAGTTAGCGTTAGCCAACTGCTTCTTGTTTAGTTTTGCTGCCTATATTTTTTATGAGCAACTCCATCAGTACACAAAAGATTTATATGTGTTGTAAGAGGAGTTATGACCAAAGTGTCGCAATTGTCTCATAAATATTTCCGACGTGATGGCCCAAACTGCACCTTTAACACCAAATGCCTATGTGAAACGTTTCCTCCACCTATTGACAGATTACGTCATTGGGTATGAGAGTTCAAGCTGGCGAGCACCATCTCTATATCAGAAGAGCCATGGGCTCCGGTGCGTTCTAACGCTTCCATGCTCCCTAATTATGGAACTTCTCAGGCACACAATCCATGGCATCTGCACGCAAGTGGGTCAGAAACCGCTTGTTCTGAACTGGTGTTTCTGTCTTTGCAGACAAGTATGTAGCTTCATACCAACTTGGTCAACGCCGAAAGGGCGCTTGTACTTTATTTTATTGTGTCGCCTTTTCGCTTGGCTAGCATCAGCTGGCAGATCCGTCAATGAATATTTGGGGCGGCACTTATAGTAGATTTCTTGTCAGTCGACAAATTTTCTGTCACGATCCGAAACACCTGAGGCAACGTCATTCATTTATTTATTTAATTGCAGTGCACGTCGAGAAAATGGACAATATAAAGTGGACATATAACATAAGAAGGAGTGATGAATATGAGAACACAGAGAAGGCATGTTGTATTTAAAAATAAGTTTATATTCTGAAATTCCATTTCAATTAAAATAGGTTTGCAACACGTGATTCTGTATTAGAAACCGAAAGCATAAATTATCGTTAAATTTACATTTAGATTGACAAACTTTTCTTAAGAAATGACGCACAAGATAAAAACAAACATGAAGTTAGCTGAAACTGCTGAAAATTTGCCAATTATGTTACTTATTCTAAGCAATGTTACGAATAACGTTTGTATACACATATTTAGAGTGTTGGAGTATTGCATGCCTAAATACTCAATTTTAAAATATCGCAACTCTGCTATAACGAAATGTCACATGATATGAATCATTCGCGACAAATTTCTTAAGTGCAAGCAGTGCGCAAAAGGTTGTTCGAATAGAGCAGTATTACTTGGGAGAACAATATGTATTTGCGGCCATTTCATTATTTGAGATTTTTAGGTAAAACGTTTTATCAGTACGCTATTCTTCTGGTGCAAAAGTGATGGGAGGACCACGCACTACTTTCAAGTCAGAAAATCATTGGTGTGAGATTTTTAAGCATCGGCGGGATTATTTCCCATGTGTTAGGAGAAAATAGACGTTCGGTATGGGTTTCATTTTCTGTATGCTTGCCCTATGATAGAAACTATAACAAAGCGACTGGAGCGGTTCTGGATGCTTTGAAGCCAAATATAATGGTAGGATCTTAGTGCAGTCTACAGATGAGCATATGTTGCGTGTAAAACTTGGAGGAAGCCTCAGCCTGGCCTTCAAAAGCAGAACGTGATAGAGTAGTCGGGCCTCATACCCATTGGGTTCTCAATTATTCCTTCGCTTTACTGTTCGATGCATGCCTCATCCATCACGTAAGCGAACAGATGACGCTGCGCGTGACATAGGCGGTTACAAAGTATCCTCGAAGGGTTATTGCAAGCACAGTTGTTGATTGCCCACTACACCATTGACGTGTTGCCAAAGGATCCGCTACGCGTCCATAAGGACCTGCGAAACCGGTCATTACTATGCTTCGTTCTCTAATGAATGCTGTCCGAGAGATCATATTGGACATGGGGAGAACGTCTGCTCTAAGATCTCTCCAAGTAATGGACGCCTTCAGTCTAGTACTTGAATCGCTCGAGTGAAAATATGGCTAACGATCAGCATCATTTCCGAGAAGTCAAGGCAGCATCCACCATTCAGTGGAATGCCAGAGGACTCAAACCATGTGTTTCCGGACTTTCGTCAGTTAGTGCATGTCAACATGTTCTAAGGCATCAGCATTTGTGAGCCCAACGCGTGTGCGTTCTGTCCTCTCTTTCTCTTTATCCATCTTACAAACTCTTTCATCCCTACCCCCAGTGTAGGGTAGCATACCGGTCATTCTAGAATAGTTAACATCCCTGCCTTTCCCTTTCCTCCTCTCATTCTCTTTTGCTGATAATGGCGAATAAATATATTAGAGCACTTTGCTATGGGTGGACTTTCAAAACACCTACTCGTTGTGCACTTCACATGCAGTGACGCTTGGCATGGTCCTAAAATCATGCAGTGCAATATTACTGCGTGCGTTAAGAAGACACTTTCCACTGCATTGCATTTATGTATATAGGATCGTTTCCTGAAGCACTTTCAAAAAACAGCGCAGCTTAGTCGTAGAACATATACTTGTCATGGTGGAAGCTCTAGTTCTCAGACGCAAACTTTTTTTATTTCATTGTAATTGCACAATTATTTACTCTTTTTTTCATGAACACGATGATAACTGTTCACCCATAACCATCGGTGTCGTCGCCAACAACGACACCCTCACTAAAATTTCTGCGAAAGGAGTGTTTTAACATTATCGTGTTGACATCTGTTGAAGTGACAACGGTGCAAGCGGAAATGTTTTGTGATCCCATGGAGGTGTTCAGTAGTCATTGTTCGTTATGAAATTGATGCGGCCCTGGGGCGTAGCTAGAAATTAGTTTTTTCGAGAGGATGTGTGCACTCCCTTCGTTTTGGGGAGGGCACCTCCTTCAAATGATCATTTTTCGCTCTTTGCTGGTGAAAATAAATTTCGTGGGCTCAGTGCGCCACCCCCCTTGCTATGCCCATGATGGAACCCCTTATGCTTCTTAAATAAAAGTTACAGAGCGACTACGCCGGAAACACTAAATTATTAGAAAATATTGGCAACTTTTGACATTTCACAACGCAAGTTTGTATATGACACATTTCAGTGCTATTTAGCAGCGGGAAAGACCGAAGTATATATACATTCTACCTTACAGCCTTATTTAGTTTTTCTTTATGGCAATCGCTAATATATGAACTATTGAAATTCTCGAAATTCTGCCTATTTCATTTGAGATCCGGTAAATATAAGTGATAAGACCACATGGCCAGCATTATAATTCAATGGGTCCTGCAGTAACAGTAGGTAATAGTGAGGATTTTCAATTTGATTATTTTCACTGTTGGTAGATGCAGTTCTTCATAATATACTGTTGTTTATATTGCATTTTAGTTTAATGCGTTTCCCGTAAACCTGGGGAAACGGTCAAGTCTGACAGAGAGAATGAAAAGTCCAGCGTTTGTTTTCGTCAAAGCTGTTTGCCCTGTAGCTGTATAATGGGGTACTCTTGTTTTTCGTGTGACTGTTGGTAAATAAAAGTAGATACGGCCGTGACCTTACCACTGGGATTTAAACTACTTGTGGGATTTCGCTAAACAATGCAAGAACATTCGATTTCTCGTTGCTTACAAACCAACTTGAAGTAGAACTAGAGCCCTTTCTATTTGCGTTCGCAGTTATACAGGCACACATCGGTTGCCAACAACGTTAGTATTTATTCTTGCGGCTCTGCAAGCACAGACGGACTCGATATATTTACGCACGGTGGTTCGCGCAACTGCTTCCTTCCAGAGGGAAGTAAAGTAAACGAAGGCTTGCGCTGGGAAGAACAAGAACTAAAAATCACCCGCTGCATGCTTTTTTTTTCATGTAAGTTGCAGTTTAAGGCGAGATACTAAAAGTTATTTCCCAAGAGTTTCGCTGCATGCCTGCACTCCCAAAACATGACCCTTTTATACCGTGGCGAAGAGGTGGTCTGTGTTCTTCCCGTTCTGCACCGTACTTTGATAAAAGCATGCGCGCACCAAACAGCCGCAATTCTTGGGCTCAGTAAGTGCACTCAGCGGTTGCCAGTGTTTAGAGTCAGTTCCTAAAAGGCTGCGACTCCAGTTTTGCGGTGTTCCGTGCACAGTTTATGTTTTATTGCTGCTCATTGTTATCTTTACTTTCTCGACCAGTTTGTCACCGTTGCTTTACCTCCATTGAATCTCTAGATTAGAATGAATAAAGTGTCCGTGCTAAAAAAACGCCGCTTGCGCGTAGCATGCAAACGGCATTAGTGTCGAGGAGGCCCCGTGCGTGCTTCTCTTCATTGGTTCGTACCCTGGCTAGTTCTATCCAAAGTTACGTTCAGGTTAAGCCTCAAACTATGGGGGTGTGGGGCCTCTCACGATGTCGTAATTACGAAAGTTTGGAGAAGTTCGACTGCTTGTTCGTTTCGCAGCAAAGTTTGTACTGCAAAGACAGCGAAAAAGATAATTCCACAGACACTATACTTAAATTAATGTAGAACAATACGAACGGTGTGCTTATTAAAAACGTGAAACCACAGCATAATTCATAATTTTTCATTTTGTAATTGTAGCTACCGTGAGAAAAAAATCTTGTGCCTGATGCTCAGCTCCGATGCCAAATTTCTAACTGTTCGAAAAGAAATTTGAGACTACACAATCCTCTGTGCTTTTCTCTTTTGTGTACATGAACGTAACAGTATAAAAAATCTACCTAATGTTCAACTCGGAGGTAATATTTCTAATGGTTCGAAACTAAATGTGGAAAGACATAATCTTTCATATTTTTTCTCTTTCGCTCACATGAACGTAACATCCTAAAATAAAATGATTTTATTAGTGATTAGCCTAGATCTCATATCTGTAACAGTTCGAAAGTTCTCAATTATCTTTTTTTAGTTTTGTGGAATAGAGAGTGGTGTATGAACGACAGTCAATTATCGGTAACGTTTAAGAACGACATCAGATGGGTTACCACACCAACTCTGCTTTAATAATTTTTTCTACACTAAAATGGCCAAATAATGGCAGTTTGACGAAAAACACCGTACAGACTGGAAAGGAGGGGAATGTTAGGCTATTTTTAATAGCCAGTATTCTGTGCTGCACTGGTATATTGAATAGTCGAGTTACATTGTGAGAATGTTAAATACTGAGAGGGATAGAGGGAGGGGGAGCAAGAAACGACGTCACAGACTGTCAGTCCAGTGAGATCGCTAATATTGTGTGAGCGCTTGTTCAAGTATATATGATATCTTTAGGGAAACTAACAATGCCCTCATCGCCCTTTTCTCGATGAATATATAGACTGACGTAACATAGCGAGATGGTTTCAGGTGACATTGGTCTGTGGCCAAGGAGCGCTAGACTAATTGCGCGTGATCGTCTCTGCACAACGCAGAGAGGACTGTGGCTGAAGATGTGCTGTGATGTCTCCTCTGTACTAAGATCGCCGCTAACCTCTGCCAGCCATTGCGGCTGCTACATGAGAGCACCGCCAAAAGAAACGCCTGCGACACTCGTGTTGTTCTTTTTTTTATGTGTCGTCGACTTCGTGATACTAATTTCAGTCACTTCTTCAAGAAATGTTTGTCTGTTATTCAATTGTAGGTGGGCAAAAAGTATAGTAATGCTAGAAAGAAAAAGCACCATTCCGCTTTTGAATTCTGTTATTTCCGGCTTCAAAGTTTCACCGGGGATTACGGACTTTTCCAATCAATTACATTAACAGCTATATTTTCTTTCTAAAGCTTCACGCCTGCATAAAAACTGTATAGTAAAAGGTTTACCCTGAATGAGTATTCTTCTCTTTAATTAAAGCAGCCCTGTACTATAGAAGCCACATAGAGTGACACCATTGCCTCATTTCCTGTGTCTTCAAGTACTTTCACGTCTAGTGTGTTTTCACGGAACTAAAATTCACCGGACATGTGTGCGTCATAGTTATCGTTGACAGCGAAGCTGAAAAGTTTGCTCTTAATATTTTACCGTAAAACTGACTACGTCCAGAGCAGGACAAAGGCCTCTCTCATGTTTCGCCAGTCAACTCGATCCTATGCTTGCTGCTGCCACTGTGCACCCCCGGACTTCCTAATCTTATCTGCCTCTCTAAATTTCTGTCTCCCCTTTAACCGTTTGCTTTCTCTTTGAAAGCAGCTGGTGATCCATAATGACTGGCTTAACCCGGACAATTCATTAAGTGTTTCTCAGTATTTTTTACGCCTGTCCAAACATGTCGATGGGTGGCTGCCAACCGAGTGTTCGCTTCTTCATTTTCAGTGTTGCAGTCATGAGCAATAGCATTTTTGTATTCCTGTGGAACACACTTTTTATGTTTTTTTTTCACCCGTAAATAAGTAGTTATTTTTTGTGTTCTATTGCCGATTGGGGGACTTACCAAATGTGTGTGAAATGTATGCGCTGGGAGTGCTTGCGTACATTTGCGGGGGGATGGAGATGTACACTTGTAGCATACAGCTTCACTGAAAAAATATTATGTTGTGTTCATTCAGCGTTGTCGCTAATCCTTTGCATTAACTATTCAATGCTATTCCACATAATACTGATAAAAAGTTCACAAATTAATTCTCATCATGGTGGACACCTGATGTGCTGGCGTCGACGCTGCCTGCTCATGTCCCTAGAATCCAACAACGACATGTGTTCGCATTTCACTGGCGAATTCAACACGCTGGCGCCCTCAGAGACAGCAATCGCGAACAATATTTTGCTCCTTTCGTACCAGGCAGATAGCGCAGCCCAGTAAAACTTTACGCTACCGTCACAGCGAAGCGTGAACTCCTTGGGACATAAGTGTATACAGGAAGTGTCTAGTCGAGTGTCTCGCATATTGCGCGGCACTTAAGACGCAGGAAGTGCAAGAAAACATTGAATTATTTTTTGCAGTAGCGTTTGAATTGCGCAGGGGGCACTCTACAACGTACGAGTTCTCGAAGCTTAAAGGGCAATTTATTTGATCATCTCGTTGATTCACTACAGCCAGCTCTATACAGAGCAAACGATGTTAGAACTGTCAAAGAAGGTGTTAAAAAATTCGTGCGCATTGGCGGACTGTTCGAGGGTGCGTCCTCAATGGATCAAGCATGTGACTAACACAGTAAAAGGAGAAAAGTGCGTAGCCACTCACCGCCCTTCTCTTATCCTCTGACGTAGGTGGTAAGTGTGTCCCATGCTGTTGCTCAGTCGGACATGTCGCGTCATTGTTCAAAGGCCAGGGCTATGTTCTGTTCTTGCCGTTATGTTTTTCTTTGGGGGGGGGGTGGAAAAAAGCCTCCGATATTGCATTACAAGAACTCTGTACCTGATGTCTTTACTGTAGGAAAGACGGGAATTGAATAGAGACCTGTGTGAGGAGTACTTCAGCTCTTTGTTTTGATATTAACTGCGAAAGATATAGAAAACCATTCATTGTCCCACGATTTTATGAAACTGTCGTTATCATAAACAAGTAGTACATGTGCCACAGCTGTGTTGTAAAATTCCACTACTTATTACTGCTTCTCTACAAAGACGATTACAGTTGGTCCAACCGAGGTGGGACAAAAATACATAAATACCACTAGCCATCACTGATCGACTAAAGATATAGACAGTTAGCCCACGTAATGGCTGTGGAGTTTCGTAGACGAGATGAAGTTCCCGAGTTTGTAGAAAAAGAGAGTGCTAGGTAACGGCAAAGAAAACGGCTAGTGCAAGAAGGCTCCAAACTGATGGAAAGCTTACGCCAAATATACTACGTTTCGACACATCTGTTTGAGGAGCGATCACTTGGTTTCAGCAAGTGTTACTGTCTCAGATGTTGGGACATGTGGGTCATGTCTCTTTCCCTCCATGATTTATTTCGAACTTTCATGGATTGCGAGTCATCATAGCAACAATGTAGCTAAAGTCTAGAAACGACTCAGAAGCCAGCATATTTGTCTTGATAATCGTCCAGTTTTGCAGTTTACTTGCGCAGCGTAAAGGAGGCCTCGTTAATGTTAATGATCTGTTATGAGGCTAATTTTATTCGTCGAGACCCTAGCAATTGCTGTGACAGGGGAGGGGGGGCATGTCAATTGAGAGAATTGTGCGATGTGTTATGGCGCAATTAGTGGTGAGACTCCCTTTATAGAACGATTCTTTCAGAACCTAACATGTGGCTCAGTGTCACTTCAGAATATTTGCAGATTCAGTATCATGGACATATATGACCCACTGCTGTTAAAAAGCTCCTCAGATCTCGCAGACTTCCGAAGAGAATAGATTGAGTCCGTGGGAGCGTCAAGCGTACGACATTATTGTAGAGGAGCTTCTATATTTCATGCCTCAAGATAACTTGTTAACACTTTGAAGAACGTATTGTGAACATCGCGGCAGTTTGTCATTTAGATGCAGTGGTGAAGGAACTGTTCGTAGCCTCATTGGGATTTTGCACCCGGTATATATTGTCTAGTTCAATCGCGTGTAACGGCACTGTGCTCGTTCAACGTTCCCAACATTCCGGCATTTTGATCCGGTCGAAACTGGCAGACATCCTGATCAGCATCATTTGAGCGAATGTTGGCAAAGCAGTTGCTGATAATCTGAGCTGGGTTGTTCGAGAAACGCAATGGTATGCCAATGATTGAGAAATAAACAGGTCGACAAAAAACGATGGACACCATAAAAGCGTTTAACACTTTTGCGAATAAGAGAACAGAAAAAATTACGTGCCAAAATGAGAGAGAGAGAGAGGTAAACTTTATTAATTTTCGGCAGATTGGTGGGATGGGTTGCCACCTAGGGGCCAACGGAGAGACCTTGTTTCCCGGCAGCTTCCTTGGCCTGCTGGATCGCCCCAAGTGTCTTATCCAGGCCAGAACTGAGCAGCGCAGTCCGCCAACGTGCCAGAAGGTCTTCATTGGAGGCCACGACCACAGAATTTCTGACTAATGCTGGACATTCCCATAGGATATGGTCAAGAGTGGCTCTGGTGGTACAGTACTGGCATAGATTAAAACTATAGACGTCGGGATATATGTGGTGCATGATGACAGTGTTCGTGTATGTGCGTGTTTGTAGCTGCTGCCACTGAACGGACTGGGCCCGACTTAGCTTGGGGTGAGGCGGAGGGTACTCCCGCCTTTGCAGTCGATAGTGTTGAATTAAGTCATTAAATTTAGTGAGCCGATCGCCCCATTCCCACACCGGTGCAGAAAGGTTCGCTTGGGTGGCCGATTCGTCTGACGTCACTCGGAACGTAATACCTCGAGCCACGTTGTGCGCAACATTATTCGGACCGTCCTCCGCGTTACCTAGTGGTGTGTGGGCAGGGAACCACAAGATGTGCACGTATTTGTCCGCCTCGTGGATTTTGCTTGTGCTAAGATGCCGCAATGCCTCGGGGGAGATTCTGCCGCTGGCGTAGTTTCGAACGGCTGTCTGCGAGTCGCTGATTACACATGAAGCGTTAGTGTGGGCTATGGCCATCGCGATAGCCACTTCCTGTGCCGTTTCTACGTTCCGTGTGATGATTGACGCACTGCTTTTGCATTGTTGTGTGTGATCTATGACAGCAGCCACGAAGCGGTGACGTTCCTGGTAGCGTGCTGCATCGACAAAGACTGCATCGACAAAGATGGTTGCGCCCAAACATCTTTGACATGGCTCTGGCTCTACTGACACGTCTGCCCTTGTGTTCAGGGTGCATATTTCTTGGTATTGGTGGTACTGTGAGCTTAGCACGGATAGTGAGTGGTATGTCGTGTTTGTCTCCGTGTTGAGTGTGGTAAGAAATACCGAGATTACATAGAATCTGGCGGCCTTGCTTAGTCTTGGCAAATTGCTCGAATTGGAAGATTTGTTGCGCCGCAATAAGTTCCTCAAGATTATTGTGTAAACCAAGTTAAAGGAGGAGTTCGCTGCGGGTGTTTTGAGGCAAACCTAGCCCTTGTTTGTAAACTTTCTTAATTAGGTTGTTGAGTTTTGACTTTTTCGCAGTTAACCATCGGTGGTACGCCGCCGTATAGGTGATGTGACTTAGAACGAATGATTGGATCAAACTGATGCTAGCCTCTTTCATGCCTTTGTAATTATTGGTAATGCGCCTATTGAGGCGCATTGTGTTAGACACTTTGGCTTCAATGTTGTGAACTGTCTCCCCATTGGTACCCTTACTTTCTATGATAAAACCTAGCACTCAGATTTTGTCCACGGTGGCTATGGCGTGACCGCCGCTTGTAGTGAGTTTTATATCAGCGTGTGCCTGCGTTTGGGGATGTTGTTTGGGGGGCCGACCTCTAAGTGTAGGGCGATATAGCAGTAGCTCAGATTTCTCCGCCAAGGAGGATTGTGCAGTTCCTTGTAAATACTGTTCCACTGTGTCAATTCTCTCCTGTAAACTTTCTTCAATGAAACCGTCACTGCCGTCGCACACCCAGATGGTGATGTCGCAGGCGTAAATGGTGTGATGAAGTCCTTGGATGGTTTGAACTATTGAAGGAAGACCAATAAGGGCGCGGTTGAACAACAAGGGAGAGATCACGGAACCCTGCGGGGTGCCCACGTTTCCCATGGTTATTTCGGACGACCTGAGTGCTCTCACTGTGATCGTTGCCATTCTGCCCGTAAGAAATGCTCCTATATTGTTGTACGTGCGAAGCCCCAAGTTTAGGGTATTGACCTGATTTCGAATGGTGCTACGCGTGACAGAGTCAAAAGCCTTCTTGAGATCAAGACCAAGTATGCCCTTAGTGGAGCGTCCTGTACTGTCTATGACGTGATGCTTAAACTGCAACATAGCATTCTGCGTTAAAAGATGCCTGCGGAAGCCAATCTTGGTGTGTGGGAAAAAATCATTGCCTTCAAGGTAATTTGTCAGCCTAGCCAAGAAAGCGTGTTTCATAAATTTGCCTATGCAACGTGTTAAGGAGATTGACCTAAGATTGTCAGTATTCAGTGGTTTGCCTGATTTCGGAGTCAAAGTCACCTTGGCCGTTTTTCACTGCGAGGGCAAGATTGTGGTGTTCCAGCAGTCATTATTATTGTCTGTGATATGCGCGAGCGACTCATCGTCAAAACTACGTATTATCTTATTCGTGATGCTGTCCGGACCTGGTGCAAATTTGGTGTTAAGTTTTTGTAGGGCGGCACGGATATCCGCTTCGGTGAATTCTTCGTCTAGAGTGGTGTTGACCTGGCCCGTGCAATGTGGTTGCTGCTTAGTAGAAGCCTGAGAGATATATTTGAGATCTACCTCCCTAAGAAACTCCTCGTCGGTGTCCTTGTAAGCATGTATAGGTTTGTTGATGGTTTGTCGTTGGGCGGTATTGCTCTCTTCTGGATTGAGCAGGAACCGTAGAAAATGCCATGTTTTACTAAGACTTACTGCCTGTCCATCGCATCGCAGGTTTCATCCCAGCGTTGCCGGCTTAGCTCTGTTGCATACATCTCTATCTCTGTGTTGAGGAGTGCTATGCGTTTCCTGAGGTTTCTGTTGCGTTTCTCTATCTTCCACCTCTTTTGGAGCGACTGCTTTGCTTCCCACTTGTGGAGGAGCCGGCTATCGATCTCTTCGAGGTGTGCCTCGGAAGGTACAATTCGGGTGGCTTTAATAATATCCTGTTTAAGCGTGTGTATCCAGTCCTCTATGTCGCTGATGGCTTGGACCTGGTTCTCACGTGCTTTGCGGAACTGGGTGCAGTCTACCAACTTTATCTGTTTTCCCAAAAATATACGTGGGCCTCCTTGAACATGTACCTCGATGATGTAGTGGTCGCTGCCCAGGTCCTCTAGGGTATTTTTCCAGGTGGCTGCTGATGTGTTTGGAGTGAACGTCAGAAAAGGCGTTGTGTCTTTACTGGAGCTAGTGCCCGGACGGGTGGGTGTGCTAGGGTTGGTGATGAGAGTTAATCCCTCCTGGTGGGAGTCAAACCAGAGGGCCATACCTTTAGCAAACACATAAGAATATCCCCAGGCAGTGTGTGGTGCGTTGAAGTCCGCTGCTATTAAGATGGGATTTCGGCCAGCGATGTTGAGGGCGCGTTTAAAGAGTGTGAGAAATGTGTGCTTCTCTTGTTTAAGGTTGCTGTATATGTTTAGTATAAAAAGACTTTCGTGTGTCTTGCGTTGCGGAACGAGCTCAATAAATATATTGTCTATATTGGTAATTTCCGTGTCATGTTGCGTGAACGTAAGGTTTCGTCTAACTAGGGTGGTAAGGACAGTCGTCTCCCCATTAGCATTTCCGATCGAGCGATAGCCTGCCAATTTAGCGAGACAATGTGTCTCCTGCAATAAAATGATATCGGGCTTAACTTTCCTCTTGAGGCATTGGTGAAGATTTGCTTGCTTATTCGCGTAGCTTCTACAATTCTAGTACCAAATTGTGTAGGCGTGATTACAAGTTATGATGAGACGCAGGGGTAGGAATGTCGCCGGCTGTATCACACTGAATGCCGACAAGGAAGGTGGCTTTACAGTCGCCGTGGGCTTCAGTCCGCTAGGTGGCAGAGGGGTGACTCTAGGCTCCACAGCGATGAGTCGCTGTTGGAGGTGTTCGTTTTGTTGCTGGGTAATTTTAGCTATAGTCCTTACGTGGTCATAAGGGCCGAGATCAGTCGGGGTGCGTTGCTCATCCGCTCATATAATTATTTGACTGATTGCTGAACTTCCTTCAGGACTTTATTCTCGGGCGTCACGCGTGTGGGTTTGTCTTCATTGGCCTGGGTTTCGGCTCTGCACTTGGGAGGTGGTGGTGTTGTACCTTCCTCCATTTTTTTCACTGGGTGTAACAGATGAGAGCTGTGGTACTACTGATGGAGCATGTTTTGTTCTTTTATAGTGGTGTAACACTCCTCCTTGACGGTTCTGTTGTCCTCTCCTAAAGCTGCCATTTTCTGGTTGCATTGTGCTAATATCTGCCTTAGCTGTGCTATTTCAGCCTCTAAATTATGAAGTTTGACTTGAGAAGCGGCCTCCTCAGACCCCGAGCGCGCCCTCTTGACTACGTCTACCCAGCCCACCTTGAAGGTTGCGCCAAGTCCAGGCGTACGGCTCAGAGATGTTGACTGCGACCGGGAGCGGGGCCAGGAGTGGGGCCGGGAGCTGGGCCGGCAGCGAGACTACGACCGAGACCGCGAACGAGACCGCGACCGAGACCGCGACCGAGATCTCGACCGAGATCTCGACCAGGCTTTCTTTCCGGGCTTCCGGGTAGGATTATTGTCCCGCTGCTCAAGGCTGTTGTCCAAAGGCGTTGGCTACATCAGGTAGTCTTCATATTGTTGTTGTTGTCGCTCCCATCGCTGGCGTTTCACCAGATACGGCGTCTTGTAACGTGCCCTGCACGCCTTCTCGGTCGTCTGGTGGTCGCCGCTGCATAGTTGACAAGTGGGCTTGCATTGGTGATCTTGCGGGGGTTGGTCATACCGCAGCCACGGCACATGGGGTCTTTCGGGTTTGGGCATACATCTGCGCGGTGCCCCAGGTGACCGCATTGGTAACACGTCTCTAACTGCTTGCGGTAAAGGGAGCACCTCAACATTGCTGCACTGTATCGAACGTATGTTAGCACGCGAAGACCAGCGAACAGTACGATCACCGTCGTTGTGTTGCTGAGGTGTTGCGCAGCGACGGCTGTGGGGTTCTTCGTCGTAATCACATTAGCCGTAATATATCGGGTGGTATCTTCGAACGGGATATCACGTATCACGCCTTTTGACGTACCGTCTGGTGCTGCCTCATATGCGCTGGTATCGTACGTCTTGTCGCCGACCACAATGCGAGAGATTGTCTGGTATCTATCAGCAAGTACTTCGATGGGTGTGCTCACAACGATGATAGTTTGCTGGAAATTTGGGCATATTGTATCCTCATCTTGGGCTTATCCCGGAATTTCAGCGGCGTGGTAAATGCTAGTCGCCAGTCGGGCGGCTCCATGATCGGCAAGTCGAAGGCCGCCTCTAGGTCGGATGATGATCTTGTAGTCGCCTCGGGGCAGTGGAGGCATCCAGCTTAACCTTGTTACTTGACGCAGGCATTGCTCACGCTGTTTTCTGCTGTTATTCCCTCGTTGAGAATACGCACTGGGTTCTAATGATTGCCCACGGGTTGACTTCTTTGATGCTCCATCCTGTATTTTCTTCGAACTCTTCACGGGAAATGGAGTCTTCACTTGACCATGGAACGGAACGGACGTGTTTTTTCCATCACTCCTCCCAGTCCTTTGACGCTTCCATGGGTTTTTGTCCACGGCGCTCTCGTTGAACAGACCTACTGCGGACTTTCCCGTGAGGACTTTTAGATGCGGAGCATCTAATACTCGAGGCTTGTAGTGCGGCGCTGTCCGCAAGCTTCCTCCTCCTTCTTCCACCATCTGTGCATCCCTTCCTCCTCTACACACCACGCGCGCTTCACTCCTCCACCATCTGTGCACCCTTCCTCCTCTACACACCGCGTGCGCTTCTCCTCTTCACGAACATTCGCTAGCTGTATAATGTAGCGCGCATGCGCCGTCACGCTTCGAGAACATCGGCAGCTGACGCGCGCGCATGCGCCGTCGCGCTTCGAGAACATCGGCAGCTGACGCGCGCGCATGCGCCGTTGCGCTTCTCCCCCTTCTCGAACATTTGACAGCTGACAGTGCATGCGCCGTCGCGCTGTATATATACTCAAGGTCGGTGCTCGCTCGCTCAGTAGCCGCTCGTCGGTTGGTTTGTACGGCGCGTCGACGTCCGAGGTCGCAATGATCGACGTCCCTTCGACCAGCGCCGGCCAAAGTGGCATCTAAAAGCCATCGTGCTCAAAGTTCGTCGCAATAAATAAACACCGCCCTTTCGCATACGTGTCGTACGTGTTCACTCATTTAACACCCCTCCTACAACCACGTTAACCAATTTAGCCAGCGACCCAAGTAAGTCGCAATTTAACACCCCATTTCACAACCACGTTAACCAATTTAGCCATCGACCCAAGTAAGTCGCACTTTAACACCCCGTTAACCAATTATATGCTCCGCATCCTCCTCAGTGTTCCCCCGGGGGAAGCTGCGGGCAATTTTTAACCTACTTCGGACTTTCCAGTGAAGACTGTTTAAAGTGTTTCGAGACGAGAAAGGGCTCTTCTCAACAACTTTCTGGTCATTAGGCATGGCCGATGCATTAGCGCCTCCGTGACACCGCACCCACGCCGCTGCAACTTTCGGCGCTTGGCCACGTTCGTGCGAACGCCGAGCGCGTTGCAATGACATTCGATGTGTGCCTGATCTACACTGCTTAGGCATGGCTTCTCCGATTTCTACCATCGAATCAGCAGCAATGGATGCTGCAGACACCAATGAATATCCAGTGGATCTGGACGATGGTTCTTGGTTCACTGCTACTCGCTGACGCAAGCCAAAGACCGCAACGAATTCCACACCCGAGCTCTTGCCTGCCAAAAATCAAGTGACCCCGCGGCCGCAACCTCTACCTGTGGGTGACTTCAAGGTGATCTTCCGACCACCAGGAGGCCTTCGCGTCAGTGAATGGGCGCATGACGTGTTGGCAAGCGCTATCTGCATGACTGCTGGGCTGCCAGGAGAAACAGTCAACAAGCTCTTTTTTCAAATCCAAGCGGAACGCAATATGGCCATCGCAAGCACACCAGATGTAACTATTGCTACAAAGTTGCAAGCTGTCTCTGCACTAAATCTAGGATTGCAGAGATATGAAATGCAAGCTTATGTAGCCGCTCCTGACAATTCTTGTAAGGGAGTCATCATAGGCCCCGAGAAGAATACTTCACCTACCGAACTCCTCGACTACATCGCACCCGACGCTGAAGTCTTGCACGCCCGAGTGATGGAATCCACAAAAACGGCGTTGATAACTTTTACAGGCCTTCAAGTTCCACGTTATCTTTACTACTACCGCGCGGAATACCGATGCTGCATTCACCGACCTCGCAAACAAGTTTGCACAATCTGCCTTGCACTTGGACATCGCGCAGACGAATGTCCAACCCCAACGGAACGCCAATGCCAAGCATGTGTAGTTGAGACACCAGCGCCGGAGCACAGCTGTGCAACTCAATGCTTCCACTGCAAGGCTGACCACACAGCTACGCACCCCACATGCCCTGCGAGAGAACAGAAACCTCCAAACAAGCATTACGTCAAGAAAGCACTGGAGGCGAACGCGTTAGCACCGCCACCTGCATCACTACCCAAGGGACACCGGCCCAGGTCCAGAACGAGGCGCAGCCAATCCAAGAGCAGAGGGAAGTCTCAGGACAGGACCTTGGAATCCTTAAACAACACGCCAGCAACCGCATCCAAAACCAGCACCACCACCCTGGGACTGATCCCCCAAAAGAGCAGAGCCGCGAGTGTGGAGAGACCAGATTCGCCACCAGCCAAGTAGCCAGCGCCCACTGGACAGACGCCTCCGGCTAAGGTGAGTTGGGCAGAGGGGCCTCCCAGCCTGAAATCTTCTTTACCTAATTCCTCCCATCCGCCCTCATCACACAACCACCCCAGCGTACCTCTCACATCTAACGCCCATAACTGCACTAAGCAAGAGCTGCAAGATGCCCTCACAAAACTGAGGGAATCGCTTAAGGCTGAAGTGACCAGCATGATCACTCAGGCAAATAATGATTTCCGTGTAGAACTTGGCGATATGTTAAAGGCCTCTACACAAGCACTTGTAACAGAGCTAAAGCAGCACATACAAGAAGGCTTCGCGTCATTTAGTGCAGGGCCCCAAGACTCATTACCACTAGCTACAAACCCCGAAAGTCTGACCAAACGACCCCAGGCCTACATCCGCCCATCACTCTTAACTCAGGACACAGTCCGAAAAGAGCAAGATGGGCTCCCCTAGTCCTTCCTTCACCCTGTGGCAGTGGAACTGCAGGGGGTTTCGACGAAAGAGGAGCTCCCTGCAACAGTACACTGCCACTTCCGCGCACCCTCCGGATTTCGTGGCTCTGCAAGAGACGCACTGCACACCTACCCTCTCGGGCTTCCATACATACGCAGATTAACAAACACCATCACTTGTCGCAATACTCGCCCCGCCGTGGTGGTCTAGTGGCTAAGGTACTCAGTTCTACGCAAACTAGAGCTCTGCTTGCCTTGGATATACACGGCGCGTTTGACAACGTCTCGCATGACCTAATACTGGAAAATTTCGCGTCAACGCGCTGCGGACGACGAGTTTACGACTATGTGAAAGCATTCCTAACAAACAGGACGGCAACCATAGGATTAGGCTCCCTTCGCAGTGTTATCATTAAGCTCGCGGGTAAAGGCATGCCACAAGGATTGGTGTTATCCCCGACACTCTTCGACATCACCATAGCTAAGTTACTGCCACAACTCGCCACCCTTTCAAGTCTGCAACATGCTTTATGCGAGAACGACATCACTATATGGGTGACCAAAGTCTCAGACGGACAAATACAAGATGCCCTCCAAGAAGCAGTAAATACAGTTCAAGCATACGCACGAGCAGATGGTCCAACGTGCTCTGCAAATAAGCCGGAACTTCTACTCATTCGTCGTCTCTCAGCGAAAGCCCGACAACAGCCCGAAAATCAGTCACCTTAGAGGACCATGTAATTCCCTGCGTACAGAAACTCCGCGTCCTTGGCTTTCATATACAAGCTGATCTCAAGGCAACGCACACCATGAAAGTATTAGAACAGCAAGTTTCTCAAATCAAGCATATGATCCGCCGCATCGCCAACCGAAGGCATGGACTTTAGGAACAAGGCGTTCTACATATAGTTTATGCCAGCATAGTAAGTCGCATCACCTACCACGTGCCTTATGAAACCTCCACGCTTGCATAAGAGAGAAGACTGGACATTCTCCTCCGTAGAGCCGTCAAGGCGGCGCTTGGTCTACCTACATACGAATCCACCAACCGTCTCCTAGCCATGGGTGTACACAACAACCTGAGGGAACTAACCGAGGCACAACATAATAGTCAGCTACGAATACTGCGCAACACCCAAGTGGGAGAGCGACTACTCGTCAGGCTAGGGTACCCTCCGAATCGATGTGGATACAGCACACCAGGGAAACAGCTACCCACTCACTTCCAAGCAAGAATTACAGTCGCGCCACTTCCACGCAATATGCACCCTGAGCGCAACGCTCAGCGCTGGCGGGCAAAGGTGAAAAACCTCACGAGCCTCATCAATCAGTCTCCTTCAAACACTCTCTTATACTGCGACGCCGCTAGACACCACCCCCGCAATTTTACAGTTGAAGCAGGGGTGAACAATGATCGCGACGTAGTAGCCTCAATCAGCGTACCTACAAAAAACATATCTGAAGGCGAAGAGTGTGCCGTCGCTCTAGCGATTTCCTACGCTGCCATAAACCTTCCTCACGCAGATGGTATATAAATCTTTACAGACTCGATGGATACCTGCCGTACCTTCACACGAGGTATTGCCTCACAGCACACACACCGAATTTTGAACACCACATTACACACGGCACACAAGTTCCGACTTGTCTGGACCCCTGGGCACGCCTCTATCTCCCGTCATGACTGCGCTCATGCAGCTACCCGAGCACCCACTAACCGGGATCCGGAGGAAGAGCTGTCCAACCCAGATGAGGAGAACACAAACACGGAACTTCTAGGATATCGAGACACTCTTGATTACTATAGACGAGAAGGCATTCGGTACCCTCCACCACACCACACGCTCAGACGAGAAGATGCAACTGCGGTGCGTCAACTGCAGGCGAGCACGTTTCCGAACCTCTATTTCCTCCACATCCTCCATCCCACTTCTTACCCTGACAAATGCCCTGGCTGTGGAGCAATACCGACGTTATTTCACGTAACGCTGGAATGTCAGCATCCGCAAGCCAGGTTCTCCGCCAACTCCTCTCCTATTCCTACCATACAAGATTGGGAGCCCATGCTGCGTGATGAAAGCCCGAGTGGCCAGCGGGCGCTGGTTCAGCGGGCGCGGAACGCAGCAGCAGCTGTTGGGGCTCTGGACTGAGAGCCCCACCCGACATTTTTCTATACTTGAAATAAAAAGTTTCTCTCTCTCTCTCTCTCACGGGAAATGGGTTCTCCCTCCACAGCGACCTCCATTTCTTCTCAAAAAGTCGGACGCGTAAAACGCGCCCGCCGGCGTTTGTTGGTGTCCACAAAGCTCGGCCGGCCTAGGCAGCAGCGTCTTTGGCAGCTGCGCTGCTGGTGGCTTGGCAGACGTTAGGCGTAGCTCTCCCGCCAGCGTAGTTGAAAAAAATGCATCGGCGAAGGTGCCAAAATTCAAGTCCCCACCTGCAACTTGGTGCCGGGCGATTCCTGATGACAAGCTGAATACGCGGATACCAAAGTCTTGTGGGCTTCTAGGTGACTCCCGCTGCAAAAATTCGTTTAAACCGATGCCGACACGACGCGCGTCCACTCGTTCCCAGGGCAATACAATACATCGTGCCAAAATGACACAAAAATAAATTTCTTAGCAGTCTGAAGCTTCTTTTTCTTAGTAAAGAAGTACTATATTTCAATAAAATAACGTGTTACATTACTTTATTCTTACCTAACTTTCTTCTTTTTGTTTTACTTTTACTTATTTCTCATTGTGTAAGATACTGCGTGCGCAGTACCAGAGGTGCCAATGCAATTAAATGCGAGGCACAGGGGGAGAAAAGTTTGTAGGAAGGTAATTTTCTAAAAATAATGGATAAGTCAGGCCGTCCCGTAACGAGAAACACAACCACAGCGGATATGGTTATCATTTGTTCCACGTGCGATCAGTTTTTCTTGATCACGAACATAGTCACCATTGGTCATTTATTCAGTAATTAATTTAATTACAACTCTACCCACCATTGGTCACCAAATCGTTAAACAGCTTGGCGTGAGAGAGTGTCATGATTGAAACTGAAAAAGACAATAGGCTACAGCACGCACACCTGAGGTTTGTATTTTGAAGCACACATGTTTGCAGATCGTATCTCCCAAGATCGATGAAACCTATGTTGCACTTCAGATCCAATCACTCAAGGCTGGTCGAAATAGGCATGGCTATTTTATGTTTGCATTCCACTCTATCGAAATCTGACATACACTTCTTGAAAAGAGTGCAATGTCGCAGACGTTTTCAAAGGACAGAAAAAATCTGGCTGTTGCACAACAGCTTTCTCGCTGTTATGCGAATGTTCAACCTGCCATTTAACAGGTTACTCACCTTCGGCGACAGCCTGTGTTTTCACATTATATAGGAGGTTCCTAGTTTTATTTGTACGAATTTAGGTAATGTACGTATTTGTAGGCATTTAGTGTATTTAGATAATGTTCTACCTACAACTTAACTAATTAGCCATTTGGTTCTTGATCATCGGTATGATAGAATGTCGTGCCTGCCTGGGTAAATAGGCACGTTCATTCTTCTTAACTTCTTTACAAATTGCCGAATTGTTTACAAGAAATAAGCCTGAGGCGCAACGTTGCTGCTATAGTGCTCTAACACTAGGATACTCTAGGCCCATGGGAGAACAGCTCCTGTGCTATACGCGCAACAAAAGTGCTACTGGCAATTTTACGGGCCACAGGTGCAAACGAAACGTTGTAAATAGTGCGACTGTATGTGTTTTGTGACTGCTATGCGTATATGTGACTGTGTTAAGTTTTTATAACTGTATTAATAATAGTCATCACCCGGCACCTAGAGTAGCATGTCAAATGAAAAATTAGGCAAACTTCTTCAGCTCTCCCTTAAAATATTTCTTTCCCCTTTTTAACTTTAGGGTCATTAGGTATATTATGTATTCCTTTTTAATTTTTTCTTTACAGAAACTGTCATAACTACAGCTTTTACATGATTTAGCACCATTTGTCATTATTCACACCTTTGCTTTATCTTCAGTAAATTTTCTAACACTTTTATCTCATGGCCTACTGTATCTTCTTTGTTGCATATAATGCAATCATCTGCAAAGAGCCTGATACAAGCGCCTACTTCATTTAGGAGATCATTTATTACAAAAGTTGGCCCAAAACGTTCCCTTTCGGTACTTCCAACTTTCCAGGACGAACTGGGAACTTAGTGCCCCCCGTTTTGACATATTGCTCACTAGAATAGAAAATAAGGTAAAACCTAGTTTGTAGTAGTCGTAGTTTTGAACGTAATATATCACTCTTTTTAGCATACTATACTGAGACAATTCGTCAAAGCCTTTTGCGAAGTCCATGAAAAGCATATTCGTCTGTGCACAAGAGGTAATAGTTATCGAAAGATCATAGATTAATTCAATGAGCTGAAGTGTCGTAGAAAAACCTTGTCAAAAAACGTGTTGGCAGTTAGAAGGTATGTTACGTCAATTCGTATAGGATAATGGGTGTTTCGGGACTACACTCTAAAAAATTTTACATCCCTAAAGGGTGTAAAACGGGTGTATGCATTAAAAGCACCCATATAAACACCCTTTTTATGCTCTATTTTTGAAATTTTGAGGTGTTCGTAATTAAAACACCTTCAAAACACCCCATTTACACCCTCATATTTTGGGTGTAATGAGCAAGGCTACAAATAATTGACTGATATGTGGGGTTTAACTACGCAAAACCACCATACAATTATGAGAAACGCTGTAGTGGAGGGCAGCGGAAATTTCGACCACCTGGGGTTCTTTACCGTGCACCCAAATCTGAGCACACGTGCCTACAAGGCTACAAATGCACGACATTTTCGTGCCGTTTTGCTTATACTGTTAGTATACGTTAACCATCTTGATACCAGCAAGGCTCCCACTACTAGCTGCTTGCGAGTCTAGTAATGAATCGAAGCATAAAGTAATGTGACAGAAACGCAGTTTTCATCGATAAAGCACGCAAACTACTATAAGATGGAAGATACAATAGGAGCGACGCTTGTTCAATAGAGTAAGGGCTAATTCTCATGTACCTGTTTCTTTCATCTGTGTCATTTGCGTGATTAGTCAACACTCACAAAGTACACTGATTTACCTGAACAAGCTAATGTTGCGCACATTGGTGTAGCCACGCATAGAAGATTCCCCCCTGCCCCATACCTCATAAGATCGAAGCTTTTAAAGCTGGAGATAAAACAACCACCACTAGCAAAAAAAAACAGCACAGTAGTTTAACAATAACCACCACGTCAGCAGGCCATCAGGTCCCTTAAAAACGAACATTGACGTCATGTATTTTTAGCAGGCACGTTTTATTTATTTACTGGAGCGAATGTTTCTCTTCATGTGTCCTTAAAAGTGCGTCATGTAAATTAGGAAGAGGACACGGACCATAAAGAAAAATCCAGAGTAAGGACATTTTGGTGACCATGACGCAGCCTTGCTCACAATGACGGGAGCCTTGTGGACTAAATTGGGAACAAAGAGCTCCACAGGGGAGCCGAAACGCATTCTCAAGTTCTCTCTCTCTCTCTCGTCGTTTTTTTTTTGTGGATCCCATTCTTTTAATTTATGTAACTTCCCCAGCAGACGTGCTTCGGTCGAAGCTTTGACTTTGCAGGTAGTGAGAAAACAGCATTGATGAAATATTCTCAGCCGTGGTCTTGTTCCATGGACTACAAGCTGAGTTCAAATGTATTGCCGCATCGTGAAGACAGAAGTAGTAATTAACAGGTTGAGAAAGTACCAGCAGGTCAGTATTTTTATTTACTGCGTGCCAGAGCTTTACTCTTCTTTCTTGTTATTGCTTGCTGCATAAAAGCATGCAGATGCGCGTATGCGCTGTCGTCTTCGTCTTCCTAGCAGTACGCACGTGGCAATATGTTCTCATCGAATAGTGTGACGGCCGATGCGTGCAATGTTGCAATATATTTACCGAAACGAAAGTGCTGATAAAATATCGCCTGCGTGACCTTGAATGTGCAGTCCCTAAAGACCCATAGAGCTAAGCAAAAAGCATCAGCTTAGCTTTTTACCAAAATTCACTACATTAGGTCGGTGAAGGTGCGCTAAACATTGCTCCTGAATATTACAGATGCGCGTTCTGGCTAGTAGCTCGTGCTGGCCGCACTGCACCGTCACAAAGTTCCCTGCGATTCAGATGCACTGTTAAAGAACGAGTATAACGCAACAAATCGCTGCCGAAAAAAAAAATCAGCGCCCGCGTTATCAGCAGAGGGCCGGAGCTAGCGTTAAACCGCATCTAGCCGGTCTGAGAGCGCCACAAGGCGCCATCAAGTCTCGTCGCCTAGACAACCTTGGCGGCCCGCCTTCCTCCGTGGCTGCCCGGTATTGCTGCGCGCCGGGCGCACAGCGCGGAAAAGGGGTCGACATCGTCTTACATGTCACTGCGTGCGCTGGCGATAAACCCTCCCGTGTGTGTGCGTGTGGTTCGCGTGGCTTCTCGATCGGTAGAGTTTATTAGTCGGTGTTTAGTTTAAAATGTGCCTGCACTCTGTGCTCCACCAGTGTGTTCTGTCAGTGCTGATTATTACGAAGGTGCACCATCCTGAAGACTGGACCTGTGGATTCATATTGTGGAGCACTCGAAGTGAAATAGTGAGTACCGCTCTCACGTTGTCCCGTTCAGCGCTTTGTTATCTGCGTGAGCTCCAGAATAACGCCTTCAAACAATTTCGTTTTCAACTAGTTGATGACAAATCAGCATATGTTTACTTAGCGAGAATATTGGTCCGAACTGTTTCACGGGGATGATGGCGAAGTGTGATTGTGTGCAAGTTTGTTTTGTTTGTTTGTTTGGATTGTTTGGAGTACAAAGCAGAGTGAGCGTGCGCCGCTGAGGTTCAGAGAAGAACTTGAACAGATTCTTGCGGTGCCCTTTGTTGGCAGCCGTTTTTAACGGGGCCCGCTCGTGGTGCACATCCATTTTAGTTTACTAATTAATACATCTGTGGGGACGGTGCCTGTTACCTTTAAGTATCAACCGCATGTAAGAAGCATATGCTTGGGCATGTCGGTAGTTCATTTACTTTCTTTGTTTTTCTTATTGCACAAAAAGACCGAGAACGGAAAACAAGGGCGTGGTGTCCATGTCGTTCTTTTCGGTTCTTTTTTGTTTTGTGCGGTAACACTACCGTGATAACTCGGGTTGATGCATCGGGTGACAACACAGCATATTGTTTCGCGTTAGGTGCGCCTCGCGAAGTTTGCCTACTTGCTAATACATTCAATTTTGTTAAAATTGTCTTCACCGGTACTTGTTTCACCCGCAACGTAGCGTGACACTGCCGACAGCCGTACCTATGTAGCGGATCGAGCACTGAAGCTGGACTTTAGTTTTAACAGACCTTTAGTCTGTGTGTGTGGTCGATTGTCTACTTGAACAGCGCAAACGCTTGTTTGAACATAACTGCTAACGTTCGAGCACATTTTATTCACATTGTTTCTATCATGTGTAACTTTCAAAATATTCTTGTTATTCAGAGTTTTATTGCCATCGCCTCGCTTTGGCGCTTAACTTCGCTAACTACTTCAGATGGTAGAGGTATTTTCGCTATGTGAAGCGTATTATTAGTTTTTTGTTGCACAAAAACGCTTTAATGTTATACATACTGCACGGTATCTAAGCATGTGTTGCAGCCAATATGTAAGACTGGGCAGCATATCTATCTGGGAACACAACACGCACAGCCACTGAACAGCCTGCGCTGCATCGGGAAGGAGTTATGCTTTCTCACCCTGACAGCTTGATTGAAACAAATGGCCCTAATTTAGCAGTATGCAATGGTCATTGAGTGAAGGTAACAGGGTCACTTTATTCGACATTTCCCAGCCTATTTTGCGGCTATGGCAAATGTGATTGAAAACAGAAATCGTATTGATTTGATGCACTGAAAACAGTGAACTGCTTGAATATTTCGGAGAGAAAAAAGTTTTTGGTCACGTGGTTGTCTTTCAAACTTTGCAGACTGTTGTTAGAGTGTTGTTTGAGAAAAAAAATAGTTTACAAGTACCGCACCTTTTTTATACCAATTTTGGTACATGTTAAGTAAAGGAGCTTATGTAAGGTGTTCGAAACTCAGCAATAATAATACAAATTTTCGGCCGCATACGTCTGCAAGAATTTAGCCAAAGTGTGTTATGTTTGCATTTTCTCATTGCTATACTGCACTTTGTATGAATATCTGAGCCGTGACTACTTACTTCACAGAAAAGATATTTTGACGAAAAATTATTTTTAGACATCTTAAGCTGTTAACCTCTACGAGAAAAGATCACTCATTTCACAGAATTGTCATTTTTGTCCGTATTGTGACGCAATTTGCACCATGGGGTGGTCCAAATAAAAATCACCTTTTACCTAAATTGAAAGCAAATAAACAGTTCGTTATATGTGACAAGTTTCATCATTACAATTTCTATTTCAAGGAATAAAATACATTTTTTAATTTTTCCATCAACGGCAATGGGAACTTCGAGGCGTCGGCTGCTGTATGACCAAATGGCGAATGGGGAACTTGGAACTTCAAAAATCATTTAGGCGCAAAGCTCTTGAGGTCGTGGGTCATTCCCTCCTCTGAAGTCGTACTAGTATTATGTAGCCACTCGATGAGTTGCACAATAGATAGCGTTATTGGTTTTCACAGCATATACACGGACAAAATGATGATTCGTGGGGCGAATCGTTCGTCCGTACATTTGTGCTTTCGTCCGTTCGTCTGTGCATCCATCCGTACGGGCTTCCGTGTGTCGGTCTGTCCGTGAGTTCGTCCGTCTTTCTGTTCGTCCATACTGGCGTGAGAGTGCCTGCCCATCCGTTTGTGCGTCCGGACGGACGAACGCTACGCCCTATTCATCATTATTCACTCCGTGGATATGCTGTGATCTTTTTCTCAAAACATAAATTGCTATGACAAAATTTGGCACATGAAAAGAACTGTTTACTTGCTTTGATTTAGGTACAAAGTCTATTTTAATTTAACCACCACATGGTGCAAGTTGCGTCTCGTTATAGACAAAGCAATTATTTTGTGAAATTCGCGATTTTTTTTTGTAAAGTTTGACAGCTTGAAAGGTCTAAAACATTTTTTCCTCCCAATACACCTTATGTGGATCAAGCATTCACTCCTCAGATGTTCATTCAAAGTGCAGCATTGATATAGAAAAAAGCAGATATAACACAATTCGGCTAAATTATTTGAGGCGTATGTGGTCGAAAAAATGGTAATATAATTACTGAGCTTCAAACACTTTACGCAAGCCCTTCACTTAACTTGTACACCAAATTTGGCACGGAAGAAGATATACTTATGAAATAATTTTTTTTCACAAACATCCAGACGAGATTCCGGGAAGTTCAGAAGGCAGCCACGTGACCAATGAATTATTTGTCTGCGAAATATTCTAGAAGTTACCTTGTTTATAGCAGTGAAATCAGTGCGTTTTTTTTCGAATACATTTGCGGTGGTCACCAAAATGGCTGGGACGTCTGATGTGGAATGACCTAATAGCCAATTCTTCCATTATATAATCGTGTCAATGTCAGCCCATTCCAGAACACTAGTGTATCATTCGCATTTTAATACGTAACTGCAAAGTACTTAATTTTACAAGTTACCTGCACTGAATACCTTTTCAATGCGAATACCGTCATGTATGCTCAGTGACATTGTGCTTTTGTGCAATTCAGATAAAATATGTATGTGTTGTTGCGCGTCGTACTGTATTCCTTTCAATAAACTAATCGAATGAGTACCATGGTAGATCTGCAGAAGTACACATGCAGCTGTGTTGATGCATACTTAAGCATAGAACTTGACATTCACTTAGATTGGTCGTTGCATGCAGCTTATGGAACATTATCAACTTGGAGCAGCACCTTTTTATTTGCCTGCGCGAGCAAGCTGAAAGCGTAAAGTAAGGTTCATATCTACGGCACGAAAGGTATAATGATTCTGCCACAGCGCGCTTTTTATGGCGTTTATTGCTCAGCATACCTTTTCTAGCATTTCTCACTGCATAGGGGCCCGATGCCACTGAATATGCTTGATATGCACTCAATTTATACTTACACATAAGAAAGCAGTTAGTTATGCATGGTGCACACTGTATGTTGCACTCTTCCTGAAATTTCAGTCATTGTTCCTTGTGTATACATTTCAGGTTTCCGGGATCGAATTTCCTGTACAGAAGGAACAGCTTCGTCCCACTTCTCTCGAAGGCACCAGTCATCTCAGCAGCTGAAGATTATTGTGCAAGCAGCAGTGACGAGTGGTTTTGCAGTTAGAAGTATACCAACATTGACATTACATTAAGAGAACCCCAATTACACTACCTTGTAGAATGTTCTCTTTTTTAATGTCGAAATTTATACTGCGAGATATAATAGGCTGTAAATGTGACTCCACAAACTCGCTTACTCTATCTACGTGTTTTTTTTCTATTGTATAGGTGTCAATCAAGCACCATACGTCTCAGTCGTTTGCCCAACTATAGCGCAAATGTTTTGAAAGTTGTGGAGATTAATTGTATTGAAAACAATGAATTTTTAGTATAGACAGAAAGAAACTTGGTCCCGTGACATATTTCAAAGTTTTACAGAATGCCATCAGAGTCCTGTTTGTCAGATTTGCAGTTTTTCTATAGTAAAGGCAGATGTTATCATATGGGCTTCATTGTTTTTCGCTTCGGCGTTATGTTCGGCGGTCGGACCTTACGCTACAGGTTACTGCTTGCACTACTGTGTGTGTGTGTGTGTGTGTGTGTGTGTGTGTGCGTGTGCGTGTGCGTGTGCGTGTGCGTGCGTGCGTGCGTGTGTGTGTGTGTGTGTGTGTGTGTGTGTGTGTGTGTGTGTGTGTGTGTGTGTGTGTGTAGTGCATTCCGCGTCTGTTGTTTACGGCCCAGTCTACGTACACATATATACACTGGTCTCATGCAGCTCATTCAAGACCATGGCACCTTAATTTATCAGCTGCATGCATGCAGGTATAAGTGCAGTGGGGGACACCAGTATCTTCCTTCTTCTCTGTCAGCAGCAGAGAAGGTTCATATATGGTTCTCCCTGAGAACAATTGAGGCTTGGGCCAGTTGGTGATGCATATTTGATGGAATGAAGTGCTGTGAACGGCTTTCCTCAACACACAAGTCTAAGCCTAACCTGCTGTGTCTCTACTTTTGTTGCCCGTTAATTGTGCTTCATTTGATCAAGTATGCTCATCCATATAACTGCTATCGTTTCAAGGGGGTTTTCAGTGTACACCCCACTCGCATTGGTGTAGCTTCATCCAACACCCATAGTTTAGGGGTGTTCATAAACACCTATTAAAGTAGGGTGTATCGTTTCCTTACACCCTACGTTTTCAGGGTGTTTCTAAACACCTTATTGTTTAGGGTGTTCCTGGATACCCTAGAAGGGTGTTGCCCATGGGACAGAACAAATATACCCTTATGAATGTAAAAATTTTTAGAGTGTACGTTCAAGTAGCTTTAAACAAGGGCTAGTAAATAAAACGGGTCCAAAGCTTGCTACATTTTCAGTACTGACGCTCTTACAAATGGAATAACTTTATCTCTCTTCCACTCCATGGAAAAGGAATCACGGATACATGGATATCTAAAAATTATTGCGAAGTATTTTGAATTCCTTTTTGCGTATTGCTATAGAAAATCATTAGTGATGCAACCAGACCCAGTGTTATTTTTATGTTCATATAACAAATAACGTTAGTACACCTTCATCAGGAATTTTGGCGTCAAACATAGGTGGCCTAGCTGTCTAATAGTGATTCACTGTTCGCGAAAATGCTGTTGTCATCTAAACACGGATGCAAAGTACTCATTAAAACTCTCAACGGTAGGACCTCCTGTAAACTGAGTCAATGAGCGAGCTTTCTTTGATGAATGAACATATCTTCAAAGCTTATTCGGGGCCTTCTTTTAAATTTTTTGTATTGTAATAGCAAAGGACAATTGTTTGGATTCCTTCAAGAGCACTTTGAGATACTCACCAAGACATCGAATTGTGTATTTATTCTGAGCACTAGGAATATTATCATATTTCTCACGTTTCATCTAATTTCCTGTTTGAGTGCATCATTTGTCTTGTTATTCAAGGTATTTTATTACTCGATAGTTAATTCTATTTCTCAATTTTATTAAGCAGCCTATTTAGGCACCGCGGTGTGAGAATTCATTTGATAGATGTCGTAAGACGTGAGCCAGCAAAGTCGCAGGGTGGGAAAGTGCGGGGAAAGTATTGACCAGGTGAACACCAGGCAAATTATGGTCATTGCTTATGCTTGCACACTGCCTTAAAGTCACGAAGAAAGTTGGCCAGTAAATACAAGGTTGCTTCGGTATTGGCGTCGCGTCAGAAACTAGCAACAAATCGCGCTTGAGTTTCATGAAACGACCGTGTCAGTTGTTTCGAGCGAGCCACACGTAATGCGAAACATAAAATGAAGTTTCTGCCTCGTGAGTGCGGGTTGGTATACCACTTTGCCACCAGATATAAACAGATATACGTTGGTCAATATCCAAGGTGCGTCATCATCACTGCTTACATAAAGGCGCTCCTTATTTATTCCCGTTTAGGAAAGCATTGCAAGAGCTTTGGCTGCGCTCCTGTCTTTTGTGAGCCTTGAGTTATCTTTCATCATACATACAAGGGGCCTCGTGTTGTGCAAAAAGCATAGCAGATCACAAAGCGCAAACGTTCCTGTATTAAGCATACTTTCAGTGTGCTATTGTTAAAGAAACGTAGGCATGCATTATCTTCGCGAAGAATTATTGCAAAAACAAACACCACTCTGATGCTGCGCGCTTTTCTTCTCCAATCAGTTAGCAGAACGTGTAGCAGTTTCTCGTGTTTTAAGGTTGCATAATTGCCCCAGTTGCAGCATATGTTAGCTGTAAAGCACGTTATTTATGTGTGGAAAACACAGTTTATGCTTAGCGGCTGACCTGCATCGTACTCTCCTCGAGCGTTTACGTTTATGGTGGCTGAGACTTGATCGAGGGGCTTATAGACTGATAGTGCAGCCGTATATCACAATAGACTGACCGTCTGTATATGGTTCTTTGTCCTCTATTTTTCATTAAATGCTACGCATTTCTTAGTGCACTTGGACGACTTTAGGCACATCTATCTATCTATCTATCTATCTATCTATCTATCTATCTATCTATCTATCTATCTATCTATCTATCTATCTATCTATCTATCTATCTATCTATAATTTTGGGCTCTCCGTGACGTATACATATATATTTATTAGACTTTACACGAAAATCGGTTTGGCATACCATGGCAGTTTGACGAGCATAAATAGCTTGTCATATTTGAAACTCATATCGTGTCATGAGCCGTGTGGTTTACACGCCATGGCTGTGGTGATTCTGAGGCCACTTTCTTCAAGTTATATATCCAAAAACAGTGATAATGAGACGTTCCTGCATGGCCAACATAACTAAAAGGTCGTAATATCAAAATGGTGGTGTAGGTGTCGTGTACAAGATTATTTATGTTCAACGCACATGGTGCGCTCACGGCTGTTTAGCTTGCGTGGTATACGCCTGATTTGATATTGCGTGACATGACTGTATGAAAGTTTAAATGGCAAGGAGTAATATGAAAATCATGACATGTCATGTACACCATTACTGGCATGCCGCACTCATGGCAACTGAACAATGAGTGGCAGGACGCGGCAGGACATGTACATCATGGGGTGCATATCATGTGAAATGTCATATACATGCAACGCTCGTGGAGCGTTTGCGTCAACTTTTCTAGCTCATTATAAATCAAAATAGGTAATGTGTGCCATATTTCTAACATACATGACAGATGTACCATGAAAATCGTTACATGCAGGTCTTGTACAATCCTATTTGTTCACAATTCTCATTGGGTGCTCGCAGCCACTTTGCTAGCTTGATGAACATGAAGTAGTGCGTGACGTGACTTCATGACAATCGTAACTGAGAGGTCGTAGCATCTAAATCACGACATTCATGTTATGGTGAAGCACGACTTGCTCCTAATTAGCTGCATGCATTATATCGATTTCCATCACATATAGTCCTCTTTTTTAACTTCCAAACTGTCCCATCTTTTTTGTCTCGATAGGGAGGAATGCATATTTTTTTGAACCAATGAAGCGGCCTGCATTTCTTTTTGTCTTACTTCATTTGTCTTCTTCCCAACTGTCGGCTGGCATTCGGACGAGGGGCTGAAATATTTTCTGTCCCCGGCAACGTTGCAGCAATAACCCTGGTGCCTTATAATCTATGTCAGTTAATGCACGCGATAAGCAATAGGGCGTATTCGTGCAGTTTCGCGTATAAGTCTCTACGTACTAGCTGAATTTTAGAGCTGTTACTGGAAAGTATTTGCTGTTCTTTGTTGGACCATTCCAAGCACAACTCAGAATAATCAACGGTCAATGCGACAGATAGCGCAACTAACAGAGAGCACTGCAGACGTACTTCTTTAAACTCTCGTGAAAATTTTCATGAAAAGAGCGTATGCGAGAAGATCTCATGCAGAACTAAACCAAAGGTTGAGATAAAGCATCAAGTCACACGTTAGCATCAGCGACACAGTTGCATTCATAACAATATTTTCGTGCTACTCATGCAGCGTAGTAGATTTCGACTGCAAAGTTCCTCGTAACTGCAGCAACAACTGCGTCTTCTACTGAGCATCGGCTTCAGACTGATATATTAGTAATCGGGAGGGTAGCAATAATTTCTGTTGGAAATACGCATTGGGAACGCACATCTGGCAGAGGGAAAAAGCAGGCATGCGTTTTTTTTTTTACAATGAGTAGTCTGCGTAATAATGGGAGGCATATATGTTACAGCCCAGAAGGTCTAAGCACTTCCTGTGAAGCACTCCATGTGATCCAAGGCGGTAACGCGCAGAATGGATACTGCAGCCACATTGAAAATGCGAGTTTTTGAAATTATGGCAGCACAGCCAGTATTTCGAAAGATAGAGTTTTGTCACTAGTGAAAAAATTATGGCATCAGAAAAAATTTACTCTTTGTATCGGTTACCGAGAAAGCTAGTCAATTTCAACAACAATATGAATATTACGTATATTCTAGAAAAGTTGGCCTTTTCTGTTTTTTTATTTGCATAAAATTCTGCATGGCTCTTCTCATACCCCAAGAGAACTGACTGCTAGGCTTCAGCTTTTTTTTTTTGTTACGTTTGCAGTCTGCTAGTTCAGCGCAGAAAAAGGACGGAGCTAAATTGTAAGGAAACAGACGAGGACGAAGGTGCCGTTCTTATACTGTTCTGTTTCTTTTCATTGGTTGTCTAATGTACATTTCGCATTTAGGATATCTCGTGATGATGTGCTTCAACTTTATAACAATATCCACGCAGCCACCCCCAAAAAACAAAAAAGTAGCAAATGCGGCAATAACGAAGCACCTACTTAAGCACGTAAGTAACTTCATTTTCCTTAGGCTGAAATTTCTTAGCCGGTATAAAAAATACGATCACATTGATTGAAGATTGTTCTGTTTTCCCTTTGAACCGAAACTGTCAAAAGGTATATTAATACATTTGTTTTATGCGTAGTATCCAACTGCCGCTCAGGACCTTTAGGATGCATGATGAGTAGTTGACCATCGCGAGAACCCGTCTGGTATTCACAGCTTTACTTGCGAAGTAAAACGTTATCGCCACAGGTGAACAAAGTTCCAGAAAGATGACATGGTTGTTAATAGGTTATGAAGTCGTCATTTAATATCAATTTTGAACAGAAAACAAACAGAAGCGACGAGGATTGTTTATTTTACACCCATTGTAAAAACAAAATAGGTAGCTACGCAAAACAAGATGCGGAAACTGAGATAACAGTGGGATTGATGTGCTTAGCCTGCTCTTCCCACTAATTTTCTCGCACCCTCTTGTCCAAATATACTTTACAATACACCAGAACGCAGCAAGCTCAGTGCTTGCTGTCGCGCCATCTGTTGCAAGCGTGGTGAAGCAACACCCTGCACTGCCACGCGAGAAGGCCCCCAGCAAGTCAAACGCGAAAGTTTACAGCCTCAGTCCAGCTGTAAGCATGTTTCGCGCTCTTCCTCTCCTGGAATTTTGTGCTTATTTCGTTTCAAACGTCGAGGAACCCTTCCCCGACAGTTCAGAATGTCGGTAGCATGTTCATTCTAGACCCCGCAAGAGATTTCATTAGCTACGCACTATTACAATTTTCCCCGCCGTGGTGGTTCGTCTCTTGGCTAAGGTACTCGGCTGCTTACCCGAAGGTTGCAGTATAGAATCGCGGCTGCGGCGGCTGCATTTCCGATGAAGGCGAAAATATTGTAGGCCCGTGTGTTCAAATTTGGGTGCACGGTAACGAACGCCAGGTGGTCGAAATTTCCCGAGTCCTCCACTACGGCGTCTCTCATAATAATATGGTGGTTTGCGGACGTTAAACATCACAAATCATACTATTGCAATTTGAAGAAACACGAACAGCGGAAAGCATTGCTTACGACTCGGTCAAACTGCGGCGTGCCTTGGCTGTGGCAGGACAGAAGTCATGCTATGAGCCGGCGCAATCGTAGCGCTAGAATCTCGCTCCTAGTTGCTCTCGTGCACCGCATGTTGTATCGTTTGCCAGTCATGCCAGGCACTCGGAACACACACGCGGTGCGAAAGGGCTAGCCAGAACAAGATTTTAAAATGCTACACTGACGCTGGCCGATTGCACAGATTTGACTAGTGACAGTCAAGGCATGTCGCCGCTCGACTGAGTCGAAAGCCATTCCTACGCGCCGTTCAGTTCTCTTTGAATTGCCGTTGCACGATAGTACGCCTTTACGATAGTACTAAACGTGTGCGGTGCGTGAATCCACGCGTGAGTCGTAATGCATTATATTAGAAAGCGGCCTGAAAGAGAGGACGGCACTGATTTGGTGCAGCATACTACAGGCAAAGTGCACGCAAATTGTTGCTGTAAAGCGGAACAGCTGGCATCATGCTTAAATAGAAGCAATGTTATATTTATTTGTACGCTTTCACTGAGTTCGTAATTTTCCTTGCCAATAGCGATTATATTAATTGGCGGCATAGCTTGGCGTTTTTCGTTGTGGATGGAAATCTGTGAAAGGTCAAAACACCGCACCGGCCCGATTCCCCTATGCGCTGTGAACTTCACAGGCAGTGCTCAGTAATCTCTTCCTCTCGCGCTGGTTGTTGCTTCCGAAGACGCCACAGTGGTATTCATATGAGCGATGCAGCGTGGAACAGATGCTTTTTTGTAGCACTTTCAGAATCTCATTCAGAGATTTTTCGCACACAGAACATAAAATAACTGCTTTATTCACTTTGTCCGGACGCATGGCTATTGTCATTCGACGACATTTATAGTGAAACATGCAGGTACAGGGCGAATTGTTTTTAAATTTTTCTGTAAAATCACTCCCCCCCCCCCTTCTTCACTAGAGTATATGGCGTTCCTGAACTGGATGGATCAAGTACCGGAGAGGCAGGTGTCGTGCCACCAAAGGGATGACAAGCAGATGACGTTACAAGGATGCCAACCTTAATTTATTACAAACTAATATAATATAATAAATGTATAATGTTCTGATTTAGTTGCTTTCAAGGAACACTCCGCGCTTGCTGTAATTAAAATTATATCCAATTTCATTTGGGAAGAGACCGCGCTTAAGAAATCATAGTTGAGGTAAAAAAAATTGACATGGGCTGGGCATGTAGTGCGTAGGCATGATAACCGCTAGTCATTAAGGGTAACTGACTGGATTTCTAGAGAGGACAAGCGGGTTAGGGGGAGACAGACAGTTAGGTGGGCTGAGGAGGTTAGGAAGTAAGCAGGTATAAAGTGGCAGCAGCAAGCACAGGACCAAGGTAACTCGTGGTACATGAGAGATGCCTTTGTCCTGCCGTGGACATAGTCAGGCTGTTGATGATGATGCGCACTTTGTCCATGTGTTGGCTGATGACGATGAAGTATTTTGGCTGAGCACATTGCAGTGGGTCGATATGATCCAACGACCCAATCCTCACGCAGTTGACATTATGTGCAGCCTGGTTGCAGACTTCGCATTGTGCAATAGTTGTTCTCACTTTACTCTTGGCTACGTTTTATTAGAAATGGTAATGTGGTTCATTTCACAGAATACGCCAGTATATGGTGCTTTGCAACGAACTTTCGAGCGCCACCATGGCCATGCGGTAGAATAGTGGGCTGCAACGGAGAGAGCAATGTTCCAACCCTGTTTATTCGTACGTGCCTTTAGTTATTTTGTTCATTTTTTTCTTATTTCGAGCAGAAGGGTTCACGGACAGTGGCGGCGGCCGCGGAGGCAGAAACTATGGCGGCAGAAATAGCTCTTCTTGCGATCTCATACAGCAATCGCTATAAAAGTGATAACGAGAGATATATATGGGTGAGACTTTATAAAAGACCTTCAGGTTCCGCCGAAAATTCACTGATATTTGGATAGCCGTAACAGAAATAAAGACAGGTGAGCACGGTGTCTTCATCGGTACTTATTTTTTGAGAATGTGAATACTGCATCGCTTTTGTTTTCCTCACACTTACCTTACTTTCGCCTGCGAACAATGCAGCACCTTGCTTTTTCACAGGTGTATTATATAAGCTTCTTTGTTATCGAGGAACCGGAATCTCTACATCTACTGCAGCTTATTTCTATATAATTACCTAGATACGTCCGTAAAAGCCGTAAAACAACGCACTATCGTCTCTAAGGCGCTCGAGGTTACGGCTGGGGATACGTGCAATACGGCAACTCACAATATGTGATGGGTGGGCTGCAGGCATACGATATCTTGGTCTCCCCCAATAAACAGATATTGGTTACGTGACTCGTGAAATACGTCAGTAGTGGGCGTTAAATGCATGCATTCCTTTCGGAAACCTTGCAACCACCTATGCAAGTAAAGATTTCAAGTGTCCAATGCGCCAAAGGTTTCCCTTTTCCAAATATTCAAAAAATACACTCCATGTCCATTAGGCGACACACGAACCAACGCTACTTTTCAGTTTGCTATTCTTCCAAACTTTTTACTGGTTACGAATCTCTGCATGCCGTACTTCCATGGGAAAGCTTTCTGCACTGCAAAGGGGGTCCGCACGACGACGCCGTGCCCTCGCAGTGTAAATCGGGCAGGCGACTGGAGCTAACGCAGCTGCATTGTCACTACCAAATGTCGTCGCGCCTCGCCACGTACTTTTAGGCAGACACTGGAATTACCAGAAGTAGAGAGTTGCCACGCCAAACGAATGGAGCTACGAGCAGCTCCCTCAGAGCTTCAAAAATTGAAAACGTGCATCTCTTGCTTAGAAAAAAGACGGCAACGCCCCCAAACGAAGCTTCCTAGGCTCACGGGACCAGAATACATGCGACAAAAGACCGCTCAGCTCCTACGCTGTGGTTAGGGGTTATTGATATTGACTACAAACCCGAAGCTCGCAGGACTAAATCCAGGCTGCGGCAGCTACATTTTCGATGAAAGCAAAACTGTTAGAGGCCCGTCTACTTAGAGTTAGTGCACGGTAAAAAACACCAGGGAGGTCGACATTTGCGGAGCTCTCCACTGTGGCATCTCTTATAATCAATTCTTGGTTTCTGCACGTTAAACTCTAGATCATATTAAAAACATCATTCAAAACTTTCACAAGCTGCCAGCGCGTTAAAATATCATTCTCCATCTATGTGCCATAAGACTGAGCGAATAATTTTTTGTGTCATGTTGCTATTTTAATAAAGAGACTAAGCCTCTCGCGTTCATAATAAAAACAATAAATGCGAAGAGGGAACAGTAAGAACTAGAACTGAGTACAGCAGAGTAAGGAAGAACTAGAAAACTACAATGAATGAGTAACCGAACTTTGAACGTGGTATGGTGCCGGGGAGATAGATCAAAGCAAAACGAAATACAGAAAAAAGATGAAAGCCTCACATATCAAAGAGATTGCAGCCAAAACAAATCAGTATCCAAAACAAGATTGCACTGCTCCCACGTACCCTACATGATGTCCATGTGGTGCCGGAACCCTGGTTATTCTTGACAAAAAGCATAAAGTCGTAAATCCTGTGATTCGGGTATTTCAGGCGAAACTTGCGTAGCCATGGCGAGACGAAACTTGTAGTGTAGTAGTAGTAGAAGTCGTCGTCGTGGACGCATCAGTAGGTAGCCACCTCTGGTTTAGTCCTTGGAATGCCCGCTGGATGGCGGCACTTCTATTTGATGAATATGTGATGAAAAGATGCCAAATGGCGGTACTTGAACTGTTCACTAGATTGACGAACGTGCGGTCGCATGGACACATGCATGGATGAACAGACAGACAAGCAAACGGGTGGATAGACTGATGCGCGGACGGATAGATGAACGAATGGATAGATGCACAAACGGATGGATGCACGGATGGGTTGACGGACGTACAGACGGTTGCCCGAATGGATGGACGCACAGACGGATGCTCGCACGGACGAAAGCATAGACAGACGGAAGCAAGAACGAACCGACAGACAGACACTTCGCTCGACTCATCATCATTCAGTCCGTGGATAGACCCCATTGCAAAAACGATGGCAACACTGGGTGGCAGCGTCCATGGTAATGGAAGAAACTGGCTACAAAAAAGCGTGCGTCAGCGGGGCTCCGTTCTTTTCTATTCCGCCTTCGTTATAGCAGCGGCGTCCCACGCGTTTCTACGCTGAAGTTGTAGCTGCGGTCGCAGGAGTACTCTCTCGTCGACATGCTTTGGTAAAACTCAACTAGCCTGCCTTCATTTAGAGGAAGAGGGCAAAAGAAGATCACTTTCTCACCCGGTCGTGCCAAAAACAATCGCGTGGTACGCTGCTGCCATAACGAAGGCGGGATGGACAAGAACGGAGCCCGGCGGACGCACGCTTTTTGTAGTCTTTTCTTTCTTTACCATGGACGCCGCCGCCCAGTGTTGCCGTAGTTTTTGCAAGGGGTCTATATGCTGTGACTTTTTAATACATAAGATCACTACTCCCCCTCACCAGAGCATACGGCGTTCCTAAACTGCAGGGAGCAAGTACCGGAGAAGCAGGTAATGTGGCACAAAAGAGATGACATGCAGATGACTTGACACCATTGCCCATCTAAATTCATCGCCAACTCAGATATGGGATATAATGCATAAGGCTCTGATTCACTGGCTTTCAAGGCACGCTCCACTATGGCTGTGACAGAAATCGTTATCAAATTTTGTGCAATATTCTCAGACCAAATGCTATGTCACCTACGGGGATCGTTTTAGATAGCCTGCAGGCGCACTTTCACAATTTCTTTTAGCGGTGAAGCTCCTTAAAGCGGCATCCGTTCGTCCCTCGTACTCGTAGTCGTTGTGTTTAACCAGTGTTACATATTGACCTGCAAGGTGGTGCCGATGGGAGATTTCTCGTGTGCTTTGTTGAACAATAAAAAGTCCACGGCGTGCGCGTTATCTAAAAGCCGAATTCTCCTGTCTCTCATTTCTCATTAGCAGCCATTGGCATGTACAATGAGCACTATATGACAAGAAAGGGTTGCTACGTTATACTCGCTGGGCGTAACCTCCTTGGTTTTAGAAAGGTTTAGTGAGTGTTGGGCCGCAGTGCCATGAATACAGTGAACTAGTATATACCATGAACTCGAGGTGGTTAAAGGTGGAAAGTAGACCCGAAGTGCAAGCCGTAAGAAAGTGTGCGTGTGCCACCTCTTGTTTACTCCATGGAATGTCCGCTGGATGGAGGTGCTTCTATATGGGGAATATATGATGAAAAAATGCGAAATAGTGGTACTTCGAGTGTTGAATACATGGACGAACGGACACACAGACAGATGCATGGATGGACGCCTGAACGGACGTGGGGGCGGATGCATAGACGAATGCTGGGATGGACGCACGAACAGACGCACAAACGGATGGGCGGATGGACGCATGGATGGTCACACAGACGGACGCATGGACGGACAGAAGCAAGAACGAATGTACGGACGAATGCTTCGCCCCACTCTCCATCATTCACTCCGTGGATATGCTGCCATTTTTTTTCTTCTCCTTCTTTGATATCTCGGGCTCGCCGTCAACACCTTTTTGTAAATAAAGGTTACTATACTCCGGTTCAAAGATTAGGTGCGATGCTGTGAAGGCTGTGCAAGAAGTTCGGTCAGCAAGGTGTTTGACTACGCACGCCTCGTGCTTGGCTTTCATCGTCGTAAAGGCTCGTGCGACACAAGCACTATCGCGCTCAGACAACGTCGCGAAATTCGAAGAATAAAACATCAACAAGTGAGAACAACGAGACTCTAAGTGATCCAGAACAACTTATAAACGGCCGCATAACGGGGCGTTTTTATCTCCGGCTACCAAAGCATAATTCGGTATTACTAAGAAAAAAATGAAATAAAAACATGCCTCAAATGAAAAAACCACCTGACTATTTTTCTGTGGACGCATTCATCGCAAGAAGTCTCGCTAACATCTACAGCATTGCACCTGATGTATGAAATCAAGTATAGTGACTGAATTCGGCCAAGGGCGTCTGGACTTCTCTTCCGAATAATGTTAAACGCAACGCTTTTCTTTCATTCTATGAACGATAATAATAAAGGTGAAATAACATTTAGGCACTCCCAACTCATACCTAATTACGCAACATTTACGTGAAATCCCCATCAGACTGCGGTGCATTTATTCCACTTCCCCGTGTGGAAAGATGCAGGCGGCATTTTTTCGCGTTTCGGAGAATTTTCAGCAATCACTTTGCGTGAAAAGGAACAAGGAAATGTTTGCTATATTGCAGAAAATTTAGCAAATTGTTAAATTCACCAACGAGGCCCGATTTCTTGCAGTGAAAGTGCGCCTTCGCCTGCTGCGATCACTACGGGCGCATGCCGATCGCAGGCCTAACCCTTAAGATTGCGTTGATATTTTGAAGAAGCATCTGCTATTTACCTGCTGGTGGGAACTCAGAGCGCTGCATTTATGATTTACTTCCAATGCACGAATCAACATTATCATACGGCTGTTGCACAGGACCAGAGGATCTATTCTTGATATCCAGTCTCAACCACGTTACTCACTTGCATTCACAAATGCGTGTGTGTGTGAAGATACGCACGCATATTTAAATTAATGTGGAAAGAATTATGATAGGAATTCTGTCTGCATATGTAAGGACTAATGCCAAAAATAAGAAATATTTAGGTTTCAAAATAGGAATTCTTGGGCGTATCACGAGCGTTACTGAATGAAAAAGCCGTATTCTGTAAGACGGCTTACTGCTCTGCCGTAAACCGAATCAATTGATGATTGTTATGTGGGGTTTATTGTCCTAAAAACACCATATGTTTATGAGAGACGCTGTAGTGGAGGGCTCCGGGATTTTTGACCACCTGGGGTTCTTCAACATGCGCCCAAATCTGAGCACACGGGCCTATACAACATTTGCCCCTCCATGCATCGCTAATACAGCCGCCGCAGCCGGGATTTGATCCCGCGACCTGCGGGTCAGCAGCCGAGTACTTTAGCCACTACACCACCATGGCGCGGCAACAGATCACTGGCAGCTAACATATATTGAGGAAACAAAGAAACGGTTGGTGAACATTCATGGAGTTACTTCCGGTGATGGAGTGAACGTCATAAGGTGCATAATATCTACGTGTACGTCGACGACAAGCATGAAGCCACTACGACGATATAGTGACGACTAGTATACCAGTACTGTTACCGTGTGGGTATTTTGTCCTCCTGCCCTGTAGTACGGTCGATCAATCAACGTAGTCGTTGTCGTGCTCCCTTAACCCTGCCGGCGGGACGTGTATATATATATATATATATATATATATATATATATATATATATATATATATATGAATAGATAATTTGGTATCACGTGACGTGAATAGATGAAGGAGAGAAACGACATATCCAAACATGATAATCATGACCCGGAAGTTATGTTTGGCATCATTTAGCTCCACCTCGTAACGTTGTGCTGATCTTAAAGTGGCATATACATTTCTCATTCGTGCTTCGCATATCATCTATTCCCACTGCACGTTGGATCTGCCAATTTGTGTGTGTGTGTGTGTGCGTTTGCTTTTTTTATTTTCCACCCTTTGTCTTGTTTATTCTTTCTATTTCAGCTTTTGCTTTTCTGTTCTTTACTAAAGTCTTTCTTTGTCTCTTTCGTTTTATGTCTTTTTTTCCCAGTCCCTATTGTTTGTTAGTCCTTCTCTCACCTTCTATCTTCGTTAATCTCTTTCTTTTTCTCTTTGGTTTTACTCAAACATCCTCGCCCCGCCGCGGTGGTCTAGTGGCTAAGGTACTCGGCTGCTGACCCGCAGGGCGCGGGTTCGAACCCCGGCTACGGTGGCTGCATTTCCGATGGAGGCGGAAATGTTGTAGGCCCGTGTACTCAGATTTGGGTGCACGTTAAAGAACCCCAGGTGGTCGAAATTTCCGGAGCCCTCCACTACGGCGTCTCTCATAATCATATGTGGTTTTGGGACGTTAAACTCCACAAATCAATCAATCAAACATCCTTGGTTTCGCTCAAAGATGTTTGATTTCACTCGATCTCCTCCCTACTCTTTAATTTTCCTAATTCCCGCCAATTTCCCACTCTCCCTTGCCTTCTTGCTCTATTCTTCTATACAGAGCAAGGCTATGCTCTACTAGCATGTCGGGTTAGCCGAGGGGTTATACACTGACGTTAGTTTTTGTGTGTCCGTGTCTCATCCCACTGCTCTGAGCTTTTTCTCGACGTACATTTCTTTTTTTATTCCTTTCTATCAAGTTATTTTTCTTTCTTTCTGCAAATAATGGGAAATGTGACATCAATGTTTGTTTATACATAATGATATTGTGTCCAATGCTTCTGTTTTTTTAGAGATGGAGCTCCTTAAGGCGTGGGCCTTGCGTCTCCTGTAAGTAGTAGCCATCTAAAGTAAGTTTTTGTACCGCATATACACCAATTGAGTGCTCTGTTTTTGACGTGCACTACAAGGAAACTAACTAAAGATGAGCTACCGACAAGCCCGCATCCCATCTCTCGTGAGTACTAGCCACCTCTCGTTTGAGTTCTTGGAATGTCCGCTGGATGGCAGTACTTATGTATGATGAATATATGATGAAAAGATGCGAGATGGTGGTACTTGGAGTGTTCACTAGACGAACGAGCGGACTGATGGACAGATTGACATACATACATACATACATACATACATACATACATACATACATACATACATACATACATACATACATACATACATACATACATACATACATACATACATACATACATACATACATACATACATACATACATACAGACGCTGCCAGCGGATTATTCATGGTTTGTCAATAAACCCTTCGAAGCTTCGCCCCAGTCATCATCATTCACTCCGTGCACATATGCTGTAATTTTTTTTACTTTTTATCCAGTCTGAAAACTAATGGCGAACAAGCTCAATGTGCAAGATCCCGTGGAGCACCCTCACGGCGTCTTCACTGTGTTTCAACATGTTTTTCACGCGTTCGTTAAGCTGTTCAACTCCTTCGGAAAGAAACCATGGGTAAGAAAATTTACCCTCGAAAATGTGAGTAGGGATTCAAGGCTAGGGGAATGTCGGTACGCTTTCGACCTTCTTTTTAGCCGAAACAAAACCACGCCACCAGGTATGTCACTGTAGCAATATAAGATATAGTTATAGAAAATCCCTCGGGCAGCGAGCTCGCTGATTCACTAAAAGCCTTGTGTTGCGCCACTCCGAGAGTGCAAGTTCATCAATGCATTTCAAAAACAACCCGGGTGATCTGACAGCAAATCCGAAAGTGCAAACAAGCAACTGTAAAAAGTGGGCTCATTAGCGACCAGCACAGCGACGCTATGTAGTTCACCAAAGTTAGCTAGCATCATGGGAAACGTTGGAGGCACTTTTTCTTTGCCATTCCGCGCCTTAAATGGGCACATGCTCTATTAAATGCAGCATACAAACATTGTATTGCGAAACTTGGCTACCCTTGGTAATGAGAGGCTCTGTGCGTATGCGTCATTGTCTAGACGGTCACAAACAAAAGCAAAAAACAAACACTCAGCCAATTTCACATCTCGCTTAACAGCGCAATGATGCAGATACTATGTTGCCCGTGTTGCACAAGCGGTTGATCTCAGAGCTATCTATAAAATCAACGGTGTGCAGCTTTGGTGACAACAGTTCGCGCCGTAAATGACCGTAACTATAGTAGTACTTTTTTCTGGTCTCGCCGGTTTGTGTTATTGTAGAAGACGCGAAGGTAGCGCTGTTTTGCGCGACGAAATAATAAGGGAATGAGTCAAGGGGTGCGCAAGTTTTTGATTGTTAATTCATCACATCCTGCAGAAAAATTTATAGGTGGTGAAGCCGAACGCATATCACGTGCAAACCACCCTAATCAGAACCTGGTATAGAAGAACTTGCTTTTGCCTTGCGAAAGAGACACCGACGAATCACTGATACGAAAAAACAGACTTCATGCTTTCATATTTATTGCCTCCAACAGTTTTTGAGCCGTGGTTTACCCTTCTTTTGCCGGAAACCTGAATCTGATTCTGGCATGGCTCAAACTTACGAAAATTGTATTGCGTCTGCAGGTTCGCCCCATCTCTATTTTTTAGTGAAAGCTCGTGTTCCCACTCACGCTCATTCACACAGCTTTCCGTCTCGCCGACATACGTCTTGAGGTGGGTTAATGGAAATTCACAAAAGAGCACTGTTGGCACATTTTGTGTACGCCTTGGCGTGCTTCTTGCAGCGCCCAACTTTCGTTGCTGTCAGGGCGTCTAAGATGAAGTTAAGGGCCCCAAAAAACCACAGCGGCCTGCTTCGCTATCGTCTCTCCAGTGCTACTAGGTGACTTCCTCTTCCTTCAAGCTCGGCTAAGTGGCAAGTCTTCACAGCCCCCTCCCCCCCCCCCCCCCTCGGGAAAAAAATTCTAGAAGCTAAAAAAAGTATCAGGTCACTTCGCTATTACCCATGTCGGCTACCTAAGAAGAGCATGTATCCCGTTATAACTTTTGATGTAGTTTGATGTAAGCAGCTGTGTCTCCTCTACATAAAACGTTTGAAAATTGTGCGTACTTGAAAATTATCTTAGAATAACAAAGAGTAACTCCCAATGACGAGAATAGAGTCACTGCTGCACAAAGAGAGAGGGTGGGGGGACCTCCTTGAAGTGGTACCTTTTTCTAATGTATGCCACAGTGAGCAAAAAAAAGTGAGAGGTGTGTGGGGGGAAGGGGGGTATGCCATTTACTAGCTACGCCGCTGCGCAGCACGGCGTGGCGGCGAAATGGATCAACATGGCCTCCAGCTTCCGATTGGTATCAACGCGGTCTCCCGCATACAGAGAACACGTTCTTTCAGACCAATGTGCGTAGATTCAAAAGAGACACGTGAGGCAATAAAGATTTCTCTACTAAATTTCTTGTCAGTGTTCGAAAATCAATTCACAATACACTCACACAGAGAAACGAGGAATGCGAGCCATTGAAGCTGTCTCATTTTCTAAGAACGTTCGCACAATCTTCTTTTAAAGAAGTGTAATGGTTGCTTTTATATGTTCACAGTAGTTGTCGATTCTTTCAAGGACTCAAGTACATCAGAATGTTTCATCGCTTCCGGGTCCTGGAACTTGAGCATACCGCCTTTCCAATCCTTATCGCATTCTCTGCTGAAGCCGCTGGTTTGGCCTGGTTTTTTTTTATATCACTTTGCAACAGTAACCTTTTGTGCAAAAAATATAGAGAAACATAATACACGTGGAAGCAAATATCACCATCTCAAAGCGTTGAAGTTGATTACCAACTACTGCTGCCTACCGAACACCGAAGTTTCTTTCAGTAGATAGATGTAGCTCTATATGGGAGCCCTTTGTTCAATTGTGAGCTGTGCGTATTGAATAAAAAAAGAAGAGAGTCTCCTTATTTCCCCTTCATTTCCCACTGCTTGCTGGAGGTTGTCAAAGAAGTTCGGAGAAGCTCAGCTCTCATTTTTTTTTTATCAACGTTTAGAACATCGATTGTTTTTTACGACTTTCAGCGGGTGCGGACTACGTCTCTTTTTTTCGCACGAACCACCACTCCAATTTTACGAACGCATTGCGCACCATCAATATTTACTCAAGAAGAAAAAAAAAACATGGTTGATCCTTCCGTCATAAGAATCGGTAAAACACGAAATTAAAATGTGTGCTTAATGATGTAGCTTACTGTACATTGATATAAGAAAGCTTGCGCCATGTACATTGGTGTTGGATAGCTGTAACACCACTTCACGTAAATACATTCATGTTAACGCGAGGTCATATATTTTCATCCCGATGACTAACATCAATCAATAATTATTAAACAAATTTTTGTGGCCATAGGCGAGTGCAGAACCAGAAAAAACTATGCGACAGCCAAAAGAACGTGACTTATTAGACGCTGCACTTGCGCTGAGGAGCTATGTAACGCCATGGCCCTACCAGAGGGAAATGCTAGGCGCGTTGTGTCTTGTCTGTTGGGAGGCCAAGATTCTTCGCGGGGCGAGCGTAAGTGGGGAAACGCAGAGTTAATACATCGAGACGAAACAAATTCGTTTTTTCTATGTGGTGCTAATGTATATTTGGCATGGGTGAATGCTACGACCAGCACTGAGGCTCGGGGTGAGATTGCCACCTATGGCTGTGTCTGGCGTTGACAAAATCGCACACAACGTGCCGAGTAAGACGCACGATTAGAAACGACGTCTTGAAGAAACTAATCACGGATGCCATGGTCATGATGCATTACTACACTTTACTAAGAACTCTGATGGAACAGTGGTAGACATAAAAGACATATTTCGAAAGGGTTCAAGCCATGTGACCCTGGCGCAATGACCACATGGTTCGAACTCTGTAAGCAAGGCGCAATAACAATAAAGAAAAAAAAGACCAAGGCACATTAGATAGCGTGCGCGGCATTTGTTGTCACTGACCCTGAGGTCCCGGGTTCGACTACTGATGGCGAACTTTTTTTTGTCTTCTGATCGTGGGAAATTTTTTGACGACTCTTCCGTGCCCCGCCGCGGTGGTCTAGTGGCTAAGGTACTCGGCTGCTGACCTGCAGGGCGCGGGTTCGAATCCCGGCTGCGGCGGCTGCATTTCCGATGGAGGCGGAAATGTTGTAGGCCCGTGTGCTCAGATTTGGGTGCACGTTAAAGAACCCCAGGTGGTCAAAATTTCCGGAGCCCTCCACTACGGCGTCTCTCACCATCATATAGTGTATTTGGGACGTTAAACCCCGCATATCAATCAATCGACGACACTTCCGTGACGGATATATGTTATAGATATCTCGGTTGCACCGGCCAACACTTTTGCGTTAAAAAAGGCTTGAGTTTACTAAAAAAAATATTAAGTGCTTCCAAACTTAGGTGATGATCCAACATTTAAACGCACCTTCTGCTCTCTCAGACTATCTTCTGTCTGGCAAAATGTTCTATTTCTCTAAGCCTGTGCTGTTTTTCTGCTTTACAACTTCCGTATTTTTGAACAGACAAATGCTTTTTATTGCTTGATATGGGTTTTAAGTATAAAATGTGACGTTTACAGAGTGAGAATACAAAAAAAAAAAGCGCCACGCAATGGAACGCACCATTTCTCTAGCTCTGGGTGTGCCATGCGAGTGTTGAACCAGAAATATGAAAAGTGCGCTATTGTGTTAGTCACCTAACTACCGATCGAAGTGTTATTCTATTTAGATATTTCTGCACTAATGAAGAGCATACGCTGTTCACTTTGGTAAGCGTTTATCGACCGAGGCAAAATCGTGAAGACACGTGTGCATAGATGTAGGAGCATGTTAAGGAAGCCGAGGTGGTACAATTTCCGGATGCCTGGGCTACTGCCTCTTTCATAATTGTAATTTGGCTTTAGGACGTAATACTCAAATAGATTGTGTTATCTGCAGCAAGGAAACGAACCATAGATTCCTCACTTGTCCAACGTTACACAACAGGGGTATATTTGAGGTCATTGGGGGAAGTTCTTCCGTGGAATCAGACTGAATATTTGCGTGTGACACTACCTAGTGACTAGTGCTTGAAAAGATTGCGAAAGCTAAGCCTCAATTTTATTTATTTTTGAACAATTTCATGCCGTATAAAGAGATTGTACTACATTGCTGCCAGGTTCTTAGTGATATGAGTAGACTCTTTTACGTGTGTGTGACATTTTCCGTCATATTTTAACCTATAGGTAATTGAAAATATTAGAATAGGTTTTTCTTGTTTGTTATTGGTTGCACTTGCGAGGAATGATTTTTTTGCTAGATTGTCTTCCCTAAGTTGTCATAAAATTATGTACGTTGAGTAGTATGCGAGATATGCGTTGTCGACGAAAACCTATTTACGCGAAATCTTATTTGTTCATTATGAAATCCTCTGCCTAATTTAGAACCTTGATCGAAAACATAGAACAGATGAATTGTTTAGCGAACATAGAATCATCAATATTTATTGTCTATATATTTACAGCCTTTTACGCCGCTATAAGATCGAACGAAAAATAAACATTTACCTACTATCACAGATATTGCTTCCATGAAACGTTACCAACCGGAATACCCCCATCCCCCCGCCATCAGCCAACTTGAATGCTTCCTCGTAGTAGACCTAACTATGGGCAACAAAAAATTACTGATCAGCTACCGTAACAATTAAACAGGTTATATTGATCAGGTGTTAACATAGCACATATCACCCGTTCTCGACTTTGCCTAAAACTCATTAGCGCTTCTAACCATTAATAATTATCAGCAAGGTTCGTAGCAAAAATTAGGAAAACAATAAACAAAAATGCGGTCACCGCTGCACGTAAATAATATTGTAACGGGCTAGCAAAAAGAGAGAAGAGAAGAAGAGGAAGACGATGTGTTTTGCGTATTTGTGGTTAACGAGTTGGGACATTTTATTTACATTTCTATATATGCTTATTGCACAGTGTGCATGTGTGCGTTTTTTGTTTTTGTCAGCGCAACCATCTGCAGTGAGTTTTTTTGAAACTTTCGATACTACACTGCGATGCTACACTGCTTTACCTTTTATGGTTAAGCGTGGCATTGAACAAATCGTAGTCATTTTGCAATGAGACGGCTGACAACGCTCTCTTCGATGCCGGTCATTGCGATGAGACGCTACACCACATTGAGTGTGCATGTACAGTGTATGACATTGAGAGACAGAGACAAATTGAGAGACAAAAATCACTGATCAGCTAAATTACAATAAACAAGTTATATTCATCAGGTGTTAACATGGCACATATCACCCTTTTTCGACTGTGCCAATTTCTTATTAGCGCTTCAAAATTAATATTTATCATCAAAGTTTATAGCGAAAATTAGAAAAACAATCAACAAAGACTCAAGGTATGAAAATGTGATCGCCACTGCAAGTAAATAGTATGTTTTCTGTATTTGTGGTTTACAAATTGTGACATTTTATTTACATTTCAATATATATGTTTATTGAACAGTGTGTATACGTGCATTTTTGTTTTTGTCAACGCAACCATCTGCAGTGAGTTTGAAACTTTCATAACTCCTCATTTTGCTTATGGTATGTACGTGTTGTGTACTTCTCTCAACTGTCGTGTTGTATAGCAGCTGGCAGCCTTTTTAGTTATATACTCATATTATACTCATCAATATCATCATCATCATCATCATCATCATCATCATCATCATCTGCATCATCGTGACTACGTACACTGCAGGACAAAGGCCTCTCCCATGTTCCACTAGTCAACTCGGTCCTGTTCTTGCTGCTGCCAATTTATACCCGCAAACTTCATAATCTCATCTGCCCACCTAACCTTCTGTCTCTCCCTAACGCGCTTGCCTTTTCTAAAAATCGAGTTAGTTTCCCTTACTGACTAGCGGTCACCCTGTCTACGTCCTACATGCCCGGCCCATGTCCATTTCCTCTTGATTTTAACTATGATATCCTTAACCCCGGTTTGTTCCCTAGTCCTCTCTGCTCTCTTCTTGTCTCTTAATGTTACACCTACCATTTTCCTTTCTATTTCTCGCTGCGCCGACCTCAATTTAAGCTGAACCCTCTTTGTAAGTCTCAACGTTTCTGCTCCGTAGCTAAGTACCGGCAAGATGCAACTGTTATATACCTTCCTCTTGAAGGATAGTGGCAATCTACCTGTCATGGTTTGAGGGTGCTTGCCAAATGTGTTTCACCCCATTCTTATTCTTCTAGTTACTTCAGTCTTGTGGTTCGGCTCCACGGTTATTACCTGTCCTAAATAAACATAGTCTTTTACAGCTTCAAATGCCATATTACGTATCTCGAAGCACTGTTCTCTTCCGAGGTTGCTGTACATTACTTTTGTTTTCTGCAGACTAACCTTAAGACCTACTTTCCGCTCCCCTTGTCTAACTCCGTAATCATGAGTGTCAATTCATCCCCTGAGTTACTCAGCAATGCAATGTGATCGACGAAGCGCGGTTTACTAAGGTACTCTCAATTAAATCTTTTGCCTAATGAGCCCATTTTAAGCCTCTGAAAACCTCCTGTAAGCACGTTGTAAATAGCGTTAGGGAGATTGTATCCCCCTGCCTTACACCCTTGTGGATTGGTAGTCTGTTGCGTTCTTTATGAAGCACTAAGGCAGCCCTTGATCCTCTGTAGATTTCTTCCACGATGTTGATATATGCTTCGCCGATGCCACGACTCCACAGTGTCTGCATGACTGCTGATATTTCTACTCAATCAAACGCCTTCTCGTAATCTATGAAGGCTATGTATAGTGGTTGGCTATATTCTGAGCATTTCTCTATTACCTGATCGATAGTATGAATGTGGTCGATTTTTGAGTATTATGTTCGAAATCCTGCTTGTTCCTTTGGTTGGTTGAGTTCTAATGTTGTCCTAATTGTGTTAGCGATTACCCTTGTAAATAGCGTATACTACTGAGAGCAAGCTGATTGGCCTGTAATTCTTCAAGTTCTTGTCATATCCTCTCCTATGTCTTAGGATGATGTTAGCATTCTTCCAAGATTCTGGTACTCTTCTCGTCAGGAGACAGCTCGTAAACCAGGTCGCTAGTTTTTCTAACACAATATGCCCTCCATCTTTCAGCAGATCTGATGTTACCTAATCCTCACCAACAGCTTTGCCTCTTTGCATGCTCTCCAAGGCTTTTCCGACTTCTGCTATAATTACTCGTGGGGTGTCATCTCGGTTACTGCTAGTTCTTATATTAAGGTCATGATTGTGCTGGCTTTTGCACATATGTCTGTAAACGTACTCCGCTAATTTTACTATCCTATCAATATATGTAGTTACTTTGCCTTTCTTTGTCCCTTAGTGCATACATCTGGTTTTTGCCTATCCCAAGTTTTCTTTTCACTGCTTTGACGCCTCCTCCGTTCTTTACAGTGTATTCAATTGTCTCCATGTTATACATTTTTACATCGGATACCTTACGCTTATTAATCAACTTCGAAAGTTCTACCTACTTTATTTTGTCTGTTGTACTTGAGGCTTTCTTGCTTTGATGCTTCTTAATGAGATTGTTTGTTTCCGGGGACAGCTTGCCAGTGTCCTGTCTAACTGGAGTGCCTCCAACTTCCACTGCACACTCCGTAATTATACTCGTCAGATTATCATTCATTGCGTCAACGCTGAAGCTGTTTTCCTCGATAAGAGTCGAGTACCTGAAATACAATATTCTATTTTGTCTTAAGTAAATTCTTGAATGCCGTCCACAGAGAACACCGCAGCTGAAGGTGACCAAAGAACTTCTGAAGTTTTCAGAAAAAAACTAACTTGGACAAGCAGAGGTGACAGTGATGTCTCGTATCACGCGAGTGTGGTGGACATGTTACTGACTGCATATTTGCGTGCATGTGTTGTGTTACGTGCCATCTTTATGCTTCTCTCGTTTCCCTCTATCAATGTCTCACATCCTGTTATTCTCTAGCAAACGGGCTTTCCTGAGAACTGGTTAATCTCCTTGCCTTTCTTCTTTATTAGGAAAAGGTCAGTACAAGTAATAAATGTCGGAAGTGACCAGATGATTTAGACACCACAGGAAGTGAAGGTGCATATTGACCACACACTGCAATAGTACATATGGGCAGCGTACAGATAGGATTATTGCTCACCCGTAGCTATCGCAGCCACCAGGCGCTGTCTGTGAATACAGCCTCGCCCTGTATGAGGTTTCCAGAACTATGAATCAAAACTAACACCCTAACTTTGTTCTCTATACTACGGTGTACATACTAAACGCTTGCTAAACTTATTTTTGCCACTTTATTTTCCTTTTCAAGCAAAACTTCTTGCCGTGTACTCCTATGCTACGGCTTCGCCAATCTTGAGCTCTCAATCGGAGTGAAGCAGTCGGCGCTTGAGTCTCTATAGGCCTGCTCATTTTCCGCGGGATTTCAGCGAAGCGTTTCAAGATGGGTTGATGTGCTTTTTTAGGTGCAGTAAAAGGGTGCACAACGTGGGTTTTTTTTAGTATGTTTACTGAGCCGGTGCTTGAAAGGTAACATACGGCGTAACGTAACGCAAGCACTGACGTTGGAGTAATGACGTCTGTTTCATCAACACTAAGAGCCCGTTACTCTGGAATTACGAGAATTTCATGTGCCTAACAAGGTCCAAAAACGTTTGAATTTATCTCACTGAATCAGAGGAAACAAAATGAAATGTTTCTTAGACTAACATAGTAGCGGAGCCGGTACTGTGACCACAAGTGTCGCTAACCAGACATCACGCCTCTATTATGGTAGTCCATATTTATAGGTAATTGTGTTGTTAACAAATTAGGTTGTCAGTACTGCAAGTGCAATCACCGTGCAGAGAGAGAGAGAGAGAGAGAGAGTGAGCACTAACAATGCGCCAGCGTTGTGTGTTTTTACAAGGCAGTTTGGGGACCTGGAGTGGCTGTGTGGTAGAATACCTGGCTACCTAACAGAAGGCTCGGGTTCAATCCGTGCTGGTATCTTAAGTTTTATTCTTCAACTTCGTGAGGCCCACGCTGCCGATATCGGCTTTTTAAATGTGTAGTGTCGGTACTCACCGTTCTTGGGCACGCATATTGAGTCAATCACTCATGACGCATACCAGGATACCGCAGCACTTGTCTCTTAAGGACATGTGCTGCGGTATCCGTTAAGAGACATGTGTCTTATGTGACACATGTCTCTTAAGGAAAGGGTTTGATGGCGTGGGTGACAGTATTTTCATGTAAATCACGTAAAGACGAGACATTCTTATTTATCGAACCTTATTATTCACACATACCAATTGAGGTCTCTTAGCAGTTCTGGGAAGGCATCCAGATGTAGGCTGCTAGACACGCGGATAGAAATGCTCGAAATCGCTTTGGTCGCAAAGAAATTTTTTGCATTTAGTAAACACTAATCAAAATCTATGTGCTTCTGACACAGAAAATGGGCTGCGGCCGATACCGAAGCAACCTCTGCGTTGAGCCGACGATTACACGATATACAATCTGTTTTTGTTTGCTGAACGTGTAAGTAATTACAGCACAAAGGTACAATAATTATGACGAAATCCTGTTGAACCCTGAGAGTTGTCATGATCATAGCTAACACCATCACCATAAAAGTCGGACAAGCTCCCAAAAGTGTTGTGGTTGAACAATACTCAATTAGCCGTGTGTGTTTGGGAGTTCATATACTTTAATTATCAGAACAAGACGCGTAATTGCAAGTAAGTGCTGAGGAGGAGAAGGAGGAGGAAACACTTCATTGGGCAAGTGAGTTTCGGTCCTTTACGAACCCTGGGCTTCCGCACGGCCATCATATTGCGCGTATTCGTCCAGACCACGCAGGGCTAGTGCATTGATACTCCTGTTCACGCAGCGAAGCTGTGCGTCCAGGTCCTGAAAAACACCAATGCAGCTAAATCGGATATCGTCTGATGAACGAGAAATTCGGCATGCACCAATTTTTACCAGAAACGAGCCGCCACAAATCTCACTTGATTACAAAGTCGTCTACTGCACGCTTTACTAGGAGCTTCTCATCCAATGCGAAATTTCCTTGCGCTAGAATATACACTGAAGGATCTCAACGATGTTGGCTGAAAGCCCCCACGAATGCAGTAACAGCTCCAGTATCTCTCATTAGGGCTTGCTAATGGGCACTGCGTCTGGAAATACTTGTATGCTTGCAGTAGTTGTCTGCATCCAGAAAATGAAGGCAATGTATACGCGTGCTTGCATAAAAGCGGACTTGTAAACCCATGCCGTACTGCACAGAATTCATCTGCTGTTTACCACCAGCTGTTCCTCTTCCGCAATTCGATTTCCGGAACGTTGCCGAGTAAGTTGGAAAAGGAGATGCGGGTATTCACAGCTGGTGGCCACTCAGCATTACTTTCCGTGTAGCTGCGCAGGGACGCCCCGTCTAAGGAACGTGGGGCTTTCTGCTTGAATTATCTAACACTGAAAGCTCAATTGAGCTTCCGCCACACCTCGTTAGTTAGGAAAAACTTCACGACAAACTACGGGTCACTAACTCTCGAATATGAAGCTAAGTGTTTGCCTAGCCTATACTCTAACATCATTGGCGTCGCTGGTGGTCGTATAAAATTTCCTCAAATAAAATTTTACATGCTGATCTTTTTTTACGATTAAGATGTGTCGAACAACTGTTACTTGAGATTTTCGCAATGGCAATAACACCGTTTAGTTTGCCGGGTTGATAAGTTAAAATTGCGATTTTTTGCAATGTCTTAAAATTTGTGCCGCGATTACTTCGAATTGTTTGTTCTCCTATGAGAAACGTGTGAACTGTCTCCTGTCGTGTTTCCACTGTGGTCAGCACGTTTAAATACTTTTTTGGAACCTAGCAGCAACGCTACTTAGTTTTATGGCCGAATAAAACAACAACAAGGACACCATACATATCACCAGGAATATCTGAATTCACCATGCATTGTAGTCATACAATATATTCATGGTGAACCAGACTACGCTCGCTACGTTCTACGACTGTCAGTCATACCATTAGCTGAATTCTATAGCTCCCCACAAAACAAGGTGTTGCTTTTATTTTCACTACGTATGTCAAAAAGTAGGAGGAGCATCACATGTGTTTTGTTTCACCCACCTGACTTACTACTATTTATTTATTTATTTATTTTAAATAACGTTATTTTTGTAAGTAATGAAAGCAAGTAAGAAAATATAGTTAGTGAGTAAGCAATGAAGTATCAAGGTAAAGTAAATAAATAGGTTTGTAAGCAAGAGAGTTAAATAAGTGAGCAAGTAAGTAAAACAGTGAGGTATGTAGGTAAGTGAGGAAATAATGCAAGTAAGTAAAAAGGTGAAAGTAAATAAGAATGTAAGGTATGCCCATGTGTGTTCTCGTCGTTCCTGGCTGGATACAAAGTGTCAATCACCCGTGGCACATACCATCATACTGGTGGCACATACCCACACATAGGTATGTGCCACTGCCTGGCGGGAAGTCTTTGAGACGTACGTGACGGGATGATGATTATAATATTGTACTTACCAGCGCGTCATGTTCGTCAAAACATCTAGCCCTCCCATGCTAATTTTGGCTCACGCCAAGTTAAGGGGGTGACCACGAGAGCATCCAAACGTAAGCGGCTACATAGATAGATAGACAGATACGCTTCAAGTTGCCTAAGTTCGCTAAGAAATACTTCGCATTTAAAATGCTACTGGGCATCGTAGGTAATCATTTGACAGAGATTCTCTACAAATTTTAGTCGCCTTTTTATGCGACCAGAATATGTTGCATCTTTGAACTAACGTCTCACAATATCGGCTGCAACAGTTGTCTGTAATTATTATTTAGCAATCTTCGTCTAAAACACCTAAAGCTGGTGTGGTTTCTCTTTAATTCTGCTGTAAGGCTTAAATTGTACCTGTAACTCTAACTCCTATTTAAGAAAAAAATTGCAGGTTAGCCAGAGAAAGAACGTTGGTTTCAAAGATAATTAGTGCCAGCCGCGCATATACTCGCTCGGCTTATTGGAATAAAAATTCATTTTCTGGAAAATTTCAACTTGCTGCAGCACATATTGTGCACCTTGGAGCAGGTTTTTAGACATTTAGGGACAGCTTTCTGCTCTCCCTTAGTAGAAAATGGAGTATTCTAAATTGTTAAACACTTTATTCCAAACTCAACAGGAAACGCTCCTTTGCTTTTTACCTCTTGATGATATGTGACGGTGCACTGCTCTCCCGTAGTAAAACACGAACTATACTATACTAGGAGGTGACCACGGAAGCACCCAAACGTAAGCGGCTAGATAGATTGATAGATAGATAGATAGATAGATAGATAGAGAGATAGATAGATAGATAGATAGATAGATAGATAGAAAGATAGATGGATAGACAAATAGATAGATAGATGATAGATAGATAGATAGATAGATAGATAGATAGACAGACAGATAGATAGATAGATAGATAGATAGATAGATAGATAGATAGATAGATAGATAGATAGATAGATAGATAGATAGATAGATAGATAGATAGATAGATAGATAGATACGCTCAAAGTCGCCGAAGTTCGCTAAGAAATGCTTTGCATTCAAAAAAATCAAAACACACGCCACCTTCCCTCAACACGCTTCGAATAACATTGATTCCTAAGACACCTGAGATCTTCTGAAATTTCTTTTAAACAACTATCGCATACAAGAGTGCCTGATTGGATGAACTCCACTTTTATTTTAACATGTTTTATGACTGCCTATTAGTGTCTTTACTTATGCAACTAGGCTTGCTGGAGAAAAAAGGGGAGGACAAAGAAAAAAAAAACTCGGAAACAGAACACTGCTATTCTTTCATAACGCGTGCCTGGCCGTGACATGAAAGCAGTCCTAGTGGTTTGTCGCCTTTCAAAGACACCTCTCGGGAACATCCACATTAGGAACTATAAAACATGGGTTAGGAAAAAGACCTTGGGTGGAGAGAAAAAAATTATGTACGTAGAACCACTTTGCCAGAGCAAGGTGACCTATTTACGCAGCCAGTAATATTTCACAACGCGGGGTGATGATGATGCCTTATCGCTGCACCCTTTACGTACACCCTTTACGTACGAGAGCAGGAGGGCAATTCCATGTTTTTTCCACATTAATTGCGCAGCCGTCGTTGCCAAAGCTGTGTCGCCTGGTCGCCTGACTGTGTGTTAGACGGCTTGAGCGCATGTACAAATGCGAAACCCTTCATTTCATTGATAACTCGTTCGACGTGTGTTTCTTTTCTTTCATTCATGCCAGCCAGATGTAACCAACCCAGCTGTCTACCACCCTCTCATATAGACCTTCCCTGCTCTCGGCCGTCGCATAGACTTCGCGGGTGATTTGCGGGAGACGATAATGTAGTGCCACACAAAGGGTAATCATATGAATTTTTGTTCTGTTGTGCACAGATACTTAGGGTGGCGTCTTGCATTAAAATTAGCTGTCACGCTGGCTCTGTAAAAGACACAGCGTTTTGAGATAGCTGTCACCGTTCGGGGCGCTATGCGGGTATCCAATGGAGGAGCGTGGCTGCAACGCTCCGTCAAGCGCTGACTTTGCGAGCATTGTGATGCAGCGACGTCACTGCTTCGAGCCACAAACGTAGGAGCCCGAAGGAACAAATCTGACAGACGTATGATATTGCAGTGGGAAACTTATCTATCACATCGTCGGGGTAAAACACTCAGACGCCCGTGTGACACAAAAAGCGCTACCCTTCATGTCACGCCACATCACGACCACCTCTTGAACTAAGGCGGACCAACGGCCCCTGCAGAGAAGCGCGCATTTCATTAGAACTGAAATAAATAGCGGAGGCGCGGGTTCAACTTACTTCGTAGAACACATAAATAAATTTTTTTGCTGAAGTATTTTTTATTCCCTCGATATTCCGATTTGCCCCTACTGTTTAAGCAATATAGGTAGTCATGCGTGGGCCCAATGCAGATGCCTAGACGTTCTGACTAGCACCCTTTGTTTTTAATTTTAGTGCATGTTCTTCTAACATACGGCGCACAGAAGACGCATAAGTTGCTCTCAACTGCTACTGTTTGTGGTCTTCGGAGACACAAAAAAGTGGTTAAGCGATTACGAAAAAGGAGTCGGTAGCACAAAAAGTGATGGAAAAAGAAAAAAGAACCCTGACTTAGTGTTCACGTTGAGGCCCGACGCCAGAAAAAACAAATACTGGTTTTTTGCTTCTGTAATACTTTTTTAAGTTGTTTGTTGTCGAATCTAACAGAGACTGCCTTATGATGTGTGCCACACCCATGGAGAGTCAAGTGGTGTTTTAAGGCCCGAACGTGCGCGGCGTGCAAGTTAGCAAGGGCTACCCATTTGTACTTTGCTAGTAAAGGTTCTCTAGGCTGACCAGGCTGGTTTCGTTGGCCGCAATTTGTCAACGAAGCATGGTACCAATAGCTACAAGCATGTCCACCACCTACCACGGAATGCTGTATTTGATGCCACTTTAAAGAAGCTACCAAATTCTAATAAACAATAAGCTACGATACGTAAGCTGCTCCACGATTGACTGCAGATACGCTGGATACGCGTACACACACTGAAAGTTAAAAGTACGGTAAGTCAATTCATGGATTGACTTCACTGTATCCCATGATTTTACTCAAGTTGTTCAATGTCCCACCAGAGGTGGTTCAGCCCTGAACCTTGTTTTCGTTACAGCTGACCTATTGAATGATGACTCAGAGTGCGAGGTTGTAGAAGGTATCTCGGATCACAATTCAGTCTTTGTTCAATTTTCCACTTACTACGAACTTAAGAAACCAGAATACAAAGTCGTTACTGGTTTCTCACGTGCCAACGATGTAGGCGTACTTTCCCTGATAGCAGAGTTTATGCAAATTATCTCCTTTCCAGCAACAGTTGTGGTGTAAATACGTTGGTGGAACACTTTGGCACGATTGTGTCCGACTTCATATCTAAATTCATGCCAAACGAATGCGTGAAGTACAATCCTAAACACCCGTGGTGTAACCGAGAAATAATAAAGTTTATTGGCCGCATAAAGTGACTACGTTGCCGATTCCGCTTCAATGCAAACCACCAATTCACATTGTGTACGTTAAAGGCAACACTCAAAAATAAAATGTATGAAGCTAGAGGTTTCTATTACAATAACACGCTGTCAACATTCATTACAGAAAATCTGACCAAATTTAGGAAGACAAATAATCCACCCTACAGGAGAACTTGCTCATTCAATATTGAAAACGAAATACGTTCAGATGCTCAGACGATCTCGGAGCCCTAATTAGTTATTTTAAGTGTTTTTCCCGCTGATAATGGCAATGTTCTTTCTTATGTCACACCATTTGTATCGGTAGCTATTTCGGATATTGAGTTAAGTTGCTCAGGAGCTCCTAATCTCTTACTCAACATAGATATTACTAAAAGTGCCGGTCCGGACGGTTTCCCTAACTCTTTTCTGAAATGGTATTCTGAATGGTGTGCACGATACCTCATAATGATATCCCAGACACCGCTTGACTCTGAACGGGTCCCGCGAATGGAAGATTGCTAATGTTGTTCTTATTTTCAAATCGGGTAAGAAGGAAATAATTTCTAACTACAGACCAATTTCATTATTATCCACGTGCTGCAAGCTACTCGAGCACGTCTTTCACAAGCACATTATTCAATACCTAACTGACAATAATATCCTTTTACAGCATCAGCATGGTTTCTGCAGTGGTTTTTCCACTGTCACATCATTGATCGAAATTACACATGACATCGCTTTATCACTTAATAACCACGAACAAGTCAATGCCGTTTTTGTTGATTACTGCAAAAGTTTTAACAAAGTATGTCATAAAACACCTCTGCTCAAACTTCGTAACCTTCTTACAGGCCCATATGCTAACAAATCACTTGTTTGGATTACGGATGATTTGCACTTAGGAGTCCGTTTGTTCGCTACAACCATGAACAGTCGTCACAAGCTCATATATCCTCAGGTGTTCCACAAGGCTCTGTCTTGGGACCCCTTTTATTCATAATTTACATTAACGATGTCACTCAGATTGTCATTAACACTCCAGTTAAGCTCTGCCTATAAGCCGATGACTGTGTATTGTATTCCAATGTACGTAGCGTCACTGACCAAACTTTGTTGAATGATGTGTTTTCTTCCTTTTGTGAATGAACAGAACAAATGGAGCTTAATTTTCAGAAAACCGGGACAATAACTTTTACAATGAAAAAGGAATCATTGCAATTTAGATATGGCGACTCCAATCACACAGTAGAAAAAGTTCAGGAATATAAGTATCTTGATGTTGTATTCTCTCCAAACTTGAAGTGACACAAACACATCAACCTTATTTCTACAAAATCGCTTATCAAATAAAGTTACCTAAGAAGAACGTTAAAGGGCGCCACTAAAGAATGCAACTTTGTAGCCTTCAAATCAATGGTCAGGCCTCTTCTTGAATATGCGTCTGTTGTTAATCACCACATCTTGCAATCGACATAAATAAACTTGAGGCCATCCAGCGAAATGCGATTAGATTCATTTTAACTGTTATCACCGTGATTTCACCCTTTCAGAGCACTGCCATGCTTTATTGCTAAACCGTTTAGAACACAGACGTATGTTTAATCGGCTTACCATGCTACATAACATCGTGCACAATTCCGTCCGCATAGCCACACCCATTTCGTTCACCGATCATCCAACCCATGTGACTCGCCGATTCAATCTTTTGAACATTTTGCCATTCAGATGTTTTATTGATTGTTATAAATACTCTTTTTTTTTCGTGTACAGTTGACACTTGGAATAATCTGGACACTACTTTGAAACGACTACCGCATACGCTGTTTGTTAAACAAGTGTCCAAATATGTAATTTGATGTTTTAAATTTGGCTGTTGTTCCTTTTCTTTTATCATTTATTGTTTGTTGAACAGCTGTTTACTTACGTAATTTCATGTTTTTTTATTTACGCTGTTTTTGTTTGTATATTGTAATCACTCCTGCAATTCTCAAACATCAGACAGCAGTACCTGTAAATAAAAGAAATAAATAAATAAACAATTACTTCCGATAACTCTTAGCAGTTCCTACAAACGTTGAAGGTTGCTACATTAGCCTTTGCACGGGAAATCCGATCTGGCGAGCAGAAACAAAATCTCGCTGCTTTTATAGACGCTTACACACATAACAAGAAGTCCATGTCCCTCTAAGAATACACCACAATGCAGACGTGCGGTTGATCAATCAATCATATCATCGTTACGAATAAATATGAAGAGAGCGAATGGTACGGGTAAAGCGACAGACGCTGTTGACGTCCTCTGACAGTTGCGACGGCAACCGTTGCCTAAAGCGTCACCCGAGTAGACAAGGTAAATCATCACTGTATTTTTTTCCTGTAGCAGGGCTGCCAAGGAACCGACCCGCTGCAGATTTAACCTTGCAATAAGGACAGAAATGTTCGAGGCAACCAGAACGCCGGCGTTTGTAAAGTTTCTTACAGCACTCCTGCTTTTTATCACTTCGAATGAAGCACAAAAAACATGAGCAATGTAATGTTATCAGCGATGTAATCGGTCAGGCAGCTTCGTGTTTTGTCAACGAATCCAAAAGCATCCACACTGCTTTGCTTCTTGGGCCAAGTTTGGCTGCCGCCGATGTTTTGTAACGTTAGGAAATATAGGTGTCGGCTGTTAACATGTACATGTCTGTTGATCAGTAGAATGAGATTCTTATTATTGGGCAAAAAAATCCAGACAATATGCGCATCTAGCTACGTGCGTTCGATATTGAAGAATAACTCAATCAGTGAAGGTATCTGAACTTAATTGATGAGCCAGATAAAGCGAAAGTATTAATAGCTTTATCAAAATAACTGACATGACCAGAGTATGTGAAGTAGGTAAAGTACTGGCCTCGTTAGGCACACCTTGTTCTAAAATTCTGGGCAAATCAAGTACAGCTTCACGTTTTTCAGACCGTCAGAATACTTGAAACTGGGAGATGGTGCGTTCAATGTCACTGAAGACAGCTTTCGTACACAAATTGAGGTATCGACTCCGTTTATGGCGAAATGAACAACATAAGTCTTTATTAGGCGTAGGTTGACGTTTGATGTCAGTCTACTCTGTAAGAACATAAAGAGCGGGGTTATGAGGCAGTACTGCGTATTGCACAATCGCATGTTTGCGCCCATTTTTTTTCTGCGTTGTACCACTGCCTTCTTGCCGATTCACACGGGTGGACATGGTGAAGCGAATTGACGCAGCAGTGATCGTCAAGCCATGACAGAAGCGTTCAAAATGCCTATGACGGTTGATATGCGGGGTTTCACGTCCCGAAACCACCACATTAATATGAGAGACGCCGTAGTGGAGGGCTCCGAAAACTTCGAATACCTGGGGTTGAGCAAACGAGCCTAATGCATTTTCGCCTGCATCGAAAATGCAGCCGCCGCAGCCGGGATTTGATCCCGTGACCTGTGGGTCAGCAGCCGAGTACCTTAGCCAATAGAGCACCGCGGCGCGGCGCACAAAATTCAGATGCGAACATTCTCTAAAGCTCAGCAGATACTTTGTGTTATTTCACGCAACTCTTATTGGCGCACATAGCCGGCTTATGTACCTATGCGCGTTCCAGGTTGGTTGCCCAGCTTTCTGGTTTACAGATGCAGAGCACGCCACAGACGGTAACAAGCAGTTCAAAAAACGCAGGTTGGTTGAGCGCCCTGCCTAAATATATCATCCCGTCCCTGGCATTGCTTGTTTCCTTCCTAACGTATGACATCAAGTACACAAGCACCTAGCATGAAATCTCAAGTTTCCCTTGGTAGTGCTAAGCAAACATTGAATAACGCCTTTGTCATCACTCTACTAAAATGTTTTGCAGTGGCAGATAAAAAAAAAGATACCGGCTATATATCCAGTGGGGCTCACATGTTCACATGCCAATCTTAGATTTATATATTGGCGTGGCATTCGCATTTTCTAATACACACTCATTAAAACAAAAACATAATCGCACGTTCGCCTGAACAAGAAGCGGAACGTTGACGTTCTTGTTCTTGGTTTGCTTGTTTTGTTAATTTTGTTTTTAAATGCGAAGCATTTCTTAGCGAACGTCGACGCCTTTCAGCGTATCTATCTATCTATCTATCTATCTATCTATCTATCTATCTATCTATCTATCTATCTATCTATCTATCTATCTATCTATCTATCTATCTATCTATCTATCTATCTATCTATCTATCTATCTATCTATCTAGCCGCCTAAGACTTTTAGCTCTTCTGGCTGTTTTGGTAGCGGTATCGATACCAAACTTAGTAAGACATAACATGACTGTGTGAACAACATATTTCACTAGTCATGACATGAAAATCGTTACATGTATGTCATGAATGTCATGATTTACATTTCATGGTCTTGCAGCTTTCTGGTGGTTTCGTTCACATGGCATGTTGCAAAACTGGTATGGTATGACATGATTGCATGGCGAACACAAGAGACAGACCGCAACATAAAAATCGTCACATGCGTGTCATGTAACAACATGATTACATGCCATGCTCATGATGCGCTCGCGGCCGTTTCGCAATACAAAATTTGCTATTACATTAGGTAAATGGATGACGAATGTATGTGACTGGTGTAAATGTGATAATCATGAGACGTGTGTCATGTAACAACATGACTGCATGCTACGATCATGATGGGCTCATGGCCGTTTCACTAGCTTCACATGTAACAAATTCGGTATTACGCGACGCGAACGGACGAAATGCCTGTCATGTAACAACATGTCTATATGCCACACTCAAGAAGCGCTCTTGGCCGTTTCGCTAGCCTCACACATGCCAAATTTGGTATTGCGTGACGTCAATGAATGACGAAGGTATGTGGCTGGTGCAAACATGATAATCATGAGATGCCTGCCATGTGAGAACATGATTACATTCCACCGTCACGGTTCCAATACATTTGGATGGGATGCGGTGCGCGTGCTTGCCGGCGTTCATCTTGTCGCGTCACGCCTGCGTTGCCACGCCAGGCACCGGTCTTGCCATATACTCGCAGACGCGCCGCGCTGCGCTACTTTGGCGAATGCGCGTTTCAAGGCATCCGATGTCCCTCCGTCACGAAAAGAGGGAGACGCAGTGTTGCATGAATAACGCATCTGCGCGAATTTTGCGCCGGTTGCTGACGAGCCGCCCCGACGGATGCTGGTAGCGTCTGGCGTCAGACTATAGAGTGCTCGCGTTTTCTTAACGTAGCGTCGCTGAGTTCGGCGTGCGCGTGTGTCAACGCTACATTGGAGTATATAACTGGGCCCTTCATCATGCGCTCGTTGCCGTTTTGCTAGCTCCGCATATACCAAATCTGGTGTTACGTGACGTCAATGAATGACGAAATACATGACTGGTGCAAACATGATAATCCTGAGAGGCGTGTCATGTAATAACATGACAACATACCACGCTAATAGCGTGCTCGCGCCCGTTTTGCTATTCGCACATATATTAAATTTGGTATCACGTGACCTGAATAGACCACGAAGGTAAATGACACATCCAAACATGATAATCATGACACCAAAGTCATGTACGGCATCGTTTACCGCCACCTCGTAACGTTGTGCTGATTTTAAAGTGGCATATCAAGCTTTCTTATTCGAGATTCGCATATCATCGATTCCCACTGTACGTGAAATCTGCAAATTTCTTGTTGCTCGCGTGTGCTAAAACACATAAGTAAAGGAGTGCAGCCTATTTGGTATTACGTGCGAAACCAGTTTTATGCTTAGGACTCATGCCTAAGTGAAGGACACCGGGCTAAAATTAGTCATCTGAGATTTCCTCACTTGTGCTTTTGTCTTAGCGCACGCGAGTATTTTGAGTTTCTCCCACTTAGTCTTGCAGCCACCGAGCCCAGGAACTGAGGAATTGAATCAACATTCTCTAGAACAGCAGCCCGGGAGCTTAATTAAGGCTCCCTGCTCATTTTCGTGTCGTCTTTATCGATGTCGACGACATTAGTTTCGTTATTTCGCCTGATGTCTTCAGGCACAGACACTGACACTGATTTTATATACGCTCTAAGCTCTACTGCGTTTTTTTTATTTGGTACATGGTGTAGAAAATACAGATTACAGACAAAGATACCTCACGAGTCTTTGCACAGTAAATTTTCGTTTTGTCGTGACATTTTTAACTCCGATAACGGGCTGCCATGCACCAAGTAGCCTTACCAAGCCATACTTTCAATGGTCAATATGCGTACCTGGAAAGTGTTGAGCTGCAAAGTGTTCAGCTTTCGCGCAACACTTTCGATACCTTAAACACTGGGTAACCATACCACACTTACAAAAAAAAGTAAAGTAAAAATATCATTGCACTGAACAATGCCTGACAGGCAAGTGTAACTCTACAGATGAGTAGATGCGGACTTGAAATCTACCCAGGGCTCACAAAGCACTAGAGTTTACCCTAAACCTACGCTTGCATATACCCTCTTCAAAGTTTCCACAGCCCTTCTCTAAGGCATCTTTCATAACCATATAGTGATTTTGGGATGTTAAACCCCTAATATTAATTTAAAACTTTAGAAACGCTAGAGCTTCGCCTTTGGGAGTTGAACACGATAGCCACATCCTGTTCCCGGTGTGTACCCTTAGTGCATGAAACCTTTTCGAGTTTGCTATGCACCCTTTACGTGACCTAAAGGGAGTAGGCGCAGTAGCGTGTGTGCTTCTTGTAACAGGGTGCCGCCTTTCAACCATAGAGCAATTAAGATAATCGCACATTTTGACGTCCGTTTGCAATGGACGCTTGTACCACGCAATATTATGCAATATTTCATTTTGCCCTGTGAAAGAAGTATACATGACGCGTGTGTTTGTGAAGCATGGAAGCTACTTTCACTGCATTTCCAAGCAGAGAAGTTCTTTTCACTGTTTTCCCTAGCAGAGGCGTGGACGTGTGGTAGAACATCCGCTTGCTACGCAAATGACCAGGGATGGATCTCCCCTTTAAGCCAAAGAACTCTGGCTGGGTCCCCACTTAGCTCCTGGATTTTTCATCATTTTTTAATTTTATTTGCATTGTTCTCGATTTTTTAGTCACGAATTTTCGCTGCAGTGTGTATGTTAGGTAAACGCGCTGCGGTGACAGTCAGTCTGTTAATTACAATGCCATATGTCATCCTATCGCAAAATGAGAAAGAACCGAAATGAAGATATATTAGAATTTGTATATTGAGTCCAAACTTTGCGACGATTCCCTTCTGTTGGTCCATCCTGCTATCGTTGTTGAACATTACCGCCGCAGTGTTGCAGCAGCCAAAAAAAAGTGTGCTTCCGTCATTAGAATTCACACAGCCACAATATTGTGTTTGAAGGATATTCCCTTTTGTAATTCATGAATTTTTGTTTAGGGTACGCAAATACCTTTCCCAATCCAAGCCTAATTTTTGAACAGGATACGTACCATATTTGCTCAGAAATCTACACGAATGCTTGTGCGCCACATTAAACTAATATAGACATCAACCACCTTATTTGTATTTTTATTAGTTCCGGGGACAGCTACATCATAAACTAATGTTGAAGTGAAAGTTGATGACTATGAGCCCCTGTAATGTCGGCTGATCACTATACTACCCATGTAAAAAGCACAATGGTTCGTCATGAAATCGCAGAGCAACACCAACGTTCAACGTGCTAAATCCAACACGGATACAAGAAAGCATAATTCGAATAACTTCAAAAAAGAAGTATTACAATTTATATTAAAGTACCGTGAGGTAAAAAACATTAGTGGAAAGGCAACTCAAGCAGAAATAGGAGAAAAATATTCGGGCTACGCATGAACCCAACCATACAGTGAAACGCAACCTGGGAAAGTATTTTTCATGCATCGAAAAGTTGTAGTCGAATGATTGATTGATATGTAGAGTTTAACGTCCCAAAACCACCATTTGATTATAAGAGACGCCGTAGTGGAGGGCTATGTAGTCGAATGGCAAGAACAGGTGTTTGTTGCTTTTGTTATTTGTTTCTTTTTTGATCAGATACATGAATAACCTAAACCTAAAGACACATCAATAGTGGCAATAAATTAGTGGTTTTATCTTTTCCGTTCACAGTCAAAATATGCATGCCATCTTATATTTAAAAGGCTACTCACCAGGCCCCATAACAAAATTAATGGTGTCATTCATTGGCAGATTTGGAGAACTTCCGGTATTACTTTGTACTGCCCCATGCTGAGCTAGTCAATTCCATTGACTGATTGAAAGTGCTTCCTGTATGGTCCATTTGCAGATCTGTAGTAGCGCCGTCACGAGATTTAATCCACGGAGAAAATTTATTTACTCTGAAAATCGGTGGATTCGACCGGAAGTCGCAAGCGCACCATACCTCTAATTCCCTAGACCGACCCATATTAGAGGCCGAGGTACGGTTGGAACTAATGAAACTGAGCACAACATCCACCCCGGGCACGGATGGGATCACGAATAAAACGCTCAAGAACTTAAACGACTGATCTATCCCAGCCCTCCCCAAATATACAAACAAGTGTTAAAATACCCAAGCAATGAAACACATCAACAATCCTAATAATTCCCAAGCCAGACAAAAAATGAGATCTTGATAACCTTATGCCTATTTATCTGACATCCTGCATAGGAAATTTATTAGAGCATGTCAACATCACTCGCCTATCAAATTATATGGAAGGCAACGAGCTCTATCCTCTTACAATGCTAGGGTTCAGGGCAAAACTCTTCACACAGGACATTATGGTTAAGATTAAACATCAAATAATTGATTCGGGTCTCAAAACACACGACACAAAGGTCATAGCTGGCTTAGTTCTTAAAAAGGCATTCGATAATTCATCACATAAAGCTATACTTGCCATTCTTCAAGCTTTAGGGGTAGAAAAAAGTATACAGTTATATAAAAGACTTTTTAACTGACCGAACTGCCAGAATAATACTAGGCGAAGCAGAATCCAAAGAGTTAGTCAAAGCACCAGAGGTACGCCGCAAGGCTCAGCCATATCCCTCTCTCTTTTTAACTTGGCCATGATAGGTCTCCCTACCAGACTGAAGGAAATTCCAGGACTCCACCCTAGCCTCTATGCAGATGACATTACCTTTGGTTAGCAGAAGGTAGTGACGGATACGTAGAGGAAACTTTACAAACAGCAGTGAATATTGTAGAAGAATATTCCACCCATACAAGATTACAATGCTCACCGGAAAAAATCGGAAGTTCTTTTTTATAACCCGAAAAGTTTTGGTGTGAAAGGTATCTAGGAAAAAACTAACATAAAAGTCTTGAAAAAAGTTGAAAAAAGCAAATACTGATGGTCAAAAGCATAACAATTCTGGGACTCCGTGTCAGCTCGAATGGGCATGACGGAGAGGGGATTAGATTACTTGAAACCAGTGCACACCAAACTACGCGTCTACCTAAACGAATTGCAAACCGTTACTATGGTATGAAGGAAAATATTATGATAAGACTGGTACGGGCTTTTATTATCAGTCGCTATGTATATGTGATTCTGTACCTCATAATGCAGTGGCCAAGACAGAAAGGATTGACAGAATCATTAGACGAGTTGTCATACAGGCGATCGGACTTCCAATAACTACCTCTAATGAACAATTACTGCAATTAGGGCTTCACAGCACATCAGAAGAGCTTATAGAAGCACGAAGAATCGCCCAATGTGAACGACTAGAACAGGCAGAACCATACTAAAGGAACTGGTTATAAACTACGCAAATCAGTTTGGCGCCAAAACGATGCCCCGTACGACATCTGGAAATGTTTACTAATCCTACCGATACCAAAAAAAAAAACATGCACCCCGACCATCACTAGGCGAATAGAGCTGAAAGAGCGAAAAATATACATAACAACGTAAAAGATTTATCGGAAACACCGTACGTAGACGGGGCAAAATACAAAAGAATTGACAGTATGACTATAGTAGTAGTGGACTACTAAGGAAATCAAAAGGTCAGCGGTTCGGTGAGAACGATCTTTGCAGAAGAAGTGGAGGAAGCAGCTATTGCAATGGCCGTAGCATCATTAGAACAGCCTCTGCATCGTCATTCGGCACTAGCGTAGGCGAGCCTACGATCGGGTGCCTGCGGCTGCGTTCCTCGTTCCATCCTCAGGGTTGCGGTCAAGTAGCCGGCGGTTACTTTTATTTTATTTTATTAGATCTACCTCTTGTTCCGCAACTGTTTTAGTGCATTGATAACTGTAACTTCTTCTTATTTCATGTCTGTTTCTTCTCCGGGCCAGAGGCCTGCCCTCTGGTCAGTCTCTGTTTCCCCTCAAGATCTTCCTCTGGAGTTGTTTCTCCGCAATGGAACCCGTAGAGTTCCTGTCGTTTTGGTGCCGACCACCGGTGGGTTCATCCGCATGAAAAAACCCAAGACAATCCAAACGGAACTTCGTGCGATCACTCCCCACTCTCTACTGATAACAGAGGTTCGTCAGTTTGGACGCGGGGGGATACTATGCTGCTCACCAGACAAGGCCTGCATCCAAGACTTTCTGAAGTGCACTACTTTTGCATCACATCCGGTGAGCTCTTTTATTTCACCTCATCTAGCTTGCTGCAAAGGATTGGTTCGGGGGGTAGACGCAAGTTTAAGCGCAGCAGAAGTCTTGAACATCTTTTCCCCAGCAGGTGTTATTTCTGTTTACCGCTGTACCAAACAGGAAAACCAACAGAAAGTTCCCACTGAAACTGTAATTGCCACATTCGTTGGAACAGATCGCCCTTCGGAGATCAAGGCATGGCCGCTTATCTATAAGGTCGAAGCTTTGGCTCCCCGTCCGCTGCAATGTGCTAAATGTTGGCGCTTTGGACACAGTACTAAAGGTTGTCGATCGGAGACTGGATGCCGCATATGCGGAGCCATATACGGGGCTGGTCATAGCACTGCTGAGTGTCAATCAGACAATAAGACATGCTGTTTGTGCACTGCAAATCACGCTGCAGACGATTCTAACTGCCCTGCAAGATCAAAGGAACTTCAGGTGATTGAAATCATTGAAAGGAGACGATGCTCTCGTAGAGAAGCAATTGCAGAAATTCAAAGCAGCAGTCAGGGTTATGCCGGTATAGCAGCTCGTTCACCTCTTTCTATGGATGCATCACTTTCTCAGTCCATTTCTGCTATGGTAGAAAAGGCCGTAGAAAAAGTATTAGAAAAATTTTTACTCAATCTGTCCGACTCACTCAATAGTATTATGGATTTACAGATGTCGGGTGCATCTGATCGAATAACTAAGCGTATCCAACCTCCTAGTGCCTCAATTAGTAAACCTGCCGAACATCAGTCAGATGTCGCTATCGATAATGAGGCAATGCTTTCCAGTCCTAACACAACTGAGCAGGAAGGTATATCTGATTCAGAATCAATAATTAATCGGGATGTAGATATGGATGGTCGCCTTTTGAAATGCACCAGATCACCCACTAGCAAACTTAATAATTCTTCTCATCCGAAAACAAAAAAGAGTGTGAAGGAACCTAGGACTAAAGCAGATTTCTTAAAAGATAGTATCTTAGATCGAGCAGTTGCTACTGCTTGCTTATCATCATAGGGTACCTTAGAGTACTTCAGTGGAACTGCCGTTCAATTCTCTCTGCAACTACAGACTTATTATACCTAATTTCTCAACAATCTCCAGACGTCATAATTTTACAAGAAACTTGGCTGTCTGCTGATCAAAACTTCTATCTAAAAGACTATCAGTGCTTTCGACTGGACCGAGACTCACGTGGTGGAGGATTAATGTTTTTCATTTCATCCAAAATTTGCCATAAAGCACACTTAGTTTACCAACAAATATCACACGATTATGAAGTATTGGTTCTGGAAATTCACTTTCCCGGATGCGCGCCACTATCTATAGTCAACAACTACTTTCCGGCTGGAATACAAGATGAAAGAGCCCTTGACGTGACTGCGAGTTTTTGCAGAAACAGTATGCTATTTGCGGGAGACTTCAATTCCCATCACGTTTCATGGGGATTACGCACTGATTCATCAGGAAAACGGATGTGGGACTGGACTAGCCGAAATAACCTTATTTGTTGGAACTCCAGAGTTCCGACATTCGTTCGATGTAATTCGAGGTCCGTCTTAGACTTGACATTTGCTAGCTCAAGTGTGACAATATCGTCTTGGACTGTTCTTGATACTGCTACAAGTAGTGATCACTGCCCCCTGGTATTTGAAGTCAGCATTCCTTTAGTGACAGTAGATCGCCAGGTGCAAAGTTTTGTAAGCTACTCTAAATTTAAAAAGAACTTACAGTCAACGCTGTCTTCCTTGCCCAATATGGAAACAAATATGAAAGCTATGAGTCTTTGTTCCACCCTAAAGTGTACAATTAAAAAATCACAGTTCACTATATCTTCAACAAATGGAAAATTCATATCTGCCTGGTGGAATGCGGATTGCACCAGAGATTATAGACGCCGCAACGCTGCATGGAAAAAACTCCTCACCAACCAATGTCCGACTAATTGGAGAAATTATTTATTTGCTAAAGCTACCTTTAGGAGAGCAGTTTCATTAGCGAAAGACGATTATGAAGAAAAACGGTACACCTATTTATCCAAGAGTGGCAACAAGAAAGCTCTATTCAGATTTCTCCGTAATCGTAAAGCTATTACAGCACACGTAAATATTGACTCAGTTAGTTTTTCTCCAACTGATTTGGAAAATACATTAACGGAAATTGCAATAGAATTGGAGAAGAGATTTACATCACAAATCAAAATAAAGTGTGCCAAACCGTCATTCGGAAATGATTTTATTGAAGTAAGTAGGGATGAACTTGCGCACGTCATTCGTATTCTGCCAAACACAGGTCCTGGACCAGATGGCGTCACTTCGGAAATGTTAAAAATATTATTCGACATCTCTCCTGAAGACCTCCTTAACGTTGTCAACTATTCTTTTGAAAATAGTTGGATACTTCCTGACTGGAGACTTGCAAAAATAATACCGCTTCTTAAAAAACAGGGACTAGGAATGCAGATAGATAACATTAGGCCAATCGCTCTAACATCACACGTAGTTAAGTTAATAGAAAGAATACTTTACATTAGAGTTACGAAGTTCATAACAGATAATGCGATGCTCAGTGCGTGCCAGATTGGATTTATACCAGGTTACTCTATATGGTGGGCGCATGTTGATTTAGAGGCTCGTATAAAGCTTGCTCTGCGCAGACGACAACATGCGGCCCTAGTAACCCTTGATTTAGCCAAGGCATATGACAGTGTTGAACATGCTATTCTTATCAATGTCCTAAAGGAGCTTACGTTCCCGCAGTACATAACAAATTGGATATACGAATTTTTAAAAGACAGAACATTTTATTGCTTCCAACGAGGTATTTCCACGCCGAAGTATAGCCAAACGAGAGGTGTTCCTCAAGGCTCTGTTCTATCGCCTGTGCTATTTAACATTTTGTTAAGTTCAATACCACAGAGTGATAAGGTACACGTATATGTATATGCAGATGATATCGCGTTCTTTGCATCTGACAACGATATTTATTCACTACATTCGACTTTACAGTGTTATTTGGCAACATTGGAAACCTGGTTTCAGAAAATTCATATGAACCTGAACGTAACTAAAAGTGCTATAATAGTTTTTCCGTTGGACACACCAGATACTATTTCTCTTCAGTACCATCAAGAAATAATACCCCAGGTTAATTGTATTAAATATCTGGGTGTACTGTACGATCAAAATCTGAGCTGGCGTGACCACATTGAATATATTAAAATTAAGGCTACACGCGCTGTTGGAATGATAAGTAGGCTTGGCCGCCTCCGTTCCGGTCTTTGCAGAGATACGATGATCATAATTTATCGCATGTACGTTCGTCCGATTCTTGAATTCGGATGTGTACTATTCTCTGGTGTACCAGCATACAAAATAAACCCCCTCATTCTCTTAGAGCGAGAAGCCCTACGTAGTTGTTTAGGTGTGCCAAAATTCACAGCTAACAATGTTTTGTATCAAGAAGCTCGGATACCCACCCTTGCTTGCAGATTTCGTAATTTAACAGTAAACACCTATTTAAAATTTTCTGAATCCACTTTAATAAGGCGACAATTTGTATTCTTTGCCGGGACTGGTGTCTTTTTCAATGAGCATTGGTCCCGTGTATATAAACCCCAAGTGCTATTTGTTCAAACACTTCTAGATGCTATAAATGTTAATATATTCGACATCACACCATCTGTCAAACCAATCGGCCAAGTGCAAATAGAATTTGACGATATCTTCCCCATGAACGCTAAACACTTGCCCTCTAAATATTTGATTAGTTTATTAGAACAACACCTGTCTCAATTAGGTACTAATACAGTAACTGCAACGGATGCATCTATGAGTGGCGAGAAGGCAGGTGTGGGTATTTTTTCTCTCTCATTATTCTAGTCATTTTCATTACGCCTCCCAGATTATACACCAATATTTGAAGCGGAATTAACGGCCGTTATACTAGCTATTCGTAAAATTCCTGCGACTCATTCGACAGCTGTGATAGTGACTGACTCGTATTCCGTGTGTTCATTCTTATCATCGTCGTCGACATCAGCAGTACTAGAGACTTTTAAATCATTAATCCCAGCAAACATTCGTCTAGTGCGAATGATATGGGTGCCAGGCCATCGTAGTATATTTATAAACGAGATGGCTGACAAACTTGCGCGAACATCTCTTGATCTTCCGATTGTGCCAATCATGCCTCCTACAGCTTATGTAACAGCAGCGAGGTTTAGAAAACTTTCCCTTCTTGAAGACTCATCAAAAACCATGATACCAAATCCAGATTTCTCGCACCTGCAATTCACATGGAATAATAAATGGTGTCCCACGCGTAAATTGGAAGTCTTGGTAACAAAATTACGTTGCTGTGTACCACCTCTTAATTTCTACTTAAACAGGTCTGGTCTGGTGCCATCCCCTCTGTGCTCAAGCTGTAACGAACCTGAACATATCGACCATTTTCTTATGTCACCGATTCAAAAATCAAAGAAAAAACTGCTTCAAAATTTTATTCAGAAAATTAGGAATATCACTTAATACTCCCAATATTTTGTCTTTTGGGGCCATTTCATTGGGACATAGCGACAGGAACATCTGCGGGGCTCTCTGCGAATTCATATATAACACAAGAAGATTACCTTGCTGAGTCAGCCATCAGCTCTCGAATTTTACTAGTCACACTACCACTTATTATTTAGCTGATACACTGCGATGATTCAACTTTCAGGAGAATTTCATATAACGATTCCACCACAGATATTGAACAAATTCTATTATTTCTCCCCCCTTTTCTTCTTTTTTTTACATTGCGCCAAATTAATTTCACAGTCAAAACACAGTAATCATATTCCCCTAATCTAGAAAATCTATAGGTATTTACTTGCATTAACCACCGGCTTCTTGGCCAATCCCCCTTAGTGGGTGAGAGCCACAAAAGAAAGGAACAAGCAAGCAAGCAATCCACCTCGGCTTCACTAATTTTTAGCGACTCACATACGGCTGTAAGAAACTGCACGACGGTAGATATCCGAAATAGCTTTAAGAAAATTGGCTGGATCTAAACACCACTGAACAATAGATATAGTTTGGGCACCCGCTCAATCCTCCGTAACCGGCAATAAGGCTGCACACAAGACAGCTCGAGGACTCACAGACCAAGCTTCTTGATGGTCCTGGTCGAGCTGAGAGGACGATGAGAGATTTCAGCAGATGACCACTTACAGAGATATTACGCAGTTATACAGGCTAAGCAGAGAAATTTATCCTCCCGCACACTCGTTATTTATCAAAGAACAGGCGGTGGCGTGGCGCCAAATCCAGACCCATACGTTTCCTAGCATGGTAACAAGGAACCGCTGCGTGCCGGAACTTTATTCGGACAAGTGTAAATTTTGCAACAACAGGGCAGACTTGAGCCACATAATATGGGCGTGTCCGCAGGCCCCCATGAGAGGCGAATTCCCAGACGGGAGTGGATGGAATACCACCCTCCTCAGCGCTGACCCTCAATTAAAAGACTGCTTAATACGGCAGGCCGAAGACGCTGCCGAGGCCCATGGGATCATCGCCGTCGTCAAGGTTTAGTTCTTCCTCCCCCTTTAGCACCTCAAAGGAAAGGAGGATCTTTCTGCTAATTAAATAAAGTTTGTTCATCATGAAGGTACGTGGAAACTGTCGAATGTTTTTACAATTATAACATAATTACGAAACTAGGTTTGAAATACTAGGTTGAAAACTAGGTTGAAAAGTTCCATCTTCCATTCGGTCCTCGGCATAACTGCATGTTGGTTCATTAGGTTGTGCGGAACAACAACAAAAAAGAAAGAACCCATGCTGTTCATTCGCCCCTCCTTTTAAAAATATGTGCTTTACGTAAAGCAAAACGTCTCTATCAATCTTGCACGTTGAAACGGCTGTGAGCACCATGTGACGAAAAGCAGCGCAATGGTAATTCCGAGGATGTCCAGCTTTCATTCTCATCATCATCATCATAATCATCATCATCATCAGCTTGACTACGTCCACTGCAGCACAAGGGCCTCTGCCATGTTCCGCCAGTTAACCCGGTCCTGTGCTTGCTGCTGCAAATTTATACCCGCAAACTTCTTCATCTCATCTGCCCACCTAACCTTCTGTCTCCCCTTAACCAGCTTGCCTTCTCTGAGAATCCAGTTAGTTACCCTTAATGACCAGCGGTTATCCTGTCTACGCGCTACATGCCCGGCCCATGTCCATTTCTTCTTGATTTCAGCTATGATATCCTTAACCCCCATTTGTTCCCTAATCCACTCTGCTCGTTTCTTGTCTCTTAAGGTTACACCTACCATTTTTCTTTCCATTGCTCGCTGCGTCGTCCTCAATTTAAGCTGAACCCTCTTTGTAAGTCTCCAGGTTTCTGTTCCGTAGCTAAGTACCGGCAAGATACAGCTGTTATATCCTTCCTCATGAGGGATAGTGGCAATCTACTTGTCATAATTTAAGAGTACTTGCCAAATGTGCTGCGCCCCATTTTTATTCTGCTGAGATAAGAAGGGCCATATGTGTCAACCCCGGTCCCCAGGAACATTTATTCGGTGCACAAAGAAGGGCGCCGGCGAGCGAGAGCCGAGCCCTTCATGAGGAAGATCGGGTGCTCAAGCTCAGCTGCCCTCTTTGTCGATGCAGCCCAATACTCGAGGAAGGTTGCGTATGTCGTCACTGTAGTTAATGAGAAAGAATGCCTAGTAAACGCTGCCAAGGTGATCACTAGATTCACTCAAGAACCCGAGAACTCACAATCGCGTTTTCTCTTCACGTACGATGTCACCATCTTTTCGGACTCAAGAACAGTCATCCGGCCATTCTCATCCGGCTTCGTCTTTACTACAGCTGCTCACACCACGAATAAGGTACCTACTCAGGAAAATGAAGTGGAAGTTCCACTGACACATATTGCATGGTTCTCGGCCCATATGGGTAATCTGTCGTCTTGCCCGACTGGCAATTCGAACGAGAGGGCTCACCAGCTAGCGTACGAACTAGCTATCTGCGGCGGTGAGCGGCCCTCTCAGAGGGGTAGCGAACGGGAATGTATGAACTTCAAGGATTCATTGACTACATTTCACGAGATCACCATAGCTTTAAACTAGGGAGCAGAGTTTTCCCTCTTCCGCAACTAAAATTGAAGAAAGGACAAGTAGTTACACTTCGGCAACTACAGATGCAAACGTACATCACAACAACCATACTGCAAAGACTCGACCCAGATTTGTCAACTCACTGCCCGCACTGCCATCACGAGTATTGTAATTTCGAACACATGCTCTGGTTGTGCCCCTTTAACTCGGCGTCACAACTACCAGACTAAACCTCCTAGGAGGCTGCCGCGCGCAGCACGGAACTCGACAACGAACTCCTGGCCATTCAGAGGGCCCGGGACATCGCCCAGAGACTCCACCTCCCGGCACGATCCTGGGTGAAGCCACCTGACTGAGCTAGTGGGGCCTGCGGTCCCGTCCAGTCTCTGCCGCCTTTGGAACAAAATGAAGTTCTCACTCACTCACTCACTCATTCACTCACTCACTCACTCACTTTCTGTCTCTAAAGGCGCCCTGGGCAGCGTGACTCGAGTGCGTTGTTTCATTTATAGCGTGTGAAAGCGTGACAATTCAGGCAGCCCTGAAGAAACTGAAGTTTCGTAGACAGTGACAAGTCGTCCTGTTTTCGGACAGTAAGCCCGCTTTGTAGCGGCCAGGACTTGGCTTGGTTCTGGAATGGTGCTCTCAAAGATCACTGCGAATCCTTCAAGACCTGCGTGGCATTCGTCTAAACATTAAGTTTCAACGGATTCCATCACATTTGGGTATAATGGGTAATGAGGTGGCCGACAGGCTTGCCCGTATTGCTCTGGATCTCACACCGACAAAGAAGGCTCCCAAAGACATTCACCGTCTTTTACGTAAAGCTAAACGAGCATTTCCACTCGTTATAGCTGACGCCTCACATACATGTGCGACAAAAGTGTTATGAAAAGAGAAGGCCTGCTTGCTTCATCGCGTCCGAACGGGGTCAGCGTGTACATCAGCATGGCTCCACAAGATCAGGCTCTCCGCGACGCCCTTGTGCCCGATGTGCAAGAAAAATGGTGATATAGAACACTATTTGCTTAAGTGTCATGAGCTTAAGCGGGAACGGCAATGTTTATTTGAGGAACTGCAACGTTAAGGCTCACCATGTAGCAGCGTGAGTGATATTGTATTTCCGTGTGGTATGTCGAGCTTCAGCAAACAGGTGTCGTGACTTCTTTTGAAATTTTTAATAGTACAGACGTTGCGCTTGACTGGTGGTGAATGACAGTCGTGTTTTGGGTATAGTGCAGTGAGATAGAGTACAGACACAATGCTGCATTTGGAACAGGACAGAGGCCCCCGGGTTATGCAAGCTTACGTAGTGCTTTGCGCGATTTTTTAAGAGCCTGCCCGTGCTTAGTTAAAAAATTGAAAGGGCATTGGATACAAAAATTAAACGACTTTTGATCATTTGGCAGCAGCGGCACGACCAGCGAGTACACGCCTAAGATTTCACTCCATATTTTACAGCCGCATCAAGAGAAGATGCTGTGACTGAAAGCGCCGCGGATCCGCGCCGGCGCACTTCGGTACTCGTGTTGGCATCATGCTTTCATCGAAAAGAGAGGTACAACGAAAGATTGCGCTGTTGACGTCACCGGCTGCCACAGCGACGCTACTTGAACACGGCCAACGAATTTTCTACGAGGGGTGTGAACCATCATTTGGCAGCAGCGGCACGACCAGCGAGCACACGCCTAAGATTTCGCTTCATATTTTACAGGTTGTTGAATATCTTTTTATGCTATTGTTCTGCTCTCCGCCGCTGCTGCCAAGCGTTGGTGTGTAGTTGTAGTGTGAAACTGCAGTGACATGTCAAAATTACGCTGTTGTTCATGTCGTCTTGAACCAGAAGACGAACGCCCGCTTCTGGCTTGTTCAGAATGTAAATTCGCATTCCATCTAGGTGCATGCTCAGGCGTTTCGGAAGAAGCGTGCAGAAAACGGGGGGGGGGGGGGGGGGAAACATGGAAGTGCGATAAGTGCACGACTGGTGGCCAGAAATCTGGGACTGATGCGAAAGGGGTGTCAACTGATAGCATCGCAGCGCAGCAACTCCACTCACTTGAACTTAAGATTGATGCACTCTTAGCTCTGCCAAGCAAGCTCCAATCAATGGAAACAGCTGTGCAGCTTCTGTCGAACAAGTTTGATGTATTCAGTGAACGACTGCACGCCCAAGAAACAGCTACGAAAGATTTGTCGAAAATAGTCGATAAGCTAGAGAAAAGCAAGGTAGATAAAGATGTGGCTTTGATGGCACAAGATTTAGACAAGCTAGAATATCGTAGCCGACGTATGAACCCAGAAATACATGGCATTAAGGAAACTGAGGGTGAAGATCTTGTGGCAAAAGTGAATGAAATTGCGAAACAAACATCACTTCCCTCCCTGACCTGCAGTAATCTTGAAACCATCCATCGGCTACCCGCTAAGCCAGGCAAGACTCGTGGCAATATTGTGCGCTTCATGAATCAGGAAACAAGATACAACTGGCTTTCAAAGCGGCGACAGCTCAAAAGCGAAAACAGTAACACATACATTTGTGAGAACATGACTCGACAGGTGCGAGAACTGCTCACTATGACCAAAGAATGGGCTAGGAAAACGGGATTTGCATTCGTGTGGCATGCCAATGGTAAGGTGCTAGTGAGGCGAGCAAATGGCGAAAGAGCAGTGGTCATTCGGGAAAGCGAGGAATTGATACGTTTATCATGAAGAGTGGTAACAGTTGTGTACTTCTCGGGTGATCCAGTCCCAAGATGTCGTATTCCCCATCCGAATTACTACGCGATCTTCCAACCTTAAGAAGCGGCTCTGCGCTCTCAGTTTTTCATTTAAAGGCCAGGAGTTCAAGAAAGAATTTTGATGAAATAAGCATGTTGTTGTCGGAAACTAATTATACATTTGATATAATTTGCTTTACTGAGACATGGCTGTCATCAGATGATGATTGTATTTTGATTGACAGTTATGAGTGCATTTCTGCATACCGATTACGAAAGCGTGGTGGTTGTGTCTGTGTGTATGTCCGTGCAAACCTCCCTTAGAGAAGTGTTGCCGAGTTTAAGGTCGTAGGGGATAGCTATGAGTGTATTATGTTAGAATGTTCCGATGTGTTATTTTCTGTGATTTATCGCCCTCCTACTGGTTCTGTAGAAAGCTTTCTGAATTTCATTGAGAAATCACTGGAGAGATCTTCAGATTTTCGCTTACAGACTGTCTTGGTACGTGACCTTAACATCAATGTGTCACTAGATAACCCCAGCTACGCACGCTAGATGAACTAATCGAAGCATATGGTTGTATGAATGCAATTAGCACCCCAACAAGAATAACCGCCACATCGGAAACAACGTTAGATCTATGTATTACAAGTTTTGATACTACTGATGTCAAAGCAAGCGCAACTACTACCGACATTAGCGACCATTTTCCAATATACTGCTTCCTACCAGGCAATTGTGTAATCAAAAGTAAGAATGAAATGCTCTTTAGGAGTTATTCTAGCCGCACCAGTAAACTTTTCGAGAACCTTATCTCTGGAATTGAATGGAGCACGGTTACAGAAGAAAGAGATCCTAATAAATCATACAACATAATTTTAAAACACTTGGCATCGTTATATGACGCGTGCTTCCCTCTTAAGCTTTGCAAAAAACACAGAAAATGTAGAAAACCATGGGTGACAGTGGAACTATACAACAGAGTTAAAGTCAAAAACAAACTTTTTCAAGTTTTCTTATCTTTCAGAGACGAAAACGATTTACGTAATTTCAAAAAATTTCGTAATACACTGAACAAAGATTTGAAGACAGCCAAGACGGAATCTTACATTAGTAAATTTACCACTCATTCAGGAGACGCGCGCCTGCTGTGGGACACAATAAATCAGCTCATTAACAAAAAGGAGATATCCAGACGAATAAAATTTGAAAAACTGAGCATGAGTAAATTAGAAATCGCTGACACCTTTAACAAATACTTTTTAACAGTTGGTGAGTTTACAACAGACAGCACGGAAACGTGTTGTGAGAATTATATAGCGTTAAATTACCCATATGGTGCATTCCTATTTCCTACTGATCAACAAGAAGTGGTAAAGCTAATCACGTCATTAAAGAATAACTGTGCTTGCGGCCCACATGACATTAAGCCAAAGCCTTTTTTAAAGGCTTTGGCTTAATGTCTTAAGTCACATTATCGCTACACCACTAACGCACATTTATAACTTGATGCTATTTTCAGGTGTTTTTTCCGATCAAATGAAACTTGCGAAAGTAACTGCCATCCATAAAGGTGGGCCATTTGATGAGCTTAACAATTACAGACCTATATCTGTACTCTCTGTGTTCGCGAAAATGGCTGAACGAGTTATATATAAGAGGATTACGGGCTTTCTAAACGCAAACAATATAATAGCAAAAGACCAGTATGGATTTTGCAAAAACAAGTCTGCTGAGTCGGCTCTACTCAGCATCAAAGAATACATTCTAGACAACATTGAAAACAAAATCTTTACACTAGGAATATTTCTGATTTTAGAAAGACATTCGACAGTATACAACACAATCTACTTTTACGAAAACTACCGTATTATGGAATTCGGGGTACCACAGCTCAATTAATACAAAGTTATCTCTCGTCTAGAAAACAATATACTGTTGTAAATAATACACACTCTCAAGTTGAACACAATAATTATGGTGTCCCCCAGGGATTTATTCTTGGCCCTATCCTACTCCTGCTGTTCATTAATGATATCGTAAATATCGAGGGACACAAAGAAATAATTATGTACGCTGATGACACAAATGCATTTTTCGCAGGTTCAAACGTATGTGAACTATGTAAAGAAGCTAACGCTTGGATGGAAAAACTAAATTTATGATTAAACCCACATAAACTTCAGTTGTATATCGCTAAAACAAAGTACATGTTTTTCAAGCCTAATGCAGTAGCTCATATATCATGCACTCCAATTTACTTCCAGAGCACCGAGATTCAGCGCACAACAACAATAAAATTTCTAGCAGTTCTATTCCAAGAACAACTTTCTTGGTCTCCTCACATTAACGCGATAAAAAAAAAGATCTTTCCAGGAGAATCGGCAATTTAAATAGACTGAGATACTACGTACCAACAAATGTCCAGCTGCAAAGTTACTGCGCACTAGTACATTCACGACTAACATACTGCTCCTTTGTGTGGCTAACAACGACCACCACAAACCTTAATTCTCTGTTGATATTACAAAAGCGTGCTATACGTGCTATATCTAACACTCCCCTTTACGAAAGTGCCCGACCATATTTTAAAATGTACAAAGTATTGCCTATAAAACTGTTATACAGACATAAGCTATGTCCAGAGATATTACGCCAGTATAATCTAAATACATCACTATTCTTGGACACATATTATGTGAAACAAACACCATACAATCCGAGAAAAGGCCTTATATACATACATAGATCACGCACGAACTACGGTGACCGACGATTAGCGTCACAAATTCCAAAAATTCTAAACAAACACCCAACAATATTACATTTACTGGAAGACAGAATTTCAGCTAGATCATTTTAAAAATTAACAAAAGAGTTTCTAGTGAATGAAAGTGATGCTTTTCTTGATTTTTGAAATTTGTAGTTAATGATGTTTTTGTATTCGTTACACCTTCTTCATTATTGTCCCTTTGCCTGTTCTTTGTTATACTCTAATTTGTCTTGCAGAGGAACTCGATTACCTCGTCAGGATGTCTCTTGTTAATTAATTTGATAGAAAACATGCATTTGTTTGTATTTGCCACCACTCGAATAAGGACTGTTTATATTTCTATTCTTTTATTCAACACTTCTGGCAGTTCCTGTTCGCCTATGGTACCCGTGTAAAAGAACACGTGATGTTGTAATTTTCTGGGTACTGTGCTTGTGGTATGTTTCTGCTTTGGTGCCAGGGTGACACGACAAAGTCAGGCAAGACCTACGAAAGTTGTCCACGTACCTTAGTTTGAATAAACTGCAACTAAATGTTAGTAAAACGAAAGACATTGTCTTTGCCCCACCTAATAAGCCGCGTAACTATAGTTCAACTGTTTTATTTGAGGGCAAAGAGATAGAGCAAGTCACCAGCCAGAAGTTCCTAGGTGTATGGTTTTTGAGGGATTGACATGAAACACGCATATAGAAAAACTAATGGTAGAACTCAGTAAAGCCGTTGGATGTTCATGTAAGCTCAGCCCAATCTGAAAACCAAACCACGTTTTGAAAAATACGCATTACTAACAATAATAAAACTGTATCATTTCAAACTTCTGCAGTGGTATAAACAAAACAAGCCACAGTGTCTCCAGAACCCGCCTGACAACACTCATTATACTATGCGTCAGCGACGCCGGAAAATCCCAGCAATAAGGACAAGTATGGCAAGCAACACGTTCAGTATCAAATACCCACAATGTTAAATCGTTTACACGGTCTCATAGATTTCAATTCTGTACCTTCGAACACCATCATCAACTCCATCCTAACGAACCATGATATTGAGTATGCTTATTAAAGTTTCTGTACTTGATTTGTTACATCCTGTCTATCAATTTGAGTTATGTGTTGTAGTTGCTTTTCTTATGCTTTGTTTTACATTCTGTATTCAAGTTTCTTTTCAGATGACGCTTTTGTGATAAAGTGATTTTTCTAATGTTTTCCCTGAAATAGTGGGACAAGACCATGCTAAACTTTGTTGTGTTATGGTTTATTTATTGTGTTATTTATTTATTTCTGTGTGTTATTTGTTGTGTTATATATTTATTTTTGAAACCATATGCGACAGATTGAGTGGCCTGCGTGCCAAACTGTATTTAGGAGCAGAGGCCCCATGTCAGGCTATATAGCCTTTAGCCTCTGCTCCCGATCCTGTAATAATTTCAGGACAAAATAAATTTCAATTCAATTCAAGTCAATTCAATTCGATTTACTTAGCCTTTAGTCGTGTCCCCCAAGGCAATCTTGTTCAATTTAGCCTTGAATAAAGCAAACCAAACCAAACCAAACTAGCAAAATAGGAAGTTTATTTGATGTTCTCTGCAAGAAAATCAGTGAATGGTATTCTGCAGGCGCTGCGTTAGAGTGCCTCGAGCGTGTGGCGGAGGCGAACGAGCACACCTAGGCACGTGACACAGGTGTCATCTGGCAGTTATCTTCGAAAACGAAGGCGTGCAGCCCGCGCAGAAAGAGGCGCGCCAGTCTCGGAAGTGATAAGGTGTAGAACGCAAAGCAACGGGCAGGTGCCACCACCGTGACGTCGTAGCAAAGCGTTGGAAACACCTTTTTGAGCATCGCGTTGCACTGTCAGCGCAGCGCGATTGAACGCTACATTCCTTGGTGTTGCTTGTGTGTGCCTCTTCTAGTGTAAATGTAGACATAGAAACATCGAAGCGTTGTTGTGGCGCGTCAGTTATGCGCAATAAATGCATTTTATTTGACAATCGCACAACTATGAACGCTAAACCTTGAGCAATATTGGTGGGCGCTGTGGATGGGGTTGGCCGTTTGGTGCCGTTTGAGGTATCGTTAGGGCGGACAAACAGATAAATGTACAGACAGACAGACAAGATTTTTTCCGTCGAAGGTCGCCAAGAAAGACTATCGTCTTTAAAAAAATGAAAGGACATTAGGTACAACTAGCAAAAAAATGGCAGCACAGCCACAGGGTGAATGATGGACAGTGGGGCGAAGCATTCGTCGGTCCATTCGTTCTTGCTGATATCCGTCCATGCGTCTGTCTGTGTGACCGTACGTGCATCCATCCGCCCGCCGTGCGTGCGTCTGTTCGTACGTCCTCATGTCCATCCATGCATTAGTCTGTGCGTTCGGCCATGCATCTGCCCCTGCGTCCGTCTATGCGTCCATCCGTCCATGCAGCCATCCGTGTGTCCATTCATCCATCTGTCTGTGTGTCCATTCATCCATCAAGTCAACACTCCAAGTACCACCATCTCTCATTTTGTCATCATATTGCTAGGGGGTGCCGCAAATGAACATTGTAGAAAAGAGGACGATGTATAGGGCGAGCTCGTGCAGACCGGGCTCCATATTGTATGCCTGCTTGTTTTACCAAAAGTAAAGGTATTTTTCAGACGCCTTCTCCCCGTAACATTTTGGTGGAGAGTGCGGGTCTTCCCACAGTCAACACCATGACGATTCTACGCAGCGGACGTTCCTTGGCTGCCTGTGCAATGCCTGATAAAGACGAGAATGAGGATTTTTCGGAGACTACCCCAACCGTGCTTCGTCCAACTACGCAGCAACCAACAGCACCGCATCCAGCTGCTACTAACCGCACCGTCGTCCTGACTCAACCGCTTGACCCAGGCGCCTTTTTGGGCAGTGATAGTACTGACTTAGAGGAATGGCTTAAGCTGTACGAAAGGGTGAGCGCTCTTTACAACTGGGATCCGAAGCTCATGTTGGCCAATATTTGTTTCTACCTTGATGGTACAGCTAAGGTTTGGTTTTTCAACCACGAGGAAGATATCACCAGTTGGGACATCTGTAAGCAGAAACTCATCGATCTCTTCTTCAAGCCCATCGGGCGTCGTCGTGCTGCGCAGAAAGAACTAGCGTGCCGAATCCAGTCCTGCACCGAGTCATACGTTACGTACATACAAGATGTGGTCGCCCTCTGCCGGAAGGTTAATGACAAGATGCCAGAATCTGAAAAGGTCGCACACATCCTCAAAGGAATCGCCGATGACGCCTTCAATCTCCTTGTATTTCGAAACTCATCGACCGTAGACGACGTTATTAATGAATGCCGACGCTTTGAAGCAGCGAAAAGTCGCCGTATCACTCCACACTCTTCACGTCTTCTCAACACGGCTGCAACATCTACCTGTGAGGATGCCCGTTTGCCACCAGACCCAGCTGCTTCTGACAATATTGTGCGCATCGTGCGCCACGAAATTGAGGCAGCATCTCCCCTGTCTGACCAAGTCCAGGCCCCCGACGCCTCTCGCGCCACGATTTCTTTGATCAAGAGTGTAGCACGCCAGGAACTGGCCAACACCAGACTTCAGAAGCTATGCCCCGTTAACCGACCTGATACCGACTGCCCAGTACTGCTAATATGTCCCGCGGACCGAACAACCGCCCACGTTACCGGAACCCGGTAGAATGGTGAACTTCCAATGACAGACCGATCTGCTTCGACTGTGGACGATTCGGCCATATTTCACGTCATTGCCGCCCTTACTCGGGTTGGCAGCCATTGTCACATTATGCAAACACTCGACGCCTACCTGCTGGCTGTCAGATGCCAATCTACACGGCACAAGATGATGCTTCGCCATTCAGGCCCGCCCAACCAAGCCGCTCCTCGTCGCCCTCTGGACGCATGTCCCGCTGAACTAACCGACGTCGCTCCCCCTCACCCTCCTACCACCAGTCCTCGGACAACTGACGGGCGCAGCTCCTAGATATGAGCCTGCTTCGACGACCCGACACGAAATTCCTCTACACACGATACCCGTACACAACAACTTGATTAAAGTAAATGTTGACGGTACTTCTGTGGTAGCACTCATTGACACCGGCGCTCACATATCAGTCATGAACTCCAGCCTTTGTGCTCGACTCAATAAAGTGCTCACTCCTGCTCCGATCACTGTTGTCCGAGTAGCGGATGGTGCAACACCAGCGGTCACTGGGATGTGTGCCGCCCGTGTCACTGTTGCTGGACGTCATACCACTGTTCTGTTTTACGTACTGGACCACTGCCCCCAAGACATCATTTTGGGACTCGATTTTATGTCGGAGCATTCCGCCCTAATTGACTGTTCTGCTGGTGTGTTCAGCTCGTCGAACAAAGTCACCAAAGCTATGCTCCGCCGACTTTGTTCACCTATCTTGTCGAGCTGTGACGTGTATCGACGTCTCTTCTGATCTACCTGTGGCTGACGGCGATTATGTCATTTCACCTAATCCTACAGTCCTCTGTTTGTTCAATGTTGTGTTCCTGCCCACACCATCATCGCAATGAAAGACAACGTGGCATGTCTCCCTATTGTGAACTTTGGACTTTGCTCTGAAGTGCTGCCACGAGGGATATTCCTTGCAATCCTTGCCCCGGCCGGCAGCTACCACATATCGGCCTTAACAGAGGATACACCGTCATCTGTAAGTATTCAGTCGAGTAGTACACTAGACTGCATAACTGGAATGATTGTCTCTGATCTCCCTGCCGAGCATGTGTCTGCGCTTCGTGGCCTTCTTGCGTCGTATCAAGACGTGTTTGATCTCTGCGAACGACTCCTAGGTCAAACGACCGCCGTAAAGCATCGAATCAACACCGGTGATGCAAATCCAGAACACCGGCGACCCTATCGGTTTTCCTCCACCAAGCGCCACGTAATCCAGCAAGAAGTCGACAAGATGCTTGCCCGAGACATCATTGAAGCTTCTTCAAGTCCTTCGGCTTCGCCCGTTGTGCTCGTGAGAAAGAAGGATAACAGCTGGCGCTTCTGTGTCGACTACAGAAATCTTAACAAAGTTACAAAAAAGACGTGTAACCTCTGCCGGGGATAGATGACGCTCTTGACTGCCTTAGTGGAGCAAATTATTTCTCTTCCATCGACCTTCGTTCCGGGTACTAGCAGATAGATATCAGTTGATGATCTGGACCGTGAAAAGACGGCATTTATAACTCCCGATGGGCTCTATCAGTTTAAAGTAATGCCGTTCGGGTTATGCATTGCCCTGGCTACATTCGAACGAATGATGGACGCTTTTCTTCACGGTTTCAAGTGGTCGATCTGCTTATGCTACCTTGATAACGTCATTGCTTTTTCGCCAACTTTAGAAACTCAACTCGAGCGTCTCTCAACAATTCTTTCGGTTTTCCGCAAAGCAGGGCTCCAACTAAACTCGTCGAAATGTCACTTCGGCCGCCGGCAGCTCACTGTCCTTGGACACCTTGTCGATTCTTCTTGTGTTTGTCCCGATCCTGACAAAATCCGCGCCGTCAATGATTTCCCTGTGCCGACCTCTGCGAACGACGTTCGAAGCTTTGTGGGCCTTTGTTCTTACTTCCGTAGATTTGTGCGGAAGTTTGCTGACGTCGCATGCCCGCTCACGGAACTACTAAAAGAATGGGACTTTTGTGTGGGGACCTGAACAAGCTAGAGCATTCGTTGAACTGACGAGCAGACTTACGACGCCACCGATTTTTGGCTACTTTGACATATGCGCTCCAACGGAAGTGCGTACCGACGCCAGCAGCCACGGAATCGGAGCCATTTTGGCACAACGACAGCATGGCTGCGAGCGCGTTATTGCATACGCTAGCCGTCTTTCATCGCCAGCAGAGCGAAATTACTCCATCACAGAACGCGAATCCCTCGCGCTTGTCTGGCCAGTGGCTAAATTTCGGCCGTATATGTATGGACGCCCGTTCACGGTTGTCACTGATCACCACGCCTTATGCTGGTTGTCCTCCTTAAAAGATCCGAGTAGACGTCTCGGCCAGTGGGCTCTACGGCTACAGGAATATTCCTACACTGTTGTCTACAAATCAGGTCGACATCATGAGGATGCTGATTGCTTGTCGCGTCATCCAGTAGACCCAGCAGACCTTTCTGAGAGCGATCAGTCTACTTGCGTTTCGGCACTTTCCGCGTTTAGCAACATCGGAGATCAGCAACGCCGTGATCCTCACCTCAATGATATAATCCTTCGGCTAAGTGGTCCCACAACTCCTCCGTCTCTCCGTATGTTCCTGCTACAAGATGACGTCTTATTTTGCTACAGCATGGATCCTGACGGACCCGAGTTGATGTTGGTCATAACACACGCGTAAGACTGTGCTTGCACAGTTGCATGATATTCCAACAGCTGGTAATCTGGGAGTTTCAAGAACTTATGACCGCGTTCGACGACGCTTCTTTTGGCCCGGTATTTACCGATCTGTCTGCCGTTACGTCCCCTCATGCAAATCCTGTCAACACCGAAAGAAACCAGCAACCCTTCCAGCGGGACGCCTTCAGCACATTCAGATCCTATCCGAACCATTTTATAGGGTAGGTGTTGACTTACTAGGACCGTCCTATAATCGGCCAGCGGAAATAAGTGGATAGCAGTCACCACAGATTACACCACTCGGTATGCCATAACGCGAGCTCTTCCTACCAGTTCTGCGACCAACATCGCTGACTTTTTTGTAGAAGACGTCATATTACGCCACGGCGCTCCTCGGCAAGTGCTTACCGATCGGGGTCGCCAGTTTTTATCACAAGTTCTCCAAGACATATTACACTCTTGCGCTACAAAGCACAAGTTCACAACGGCGTATCTTCGTCAAACCAATGGGCTCACGGAGCTGCTTAATAAAACCATCATGGACATGCTCCCCATGTACGTTTTATCCGACCATCGTGACTGGGACTCCGCCCTTCCATTTGTAACATTTGCCTACAATACGTCTCGGCATGACACTGCAGGTTTCTCGTCATTTTTCCTCCTGTACGGACGAGAACCTACGTTGCCTTTTGACACGCTCCTTCCTGCCATTAGTTACACGTCAGAATATGCCCGCGATGTGATGTCTAGAGCTCTAGAGGCACGTGACATTGCTCGCTGGCGTCTGAGCGATTCGCAAGAACGACAACGACAGGTCTACAACGCGTACCATCGTGATGTCCACTTCAGTCAAGGTTACACAGTCTTTCTCTGGACGCCATCGCGGCGAGTTGGCGTGCGCGAAAAGCTGACTTCACCGTACTCGGGTCCGTACCATGCGGTGCACCAAGTCACCGACGCGACATAAGAAATTCAACCTCTTAAGGCCACCAGCGCGTGATCGTGTTCTGACTTTGTTCACGTAACTCGGCTGAAGCGATATTACTTGGACCAACCAAGCACCGAGACGGTGCCTTCACCGCCGGGGGTGATGCTACGGGGTGCCACAAATGAACACTGTAGAAAAGAGGACGATGTATAGGCCGAGCTCGTGCAGACTGGGCTCTATATTGTATGCCTGCCGATTTACCAAAAGTAAAGGTATTTTTCAGATGCCTTCTCCCCGTAACAACATATTCCGCATATAGAAGCACCGCCATCCAGCGGACATTCCAAGGACTAAACCATAGTTGGCACACGCACGCTATCTTACGGCTTGCGCTTCATGTCTACTTCCCACCTTTAAACACCTCCAGTCCATGGTATATACTTGTTCACTGTATTCATGGCACTGCGGCCCAAGGCTCGCTAAAGCTTTCTAAAACCAAGGAGGTTATGTCCAGCGAGTATAACGTAGCAACCATTTGTTTTCAGATAGTGCTCAATCTACATGCCAATGGCTGCTAAGGGGAAATGAGAGACAGGAGAATTCGGCTTTTACGCTGCGAATTTTAGGGGCGAAGCTCCTTGTAGCGGCACCCGTTCTTCCCTCGTAGTCTTTAACAAGTATATCATTTTGACCTCCAAGGTTGTGCCGATGAGAGACTTCTTCTGTGCGTTGTTGAACAATAAAAAATAGTGCTCAATGTACATGTCAATGGCTGCTAATGGGGAGTGAGAGACAGGAGCATTCAGCTTTTAGTTAACGCGCAGGCTGCGATCACTATTAGCAGCCATTGGCATGTACATTGAGCACTATATGACAAGAAAAGGTTGCTACGTTATACTCGCTGGGTGTAACCTCCTTAGCTTTAGAAAGGTTTAGCGAGCGTTGAGCCGCAGTGCCATGAATACAATGAACTTGTATATACCATAAATGAACTCGAGGTGGTTAAAAATGGGAAGTAGATACGAAGCGCAAGCCGTAAGAATGTAAAAGCCGAATTCTCCGCCTCTCATTTCTCATTAGCAGCCATTGGCAAGTACATTGAGCACTATCTGACTGAAAAAGTTTGCTACGTCATACCCGCTGGGCGTAATCCCCTTGGTTTTGGAAAGGTTTAGTTAGCGTTGGGCCGCAGTGCCATGCATAGAGTGAACTAGTATATACCATGAACTCGAGGTGGTTAAAGGAGGGAAGTGGACCGGAAGCGCAAGCCGTAAGAAAGTGTGCGTGGGCCACCTCTCGTTTAGTCCTTGGAATGTCCGCTTGATGGCGGTGCTTCTATATGGGGAATATATGATGAAAAGATGCGAGATGGTGGTACTAGGAGTGTTGAATAGATGGACGAACGGACACATAGACAGATGCATGGATGGTCGCATGAACGGACGCAAGGGCGGCTGCATGGACCAACGCAGGGACGGACGCACGAACAGACGCACGCACGGACTGGCTGATGGACGCATGGACGGTCACACTGACGGACGCATGGACGGACAGAAGCAAGAACGAATGGACGAACGAATTCTTCGCCCCACTTTCCATCATTCACTCCGTGGATATGCTGCCATTTTTTTATTGTTCAACAACGCACAGAAGAAATCTCTCCCCGGCACCACCTTGGAGGTCAAAATGTAAGAGAGGCGACACACTACGACTACTACTACAACTTCTAGGGACGAATAGGTGCCGCTCTAAAGAGCTCGGCGTTCTAGTTAGCGTTCCGGCGGCATAGCTGCTGGGTGTCCACTCGCAACTTTGCCAGCCAGCTTTTTTTGTTTTTGAGGCCTGATCCCATCGTCGTCGGCCCCTGCCGGGACCAGCGAGGATTGTGTCAAGGCCTGCGGCGCTCCCCCTTAAGGAGAAGTGCTTCAACTGCACCGTCCCGGAGAGGACGGCGTCCGTCGACGAGATCATCGATGGCCTCGAAGACGTCATGGGGAGGGAAGGGGTGCTGTTCCTGTGACACCTCAGAGCTTCGAATTTCCTCGTTGCGGCTCGGTCGGCTGCACAAGCAACCAAGTTGATGGTAAACCAAAGATTCAAGTTGCAAGGTCACCAAGTACAAGTTGAAGCAGTCGCGGCGCCAAGCGTATGAGTCAGTGTGTTCCTCCTCTCGCCCTACGTGTTAGATGACGCAGTTATTTCAGCTCTTCAGCCATACGGAAAAGGGAAGGGTATCACATTTGTTACTTTGCAAAGGCATCAATCAACGTACACTGGTACCCGCATCGCCTGAATCGAGATGGCCAAGCCCGCCCCTAACTTCCTATCAATTCAAGGTCACCGTGTGATACTCGGGTATCGCGGTATGCGCAGAGTGTGCGCACGCTGCAGCAGAGAAGGTCATGTTGCGGCTACTTGCACAACACCCTTCTGTCACCGATGTAGCACCTTCGGCCATACACCTGAGGATTGTGTATCCAAGTGTAAGCGCTGTATTGGGGACCACGCGAGGAAAGATTGCTTCATCCCAAGCCATACGCAGACGCAGCGCAGAGCACCTAACATTCAGTGAAAGAATTCCCAGAACTTGGAGAGTCTGCTTCGAAGGGAACAGCCCAAATTGGAACCTCCAGGCCCATGGAAGTTTTGCAACGCAAAACCAAGCCATGGCAACAGGAGATTCCAGATTATTGGGATTAAGACAGCTCAACCGACACAGAATTTCATGACGCCAAGACAAAAAACGCCAGTGGCGTTGATGCCGCGCCGCCATGCACAATGAATGACAACGACGTTTCTGCGCTGACTGAGGACACCGCTGCGTTTTCATCTCCCACAACGTCGTCAGAGGATCCCAGCAACGCTGTGGAGACGCCAAGTGCGTCTGCTAAGTCTTCATCAGAGGAACTCAAGGTCCCAGAAAACGAACAATCCCCGAACGCATCACCGCTGGAGGGAGTGTCCCAAGCATCTCGGGGCGCTGGCCAACGGGAAAATTGCTCCGACCTTCCGAGGCAACAAGTGCAAGTGATGAGCTCCATGAACAGCTACCTGTGAGCCTGGAAGGTAGCGTGAAGACGACGCCCTCGAAAGAAGTAAAGACCACGTCTTAAAGCAAACCTAAAACGCCTCGTACACACGCTGTACAGGCCCATGAAGAAGCGTCCCGCAAGACATTCAGACATCACAGGAGCCGGTCACTATCACGAAAATTAAGGAGTGACAAATTTTCGCAAGCCTCACGATCGGTATCTTTGTCACCTGAAAATACATGTTCTCCCGACAAGTTGTCTAGAGCCACAAACTCACAGCGTCGCACAAAGTCTGTTAGCTCAAGCTGTGGAAGTGATGTGCACCTTCGGAACATACAAAAAGCCCCGAGTGGATTCGCCAAACCGAGATCCATCAACTGATGCGGTTGAGGACTGAATGTTTTTTTATTTGTGCTGCCCACATCCAATCTTTCCACTTCGTGTTGCCTGTACCGTTGCAATGCTTGCTTTCCAGCCGTACAACCACTATGCATTTGTTGTATATGATGCATGCACACAATTTCGTATTCCATATGTTACTGTCACTCACGATGGAACCTTCATGTGCCAATTTGTCAGCTCTATGCTGTGGCGGCTATGCCCTGTTATATTAATTGCATCATGTGAGTTATGTTACATGCTGCATGTACTCTTTCTGTTATTATTGGCGTTGCTCACTGGATGCATTCTATCTGTGCGCGTGAGTAAATCTCAGCTCCAGTCCTTCGAGTATCATCACGTTGACTTCACCCACTGGCGCTTGACACACGAGAGGCCGTGGCGCCCCCTGACTCAACGCTGTTAAAAAAACCGATTGTTTTGTTTCCCCCTAAATTTATATTTAAATGGATAGGCTATTGTTCATGACTCAAAGTTCGTGGTTTCAAATATCTTGTAAAACAACAGCAGATAATGAACATTGTGCGCTCGCTCGGGGTCGACGTGCTTTTTCTGCAAGATACCAACTTTCGAACGCTGCGCGACGTCATGACCTTCGATACTAGATTTTTGGTTGAAGCCTTCTTCTGCTTAACGCAGACGAAGTCGCGTGGCACTGGTGTCGTGTTTCTGAGTCCTAGGTTCAGGCGGGGTGCGCATTGCCTCTTCGATGTTAATGCGGTAGAGATGTGGATAAACGACCACAACATTTGATTCACCAATTGTTACACGCCCGTAGTTAGGTCTCTTGCCAATGACTTTTTAGGGGTGCCAGGTCAATACTGCTGAATTCAGGACCGTGCGTGTTGATAGGTGATTTAAGCTATGTTTTTGATTCAATTCGAAATGTCCGAGGCCCTAGTCAAGGAGAAAGCACATTCCATTCGTAAGAGTTGCAGAAAATATGCAGAGAGTTGAAGCTGGTCGATGCATGGACAACGCTTCACGAGAACACCTTCGGAGCCAAGCGCGTTCAGAGTACGTCTTAGAGCAGGATTGACAGAGTCTATATTCTTAACGAGCTCGTTGCAAGTTTATAGACATGCAATGTCATTTCTTTAGCGCCTGGGCAACGCAAGCTTGGCGACCACATGCCAGTGCTGTTCACCTTGAAGGCCCAGCTGGGAACGCATTGCTCCAAGTTGAATCGAATGGATTCATCAATTTTAAATGATGAACTTTCGGTATCTGAAATGCGCATGCATATCTATGCGTCTTTGGAAGACACGCCGCAAATTACGCCGACAGCATGGGATCTCTTGAAGGCCAGATGGCGTGTAATTGCGCAGGAGGCCGGGAAAATACGCCATGCACGTCTAACATCGAAAACGATTGAAACAATGAGGCGTATTCAAATCGTTGAGCGCGCAGGTAATCTAACCGGCGCAATTCAAGAGTACATTGGGGCAAAAAGGCTACATACAACCTCTTGTTGAGGGCAAGGTCGAGGGCTTTTGAACGCGCCGAGGAACTGCACCTGCCTACGGATGAACTAGGTAACTTGGCATACGCACAGCGAGTAGTGGTAAGAAAACACCAGCCCAGTATTATCGGTACACCACGAACAGAGTGTGGGAGCATCATCACAGATATCAAATCAATCGAGAAGGTCTTTAGGGCGCATTTCGAAAGGCTCTGCTCTCCAGATCATCGCTACAAAGACAGCAACCAGCATTAAATAATCGCAGACTTTTGCGAAGGCTTGCCCACGCTATGTCCTGAGGCGTCTTATATGCTCTGCGCTGAGTCAACGAAAGATGAAGTTTGGCAAGCCTTGAGGAAAATGAACCCTACAACGGCTCCAGGTCGAGACGGAATACTGATGGGATTTTACATAACTTTCTTCGAGGTCCTAGGCGACGCACTTATTGACAAGGATAACAGGTTCATTGTTGATGGGAAACGCTGAGGTCTTTCAGTGAGGGCCGTGTAATCTTGCAGCAAAAGGAGGGCCGTGTAGTCTTTCTGCCAAAGGAGGGCATGGATCCTGACCACCCACGGTCATGGAGGCCGATTACCCTCCTTAACACTAACTACAAACTTGTAACTAAGATCCTTGGCTTGAGGCTAAAACCTTTTCTGCCCGATAGAGTGTCACCCACGCAAACGTGTGCAGTGCCGGGTAAGTAGATTTTTCAAACACTTACTCTTATAAGAGATTTGTTCTAATATGCCAACGCCAAAAAACGTTACCGGTGCTTTCGTGTCATTGGATCAAGCTAAGGCCTTCGACAGGGTCGAACTTGACTACCTATACTGCGTACTTAGAATGATTGGTTTGCCTGAGCAGTACGTTCGCTGTGTAAAGCTTCTATACACTAACATGACCAGCCCACTTCTTATCAACGGCGTGGAGACAGCAGGCTTTCCAGTAACAAGAGGTGTTCGCCAGGGATGCCGAATCGCACCGGTGCTCTTTGTTCTTTCCATAGATCCTCTCCTTAGGAAAGTGACAAAGTGCCCTAACATTCAGGGCTTTTGATGGACAGGTCTGGAGTCAGTTCGCATCACCGCTTATGCGGATGCGGCTCTTTGCCGGGTGGTATTCAATACGTGGATGCCGTATAAGTCCTCAGGATATACTTTAAAGGCGGGGAGGTGGCCAAAAGAAATTGGGAGGATGCCGTACATAGAGCCACGCAGGTCTTCGCGTATGTCACTGACTTCAATTTGTCATTTGACGCCAAAATGAGGGCGGTCACAAGCAAAGCGTGCGCATATGCTTTTTCTATCGGGCACAGTGCACTCACCCAAACTTTTTGCGAGCCGCCTTGCGTCACTGGTTGGAGCCTTCCTATGGGACGGGAAGACACCGAAAGTTCAACAAAAGTTCCTGAAGCTCCCAAAAAGTTGGGGAGGACTCAGACTGCCAAATGTTGCGACTGTCACAAAAGCACTTGCAGCTAAAACAGTTCAGAAATTGTTTCAGGGCAATGACTATCCTGGCCGTAGCTTATTGATATATTGAACCGGAACTCTTGGAGCCGCATTCACGTCGGAAAGGTACCGGGGACCTCAAGCAGAACACCCACATGCCTTTTATAAAGCAGCAAAGGGCCTCAAGCGTTCGGAGTACGGCGACGCCGCCGAAGAATACTTCGCCAAGCTCGCGCCCGCACGCATTAGCTTAATGTTAATCAGTCGCTCGATTACTGACGAGGAAAAACAGAGATGGAGGCCCAGCAAAAGGAAGAAATGGCGGAACAACCACGTACCGGAAATATTTAGAGAATTTTATTGGCTGCGGCGATGGAACGCGTTGCCCACTCGTCAGAGACTGTCAAAGTGGGGCGTCGTTCCCAATGACCACTGCCCCAACTGCGGGAAAAAAGAAACGATCCGCCACACGATCTTTAAATGCGTAGCGGCCAAAGGCGTGTGGCACGTCGTGCGTCGTCAATTCGGAGTGTCAATTCTTTCGAGCCAACAGCGCAGATGGGGCTTATTTGAACAACTCGTACTGTACGTCACAATGTTCGTCTTGTGGCATCACTGCTGTATGGCTGAAGCACGGCGACGATCCCAACGAGCTGCATACCCAGCGTTACAGAAGATTAGAATGATTACGGTTCGGTACCTTACCAAACAGATGGAAACTCAGAGTGAAGAAGCGTTCATCAGAAGTTGGCATACACATTTTTTTTTGTAGTTTGGAATGGGAATATTGAACTTCCTTTACTGCCGTTTTAACTGGGAAACAATTGCTTATCGTCACACATAATATGTGAATCTGTTCCAATTTGCTGCTTTTTTGCGTTTCTTTATCTCCCTTTTTCTTGAGTGATTCGTGATCTGTGAGGATATTGAAGTGCTGTGTGTTACATCTTGTCTATGTTCTCTTGTTTGCACACGCCACTGAAGTGATTTTGTTAGACCAGACAGTTGCACTCACCTGCAATGTTGTTACCAGTTTGCAATAAACTTCCCAGTCTCGCCCCTAGAAGACACATTGAGCATTCGATATCAAGAAGCACATGTCAGGTACTCTCGTGTCAGACAGCTGGTGCATGATAAAAGCCCAACTTCGTGACGCAAACAAGGCTTTAAACTGGCTAAAGTTTTTATATATTTCTAAGTCGTACGTTTGCTGAAACACGCAATAGCAATTCCGGTACTCTTGTAGTCAGCATCGAGAATGCACCTCTCGATCATTTCCTAATTTGATCAAATATTATAGCAGATTAGAGTCGCATTTTAGTGCTCAATGTCATATTTCTACCAAAGTAGGCCCTTACAGTTTGCATGGTGATGGCCCGGCTTTTAAAAAAAGGGTATCTTCATCTCCTTTGCAAAATTGTTTTCCAGATAAGTTGGCATTGTTTTTGTTTTGTTTTTAATTTGCACTGCCCGCTCTGTTTTTATACTTGTCGTAGTGAACATTTTTCAAAGTAGTTATAACATGAGCATGTATTTTTTCAAAACAAACACCCTCAAGCACCAAATAAAGAAAACGTTCTCTAAAATGTAGCAAAATAAATAAGCAATGAGAGGTGTAAACATTACGCCACCTATGCCAACTGCATATTCACATATACAGACACACATAAGAAAAAGCGGACAAGTTTATTCAACTTTCAGGTCCGTGCAAATTTCCGGAGGCCACGGAAGGTGACGCACGTAGAGGCGTCATGAGTTGCTTACCAGGCTTGCCGAAATTCTCTGTTCCCCAGTTGTGTTCACAGGCCAGCGTTTTTGTATTGTCCAGATTGAAGCTACGTCTCAGCACTGTTTGTTAGAAAGAGATCGAAACAAGGGTTTTATTCTCAGACATGACATAAAGGTGAACATCTGGACAGTTTTACACGTTTGGTCAGAAAAATTCAATTACCGTCTTCCCCCACCTTCCCCCCTCCTAAAGAAACAGCTGTCATGGCCATGGCAGCAGGACTCAAAAGAGAAAAAAAAAGCTGCATGCAGCAGCAGGATATAGTACATTTTCTCATCATCAACGCAGAAAATACAGCTAGTCTTTCGAAAGGGTGCATTCTCCTTTCTCTCTTTCTTTCACTACCATGTCGCCTCCTTCTTATGATGTTGAGCCTGGCTGCCAAATGGGTTTGCCCCCGCTTCCAGTGAAACGTCGAGCTTCACACGACTCGTTCTGCCAAGCAATCCTTCCCTTTCTTTCGCTTTCCTCGTCCCTAGTCTCGTCAGTTCTTTTCACTCCTTTCTTTCTTGTTTTGAAAGCACGACGTCATCTGAATATTGCAGTATACTTCTAGAATAATATCTCAGATACCACTTATGCAATAAAAATAACTTTTTCAACAATATGAGCACGTGTGTGCGTTCTAAATGTTTGTACCGAATGCGTCGTCTTATTTCAATTAGGTACATTTAAAAAGAATTAGCGCTGATTTCAGGTATTCGTGTTTTATTAGTTTAGCTTACATGATAGACCAAAATAATTTGTACTCAGCAGTAGACCTATACCTGGTGTTTATTGGTATGGAAAGCGGACAAACATTACCGTTTATATGTAAGAACCAAAAAGATTTTTTAACCAGTTAGGTTTACTTTTAACAATTATAAATTTCTTCGAATCAACCCGGCAATCCAAACCCTGTACGTTTGCACGTCTGTGGACGAAGTCGGGAGGGCTGAGGGCTTGAGGGCGGTGAAGTCGGGAGGACTTTACAGCCCTCAAGTGACTTCTTTCTCGATCGCAATCCCTTGCGAAGACTAGAGACGCTTCCCGAAGCCTACACTGTCAGGCTAGCACCCAATAGACCCTTTTCGAAAATGGCGCCCCTAGCGCCGTGGACGCAAAATACAGCCTGCCGCCATTGTGAGGGCAACGCAGCAGACGACGCAGGCTGTGTCCCAGTGACGCTGATGCGCGTTTCTTGCAGCAAACACAGACACCTCTTGCGTTCCTGCAATACGCGGACCGCTTCGGGAGGGCACGCCGATGAGAGTCTCTTGCAGGCCGGATGTATGCATTTCCAGCCATAACAAGCCAAACTGCTCGTCTAACCTGTTGAAGGGTACAAAATATTGCTCATTGCGCAGCGGAAAAAGCTCAGAAAGCTTATCGGAAAGTACTAGGAGCTCGTTCAATCTAGAATGTGGTGTGATGGCACCAGATGGTACTTATAAATAGCCGCCAACACAAACATAACAGCACTCACGCATTTGACGACTCACTTTCCATGCCCTAATAATGGCGCCAGCTATCCCACGCTCCTTCGCGAAGCGAAACTGCTAAAAAGCTCACCGTCAGGTGGCGTATTTATGAAAAGGGTGTATTCTATGCTTGTCTCTTTCAGCGTGCACAGGCGCATTCCATTCCCTTGCTGCAGCAACGCCAAGACTGAGCTAGGCAAGCTTTAAGCGTGGGAGCGTGATTAATCGAGTCGACACATCTACGGACTGGGGTGCTGGACTGATTTTCGTTCCCAAGGTTTTGGGTGGTTATCAGCTGTGCCTGGACTCAACAAGTTAATTTTTCGAGAGCACCATGTGCTCCCTATAGCGGAGTAATGCCTAGGCATACTTGTAGAGGCTACAGTTATCTATAAGTTCGACGCCACGTCAGCCCTCTGCTAAGTCACGCTCTCCACCGAGTCCCAAGAATTTACATATTTATAACCTCGTTTGGACGCTCTATTTTTCTCCGGCTGTCATTTGCGATCATATCTGCACCCGAGTACTTCCAGCGGTAGATGTCCCGAATGGTAGAAGGCTGTGTAGGTGTGGTGAACATAAATGGCCACATTCTCGTCTTTGTAAAGACACGATGTGAACTTGACTACCGTCTGCGGCAGGCCCTGGACCGACTACCGAGCGCAGAAACGCACGAAATGCTCGTTCGCCACTACTACTGTTATGTTCCTAGGTGTCCCAATCAAGTTGGTGGTAGTGCAACGCAAGAATTCACCCAAAGATGTCTCAGAGGCCCGTCACATGCTAGGCGTCGCGAACTGCACCACGCGCTTTTTACCCGTTTCAGAGTTGACTGCGCCTACCTCAAGCATTGGTCCTCAAGACCTTTGCCTGGACTTGGCGCCCGGTGCACCAGTCTGCCTTTTCTGAACCAATGGAGCTCAGACCTTTTCACGGCTCGGTGCAACACCACATAAAAGATCATTATCTCGGCTTTTGCCAGCTCCTACGACCTCGGGGCAGTACTTCTTCAAGAACATCCGCTCGATGAACGTTGAGCCGTCGCTTTTGCGTCGTGCTCCCCGAAATCCACGAAACACCGGTACAGTCATATGGAAAAAGATGCTCTGAATACCAGCTGGATGGATCGGAGGTTCGAGGAATACGTTCGCACACTTCAACTTTTCCCTCAGACGGACCATCAATCGCTAGTCGCAGTTCTGTGTTCCATGGATGTTGAACCTCACCAGTACGGATCCAGTGGTTTCGCTTCAAGCTGGCGCGTTTCGCGTACCAAGTACTCTACGTTCCGGGAAGCTGTTAGCAAAAGCGCGTGCTGCTGCATTCTCTTTCATCCAACTGGTGAATGAAGTAGAGCGCGTTGGCCAATAAGTTGATAGCTCCTTCCCAGACAATGCCTCATAGCAGCTCAAGCACCTGCGCCAGGCTCAAGCCAACGATGGCGAGTGCAGTCAGCTGCTTTGGTACTGCGCCAATGGCTAGCCTCGGCTTTTGGACTTTTATCTCCATGTGAAAAAGTGCTGAGAGCCCCAGGGAGACCTCAGCGTCTGCGAGGGACTGCTTCTGAAAGGTTCCAGCATTGTCATGCGATATGCCCTTCAGCGCCGTACAATCGAGCTCACTCATGACGGTCGTCAAGGCACCAACGAATCCAAAGCGTCAGCTCAGGAGTCAGTCTAGTGGTCAGCATGAACAGCCAGATAGATACAGTTGTGTCTAACTGCTCCACGTGTGCTGAAACCATGGTGCAGCGCTCGGAACCCATGTTGCCCTCAACGACTCAAGCTCCGCTATGGGAAGAGGTTGGCATCAATATTTTTCATCATAGCCCGACATGACCTGCAGTTTCATCGAGACAACTTGATGCTTACGAAGCAGTCCAAGAGCAGCCACATCATAGCACCTCTGCTATATAGAGGAACCTCAACGTTCGACTTTAATGTCACGCGTCTTGCTGTTCGGCAGGGGGCTCTGCAGGCTGAAAAAACTCGCCCTATAAACATTCTTTTCCTCCAGACTGAGAGTTCCGAGACATCTGTGTTACTCCTAATTTACCGTGAGGAGGGGGGGGGAGGGTTGAGGTAGAGTATAGAAGTACCTCTACATGGCTGTACTACCGATATAGCGTACGAGAGTAATTCCAGATTGCAGCGCAGAATGTACTGGTTTCTATGAACCTTTTTTACGGAGAGGAAGGCTTCCTCCTTTCTGTGATGTTGCACGAGAGCACGAAAGCTGGCATCACACCCTCCGCACTGCCTTATTTGGAGGGTGACGTGCGATAACAGCCCAGAGAGGATCAAGGCGGCACCTAGGGAGCCTTGATTGAAAAAGTCTATAACAAGAGCTGCCAATAAACCTCACATGACTTGTCCGTTCGGAGTCTCCGCTGTCTGGGTCACTCACTCGCCTTTTGCGCTCGACAGAGTCATTGCGTTTTATCAGCAATGTGTGTTTGGAATGTCAACGCTCAGCTTATTGTGTTTCGTTTCATTTTATTTGAGGCCCGAAAACGAGCTCAAATTTTAATAGATTACTACAAATGGCTTGAAATTCTAAAATACTCGCGGATAATGTCAAAAACTACAGCGGAAGGCAAATACACTATACATAGAAGTTTATAACAAAAGCAGACAAATCAACCTCAACTGCTGCATTGGCCAAGGATTTTCTTTTTCATTCTCATGAGCTTGTGGAACAAAAGAGCCAAGCGTACGGCCTGTTATTACGAAGGTTTGACGTGATCGGCAAAAGGAATAAGACTACTTTGAGGTGCACTGCTTTCTTCCGTTCTCCACAATAGGTATCTACATTACCGGAAAGTTAGTGATAGTATTTTTAGAGCATGCTGTCTCTAGTGTTTAGAACCCGTACTACAATCGTAGTGCAGGCGCCTGTACGTTTCGAGTTTCCTTGTTTACAGTCACCTCACCAGTGAGCTCACACCACCATAACGTGAACCAGTGTAGACGCTGACCCTTTGTTTCACAGTGATAAGCCAAAGCTGGCAGAGAGCATGTAAGGACATATCCAGGAAGAGGTGAGAGAATAGCGCAACAATATGAATAAACAGTGAAGTACGGCACGGAAAAATGACTGTTTGGCGATAAACCGACAGGCTGTTTATCTCCGTATACCATTCTACTACTCGGGGCTGGCCACTCGTAATCTCTACCAATTTTGTAAGCTCTGTCTTATTTTTTATTATCCATTTTTCTCCTCCACTGCACCTACTGCAGTAAATAGCAGTGATAATACTTGACCCCTTAGCCAAGACGTGACGATTATGATTGTTCATCTGTCAGGCTCGCATTAGAAAACGTCGCCAGATCATCCAAAACTTCAGCTAGCAACTCACGTATTGTGGGAATCGATTTCATGTGAAGCAGGCTATAAGTAACCGTCCATGCTTGATTCGCCCAATCGGATTAGGGGTTACGAGGAGACTCGATGGCTTTGAAGAAGTTTTGTATTTTTGCAGATATATTAGGATTTTCATACATGTCGTCTACACGGGTAGTGTAATGGGTAGACGTTAAGTCTGGGGGATCATTTTTATCCCACCAAAGTTGGTGCTTCAAGGCGTAACTGCGCACAGCTTTAGTAGCCTTCACTGGTGGATTCTGGCAATGCTTGAGGAGAGCCTCCCGATTTAATTTCAAACAGTGCGTCGTCCGAACGTTCACAAGAGCCATATAGTCTTCTTCATTGCCTTTACCAACACTACAAAGACAATGATAGTTTCCCCGTCGTCATGATTCTATAGGGTTGGTTTCCTAAGCAGTTCGGTGTACTGGAGTGGCCCTGAGGTACAATACTTGGCCACCATGCAAAATGTCGGAGTTTGAATTTGGCTGGAACAGTGTCTTTCATTCTTTGTTTTCATCACAGTTTAGTTCGTTCGTCAACAATGCCATCAGTGCCGACACTTCATTTTGCATTCGGCAAAATATGAGAAGGTGGGCTACGTTAAGCCAGCTATCCCAACATCGTGACAGTAATGTACAAGAAAAATACAAAAACACAAAAAATTAAATATAAAAGAAGAAAAAAATGACATTATCACAAAGGAAACCCTGAAGGGATGCGAAGCAGCAGCGTTGCGCATGGGTGGCGTCACGAGTTGAACAGCGCGAACGCGGGTGCTGTGGTGAGCCCTGGAATATTCGTTTAGAGCGATGGATGGCGTAGGTCTTGTGGTTTCTCAGAGTGGACACGGGCGCTGGATCATAGCTGGCACGCATTTCACCTTGACTACTATGGCCTTAAGATCGGTGAATAGCACGCTGAGAGGTTTCTGCAGATATTCGACGTCGCAGTTGGCAAAGATCAGATCGATGCGCGTTCCCCTTATCGTGGTCGGTAGTTTCTGAGAGTGCACGTCACGCACATTCAAGAGAGTGCACGTCTCAATCATGAGAGTACACTCTCTTGCGAGACGTACATGCAAGATGCACGTCACGCACGTAATCGACTAGCAATTCTCCTCCTCCCCCGCTGACGTCAACATCGAAGTCTCCCGCTACTATAAGAGGCGCGCGTTGACACGCCTCGCCGATATGAGTCAGCATCTCCTCCAGACAGCACTGAACCTGTTCCTTCGGCAGGTTGGGAGCGAGGTACAGTGCGAGAATTGCAATGTCACCGACACGCACGGCAACGCACTCGGAGGAGGAACGTCTTCGAGAGGTTCTGGATCGTTCTGCCAGGTTGATGTTAAACGCGCGCAGCGCATGTCGAATCCGAGCGTAAACAAGGACTCCTCCAACGTTGTGGGCGGTGGAGACGGGGAAGCGAGAGAGATGAGAAGCAGCGAGCGGCGACAGGCTAGGGAGAGAGTGACGTCAACGCACGCACACTGCGATGGAAGGCGTGACCTACGTGGCACCACCCCAACATCTGCGGCCAGAGGACGTAGTGTGGACGGAGGGACAGCCTTACACAGGCTAGTCAGAGAGCTGCTTCGCATGAAACACTAACCAGAGGCACTTTGTACTTATACACTATAGGGCTTATAACGCACAAATGAGCCCAGTACGCATAGGCATAGTCCAGTTGATATATCGGGATCACATTGCGGATAGATCCTTAACTTCTGCTGCACAGTCCGTTTGGGACTGCCACATTAATATTTACAAAATCTTTTTGTATTGCTTTCTCGGTGACACAGACTGTGGATGACCTGAAAGGAACATCCACATAATGTAGGCCTTGTTACGCGCGCATGCGCAGAATAATACTAGGACATATTGTTTTTTGACGTGCGAGTCACGCAAGACCTGTTATGGTTTTGAGGACCTTCGTGCCGTGTTCGTCATATTTTCATCTCGCCATTTGCCGATTTGGGCTTATGCTAATTTAAGGAGACAACCGCAAAAGCGGCCCGACATAACCATATATATATATAAAGAGAGAGAGGGGGGAGGGAGGGAGAGAGATCAGCCTTCCTGGATTATTTGTGTTTCTAGAACAGATGTGCCGTAAATGTCGATTTCATGATAGTGCTTCCTACAGCTACCTTCAATAGCGCTGCATGGCACTTCCATTTTTCTGATGTCACTCTTATGATGACGTATTGTTTCCGTGGAACGTTTGCTTTCATCTGTGTAGATTGCTGGTCACTCTGAACACGACCCCTTGTAGGCTACGGCTTGGTGTGACTCTTTAAGAAATCGAAGGCCAGCCCACCGACATCAAAAGGATTGAAGAAACCGGGCCAGCGCATCTACATCCCATGTATGCCGGACATCAGCGAACAACTTTCTAGGATATTCGAAAAACTGAGGGTCATGGTGGTTTTCGAGCCTGGATCAACGCTCGGTCGCTTGCTACCTCAACTGAAGGGTCGAACTTCTAAAGAGCAACATGAAGGCGCAGACTAAAAGACTACACCTTCATGTTCTGAGTGTCCAGCCAGCTTCATAGGTGAGAGCAAGTGTTCCGTGGAAGGAATGCGCCAACATGTGAGTGTCGCCAGCAAGGGAGAAGTGGAATGCAGCGCCCTTGAAGAGGGCTGTGGAAAACACGACCAGAAAACCGAATTTGACGCACTTTTCTGTGCCAGCAAGTGAAGTGATCCGGATATGAGATTCTCGGTCGAGTCTTGAGACATTCAGTACATACTTGCAAATATTAACCCTTCACTACAAACAATGTCCCCAGTATACATTCATGGGTTCCCAAACGTTACGCAAAATCAAAGCCGGAGGCGTGGGCAACGAACACGGCGCGCCGATGAAATGAAGTGTTCGACGGAAACCCATCTGGGTGGGATGAAACATGATGCAGGAAACGAAATACACTAACTGACTAAAAACTTGAAAGTAAACGATGTGCCGGATTCCCTACAGAAGATTTGCTTGCATTTAGGCCAATGAATTAGCTAGAAGCGCCTTCAATAAAGGTTTCAGCACATGACGTAAGCACGTGCTGGAAGTGTGTTCCTTGCATTTTTAACATAACAGAGACTTATCACGCGTATTGCCAAGCGAAGACGTTGACGTGACACCACTGACTGGATAAACATGAGTATCTATGGGAAAGAAAGAAAGTACATGGATGTCAAGCCTGTATCTGAAACCACTCCTAGTGCTATCTAGGCAAACTCTGAATCGCAGTAATGTCAGCCTTCTTTCGCTTAACCCGCGTATTTGCGTGACGTGCTGAAACCTATATGTAAAAAAAATATTACTAGTTATTCAGCATCATTATGAACAAGGCTTCCCAATGGAAGCTGAAATATTGTTTTTGCATAGGATTTTTTTGGCGTACTTTGTTTCCAGCTGGCGGTACTTCCTCGGTCAAGTCACCCTCGAAGGAAGGGATCGAATGCCGAAACCTCGGGCACTCCCTAAACTCGGTGGGGAGCTACTTCACCTAATTAATTTGTTCACCATTGCTTCACGTTATTCGCACCCCGCCCCCTATTTCAACCTCGCACTGTAAAAGACTAGAACAATATTTATACGCCAACGCTTATATATAAGAGACGCATTACCAGCTAGAGTGCTTAAAACGTCTCAGGGTCTCAACAGAGATTTTCTTTCCTATTATTGTGAAAGGAGAAAGCAAGACAAAAGAATAAAGGAAATACAGGAAGGTTAATCAGAAAAAATTACTCAAGTGATCTACCCTGTGTTTGGGAAGGGTAAAAGGGAAAAGAAGCACGTAAGATATGAGTGCATCGGAAGAAATGGGTTTAACGACACAACTTAGACAGCTATTTGAAAACAGTTTTGTTTTTTCAGAATGCGGCGTTGTACTGAAAATCGAATTTCAAACATCGCGATGTTTCACTATTTCTCAAGTAATGGAAATCATGAGTTACGCTCAGCAGCGGTTATAAATCCTTGTCTTTATGCAGTTAAAGAAGCTGCACCTCAAAACAATAGGAGAATAGCTGTTACTGTTAAGAAATGTGAAAGAATTAACTTTGTTCTGTTAACTTTTCGCTTTTCGTACCAGGGTAAGGAAGACGCACTGCGCAACATACGGAAGTGGTGCCATGAGCAGCCATGACCTTAAAAATTCAGCAAGCAGCACGCACCCGCATCAGGACTGTGTTTTTGTGTAAATCTTGTAAGCTCACTCGCAGGTTCCAGAGCCCGCATCTGTTTCGGCAAGGCGAGTTATGCGGCAGACAGCAGCTGGCAGACAACCTAAAAAAATGTTCCTGGTTTCTCCTACGGCAAGTGAGCCTCGTCGACAAGTTTTCGCCCCGCACAACAATGTCGTAAACCTTTCAGCCAAGCCTGCTGCCGACGTTCAGGCAGTTTTAGTGGTTGCACAGCTGTCCCGGAAGGCCGCAATCTACACCGACACCACAGTAAAGTACACGCTTGCGTTTGTTTGAAATACTTTAGACCAGTGTTCAAATAGTTTGGTTGCCGTCATTAAACCACGCACACCAATTAGTTAGCGCAGCGCGACCTCGTAAACTGTTTTGTATATTGCTGTTGTTGGTGCAGTTAAAGTACATTTATCAAATAATGTTTTACTGCTAGCTGCCTGGAACGAAGAACTGATGAATACCAGAAAGCGATACTATGCGACGAAACAACATGGTTCACTGAGAAGAAATAAGATAACAGAATAAAGCATGAATGGCGCATGGCTACATTAGCTGTCCTTAAAACCTCTGAATGTTACATATGTAAAGATTATCTTAGTAATTTCATTTCTTGTACATGCTGTATTGTTCAGCTATCGGGGAAACTAGGCCAATAGCTCCACCATTCTGTGACAGCCGCATTCTGCTTCCAGCTTCGAAACACCAAAATTGTAAGTGAAGACAATGCTGGCAGCTAATTAAAGCACAGGCCACTCAAAGAATGTGCTGTACTTACTGACTTATACAGTAGCACTATTGATCTCCGCTTAATGATCTCTATAGGATGAACTGAAAGAACTTAGCATTTGATTTCGCGATATTTAAATACCAAGTTTAAATGCATGCCTTAAAGGCTAAGCTTAGTCTAGTGTTCGTCTATATTCCCATCATCCGAAAAGCGCAGTGTTGTTTTTCGTGTACCTTGTTATTGTAAGTGTCGTGGTGCGTGCGTAAATGTGTACGGAGAAGCAGTCCAAGAAAAAAAAACCGCGATAGCGTACTGGGGTCTTGTACGCATCAACCTGTTAACTTCTAGCCTGTTCCGGTTTTCGGTGCAAGATTTAACCAAGCCGGAAGAAGATGAAAGACTCTGTGCGTAACTTTGGCCATTTCAAAGTCTCACTGAATACCTACTCTAAGCGCAGTTGTTAAGTGCCCGCTATGTCACAATTATTCATTTTGCGAAGCAGCGACGGGCCCACTACGCATCCGTGGGGCAACACGTGACCCTACGTGATTGTTAGCTTTGTTGATGCTTCTGCTGATGATGAATAAATACGTCTGAGTGATTTGCAATGGGTGTACCTTATAGAAAACACCCACTGGCTGTTCAATTCTCATGTTTCTATGTTTAGCATGATTCTACGCTTCAGCCATGCAATATTTGATGCGGTAAAGTGACTCCTTCCACTATACCTAACAATTATTGTGTTTTTTTTCTCCAAAGGAATGGAAACAAATATGTTGGCTCTTTGAAGTACTGGCTTTGATCGCGACTAAGACCCCGAAATTAGTTCGTTATATTTGCATATCTCCGAACTTTTTGATCACGCACAAAATGACAATTGTTCGCTCGCAACCAACAACGTTTATGCCAGAATTTCTGTGCTGCGAGCTCTTTAACGCTGTCCTGCGAAAAGAAAATCACATTCTTTGCTCAGAAATCAGCTAAACTGAGCCATCACTAAGATCAAGGAATAAAGCATAGTTTCTAGTCACACTCAGATGACATAGAATGCATTCATCTTGGGGTTCTTATGGTCACCTGTAGTGAGGTTCGGTGGAAATGGTAAATGACCGCGGTGGACCCGACACCGGTCGTGAAAATAAGAGATACGAATGGGTGTCAGTATTGCTATATGTCCGTAGAATTACCCGCGACTTAAGCAGTGCTAATAGGCCACAAGAGATGTAAACTTAATTGATAGTTTTCTGCTCCAGGAAAGCTGTATAGAATCTGCCCTCTTATTGAGAAAAAAGAATTGAGGCAGCTTCGCACTAGAATGTCAAGCCGGAAGGCAGTACGCAACAGGACAACCTTCATCGTTGCTTGTGAATGAGCGCACGGAAAAATGTACAGGGGAACGGATGGACAGACGGTTGTGTTCTCGCAACTAGTTTGATTCGAAAATAGTTAATATACAATACCAAGTGCGACAATGACGTTCAAGTTGGCGATCGTCTAAAAAAAGACATTCCTCAATCGCGCAGGACAACCGATGCTTTGTTGATACAAGATTTTTTTCCCTTAGTGATATGGAAGGCCTCGATAACTTTGCCGTTCCGCTAATCCTTGTGTGTTGTAACTTGAGCATCATTGTCACACGTGGTACGGTATTATGTTCAATGTTAACCACGTTGCTGCAAAACGAAGCACTAGTGATTGCCACCGTTGTTTGTTTTATGTCGTTTTTTTTTTCGTGCCTTGGCCCCGCACACTGCTTCACAAGCAAACGTGAACCACCACCAACTTGCCCAGCTTTCAACGTTACTGAACATTGTTGGTCTTTTCTTTTCTTTTTTTTCTTCTCCTTCTTTTCTCCTTGCCAGTATTTCCGTCTTTTATCTTTCATTATTCCTCTCTTTACCTATTTCATTCTCTTTGATTGATTTGTGGGGTTTAACGTCCCAAAACCACCATATGATTATGAGAGACGCCGTAGTGGAGGGCTCCGGAGATTTTGACCACCTGGGGTTCTTTAACGTGCACCCAAATCTGAGCACACGGGCCTCGACATTTCCGCCTCCATCGGAAATGCAGCCGCCGCAGCCGGGATTTGAACCCGCGACCTGCGGGTCAGCAGCCGAGTACCTTAGCCACTAGACCACCGAGGCGGGGCTATTTCATTCTCTTTCGTAATATTTGAAATTGTTCTCTCTATTTTTTGCTTTCTTGTTTTTTTATTTCGCGCTTGTTTTTCCTTTTTTTCTCCTTTTGTACCTTGCTTTGCAGGGTTACACCGAGCACACTAGTCTCTCTTTTCGAGTGATTGAAGAGTGAAAAGATTTCTCCTCATCACCTGAGCACGCGTTCACCTGATATTATTAAGGCGCTCAAAGAACAAGAGATTGAAAAATCAACTCGAGTGCACGCTCGATACGCTACACATGAAGCGTTACGCGAAGCGCGTCGACAGCATGCGAAAGCTTACGGCAGTAAACTACAGAGCGGTGCATTAACGTGTTCCGCACTAAATAAAGGATAATGAAAAGAAAAAAAGTGGCCGTGAAATTAACGGTGAGACAAATGTGATGCGTGAATGATTATTAAGGTCCTTGTGGTTGACGACTATAGGCTACGCATCACAACGTGACGCTAGCAGGCAGTGAGACGCGCGCTCGCCTGAACCCACGTTTCCTAAAACTTCATGGTGATTTCTGTTGCTACAATTTTTACGGCTTTCGAAGTACAGTATTAGTTCAGGCAACACATCATAAAAAAGACATACCACACTTCCACCAATTATAAAGTCGGTGCTGAATTTGAAGCGGTAGTTCAATTGGATTTTCAACTTATTACCACTTCGTCCTTGACAGAGGACGTTGCAGGACCCACAGTTACGGCCGGCTCGTTCAACCTGCAAGCTGCAAATCAGCCAAAGTGCACGAGCAAGAAAGCGGAGGAAATTTCCCCTCAAGCGGCTAATGCGGGAGAGAAACGAAGTACCGCCTGAGTGAGTTAAAACTTTACTGTCAAATCCGGCGGTATTGTGTGGTTCAACGCTCTGCCGCAACCTATGTGCCATGACTACATGCGGTTGAAACTGGAATGGCTTGAGATTGGTTCCGGTGGCTCGGCTGGCTAGGGTGAAACGCAGTGCTGATTGTGGCATCTCGCTCACAAAAGAGCAAGGTGCCACTCCTCCTCTGCAACCAGGACAGCCATGCATCCAGGTGGGCAACCACGAGAGCCACGCAGTCTGAGCAAGTAGGCAGTCTCCCCTTCACACCACCTATCCAATCCGCGTCGCCACTTTCGCCGCTACGTCTTTGTTGGGAATTACTGTTTACAGAACCGGCTAGTAGAATGTGGGCTCTCGTCTGTTGTCAAGCGTTGCCCTACAGCAGCTCCGCTGGTAAGAGGGTTTTTGCGATTTTCTGATTAGTGTGATCATTCATAAACTCCTATAAGGAACACAGAAATGTTATAATGCAGTTGCAGAGAACGTAGCCTTAGTGAACATCTATGTGAAAACACAGTGTAACAAGGCTGCACAGACGAAGAATAATTATAAGACAGACAAAAAGTAGTTACCACAATGTGCGCAACAGAGTTGACCATTGAAAAAAGGCAAAACATAGTGAAAGCTTTTGCTATGTCACAAACGTATTATCCATAGCGTTCAGCCACCGTAACTGAATCTTTATCTTCTTATAAGAGACTGGCAATGTTGTTCTGCTTAAAACATTTAACAACTCAATTTGTCTTTTTATGTACATGCTGGTCACACTGATGCACCGAACTCCACAAGTTCGTCGATAATAAAAAAATGAAACATTTCTCACTTTCCCTCTTCAATAAACCCACTAAATAGCATTATTTTCAAAAGTTTGGAGGTGCTTACACATTCACTCTTTGTATAATTATATTCTTGAAGCCCTGTCAGCATAACCATCGAATTTGCTCTTGCTAAACCCTTTCAAACTCTTGCTAACGAGCCTATCTGCATACGTATGCCGAGAATGTACGCGCCACATAATGTGTATTGATGATTTTTCCGCAAAACAGGTTTAGTGCTCTCAGAGACGCTTTACTAATTAAAGTGATAAGAACATCATTCCAGCTGTAGTGACTTTTGTCGAACAACTTTCTGGCCCTACTTAGACGTTATTACCCTATATATTGTAATTTTTCAATCCCCTGTGATAACGTTTAGTGTGCTACACCGAGGAGTTTCAGCCCCGCCACGGTCGTCTAGTGGCTAAGGTACTCGGCTGCTGACCCGCAGGTCACGGGATCAAATCGCGGCTGTGGCGGCTGCATTTCCGATGGAGGCGGAAATGTTGTAGGCTTGTGTACTCAGATTTGGGTGCATGTTAAAGAACCCCAGGTGGTTGAAATTTCCGGAGCCCTCCACTACGGCGTCTCTCATAATCATATGGTGGTTTTGGGACGTTAAATCCCACAAATCAGTCAATAAATCAACAATGCGTTCCACGTGGATATATATATATATATATTTATATATATATATATATATATTGTAACGACGAGAAATCAGAGACAACGCCTTTGCTGCAGGCCGGCTGTTCTTATTATGCTTCCTCTTCCTCGGCTTCCGTAATCCTGCCTGCGCCCTTGCCTGAGCCCCACTATTTATTATCATTACACTCGGCCCCGACTGCGAGCCTCGTGGGCTACCGACAATGTCTCCGGTGGGCGGCATTGACTATTCCGGGGTGGCCGGGCTCGGCCAAGCTGATATTTCACATGGAAGTTTGTTGAAGGAGATTCCGGAGGACGACACTGGCTGTGACGTGATGGTCGGTGCAGGCGTCGTCCACGATGGGGCCAACGCTGTTGACTTGGACAAGATGCCGCTAGCAGGAGATACAGACTCCTGCAAAGTGGCCGCGTTGGTTTAATCTCGTCGGTTTGAGCATCCCGTCGCAGTCGTGTTACAAATGCTGGAAATAGTCCACGCTGCACCGTCACCTGCTGCACTGAGCGTCGACGCCTGCGTTGCTTGCGGTGTGGCAAGGGGCGTCGGGGTGTCTTGGTAGTCATCTGAGAGCCGAGTTCAGGTTGCAGCTTGAGAGGCAACGCGCGCTCTTGCAGCACTGCCTTTGTCGGACTCATGCTCAAGCTGCTTATTCCTATAGTTTCACGTGCAGTAGAGCCTTCATTGTCAGATGACCTGTCACTAACCGGAAGTATTACCTTCTCTGGTAGGTCTTTGCTGACAGTGACTTTGAAGGAGGCGGCGCTTAGCGTGTGGCAGACGTCCGCACACTCGGCCACAGACTGACGTGATATCAGGAGATGTCGCTTCGAAGTGAGGGTCAGCACTGTAGGGTTGTTCGTCCCAGGGTAGGTGGTTAAATTGGCTGTCGGGAAGCTGCAAAATACAGCTGAAGCCGCGAGGGTGGTCTCCTTCTCGGATCTATTCTCGGTAGCGGTCGCGTAAGACTGGGTGGTCGTGGAGAGGTGATGGTGACTCCGTCCAAAAGCAGCTATGAGCTTGTCACTCCAGTCCACCCAGGACGTCTGCCGCACGCCTTCGTATCGATGCCAAGCCGCGGCAGCATTCCGAAGGCGGTCCTGTAGTGTGCTACTACACTTTTTGCGATCGACTGCGCCATTGTAACGACGAGAAATCAGAGACAACGCCTTTGCTGCAGGCCGGCTGTTCTTATTATGCTTCCTCTTCCTCGGCTTCCGTAATCCTGCCTGCGCCCTTGCCTGAGCCCCACTATTTATTATCATTACAATATATATATATATATATATATATATTTATATATATATATATATATCTTGTGAATGATATAAAAACTACGTGACCGATTTGTTCACTTCATTTTCTATTTGTGATAAGCTTTAAAGCGACTCCAATGCCTACTCAGTTTTAAAATAGAAATCCCTGCTGGTTTCTGTACGCAATCAGCATTCGAACCTCACCACTAGAACAAAACCCTCGCGGTTTTCATCTGGCGCATAGGATTAGGCATAGATAGTTTATAGCGTGCTGTGGCTTATCAGATTGCTTTTACGATGCCCCTACAGTGAACTCTCCGCTACATCCTCTAAATATCGAATATCCTCTAAACATCTTGGCCTGTATCTTAATGCCACGCCGCGCTGGTCTAGTGGCTAAGGTACTCGGCTGCTGACCCGCAGGTCGCGAGATCAAATCCTGGCTGCGGCGGCTGCGTTTTCGATGGAGGCGGATATGCTGTTGGCCTCTGTGCTCGAATTTTGGTGTACGTTTAAGAACCCAAGGTGGTTGAAATTTCTGGAACCCTCTATACTATGGCGTCTCGCATAATAATATGGTGGTTTCGGGACGTTAAACCCCACATATCAATCAATCAATGTATATTGGTAATACTCTGGGATGCCAAACTCCAGGAATACCTTGTTATCTAACCTCAGAATTGTATATCAGCTCCCCATCTTCCGCACCACGCCTGCCTTAGTGAAATCAATGCTATGGCGTCCAGGTATATTTCAGTGCCTGCAATTGCGTCAACTTCGCGTGAAATTTAAACCACTCAATATTACAATTCTCAAAAGAAAATGTGTTGTTTTGTGCGAGAACCGGTAATAATTTTAATATAAAGTGTCTAAATATCTTGAATCAGTCAAAGTCATCTTCTAGCTAAAAGGAATGAAATATTTGTCATGGCTGTTTTACATTTTTCAAGCATAAGAAAAAATACTCCTGACGTTGGTCCTAGAACGTCGCATGACAAAAAATCGTCGAACGTGGCAATATCATCGTATGCAGCAATACGTAGCACCACAAAGTAAGTGGCCGTTGGTTCATCGCTCAGGAGGTTTGCACGAAAGTGCACATTGCGTTTCAGGCCATTTAAAGGTCACTTGAGGCGTGATACACCTCGTCGGAGCGATATGTACGCTGTTGTACACTTGGCGCCTAAGGGCATTATATAGGAACTTCATGAAAGTCGTTATGCATTCTCCATCTCAAAGCAAAGCAAAATACACAAAATGTGCTGCCCCAGGTGTACCGAATCGGGATCTTTCTCATAGACATTTGCCGTCGTATATCATAAACGTGAGCTGGTAGTCGAATCCGGCACTGGTTAGAAGTTACGCAGACGCCTGTCCTGACGTGGAATAAGGAAAATGCGTGATACCGTCACCTTTTGATCGACCTTATGAAAGTTGATTTCAGAAATTCATTCAATCACTTGTCTAAGACATCAGGATAATGTTAGTTTAACCTTCGCATCGTGAGTGTTCGTGCCTCTGGCTCTTTTTCTAGTAGAATGTATGGTGATCAGCAATGTGAAAATACACTACATTCTGCGGCACTGTAACTTGTTTCGCAACGCCTTTCGCTCTGCGTTTAATTTTCGTAAGCCGTATAAAAGCTTGAGGATTGATTTTTGCACCTGCCTGCCACATGTGCCCATTCAGGCGTTGAAACAAGTAACAGTACCACAGAAAGTGGGCAAGAGTGATAAAAAGCGTTACTTGCAGAGCACTGCTGTCTGCATGCAGTTTTTTCTTGTCTTAGGGGGGGTAGGCGACTGACTTAGTCTAGTTATAGTGAAATAGATAGGGGTAGTGGGACGAGGGCAGTCCTCGGGGCGAGGCCGTTTGCACGTTAACCACTAGGCGGCGCTGCGACGCTTTTCTCATGAAGCGCGCCACTGTGGGCGCTTCAATGCCGCACTTTCAAATGACGAGTGCGATATGTTTAACGCCAATGCTAGACCCCTGATTGTATAAATTAAACACTGAGCACAACAAAAAGAGAATAAGTAGTTTTGTCTTGAAAGGTACAAAACATGAGATTTTAGGAACAAGCCTGTCGGGGAGAAAGTGCTTGAAACTGCGCGTGGCTACTCAGACAGAACAGAAGCGCCTCTGCAAAGCCAATTCCATGCTCGAAAAAAAAAGAAAAAGGAACGAGACAGCGACAGATAAACAACTGAAAGAATAGATCAAATCAATTCAAATAACACAAAGACACTCTTCAAAAGCTATATGTGTGAACACAAACTCAGGCCTTTAGGTCATTTGGCTTAGCTTTTTTTTTCTCTCTGCCCAAACGCTAATGCGCGGTGACACAGACGAAATGTTTCTCGTGTTTGTTTTTTTTTCCTTGTGAGTGTCGCATGGAATATCGTTAGAGTGGAGGAAGTTTTTCTTCACGAAAGCCACAGTGTTACGAATGCTGTTCCTGTGTAGCTCTGTGACAATGGAGCGGGTCTGTGCGCACAAATTGGGGCTGGGCAGACACGCTCATAAAAGCTCATAAAGTAAAATACCAAAATGCCCGTGCTGCAAGCCTAAACACGCAAGTACTGAAAATTATTTATAGAAGACATAAGGAGATATCACGAAGAGAATTGTGCAAAAAAAAAAAAATGCGCTGCAGATATTTAAAATGCAAGTGAGCCGTATTGCTCGACTCACTAAAAATTACCGCTGATAAGAGGTAAAGTGTGCCCTCATTTTAAACACATGATCGAGCTGCTTTGCTAATAATGTTTGCACTAATTACATCATACTAACAGCAGCTTCTAAAATAGACTGTCAGTAGGCAGAGCGCTGGTTCACGTTTAATTCAATGCTAGCGATATACAAAAAGGCTGTCTATTATCGTAGGCGAATACAATACTGAATATCTAAATTGTTCCTGAAAATAAAATTGGCCGTGTTTCACCAGCCTTGAGTGACATGCAAAATCGTCAGCACTGCCTCCTCAATTCTGCGATCAATTCCATGAAACACTTAACCACGTAGAACATTCTGTGGGGGGGGGGGGGGGTCATTTTTCGCTGATCTTTATGTGTCGCCGACTGGCGGGGCGCCTTTGACTGGCTAAGCGCATACAAGCTTTTCTTTTGCTATGCGATGCACATCGGCTCAGTTGCGACAAATTAGTAGCGAGATAACCATGTCTTCGCAGTATTGCTTTACATTCGGTACAGAGGAAAAGTTTTTCACTACTGCGATAGAAGTGCATTTTTCCAATGTATCTCAATACAGGAACACCAAAGTATCTCTGAGATACCACTAAATCGTTACACTGATGAGTCCTGTAAAACAAATTCTGTGAAAGGTACAACCGACCAACCCAGTCATTCAGGGTAGTCAGACGGCAGCAGTTTTATGCTGTTATACCCAATTTTACAACCTTGCCAAAAAGAATGATTTTTTTCGCGGAGGTTTTTTTATCTAAGTCAGCATTACTTTAATCACACCACTAAAAATACCACACACAAGCGACTACAATCTTCCGTGCCTGCTGTGAAACGCACGTTGCCTGGCTGACGCTTCAGGAGAAAGGCACGGTGGCGCCACCACGCCGCGCACGAAGATTTCCGTGTGTTTCGTCTCGCCGCCGCCTCTTGCTTTCGCTTTCCACTCGTCCACTACATCTATCTAGTTCGCTGTATACACAGTCTAGTTGACCTCCCTACATTTGTAGTAGCGCTTTCAGGGCCTTCTTCTGTGAAGTTGCATCTTGTCGATATTGTAGAATTCCTTGCTCCGACAGAGGTTGATTATCTGATTTGCTGAGTTCCTTGCGAAGGCATAGTCGTTGTTTACTATACTCTAGGCAGTCACAAACAGTATGTTGGATCGTTTCTTCTTTGCGACAGTGCCCACAGGCTGCGGTGTCGGCCATACCAATGCGGAAAGCGTAGGCGTTGGTAAACGCAACCCCCAACCACAGCCTACATAACAGGGTCTGGTCTGCTCGGCAAAGCCTCGACGGGACTTGAAGACTTAGCGTAGGGTCAAGTGAGTACAGTCGGGCATGCTTGAAGTGTGGCTGATTCCATTGTGATGTGGGTTGCTGGCGAGCAAGCCTGCGGAACTTTCGTGCAGCATCTATTCTAGAAAGTGGCAGTCGTAGTTTATGATCTTCTGTGTGGGCAGAGCGGGCTGCTTGATCGGCCTGTTCATTGCCGATGATTCCGCAATGACAGGGTAACCACTGAAACGTAATTTGGTGCCCTTTCTCAGTCAGGTAGGGTGTAACCTCTGCTATCTCTAGTACCAGCTGCTCCTGTGGTCCACGGCGTAAGGCTGATAGTAGAGACTGCAGTGCCGCCTTCGAGTCGCAGAAAATAGTCCACTTGCGTGTAGGCTGATCAACGACAAATTGCAACGCAGCACGAAGTGCTGCCAATTCTGCTGCCGTTGATGTTGCTGCGTGAGATGTCTTCAATTGAATTGTCGTGGCCAACCTTGGTATCATTATACTGCTCCTGTAGTGTGCTACTACACTTTTTGCGATCTACCAGCCTTACTGAACGGTTGTAGCTAGGACGCCCTTCCTGATGTGTTTTCGGTTGTACTTGAGTGCGTGTGCGTTTTTTTTCTACCCCCTTTTTCTTGCCCCTACTTCCCCGCGCCCCCAGCGCTGGGTAGCAAACCAGATGCCAATATCTGGTTAACCTCCCGGCCTTTTCTTCCTCTCTCTCTCCCTATATTTCTTATGTTCTTTCTCCCTCTCTCTCTCTCTCCTATTTTAGTCTTTTTGCACACTGCAGTTTTTTTACCAATGCCTACTAATATTTACTAATGTTTACTAATGCATTTATAAAATAATGAATTACCAGCGACCAAGCCTTCACCTTATAAATTGCTCCATTCAGCCAATCTTGTATCTCCCCCGATCATTCGTAGACTGCAATAAACATCTCTTCAATTTGGCTTTTCGTCAGCCACAAAATACAGAGCTATTCGACCTGCCCCCTCGGTGTCATGATTCTAGCAAAATAGAACATGAAGTCCCGTTTTTCAGCCGCACCACACCTTTTTAGTTATATGCACTTTTCAGCCTTAGAAATACACCAATTAATTACTTGCAATTAGGGACAGGAGCGAACCAACGAAATAAGCATAGCTGACGAAATTTGAACCAGCCTATTTTTTCCTAGTTTTGCCTGTGCAATTCTAAGTCGTGGAAAATTAGTTCTGCCAGCAAAAATAGGTAAGGTGGTAGGAAAGCATAAAAGTTGATATTTCCTACGTTTGTACTAATTTCAAGACGAGGCTTTTCATTTATCAATTTTTCCTTCGTATGTAATTGTGCCCCAATCAACTTTGAAATGAATTTGCTCAGAATGTTGCTTTTTACGCCGGAGTTTTTTGCCGGAAGTACTAGACTAAACGCATGCACTTACGGGGACCAGCGGAATAGACTCCGTGGTCACAGCAGAGCTATATGCACCCTTCGAAACGAGCAGCTTTGCCAAGATAGCGGGAAAGCTACGAATTAGAATGCAATTTTTGAGTAAATGAACGTACTGATCACGGAAACTTCATGTTGTTCTTTCGCCCAAGACGAATCTCCTCGATCGATTGCATTGATGTTGTCCGAAAGCTCTCCGCAACAACGTGGTTCGTCACTGCCTCCGGTATCGAAGGAACGGGCAACTTCCTGCCTCTCGCGTGCCTTTTTGGTGCCGCCATGATTGAAGTACCATCAACCAAGTGACACTTCGCTTTTAAGGCATAGTCCATCGTGGTGTGCGCTTTCTACGTGACGTCACATTTTTATCACGTCGCCATCTATGATAAGGGGCGACACAATTTGTTAAGGAGCGACACACTCCATAGATGAGGATACAATTTCGCACCACTCTTTCTTTACACCATCGATGCATACGACAATTCTTCGCGTTCATCATAATCAGCCTCACTACGTCCACTGCAGGACAAAGGCCTCTCCCATGTTCCGCCAGTTAACCCGGTCCTGTGCATGCTGCCGCCAATTTATACCCACAAACTTCTTAATCTCATCTGCCCACCTAACCTTCTGTCTGCCCCTAACCCGCTTGCGTTCTCAGGAAATCTAGTCAGTTACTCCTAATGACCAGCGGTTGTCCTGTCTACGCGCTACATGTCCAGCCCATGTCCATTTCCTCTTCTTGATTTCAGCTATGATATCCTTAACCCCCGTTTCTTTCCTGATTCACTCTACTCCCTTCTTGTCTCTTAAGGTTACACCTACCATTTTTCTTTTCATTTCTCACTGCGTCGTCCTTAACTTAAGTTGAACCCTCTTTGTAAGCCTCCAGGTTTCTGCTCCGTAGCTGAGTACCGGCAACATACAGCTAATATATACCTTCCTCATGAGGGATAGTGGCAATCTACATGTCATAATTTGAGAGTGCTTGCCAAAGGGTATCCACCCCATTTTTATTCTTCTAGTTACTTCAGTCTCGTAGTTTGGCTCCGAGGTTATTAGCTGCCCTGAGTAGACATAGTCTTTTACAACTTGAAGTGCACTATTACTTATCTTGAAGAGCTGATCTTTACAAAGTTGTTGTACATCACTTTTCTTCTCTGCAGATTAATTTTAAGCTCCACCATTCTGCTCTACTTGTTTATCTCCGTAATCATGAGTTGCAATCAGTCCCCTGAGTTATTCAGCAATGCAATGTCATCGGCAAAGTGCAGGTTACTCAGGTGTTCTCCATTAACTCTTATCCTTAATTGTTGCCATTCTAGTCTTCTGAAAACCTCCTGTAAGCACGCGGTAAATAGCAATGGGGAGATTGGGCCACCCTGCCTTACACCCTTCTACATTAGTGTTGTGTGGCTTTCTTTATGAAGTGCTATGGTAGCAGTTGATCCCCTGCAGATTTATTCCAGAATGTTTATATATATTTCATCGACGCCCTGATTCCGCAGTGTCGGCATGACGGCTGATATTTCTACTGAATCAAACGCCTTCTCGTAATCTATGAAGGCTATGTATAATGCTTGGTTATATTCTGAGCATTTCTCTATTACCTGATTGATAGTATGAACATAGTCAATTGTTGAGTAGCCTGTTCAAAATCCTGCTTGTTTCTTTGGTTGATTGAATTCTAATGTTTTTTTTTTACTCTCTTAGCAATTACCTTTGTAAATAGTTTGTATACTACAGAGAGCAAGCTATCGGCCTGTAAATCTTCAAGTCTTTGTCATCTCCTTTCTTATGTACTAAGATGATGTTAGCACTCTTCGAAAACTCTGGTACTCTTCCCGTCAGGAGACATCACGTAAACAGGGTGGCTAGTGCTTCTAACACAATCTGTCCTCCATCTTTCAGCAGATCTGATGTTACCTGATCCTCACCAGCAGCTTTGCCTCTTTGCATGCTCTCCAAAGCTTTTCTGACATCTTCTATCATTACTGGTGGGGTGTCATCTGGGTTACTGCTAGTTCTTATGGTAATAAAGTCGTAATTATCCCGGCTACTTTAAAGATCTCTGTAAAATTCCTCCACTATTTTAACTATGCAATCCATATTGGTAGATATTTTGCCTTCCTTGTCCCTTAGGGCACAAATCTAATTTTTGCCTATCCCAAGTTTCCTCTTCACTGCTTTGACGTTTCCTCCGTTTTTCAGAGCGTGTTCAATTCTCTCCATTTTATACCTTCTTACATCGGATATCTTTCGCCTAATAATCAACTTCGAAAGCTCTGACAGTTCTATTTTGTCTGTTGTACTTGGGACTTTCATGATTTGACGCTTCCTAATGAGATTCTTCGTTTCCTGGGAAACTTGCCAGTGTCCTGTCCAATTACCCTGCCTCCAGCTTCCAGGGCACACTCCATAATGATACTCGTCAGATTATCACTCATTGTATCTATGCTAAGGTTGGTTTCCTCACTAAGAGCCGAGTACCTGTTCTGAAGCGAGACTCTGAATTCCTGTACTTTCCCTCTCATTGCTAGATCATTGATTGGCTTCTTCCGTATCAGTTTTTGTCGTTCTTTCTCAAGTTTAAGCCAATTCGAGATCGTACCATTCAATGGTCACTGCATCGTACCTTGCAATCCACTTCCACATCCTGCAAGATGCCTGGGTGTGCACTCATTAAAAAGTCTATTTCGTTCATATTTTCGCCATTTGGGCTCCTCCATGTCCACTTGCGGTTTCCTCGTTTTTGGTAGAAGGTATTCAAAATCCGTAAATTACAGCGTTCTGCAAATTCTACTAGTAGCTCTACTCTGGCGTTTCTAGTACCGATACATTAGTCTCCTACTGCCTGGTCTCCAGCCTGCTTCTTCCCTACCTTTGCAATAAAGTATCCCATCAGTATAGTATACTGTGTCCACGTCTTCATAGAAGCTTTCAACTGAAGCGTCATCATGGCTGGATGTAGGTGCGTAAGCCTGTACCACCTTGATCTTGTATCTTTTATTCAGTTTTATTATGATACCTACCTCCCTTTCAATATTGCTATAGTATTCCTCCATGTTGCCAGCTATGTTTCTGTGAATTAGGAACCCCACTCCCAGTTTTCTTCTGTCAGCCAAGCTCCTATAGCAAAGGACGTGCCCATTCTGTTGCACCGTATAACCCTCATCTGTCCTCCTAACCTGAGCCCTATTATATCCCATTTAACGCCCTCTAGCTCCTCGAATAGTACAGATAGACTTCCCTCACTAGATAGGGTTCAAGCGTTAAACGTTGCCAAGTCCAGGTTCCAATGGTGGCCTGTCCGGATTCAGAGATATTTAGCACCCTCTGCTGCGTTGCAGATCTGACCGCCGCCATGGTCAGTTGCTTCGCAGCTGCTGGGGACTGAGCCATGAGTTATTTGACGTATGCATGTGGGAGGTAGTGGCCAGATACTGCACCAGAGTGGCCAATCCTTGTCTGTTGTGGGAGTGCGTTCCCGGCGGTGGTTACCGGTGAGGCCGCACCCCAGGCCTCTTAATGCAGTTTCCTCGCCACGCGGATTTTTTTTTATCCGGTTGTAAACTGCGCGGCACCGGGATTTCAACCACAGATCTTTTACATGCGAGGCGGATGCTCTAACCACTACGCCATCGCTGCATCTTCGCGTTAGATTGGCCATAATAAAAAAATTGGCTCTGCCACTCATAATCATGTAGAATCGAATGCCGCCCTCCACGCGAAATTTTGGGGGGTGGGGTGGATTCGTCATCGAACCATTGGAATGAAATTACTACGAGGACATTTTATGTGTGTGTGCCTGCGTACGTGTGTGTGTCACGTTATTTTTGTAGTGATTGCAACTCGGCTAGGGAATGAGAAAGAGAGATGCGGGAACGAGGTGACGCAGCAAACAGACAGTATCATAACAAACCCAACGAGGTTTTCAGATCCATGGCTTCCGACCACAAGACAAATGAGTGGGATGACCGAGTTAAGAAATGAAAGGGACAAATAAAAACTATCACCACCAGATGGTTGCCACAGATGGTTGAAGACGTTGCAAGTGAACCCCAAATGCCGCCCGAGCAACCACCTCTGAAGCGGCCGTTCGCCCCGATGAACGTGTTCCCGCCATTGCCAAGTTGACGCTGATCTGCACGCAACGCTGCTTTTTAGGCTGTGCGCTTGTCACTCGCATTTGGCTCGGAAGGCTGCCGTATCTCGGTGCGCAGTTTCTGCTTGCGCTTCGGCAACAAGCCTATTCGTGTCCCCGACTGCTTCATCGACCAGGCCGACATGAATTCTCCCGCGGCTTCAATGTCAGCGTTTGCCTTGACAAGTTACAACTGTGCAAGCTCGAATAAGCAACGTGTAGTCGAGTAGCGCGGAATCCTGATAGGCTCGAGCGCTTGGCGCTCGCTTTGTTCACACGTTGTCAAGAACCAAGTGGCGAGGAGAATACATTGCCTTTGTGAAAGTTAGCAAAAGAGCGGAGGAAACCGATCCACCTTCTTTTGAACTGGGGTGGCGAGATGTTTTGGCATCTCTGGGAAGAAAGTGCCTCGTGGCGTCACGTTTCATCCGTCTGACAACGACACTGTAGCTTGGCCCCAGCAGCGTGCGCGAGTCACAGCGAAGTGCAGCCGACATCATACCACCTTAGGTTTGTGTAGTACGCTGCTTCTGAACTGCCTAGATGTCTCAGCAGTGTGTGCGCTTTTTGTGTTTGCAGCCTTACTGTGTTCTCAATCTTGAAGGTGAATTGCGTGGTTTGATGACTGTGCAACATACCGCAATCCGAGTACGATGGTGTGATGATGGCCCAAGGACTCAAGCGAGCATGTCCCTCTGAATAACCAAGTAGCTTATGATGGGCGCGCCACAATCGCGGCACTGACAGGAACAAAAACGGTGAGTAATGCTTACGTTTTATCTGCTACCATATCTTTATCGTCGCTCGGGCAGCCGTAGCGACAAATCTGCATATTTACAGCTTAAAAAAGTACAACAAGAAGCAAGGAAAAAAAGTCATTAGGTTCCCAAAAAACAATGCATCGTTTTAAGTATCTGTGGATATTGCAGTTTCTTAGCTCAGCCAGCCAATTTGAGCGAGTGTGTCTTGACAAATATGTTTGTATCTCAGAATGTTCTCGCTCTTTAAATAGATAATGAATGAAGCAGTGCTTTCACAGGTTATCTGCGTAAGCAAAAGAAAACAGTTGTCTTCGCACTGTCATGTGCTGGAATGTGCATGAAGGCCAAATTAGTTTTCCACTTACTTAGTTATCATGTAAAGAACATCAGCAAGTGCTAACGTTTCTTACAACAGTTCGGCATTGTGTCCTTTGTCCACCTCTTGCAAAAAACAATAACTTGCACATTGAGGTACATTAGCATTATGAGCTTGTAATCGATTAGTGAGAAAGAGTAAATCAAGTTAAAGACACATAATGAATGCCATATGACGTGAGAAACATGTGTCTAGTGAGATATGCGTTCAAGCACACGCATTTTATGATATTGTCACTTACATAGCCCCATATCTGCACTGAAACTTGCCAGGGTTACTTGTACGCTGTCGTTCTTTGTGAAAGTGAACAGGAAAACGCGTGGCCTGCGCTCTGCGGTGGCTACCTACAGCACCATCAACCGACAAGTGCAGAAAGCACGTTCGCTTTCGGCGTCATCTGTGGCCAAGCAAGATAACGAGTCATGGCCGGTAGACAAGCGTTGCTAGATTACGTTCCCTCACCATTCGCATGACGAGCGACATCGGGCGATTACTGCAGCCGGCGCCGTGGTCGCGCACAACGTCTGATATGTTGACATAGCACTACGCCCTGCAGGCCTGAGCAGAGAGGAAATGCAATCTAGCAGCGCTTGTCTACCGGACAGGCACTGCGCCGTGCTCTAACCCGGTTGCAGAAATTAGGTGCCTTTTCTCATCTTCTCACCACTAACATTATAATAACTCGTTTTTTTTTCCATTTTTGGCAAAAGATGGCACTGAGAGCGAACGTGTTTTCTTTTGCTGTCTGTTGATGGTGCTGTAGGCAGCCACTTCAGAGCGCAGGCCACGCGTTCGGGTGTTCCTTTTCATAAAGAACGACAGTGTACATATTTATAGCTTTTAGGAGATGTGCCCTTTGTGCAAGTGTAACTCAATCGCATTGATATAATACACATGAATCTGTTGAACCTCGCTGTTTATTCGCCTTGTTTTTTTGTCTTGTTATTTTTTAACATTACTTTGTCGTAGTGTTTGAGATCAGTACACAGTGTACTACTGATGACGCAATTTCGGAGAAAGTAAATGTACGGCTATTTTTTCCTTTAGCATCCTTTATCACCAGGTCTTTATGTCTGCATTTCTTCGTCCTTTATCAGGTCTTCCTTTATTATTATTTCAAGTGGGCTGCTTATTTTTGCCATGAATCAATATAAAGACATTCAATGATATTCCTAAACAAAGCAGCCGTGGTTTATCAAGAAGCTTGTGTGCTGCGTGTATAAATACAAATGCCCCGAAGGTACCATGTGATCGTCAGAGACATCGTAGTGAGTTGTTCCGAATATTTCCACACTCTAGGGCTCTATACTGCCTACATAAATCTTAGTACAAGGGCCTAATTGTTTTTGCTTGATTGAAAGTGCGTTTAATTATGAAGTGAGTTGTAATAACATTTTCATACCTTTGCTTTACAATGCTAACTTTACTAATACCAAAAACTGCTCCATCAATGATACATTTAACAACGGTGCACTTCTGCTGTTGTTTCGAATTTCTTTACTATCGTGCTTTTACCCTCTGTACTTAAAGTGAAAAATTGGCAAGAAACTGCTTAGAAGCATCTCAACTTTATACTTCTGTTGTTCTTTGTGAAAACGTCTGCAACAGTGTAGTCATGTACGAGTCTGCGCCAAAGCATTCTTTTTTTTCTAGGATAAGGGAGGATTGTCGGACCTCTTTTGTATTATATTAAGGAAGAAATTTTGGGGCCACAATACTTGCTTGCCTACTTTTTGGCATACAAGGCAGTGTATTGCGGGAACACTCCACATGCGCCTCAGTGTACACTAACTCGAACATTTCGTACATCTTACAGCGCTTGACCAAATACTGCCATTGATGTCGAGTTTTGTGCATGATACTGCATGCAACCTTTCCGATAACGCGTGCATTCGGTAATTTAGGTTTTTTCAATGACACTTAGCGGGACTGCTTTGATTCAACTTATTTATTCCTAATATGGAGATGTGAACTAGTTGTTGTGTAGTGAGAGTTTAAGAAAGTTAAAATAAAAAATACAGTCGAGAGAATTCGCAATGAAAGGCACGGAAGCAATATCTATGCTGTTAGACATCCCGTTGCGTATTTTATTTGTGTTTTCATGATTACGTACGCCAGATCATGAGAACTCGCACAAAGCTTCTCCCTGGTGCACGGCGGCAGGTGCGTGCGGCGTTCAAACTGACAATGGCCAGGAGGCACAGGCGAAGATGGCAACGGCTTTTAACAAAATAGCATTGAAGAGTTCGTTGCATGGAAATTGCGACGTCGGCTTCGTTGGTTGTGAGTGAAATATTATCATCCTAAACATGACTAAAAAATTGAGAATTACGCAAATAAAATAAGAACAAAAATTTCTGGGTCAGAGTGGAAATCGAACGGATCCGTGGGAAGCCGATGTTCTGCCACACAGCCACGCCACTGCTTCGGAATAGCGTGAATAAAATTTCTCTGCGTGGAAATATAGTTCATTCATCATGCTTTACGAACACACGTGTCCTGTATACATGCTTCCCAATACACTTTGAACTATAGCCGTAATGATGCATTGTCAAGCGTACCCTGCTATCGGGCGTCAGAAATATGATTATGATAAAGAGTTCACGGTTTAAAGTAGGTCACAAACTACAAAAGACACACTTGTTACTGCGCCTATTTCTTTAAGGTGTCATGGCGGGTGCATTGGAAGTTCGTAAAGATTTCATGCACTGTTTGAAGTAAACACTACGAACAGCACATCGCTATCGCATTCAACTTTTAACGACGAAGTTTAAGTCCCGCAATACTTTGCTACCTGCTAGCGATGGCATGCCATGGTGCTCGTCACATCAAGCAATAACACTCCGATCCTCACCACCCTGCATGCCTAACTAAGCAAACTTCATTTGAATTTTCGGACCGACTTGTCACACGACACACATGCAAGAATAATTGTTCCACCTACTGCGGTGGCTTGTAGTCGTAGAGGCGCTCGACTGCAGACACGCAGGCAGAGCTAGACGGTATCGCGATATAGAGCATCGCGACCGTAATTTAGGTATAGTTTTGAGTATCTGCATTTCGGTATCGAGATACACTTGAAAAATGTACTTCTCATTTCGGAAGTAGAGAAATACATGTAGGATGTATTGATTTCATCACGATATTGTGCTTGACCCGGGCATCTCGTTACTTGTTTGTCGGAAACGAGACGAAGAGGGTTTTTAAGGTGCAGAATGAAATGAAGTTTTTATTTCTTCCCTTGTCTTGTGCTATGAAAAGAGAAGGCGCGCCGCCAGTCGGCAACATAAGAAGGGTGGGAATGGCTTCTTCTTGCTCGACGTCACTGAGGGCAGAATCGCGGAAGTATGGTGTTGCAGGCCTCTGCCGATGAACGTCGCTGTCTCTCAGGGCCACTTGATCACGCCTTATCTTTTTTTTACGGCTAGCAAGTTATTGCTCCGAGCAGCACCTCCTTTCCTTCTTGCAATCCCAGTGCGAGCGCGCGCATCTCAACGGGAGCCGTCGGTAGTTATTAGGGAGTTTTAGAATACCGTTTGCAAGCGCTGTGGGCGTAGCGGGCGCCATATGGGTTTTAGCATAGCGTTTGCCCTGCTGCGATCCGCAACGCACGATCGCAGCGACACTGTAGCCTCGAAACCAGCGCTTGCGGACCGCATGCGGGCCGACATCACCTCACGCAATTTCAAATCTTTTGCGTGCCGTCCGCGAACGCGAACGCCGACTCGTGTTACGACGCATGCACAGTGGCAGGTGACCGCACCGCTAGGGCTCGCGGTGCGCTATTTTAAAACTCCCTATTATTTAAGGGAGTGTTTGTGATGCGGCCCAACATAAAGGGTACCACTGCTCGCATCACACGTGCGTCTGAGCGCTTTCCCCCGATGATGCGATAGATGTGTTTCCCACTGCAATATCATACGTCTGTCAAATTTGTTCCGACGGGCTCGCTTTCAGTGGATTGAAGTAATTCGGCCGCTGCATTTGAATGGTCTTAAAGTCGGCGTCTACAGTAGTGTTCCTTCAGTGACGCTTCCCAAGTGGTTGCCTGCATTTCACCACAAAAGGCGATACGCTATCTCAAGACATCATATTTTCTACAGAGCCAGCGTGACAGTGAACATTTTGAACACGAGCATTGGAAAACGCCGCCCCACGAAGCTTTACACAACTTAACAAGAAATTACACAATGTAATTTACGTCGGGAAGCACTACATGATGGGTTCTGTCCCCCATGACCGCAAAGCGCTCGCGAAGGCTAGGCGATGGGCGAGAGCAAAAAAGGGTTAGAGGAGAGGGTGGCGAACGGCTGGATCGGACGCATCTGGCTGGCTTTGATAAAATAGAAAAGGCGCTGCTCCGAGACCCTCTGCGCGTTAGAACTTGGATCAGGGACTTGTAACGCTTCGCTTGCTCAGCTCTTAAAATGATGGCACTTGCAAAAGCAGTTCCGATTGTATTGGTGGAAGTGACTAGACAATGGCAGTCTTCGTTGCGCTTTCAGGCACCCTTTCCGCGTCTCTGACAGTGGTCCTAATTATTTACAAGCGTGAGATGTTTTTGTGGTACTAGGCTCCTCCACCACCGTAGCCGACTTCGCCTGTGGCGTTTTGTTTAAATAGGTGACGGCTTTACCGAAGAGTGACGCTTTTGACCTAGGCGAGGACTGTTTGCTGTAGCCTCTGATCGGGCACTCTGGGCAGCTGTCTTTTGAGGAGTGCTTTGACCAACGTCTGTTTTGAAAGCACAAGCAGTAGCAACCTGTCAGAGCTTCAACCCTCACGCCCCCCAAAAAATAGAGTTTTGAAAGGTCAACACTTGATTTTTGAAGTTTTGATACTGTTGGCTCGATTATCAAAACTTTATTACTCCCAAAAGAGGGGACCGGCCTAGAAATTGATTACACTCCTTAGAGGAGGTCAGCGGGGATCCCTTGGGACACCGCGGCCTCCAATGCACGGGAGGGTACCCGGCGTGGCTGTGCCGAGTCGGTAGTACGCAAAAGGGACACCCACGTATTTTCTGTGTGTGAAGCGTCAGCGTACTGTGGGCACATCCATGCCGTGTGTATGAGGGTGGTTGATTGTGAGCAGTATCTACAGTGTGTGTCACGAGGTTTGGGTAAACCTTGCCGTAAATACAGGGGTTCGGAAAGACACCTGTCTAAAGCTTGCGCCACAGGACGGCATCACGTCGAGGGAGGTCTTTATGAGCTGGAGGATAGCGACTGACCACCTTCGGTATCTGAAAAGTCCGAAGACCTATATTGTAGTGCTGTAGAATGCCGGTGAAAGTGACCAAAGGAGTTAGTTCTTCGCAAGCCTGGGAGGGCGAAGAATGAGAAGGCGTAAGGAACTCCGCCCGGCAGTTGAGATCTCGGGCGAGATTGTGTGCCTGCGCATTTCCACTAAGGGATTCATGAGCCCAGATAAGAAAACGAGGTGATACAAGCGGTTTGTGACGCTCATGATTGAGTATGCCTGTGTAGAGATACAGCCAACGTCAAAATTTTGGACGGCAAGTTGGGAATAACTTACGATCACCTTGGTTATTAGGCCGGTCATTGCCAAAGCAATGGCAACGTCTTCGGCAACTGTTATACCGGTGGGGTTAACTACATGACATGCTGTGCTCCACTCGTGGTGTGGGGCCAGGGCGACAGCCACCATTGTTGTTCAATGTGGTTGTCGTGAGGAGACTGTGTACGTCACATCGGAACTATGTGAGAGATGTTTCTGTAGTCGGCGCGCATGGTCAGCCCTACGATCCGCATGATGTTCAGGGTGCAAGTGCTTGAGGAGTGGGGTAATACGAAGGCTGAATTGTTGATCTGTCGGCATGTCGTAGTAAGAGGTGGCCGCCCGCTAGTGGGCTTGACTGCGTGCCAGCAATTATGGCAAACCTAGCAGTGGAATCATCAGCCGTCTAACATAGCTGCAACAGGTCCTAACAGTTGAGGATACTAAAGATAGTGACCACCTTCGGTATCTGACCAGTCCGAACCGACTCACGCGAAGTCGAAAATATTTTGGAGCTTAGGTGACCCGTAAAGAAGTATCGCCCTGCAACTGCCGGAGTATCAGGCTATGAAGGCGGTATTTATTCCCAATAACTCAATCTTCTGCTCTTCCCCGACAGCAGACAAACTTTTTTTCTTTCGCGAGTCTTGTGTTGAGGCCAGACTCACGTTGTTTTGCACTAAAGAATCTCCTGGTGCTTAAAATCAATTGACACAGGAACCACTTTATCAAAACAGCCCATATGTTTCCAATTATTACATATTCTTTCTCACTTCACGGGTTTCAAATGCGAAGCATTTCTTATCAAACATAGGCGAATTTTATCTATCTATCTATCTATCTATCTATCTATCTATCTATCTATCTATCTATCTATCTATCTATCTATCTATCTATCTATCTATCATGCCACTTACGTTTGGGTACTCTCGTTGTCACCCCCTTACCTTGGCGTGAACAAAAATTAGCATGGGAGGGTAAGATGGTTTGACGAATGTGACGCGCTGGTCAAGACATGAATAATGTCACGATCTCGTCGCGTACGTCGTCAAACACTTCCCGCCAGACAGTGGCACATACCAACGAACGGGCATGTGCCGCTGGTATGCGGGTATACGCCACAGGTGATTGACATTTCACTTCTACCCAAGAACGACAAGAACATACAAGGGACAATTTTAATGCACGAGCGTTAAGAAATACCAGACATCGGTAACGTCGACCCGACGAATGCAAAGAATAAATTTCAGGGTCCCAGCTTGAATCAAACCCAAGCATTCTGCGTGGCAGTGAAGCATTTCACCACAGAGCTACGCCAGGTATCGAAACTACTTTTCAAATAGACGCTAATCTTCGTTAAACGTCAGCAGTGGTTGCAGTGCTGCCTACCGAATTTCATAAACATTACATATTTGGTCCTTTGATAGAGTCATCACGTCGGGTAATCACCAAATGTAGTTAATTTCTATGCACTGAGATTTATTTATGTAGCAGTGTCCAGGGCCAGCATCTTCGCGAGCATCAGCGCTTCATATCAGCCTCTGGTGTTGCTAATACGCATGTTCCAGTTGGCAAACTGGTTATATGAACGTCTGCATCTCTTCAACATGTGTCTGTGGCTGAAACATTGGTACATATATTTAGCTTCATTTCATGAAGCGTCACTCAATAAAAAAAACGCACGCGGTCACCTTCTCCCCCATGCTTCGCGTTACGTCGATTCCTAGGTACGAGGAATCTGCCGGATTTTTTTGTTAGCGATTCATGCCGTTCCTTTAAATTACGTTATTTCTAGAAGATGCTCTTTCTCTTCTCACCGAGAAAGACGATTTCGCTGCCCAATGTTTGTTACTGTAGTTGTGACAGCGTACTTTTTTATGGCTATTGTCACATGAAGATATGACGTCACCAAATACGTACTTTGTACCACCTACTGAGCTACGCAATTTTTATTACTTTTTGTTTGCTGATGTATCAAATTTATGTTGATGGGCAACGTCAATTTTTTCTTCGGAAACATAGACACCGATGCTGACAGTGGAATGGCAGTAAAACAAGTTTTTTAACATTGTCGCGTTAAAAAGAAGTATAAGGGAAGAGATTTCGAACGAGAACAGAGCAATAATAATTACTGATTCACTCTCGGTATGCACAGCTTTTACAACGTCTCATACCTCTCGTGCATCACGACGTCACAATCTTTAGTTCCGTCTCAGCTGAAGTACCTGAAATTAATATGAGTACCAGGTCACTGTGGGTTAACAATAAATGAAATGGCCTACGCCTTAGCCCGCTCATTGCTAGATCTCCCAATAATTCAGGTTCTCCCGGTGGTAGAAAACTTCAACGCAATCAGGTTTAGAAGATCAGCTATCAACACAGATAGGATGGAAGCAGTAACCACGGAATATAATCACCTATAATATTCATGGAAGTCGCAGTGGAGCCATTCTCGACAATCAGAAGTGATGATCACCAGATTTCGATGTCGTGTCCCCCCATTAAACTTTTACTAGTGCAGGGCTGGTCTTACGATATCATCCCTCTGCCAATTCTGCGGAGAACTGGAAAATATCGCACATTACTTTTTGTCTGTGCAAGACGTTCCCGTATCAGAACTCGATTTCTAATTACTCCTTTTACAAAAATAGGCTTGACCTTATCGGAGGAAAATAATTTACGATTTGGTGCCACAGGCTTGGGATACTGCCACAAAGATGCATTTATTGTCGGGTGCAATTTCTTTAAAAATACTGAAAGAGTACCATTTTAATCTGGTTTTTAAAAATCTTCTTCATTTCGTTAAGGTAAAACTTAAGTTTTCAAAATTATTCCCATTAGGTTATAAAGACAGTCGGGAATACAGGCTCAAAAGCATATTGCTTGAAGATAAATTGAATACTTTACGTATAATTTCCACTTTATTTCTTTATTTTTGGTTTTAAATTTCGTAGCTTACCTAAAATAAATTTTAACAGTCTCTACGTTACATTCTTGGCCAATCCCCTAAACTGGGTACGTACCACGTATCTAGGATAGCAAAGGAAAGCAACGCAAACGTGGTATAGTGACACATGGGCTATTCTCAGTAATCCAATACTTTGGTGTTATGTCGAATGCCAAGCGGTGCCTACAGCAAGTTTGCCGGCGTCCTGATAAGTACTGGAGCTGCTCGAATCCACCCAACTGGCGTACACTCAGACTATGTCTCGAAACGTTCCTCGTCACCTGTTGTTATGGTGTCCTTCAGTCACGTACTGATGTCACCCGGCGTGGTAGCAAAACGCTTGTCATGTTTTTTTCTTATTCTTAAGCAATGTCATTGGAATAAGCTTTACTAGCAATGACTACAACAGAGGCAATAAATTCCCGCTTTAGCACGTATATTACGTTAGAATTGAAGCTATATAAATTGTAACTAGAAATATGACTCTAATTGACACTTGTCGAGGCTTTAGTGGGAAGCGCCGAAAAATACTTACTTTTATTATGAATACTGCTACTCAAATTCATCTGTGTGACTTCACACAATTCAGGGCAAAAACCTCTCCTATCCTCTGCTAATCAATCCTTTCTTGTGATTGCTGTAGCCTCGTTATTCCTGCCAACTTCTTAATCTGATCTGCTCACCTGGTTCCCTTCTCCCCCACCCACCGTTTACCATCTTTCGGAATCTAGTTTGCTATCATTAAGGACCAGCTGTTGTATTGCCTGTGCACTACATGGCCGGCCCGTGTTCATTTCTTTTCATGATTTTAACTAAAATCTTACCACCAGTTTTTTCCTAAAGCCCTCTGCTTCCTTCTTGTACCTTAATTAATTAGTGTAATCAACTTTTTCATGCCAAAATATTTGGTTTATGACTAGAACCAGGTTAATGTTTCAACTAAGAGCTGAATTACACTTAGGACAAGTGATTTGTCACACAAACAGTGGTTAAGCTTGACCTTAGTGACGCAGTGTGGGAGCCGCCTGTGTCAACCTAAGGGTCGATCTTCAGGAAGTGAATAAAATTTCATGCACCACACGTACCATACATACGCGATGCTGCTTTTCAACCATAGCCTGTACGAGCAGATCCTGTCGGAAGAAATCTCTGAGATCATGTTTCAATACTGGAGCTGTATAAGCCGACCTTTACAACATGCAGAGCGGCCACAAAGTGTCGACATAGTGATTCGGTACGCCCTCTACTTGTTCTTCCATTCATAAGTTCAGTTTTACTCGCTGAACAAGTGCGCCGATTTGTCTGGCGTGGGATGCGTTGGGACGGATGGGTGGCAGAACGAGTACTTGGAAGGAAAAATAGAGAGAGACAGGCAGAGGAAAGAAAGGAGAGAAATTCGTGGTGAAAAACATTCTTGATGACGCAAAATTTGAACCCGCGATTTGTAAACGAGAGTCGTAAGCACTCGGCTGTCAAGAAAAGCAAGCAGAGAAGCATAGCGGGCCCTTTTATGATACAGTGTGACAAACAGGGAGTGGGTGGTAGTGAGGGTGAGAAGGAGTGAGTAAAACGTTGCGTACTAATGAAGGGCACTTGAGCAATATACGGAACTAAAGTAAATAAAAAGAATAGAAGGACGAAGAAAAATAAGGGGAATCAAAGAGAGAGAGAACGATCGAAAGTGGTTGCGAGAAAGATCGAAAGTGGTTGCGAGAAAGTGGTTGCGAGAGGGAAGAGAAAATTGAAAATGCAAGAAAAAGAAACAGGCACACAGAGAGAAAAGAAGAAATAGAAGTAAACAGAAAAAATGAAGAGCTGATCAATCATGACAGATGGGGTCGAAGAAGTAGCGAGAAGTAAACAGAAACAAAGAGAGTTACCCAGCTTCAAGTTTAGTCAGATGCAAGGCAATTTTTTTTTTTTTGCTCAGCTATTTCAAGCGCATATGTCTTGTTGCATTTGGTGTCATCCATTCTCGAAGGCTATTCAGGACACTTGAGCCGCTCCCAAATTTACCTCTTTTATTGGTGCTCGAAAAACAAGTGACAGCTCTTTCTCGCTTTCCAGCACTTCCGGTCGATTTCCTGACTATTTATAAAGTGTGAATGAAAAAATAAACTGCCGAGGAATATACAGTTGTAACTGAAGTTAAGAATTATATTGGATACGTAGGTTGTCCGAGCATATCACTACACTCAAATAAAAGCACCAGTTAGCTTTCAGAAAATTAACTGAACAATATTTGAATGGGTGCATCTTGAGATCAGGTCGTTTCCGGGTGAAAATCTCGGATTGCTGCGCTACCTGGCACAGCACAACACAAGCACGCGTTTCTTTCCGCGCGAAGTCTGAAGTACGCTTTAGAAGTGTGACGAAACCACAAGTTGAGTGCGCTACGATAGGGGATTGTTAGGAACGAACTTCGAAAAGTTAAGGCCAAAGAGAGCCAAGTCGCTTGTGGCACTGCGATCGCTTGACGGCGGTGTGTCGTTGCCCGAGAGTTTCGCGCGACTTCGCCGAAGTGGTGCAGAGGTAGAACATCCGCTTCCGACTCAAGAGACCAGTGTTTCAATCAAAACTCTACAGATGGTGGCTTTTTGTTTTGAGTGGCAATATTTATAGCGGTTATTGATAACTAACAGACTAATGCCAAGGGAGGTATAGAAAACGTTATTAGGAGTAAAGTAGATGTAGTTTCGTAGAAATAAAAGTAAACAGAATGGTAACTGCGATGGTTTTCGGAACCTAGCTTGTGACCTCCGAATAAGGCAGACGAGTTTTCAGCACAAAGTCATCTTTCAATCCAAATTGATTTCTTCATATTTACGATGCATTTACTACTTATAACATCCCCTACGCTTTCCTTGGAATTTTAGTCCTATTAGTTTTGATTATTATTGTGCGTATGATTAAAAAAACAAACTATAAAATTGTTATTTATTTCCCTGTTGTACCTTTATTTTTTCCTTCGTTTCTTGACACTTTCTTCCGTTCTTACGCATTGCTGGAGAACGCAACCCAAATATGAAGTGAAATAGGAGAAACTTGGCAATGAGTGTAACTATTTTGAGCACGACTACACGGCAATGAACAAGAAGCATCGCCTTCAAGAATTTCGCTGAATACGACACTGGAAACGAGACTTCTTTTTCTTGTTACTTTTTCTAACAATGCTCAGCGAGGATATAACTACTTGTAGGAAACAGAGACAAAACAATGTAGCTATAAGAAGTTGCAGTGGAATTCCTTTGCGTACCATCTCCAGCTACAACTTGAGTCTATGCTTTTAGAGTTTCGAACGCGCAGTTGTAAAAGCACACAGTTGCCACTGTGGCAGAGTCCACGCGCGTCTGATCGACGACACAATGCAGGCTACCGATTGTGGAAACACGTGTGGAGTGACCCTGTTTGGGGTACACTCTCAGTACATTGGGGCTGCCATCTTTTCGGGCACTCCTTTGTTCTAGTGCACTTTACTCAAATATATTTTAAGCGTACTCCAGCGAACACAAACACCCTTGTGCCAGTACCACTACCACACACCTGTGTGAAAGATTATGCCCACCTTCAATTTTTTTTTACTTGTCCTAAGCTGCTACGCAACTTGTCGTTTTATGAGCACTTCAGTGAGTCATTTCAAGGTGTAGATAGTTTGGAGTCCAAAAAAAAATACTGTGACTGAAACCTGCCTATTCGTGTCACGTCAGAAGGCGAGTTTATTCGCACCTTTTAAATGAGACGCAGTCGGATAAAGCCTCGACTTCTTGGGTAAAAGGAAAACAACAAACATGATTTCGTATATACAAACAACTAAACAGATATACATTCTATCTCTATACCTCTGTGCCGAGCGCTTGCAACCGAACAGCGCTAGGGCGCCATACTGTTGATTCCATTTCAACACGTCATATCAACATGGTGTATTTACATTGTCAGTGGTATAAGTATTTCAAAGCATAACATCTATTACATAACACTCTACAGTAAAAAATATCTTTGTTTTACGAAAAAGCAGAAACAAAACCAAGTTTTACCCTCCACACACAATTCGGAACAAAGTCATGCTCTCACGCGCTGCACTGGAAACACGAGAAACAGTGCACGTGAGAGGTGCACATTCGCAGCGACTGCAACATTTAGAGATGATAGAGAAACTATGTACACGCACGGGTAAGCACATTTCGTCTTATGTAGAACATTTGATACGCATACGCTATTTAGTTATTTGATAGATGAAATGAGCATTCTGTCCTTAATTCGCTTCCGCCACGCAAGTACGCATGCACATCATTTTTATTACGCGCAAGTTTTTGCAGCCGCAGCAGGAACAGAACCAGAAAGCTTGCCAGGCTGCTGTGTCTCAAAAACCTATACGTAGAATTACAATTACGTAGTAATATTTTTTTTCTCCACACACTCCACACACCAAAAAGAATTGGTAACTGAAGGTAACAGCCTGATATAAGTCTTTTCCCACATCCACAGCATCAGTGATGAACAAATACATCCAATACAAAAATTGAAGCCAATGTCCAAAATAATACAACGAAAAACTTTGTATCGGTGTAGTGGATCATACAGAAATGCGCAAGTGCTTCCTTTGCTACGCTGGCAGAGTAAAATTTCTGGAAGTATTCCCAGTAGAATGTGCACAAAAAAGTATTTCCGCGATACATGAACAGCTCGGTACACAATACAGAAACAGCACAGCATACATGAATTAAGAACAGAAACCAGAATACCGTTAGGCTACGCTTTTGATTACGCTCTTTAATACAAGGCACCGCGCAATCGGAACAGAAGCAGAGAATGACTTCCGCGGCACAATGTAGATATAGCAGCACATAGGCTATCCCTCATTCCCACACCGGTGAAGAAAAACAGAATCTATAGTACATAGATGTGCAGGTACCGTTGTGCGCGAAAAACAGTAAGGGGTTGGCGTGGTCGTGTCTCAGCAGAAGTCCTCAGCACCCGGGATTTCAGATGCTCACTTCAAAGCAGTTTTAGAGTTTGTTCCGTTATCGAAGACGCTCACATGAACTGAAGGAGGTGTCACGAAGCCAGACGCACGCGCAAACGTGCAGCATCGTGAGTCATGTACAGTCAGGTACCACGCTAGCCGCAGTGCACCGGCATGTGTGTGAGATAGTGGGATAAGACAATAACTGCGGTGATATGAATTTGAGATGGAAATATTCACGGTGGTTCTCTGTGTACATCTGTCGTCAATAGTGCACGTCAAGCGTTCGAATTAGAAGACAGCTGACGGTGACACATCACTCCTGAGGAGAAAGCTGCAGTGATGTGGCTTCCGTACTACGCGAGGGCAATACTTGTCTTAGGGTCACCTTAATCATGAATGACGTGCATATGAATCACAGCACAAGCTGATGGTTTGTCAATAAAACTTATAATGTATAGTCATGTTAAACAAATTGGACGAGAGGCCAGTTGCCACTGTTGGCTTTTCAGAAATCCAAAAGCGAAAGAGGAATTTAATTTCAGTACATAACGTTCTTATAACGAGGAAAACACACAACATTCGTACGACAATGCCGGTCATGTAGCCTAGCTATAAAGAAACAGTGCGAAAGCAACTAAACAAATGGCATGCCGACTTCTTCAATTGTCCGAAGCATATGTACAAAGGGAACACACAACTCCCCATGATACATACACGATATAGACTAACAGCAACCCTGTTTTCAGAATGGTCGGCAGCCGTGTCATTTTGTCTAATGTTTGCCGTTTTGTACACAATATTCTCACCCGCCGTTACCAAGAAGTACACTTTCTCAAATATGAAGCGCTGTACCAAGTGCTCGCTCTAACAAACGTTTGTTATTTTGCACCACGAACTGAAAACATTAATTTTGTGTTTGGCTGAAGCACATTCCGTCATTACAAAGGCTTATCATTGCGCAGGGCTCGAAGGCAAAATGTACAGACGGGTTCACTGTTTAGGAGAACACCTGCGTGAGCAGCATGTTTAGATTTCGCTTTCTTACGGAATCGTAGTGGTTTAGTTATGCAGAAGGTGTTTGAAAGTCCTGACTCATGACAGACTATCGACTTGCATGAATATTGTTTTCTAATTCACTTCCACTTAGAGGGCCAGGAATATTTATGGAGGGCATTGGATGTGTTCCCTTTAACAGTAGCTCATACTGTACATACTGTATGCCTGAATATCAACGCGTTTTCATGCAAGCCCATCGAAGGCAGCGACCTACTGGTTGGGAAGCGAGTGATTAAATTGCCTCCTGGCTGTCGTAAACAATGTTACATCAGCGTCACCTAAATCAGTGTTTTCGTGTTTTTGCGCGATTTTGTGCTTCGGTTTGCACTGTAAGTAGGTAGCGTGCTCGGAACGCATACAGATGCCGGAAACGTGTCTTACAATGTATCGCGTGCTATCGCCTTTAGTTTTACCATAAATTCTCCCTAATACTCTAAATGGTGGTCTTAGCCAGTTAGAAAGAATCAACTAATTTTCAGACTGCATAAGAGTATACAATAAGTTAAGCTTGTCGACGCATATCACAGGTCAGCCTTTCCTAGATTCTAGATTCACTAGACTCGCTCTCCGAGTTTTCTGATGGCTTAAAAAAATAGAATAGCAGCACTTGAGTTTATACGCGTGAATCAACATGTGCTATGCTGTACCTATTCCTTCTAGCCATCGTCCATCCAGAGGAGGTGCACTATTGAACAGCAGTTGCTACTTCATATGGCTGACATGTACGTGGCTTTACCTTGCTAATGCTAATGATTTCGAACGACTACAATATGTCGTTAGTCATATTGGACGCTTTCGTGATGCACGTGGCCGTCGTCTCCCTCTCTGTCCGCTCGATGTCGTCGGGCGTCCGAGTACGGGCGATACAGGATCCAGTGCCACCAACGCTCCTGCCGGAGGCCTTCCTGTAGCAAAAGATGGCCTTGCGAAAACTGCGGCGGAAGTTGTCCGACAAGAAAGCGTACAGGAATGGGTTGACGCACGAGTTCGTGTAGGCGAGAACCTGTGACGCTATCTGCACCACAATGCGGGGTGGGTTCATGGGCCGGCCGTAAAGGTCTAAACTCTTAAGCACTAGCACCACGTGTACGGGACACCAGCACACGGCGAACACCAGCACCACCACCACGACAAGCCGGGTGACGCGCTTTTTGGAACGAACGCTTTCGGCACTCACTCGCCCACCGGAAGTGACTCCCAGCCAGAGACGTTTCAGCATGAGCACGTAGAGGACGAAGATCAGCGCCAAGGGAACGACGAAGGAAGACATGAAGAAGGATATCTGGAAAGCGGCTATGTTGTAGCCCTTGTCGACGCGGAAGGTGCAGGAGGAGTAGTTGTCCTCGATGATCATGCCGTGAGAGTACAGCGCCGGTATGCACGCCAAGAGGATCAACACCCACGTGAACAAGATGGCTAAGTAGGCGTTCTTTTCAGTTCTTATCGTCATGGACGTTATAGGATGAACGACGGCAAGGAACCTGTCCAGGGACATTAGAACGAGTGTGTAGATGCTCGCGTAGGCACAGACGATCACGAGATACTGCACGATCCTGCACCACGTGTCGCCGAACGGCCAGTAGTTGAGTGTATAGTCCCAGCCCGTAAATGGCACACAGAAGACGATGAATAGAAGGTCGGCCATAGCGAGGTTGATTATGAGAATGTTGGTGGTAGATCTCATCTGAGGGTTACACAGCACCACGAGGACCACTAGAGCGTTGCCGAAAAATCCTATGACGGCAATCACACCAAAGAGGATGGGCACGACGATGGCGAGAACCTCTTCCACTACCCTGATTTCGCTGTAGTCGTCATACTCGTTGCGATCTTGTTCCAGGGACGATGATCTGGAAATGTTGGCAGATTCGGCCTCTACACAGAGCTCGCTACCATTGCAGGTAGGATCCGAGTGCAATGCAGTTAAAGTTTTTTGCATTAGTACAGCGACTGTGGTTGTGAGGGCAATGCTGGGGTCTGGCGTGGACATTGCGGAAATGTTTGCCAGATATTGTGAAGTACTTCTACTCGCAGAGTGGGCAGTAGCTGTTGACAGTAGGCTTGCAACCATGGGCATCATCGCTGAACAGATTTCTTAGTTTCTGGTAGCGCAACCGGAAGTTTTCTTTAGAACGCCATCTGTAAAAAGCAAAAAGAAAAAAAAACACGCCATTACGTTTAGTCATGAAGCCCGAGTGAGAATAATCACTTTCATGTGATAGTTTTGCAAAAAAAAAGTGCTATGTTTCAAGTCCGCACCGCAATATTTTACCAACGCTGCTCAGTATTGTAACTTCAGAGCTGCTTTCAGAAAGCGAGCCAGTGCTCTGAAGTGAAGCTGGAGACATGCATCTTGTCCTCTAGTCTTTCCTTTTGAGTATGTCTAGTGACGGCGGGAAAAGACCTCTGGTGGTTCAGTAAGTGTAGAATAAACCCCAAAAAAATGAACGACGCTGAATACCTTGCGCAAATACATCAAGCTTATATCGCAGGCAAAAACACAACAAGACATAACTCTATTTTTAGATGTCAACTCTTTCAAGAAAACAGTGCCATATCTGTCGTCAATTGCAATAGTATCGTCATGCCTTGCTTTCTTTTCACGGGAACAAATAATGCCTTTTACTCTCCACAATATACGCAGGAAGTGAAGAACATTCCCAAATTCTACACAGGAATTCTGCTCAGTTTCCGTTTTAAGCCGAAAGGCCATGATGCCTCACCGAATACGATAAATGCCATTCGAGTCTGCGTCAACATGAACTAATGCAAAAAATCTCTGCGGAGGCGTCATCACGACTTCACTCATCTTCATAAATAGTGATGGCATGGTGAAGCCACAGTGACCATTGTCTTGTGCAGGGTTTTCTATCAGGGAGAGGAAGAGTTGAACGTTCACCGCAACGCCCCCCTACCTATTTTGTCCAAGTATGAGACTGACTTTTCGCCCCCTCTTAGGTTACTGAGGGGGTAGGCTACCCCTCGTGCTCCCCACGTGCGCGAAAAACGTATGATAATGGCGTCACAAAACACATCACAGATGACCCCATCACCTGACACCGTCGTTGTGTCAAGGATTGGCCAATCCTGCAAATTCCTAGATCTTCAAATGCCTCCGATGCCACAGGCAGTGCAAAACGTCGTTAGTTACAGAAACTATACCAGAGGGGATGGAAGGAGAATAAGGTGACTCACTTTTCAGTCGTCTTCGGTTTATGCATCAGTATAGAAAAGCCCGTGACATTTCTTTTTGTGCTTAACAAGCTGAATTCAGTGGGTGAGCAAACATTGAGTAATAAATATTTTTATGCTGATATAGATAAAGTCCTCGAAGAGACATTTCAGTGCCGTGGGTGGAGTTTCCAACACCTGAAGGTTAGGTCAAGTTGCTTGTAATTGAAGCATTCATCTGCTTGGCGTCGTTCTTCCCTGTTGATATAAACTAAATATGAATGTGCTACATATACCATTGTTGTGTATATTGAAAATAAAGGCCACGGTTTCGCCGCAAGGGCAAATAATTGCATATACTCTCAAAAAATATTTAAACTTTAGGCCACGTTAGGCTAAGAGCTCAGGGATGGCATGAGAGAAAAAAAATTCCAGTGTGTGGATCGGTTGTTCCTTTTCTGTCAGCTTAACTCGAACTGAGCGCTGATAATACAGCATATGCAAAGCAGAAGAGGTTTGCTAATTTCCGCCGAGAAAGCGTTTGCACTACAGCGCTGTAAAGTTTTAATAATTTGGGCAATCGGTGCTCAAGAAAAGCCATCCATGCGGTTTTAATGAGGAAACCAACTTTTTAAATGGAGTCGGCTTCTTTCATCTTCGCCTGAGCCTTCTGCAGCTTCCGCAACTATTCACGGAACATGATGAGTACAGCTAAACTGCGCTTAGAGTGTCCATATAGTTTTGCCAAAATAAAATGAAATGCTGTGCGAGCCCAGGCACGACGCTTCCTGCAATTTCATGAAAATGTCGGGCCATAAGAACGTGCGGCAAACATATTCCAATAGTAGTTATTCTAAACTAATCCTTCAAAACAGCTTTATGATGACGAGCGATGCCGTAGAGTAGGACCTCGGAAATTTACGCCACCGAAGGTACTTCAACGCACATGTAACCAGTCATGACAGCCTCTATAGGAACGTGGCTGTCACGACTGGCATTGGACCCCGTGACCTTCGGCTCACCCATAATCACTAGCCTGCCATATAAAGTCTTCAGAGTATTGCGGAGTCCTTTTCAACAGAGCCAGATATATTATTCTTTGGATAAAGTAAACCACATTCATAAAAAAATGGCACGAATCTACATGTTGCACTGTAAATGTCATCGAAAGACGATAGTCATGCGTCTGGAGAGGGTGAACAAAACGTTTAATTGTTGCTCAGCGCAAGAAAATCGGTGAATGGTATTCTGCAGGCGCTGCGTTAGAGTGCCTCGTGCGTATAGTGGAGGCGAACGAGCGCATCTAGGCACGTTATACACAAGTGCCATCTGTCAGTTATCTTCGAAAGCGAAGGCGTGCAGCCCGCGGAGAAAGATGGGCACCAGTCTCGGAGGTGATAAGGTGTAGAACGCAAAGCGACGGGCAGGTGCCACCACCATGACGTCGTAGCAAAGCGTTGGAAACACCTTTTTGAGCATCGCGTTGCACTTTCAGCGCAGCGTGATTAAACGCAACATTTCTTAGAGTTACTTGTGTGTGCCTCTTCTACTATAAAAGCAGACATAGAAAACATCGAAGCGTTGTTGTGGCGCCTCAGATATGCCCAATATTTGCTTTTTAATTGACAATCGCACAACTATGAACGATAAGCCTTGAGCAATAGTGGTGGGCGCTGCGGAAGCGGTTGGCCGTCTGGTGCCGTTTGAGGTATCGTTAGGGCGGACAGACAGCCAGACACAGACCAAAATTTTTTTGTCGAAGGTCCCCAAGAAAGACTATCGTCTTCAAAAATTGTCGTCATTTAGCTTTACTTAGAAGTGCACTGTTGCATATGATCACTTTGCTGAACATACTTCAACGCTCAACAAGTCATCCTTTGTGCCGCTTTGTTCAAACCATTCAAAAAGAACTTTTCTTCCCTCAAGTTTTACACAACCAAAAATACACTTGACTACACTTCTAACCCCAGATTATATTTTATTTACGCCAGAAACAGAGCAATAATATTTGCGGAAGTAATGTATTTTCATTACATCTTAACTATAAATAAGTACTACTTAACACAGATAAATTGACAAATTGCTAGTAACGATACCACATCATACAATCTCTTATGCTTGCGGCAACACCCGGTGAATGTTACGTTGAATTCCGTTACTTAACGACGTTATTTTTATGGCAGTAGGCTATTCTATAGTGTCTTGAAATAAAGCTGCAATGATTTTACGAAGATATAGATAGCTCTGCGTAGATAGCGTCCCACAGGCTGTCGGTTGATTGCTTTAAGGTATATTCATAACGTACAACACATAAGCGTACGTAAAATTACAGATCTCTTCTCATTTCCCTAATTATTCACACAATTTCTGACTATTTGTTTGGTCGAATGGCAAGCAGATGCTTTTGGATAGAGCACATACAGCACACTGTTTTAATTGTGTTTTTCCTTATTAAAAATGACTCTCAATAAATAAACAAGAAGATTCCTCTTGAGAATAATTATACTCTTTTCGGGAGGCTCGATTCTCTAAAAAATGTTTACGCGTCTTCCCCCCCCCCCCCCCCCACCAAAAAAAAAAGGTATATGAGGCTATTCTACACTAGCTAAGTTTTTCTTAGTCTTCACTTCATTGTTCATAGAATGTTATGTATGATAACTTCTGAACCTATTTCAAGTTGACCATTTACGTTACTATATTTATGTTCATTGTCGGGAAGAATGTTACTGCATGATTTGTTTTCCTGTACCTTTGCGAAATTTCTGCGTGACACCGGACGACGGGCCGCAGCAATCACACAGAGGTCCAGCGTATCAGGTCAAAACGGCGGTAATGGGAACATCTAATCTCGCGTAGATTGAGCCGTGTTTGCTCTGGCGCGCGACACATGTCTTATATATACCGCGACTTCCAGCGACAAATCGCGCACGAAGACGATTCGTTGACCCGATGCTGGCCATAACTTGCAGCTGTCCCAGGATAATTGGCTTTTAGACCCGACCGCTGTCACTTAGCTTGCTACATGAACCTTCCAATCAGCCCAGAACGATCATACGTTGCTGAAGGAGGTCATTGTTTCTGGTAATGAAGTGTTACTGCGATAGGACATTCACTCCGTTTTTTTTTTTGTGTCTGAGTGGTCACTATTAGTGTTCCATTGGGAAGCACCCGGCTAATGGAACACTCTGTTGGGCTGTGTTACTGAGTTGGGCGTATATATTCTCACACAGCATAAGACCATATGTTTGCCGTTCTTTATGTTACGATACTTCTGTAAGAGACAAGAACAAATCGAAAAATGACGTACCAAGTCACTCATTGTCGACACGTTGTCTGCCCTTACATGGAATTGCGCTGTTTGAAAGTGAAGCTTAATTATTTCGTCAACTCGTCTGATCACCAACTTCAAGGAATAGAAAATTAGTTCTTGCCATAGTTCATTGTAAGGGAGAACTATCCCACCCATGCACTAGGTATTTTGGTGGTAGAAGGCAGGTTGCGGGAAGCGTTTTCAGATGGCTTGGAGGACTTAATGAAACAGGCGTCCCTATTGACCATATACTGGTGATGTTCTATAGGCATGAGCAACAAGACAGAAACAAAAAAAACATCTTACAGTTTAACAAAAGAAACAGAAGGATCGGGAATGTGGAAATACTAACTAGACTACATCCATTTGCTACCCTACACATGGAGATTTAAATAAGCTAGCCGAAATGGCAGAGAAATAAGGACCCCCTTCCCCCCAAACACACTCACGCAGACGCACACACTGCATGCTTTCAAAGGTGGTCGCTTATTTATGTTGCCTTGAATTACTGTTGGAGAGCTCATTTTTCTTTCTGATTCGAATCGCTGTGAGACTAGGCTCCGAAGGTCTTTCCTTTAGTAAGGGACGGATCCTCGGGTCTCTTCAAGCGACACTTGAGAGTCCGGCAGTCATTTGGAATCAGCACGTTTGCACAGCGCAAGAAAACGAGGACTTAGAGAGAACACAACACGGACGCCTGTGGTGCAACCTCTCTGCGTCCTGGTCTTCTTGTGCTGTGCAAGCATGCTAATCTTGTACATATTAGATGGAAATTAAAAATAGGTTATCAATAGCCTCTACACAGTTCCAGTGCTCACACGTGAATAAATCTGCCGTACCAAGGCGATGATATTATTGACTGCGTAAACGTTACAACGACCCACAATTAAAGTCGCAGTAACACAATTTAACGAAATTCCTAAGTGGGCGAGATACAAGTTAGCTCTTGGCAAAAATAAAGCGCTAAATCAAGCATTTGTTTGAACGACATAAACAAGACAAGCGCAAGACCACCTTGTGTTTTCCGTTCTTGTGAATGCCTGGTTTTCTTGCTCTATTGTTTTGAAAAACCACTGTTTCAAAGTTTCTTAGCGATTTTATATACCCAAAATGGAAGCACTACGCGAAATAGTTTTCCTGAAATGTGCATTTTCTGAAAAAAATCAACTGATACAAAGGAATATTTAAAAAAAACACATTAAATAAAAAAAAGAGAAAGGCTTGCTATTTAAATCTGTTGAGTTTTATGCACTTGTTATTGTATTTTTTCCACCATAATTTCCAATTACTAGTCACGGCACTGTAACTTCGATGAAATGATCAGCTGCCGCTCATTTCTAAATTAACTACACGTGTGGCATGCCTATTTCATAGGAAAACAGCCTCTCATTCGGAAGCCTTTTTGAGCAACATAACTTTTTTTCAATTTTTGACGTTGGGATTTCTTCACTGAATCTGGGATGCGGGCATTGCCAAGCTGTTTCTATTCAGCTTCTTTTTTTTTCCATCCACTACTGTAAAAGTGTATGCGGTAACTACATTCAACTTCAATAAACAGCAAACTTATACAACAAAGGCTTCAGGATACATTACGAGTCATCTGTAACTGCTAAAAAACTTCACTGTTCGACTCACTTTAAGCGAAGACCACTCGTGACGAATTGAAGAGCAGCATTTGCGACCGCCGCGGACAGCGTAGCAGTCGCGAATTCCGGAACAGCAGCTTAACGCTGACCGGTTTGACAACGTGCAAAAGCTAACGACATTGCAGATGGCGGAAGCAGCGGCAGATACAAAATGGTCTTACCCTCGCCTAAATTGCCACTAAGATTTATTGATGGTTAACAGATGTAGAAAAATCACTTGCTCTAACAATACTACTTTTACATTGCTGTGCGTTTCAATTGAAGTTTCGGGTTTCATACCGGGATATAATTAGAAGCGTCCATTTGCTCTTGGGCAGGGAATGTAGTACGAAGGCAAGATAACCGCTGGTCATTAAAAATCGCATACTGGATTCCAAGAGAAGGCGAGCGGTTGAGCCGGAAACAGAAAGTTAGGTGGGGTGATGAGATTAAGAAGTTTGCGGGTCTAATGTGGCAGCAGCAAGCACAGGACCGAGTTGACTGGAGAACATGAGAGAGGCATTTGTTCTGCAGTCGGTGTAGTCAGGCTGATTATGACGATGGTGACGAATAATTAGAAGTACGTTAGCCAGAATTGATACATCAGCCAGCATTGAATGGGCACGTTCTGGGACTTGCACCCTTATAGCACTTCTTAAAATATTTCATGTATTTTACTGACCCTTAAAGACCTTAATACTCGACGTCGCAATGCACTACAACGGAGCCCTCCTTTCAAAAAACCGCCAGAACAGCACTAGATCAGCTTACAGTAGTAGCTGTTCCTTCATATTACGTCAGCTCTAAACTGCATGAGATACGGATGCTACTGCCACATCGCCATAGACAGGCTGATGCCAGGATGTGGAAAGGTTTAATTGGTCTGTGCCACTGGATGCGTTAGCATATTTGTAAAAGACGAATACTTGCAAAAAAAAACAGCTAATAACAGGCTGTAACAAGCCCTGTTGTCACGGTAACGCCTGAAACAAATACTGTATTTGCAAATAAATAGATAGATAGATAGATAGATAGATAGATAGATAGATAGATAGATAGATAGATAGATAGATAGATAGATAGATAGATGGACGGACGGATGGATTGATTGATTGATTTATTAGTTACAATTATCTCCACTCTTTTATATAAACATGAACTAGAATATTACTGGTTACATTCATTCAATATGCGGATAGCAGACGCTCGACATCTGCTCAAAAAAGAGAATAAAATGTTCTTACGTATCTTATCCCTTCATGATTTCGAAATAGAGCTTGAATACGGGGTTAACTTTCGTAAAAAAACACATCAGCATCTGTCAATAAGTAAAAAGCCTGACTGCTGACTCGCCCATCGTGGGATCAGATTCCAGCGTCAGCGGCCACATTTCCGATGGAGCCAAAAATTTTAGACGTTTGTGTACTGAGCTTTGTGTGGACGTTGAAGAACCCAGGTAATCGAAACTTCCAGAGCTCGCCAGCACGACATCTCTCATAATCATGTCATGGTTTAAGGACATGAAATCCTAGATATTATTGTATTTACTACTGATAATAATAGTATTCAGTAGAACGTTAACCTGGACGGAGATAATTACATGCAAACCAGAGGTTGTACGAACACACGCGTGTCCAGTTTCTTACCGTGTACTATGATGAGGAAACAAAGGGCCAAAAAAGGCGTCACACATCAACATTCTCTCAACAGTGACACGAGTGCGCATATAAACCTCTACTTCCCTATAAGCGATCATGGAGACGTCTAAACTTTAAATACCCCAGCACCGACTGCCTTGTACGCTTTCTCAGCCAGCAATGCACACTAGAGGTGTATGACGTGGCTTCGATGTAGAGTTTTTACGACGGAAAACCGGAATTTCTCGAGATGCGGCGCGCCCTTCGAAAGTGTCGTCGTCAACGGGAAACGCCAAGGACACCCTACATGTGTGGCATGAATAATTATTTCCTCACTGTGGCGCCACACCGAGCGTGTGAATTTTATTGCTAATCGTGAAAACTATCCTTTATAATCCAATCCAGGGGTCCGAAACAGCTGTCAGCAGATCACAGTGGTTCGAAGAAATCATCTTAAGGGGTCCGCGAAAATTCGATTGAAGAAGGAAAGAAAGAAAAAAAAAACAAAAACTAAGAAAGAAAATAAAAAATAAATGAAAAAGAAACAAAGAAAGACGGAAAGAGAAACGAAGAAGTAAAAAAGAAAAAAAGATGAAAAAGTGGCAGACGTACAGTGTGAATTGATGATATGCGAAGCACGAATGAGGAAGGTTGATATGTCACTTTGAAATCCCCACAACGCTACGAAGTGGAGGTTTATTATGCCGTACAAGACTTCTGTGTTATGATAATCATGTTTGAATGTGTCGTTTACCTTCGTCATTTATTCACGTCACGAGATGCCAAATTTAGTATAGGTGAAGGTAGCGAAACGGCCGCGACCACACTATGAGGGTGGTATGTTGTCATGTTCTTGCATGACACGCGTGTCGTGATTATCATGTTTGTACCAGTAATATACCTTCGTCATCCATTGACGTCACGTAACACCGAATTTGGTATATGTAGAGCTAGCGAAATGGCCGCGAGTGCATCATTAAGGGCCCAGTATACTCCAACGTGACGTTGACGCGCGCGCGCGCTTGGTACAGCGACGCTATACGTTAGCAAAACGTCAGAGCTCTGTAGTCTCACGCCAGGTGCGATCAGCGCGACCAGCTTCCATTGGAGCGGCCCGTTGGCAACCGGCGCGAAATGTGACATGCTGCATATCGCGCCGATGCGTTACCCAGACAGCACTGCGTCTGCCTCTTTGCGCGAAGAAGAGACGCTGGACGCGCTGAAACGCGCATGCGTGAAAGCAACGCAGCGCGGCGCACACCTGCGGGTTTATGGCAGCATAGAGTTTCTTAAAATTGACTAGAGGGGACTCTGTCGTTGCGATCGTCAGCGACCATGGAAATGAAGGGTAGTACACACATTTGCCTAGTCTTCGTACTTCCGAGCAATGAATCGTACTTGCGGCTTCGTTTATTGCTGTGTTTCGGTATTGTTTTGAAAGAAAAATTCAACCCTTTTGAACTTTGTGACCCAATTAGGAAAGATAAGTATAACAGAATAGGGCGGGAAAGCGCAACCGCTGAATACTTGCTGATTTTTGTTTCGTGAGCAAACAGCTATAAGCCACACAAACACACGGAGCCACAAACAGGCCAGAAGTACGAAGCTTAGATGAATGTGTGTACTACCCATCATTCCAATGCTCGCTGAAGGGCCGTGCGTTGTAGCTCCCATAGACACTAGCACCAGAGTTCCCTCTTTTGTATATTAGGAAACTCTATGTATTGCAGGATAGGCGCCTTGCGTGGCAACGCCGGCGTGAGGCGAGGAAATGAAGGCCAGCGCGCACGCGCGCTGTGTCACGTGGAAGTGTATTGGCACCTTGACTGTGGCATGTAGTCATGTTGTCACTTGGCACGCATCTCATGATTATCATGTTTGCACCAGTCACATACCTTCGTCACCATTGACGTCCTATCATGCCATATTTGGTATATGTGACGCTAGCGAAATGGCCGCAATCGCATCATAATCGTGGCATGTAGTCATGTTGTTACATGACACGCATGTCATGATTTTCATGTTAGGGTGTGTCGCTTGTGCTCGCCGTGCAAGCATGTCATACCATACCATTTTTGCAACATACCATGTGAACGAAACCACCGCAAGAGCTGCAGGAGTCTAAAATGCAAGTCACGACATTCATGGCATACATGTCATGATTTTATTGTATGACTAGTCAAATATGTTTTTCATACAGTGATGTTACGCCATACCAAGTTTGGTATCGATACCTTCATTGAAACGGCCAGGAGAGCTAAAAGTCATAGGCGGCTAGATAGATAGATAGACCGATAGATAGATAGATAGATAGATAGATAGATAGATAGATAGATAGATAGATAGATAGATAGATAGATAGATAGATAGATAGATAGATAGATAGATAGATAGATAGATAGATAGATAAAGAGATAGATAGATAGATAGATAGATGGATAGATAGATAAATAGATAGATAGATAGATGGATAGATAGATAGATAGACCGATAGATAGATAGATAGATAGATAGATAGATAGATAGATAGATAGATAGATAGATAGATAGATAGATAGATAGATAGATAGATAGATAGATAGATAGATAGATAGATAGATAGATAGATAGATACGCTCAAATTCACCGAAGCTCGCTAGGAAATGCTTCTCATTTAAACGAAAGACAGAAGAAAAACGGTTACTATTTAAAAGTATTCACTGAAATTTTTGGGGCGACGCTCGGTATGGTCTAGGGCAGTCCATCCATCCGGTGGACCCAGCATTTCATGTCCACAGACAGACAGACGGACGGATGAATGGATGGAAGGACGGACAGACGGGCGGGCGGGCGGGTGGACGGACGGATGGACGCTTCATGGTTTATCAATAAAGCCCTCCGAAGCTTCACCGCACTCATCATTGTTCACTGCGTGGGTCTGCTGTGATTTTTTTTAATGTGCGTCCCGTTAATTCATTCATTCGTTTATTTCATTTATTTCATTCTCACATAGAGTTTTCTTGCTATATGTGCTTCTTTCTTTGGTTGCACCCGCCACTTGCATTGCAACGAATCAGTAGCAGCCACTTACACGACACAAGGCGACCACTTTTAAAAAAATTTTTCGCGTTTGTTTAAAGGTGAAGTGGGCATGCTACCTCACCTTTTGCAGTAGTATTTGTTGAGCAAGTTGCAGTTTAAAAAATCTGTATAAGCAGCCAAATTCTGCAATGTGACCACAACAAGCATAGAGGCTTTTGATGGTAGCTTTGTAGAGAAGTAGCCTCTGGAATTTGGCTCCATACATAGGTGAGATGTGCTAGGGTGGCGCAAGCAGGGAGAACGATCTGGCTTTTCTATTTGGGACGGCTAATGCTCTACCATAGTAGAATACCAAGTACTCTGAATTGTTACACACTTTTTTATAAACACAGCAGAGTGCTGTGTGTGGTGAAAATTAGTACCAAGCATGGAACTATGCGCTCCGAACCACAGCCGCCAGGGCACTGTCGTAATTCTCTTCGCAAATAAGCTACGGCTAGTCACGAAAGCTCGAGAGGCGAAACGTGCTGAAGGATTCTGAGACGGTTCCCCTGTACCTCTTTTCTCACATAAAAAAGCTTGTTCCCTATGGCAAAACTGGGCCAACTATCAATGTAGCTTGAAGCGCTGTAGTGCGCTCCACGTAAAATTTGACAATGTTCGCGTATAGGTAAAAGCTTATCATTTCAGAAAGTCACAAAAAGTTGATTTTTGAAAACTTTCAATCTGAATTTTTCATTCCAAGATGGCCCATGTTATACCATTCACGCACGCAGTGACAGCGAGGCCTCCGAGTTTCTTGTTTGTTGTGCAGAAACATCTCAGTGGTGTGAACTTATCAGTAGAGGTGTTTGTGGTTCTGCAAATGCAGATGCTCGCGGATTGACATTTGCACTAGAGATATGAAGTGAAATAAATTAAAGCAGCTTGGTGTTTGAGGTGTCATAACTGAAGAGAGCGCGTAGCTGGGCGGCCTTGTTTGCTTCTCTATATTTTAGGTGCGAAGCTCCTCTTAGTCTGACCTTGTCCTCTGTGTGGCGTAAAAAAGAAAAAAGAGACGAGGAAAAATGGAGGTCAGTATCTCTCGAACAGTATAATACATGGCGCTATCTCATACAAGTACATACAAACTGCAGTTTAGTAAAAAAAAATTGGCAGCATATCTACGGAGTGAATGATGGAGAGTGGGGCGAAGCATTCGTCTGTCCATTCGTTCTAGCTTTCTTTACTCTGTGCGACCGTCCATGCGTCCATCCACCCGTCCGTGCGTGCGTCCGTTCCCGCATTCGTCTATGCATCCGCTCCTGCGTCCGTTCATGCGTCCATTCATGCCTCTCTCTGTGTGTACGTTCGTCCATTTATTCAACACTCCAAGTACCAGCATCTCGCATCTTTTCATCATATATTCCCCATATAGAAACACCGCCATCCAGCGGACATTCCAAGGAATAAACGAGAGGTGGCACACGCACACTTTCTAACAGCTTGCGCTTCAGGTCTACTTCCCCCCTTTAACCACCTCCTGTTCATGGTATATAATAGTTCACTGTATTCATGGTACTGCGGCCCAACACTCATTAAACCTTTATAAAACCAAGGAGGTTATGCCCAGCGAGTATAACGTAGCAACCTTTTCCTGGCAGATAGAGCTCAATGTACATGCCAATGGCTGCATGGGAAATGAGAGACAGGAGAATATGGCTTTTACTTTCTTACGGCTTGCACTTCGTACCTACTTCTTACCTTTAACTACCTCGAGTTCATTCATGGTATATACTAGTTCATTGTATTTATGGCACTGCGGCTCAACGCTCGCTAAACCTTTCTAAAACTAAGGTGGTTACACCCAGCGGGCATAACGTAGCAACCCTTTCCCTTCAGATAGTGCCCCAATGTGCATGTAATGGCTGCTAAGCTGCTAATAGGGATTTCAGCGTGCACATTAACTAAAAGCTGAATGCTCCTGTCTCTCATACCCCATTATCAGCTATTGGCATGTACATTGAGGACTATTTTTTGTTGTTCAACAACGCACAGAAGGAATCTCTCACCGGCACCACCTTGGAGGTCAAAATGTTTGCAGGTCAAAGCGTGAGACTGGTTACATACTACGCGGGACGAACGGGTGCCGCTATAAGGAGCTTCGCCCCTAAATAATTTAGACGGCACTGAACTGCTACTCTCCAGTCATCTGGCCGCTGCGCGGGTTCTGCCTAAGTGTGTGATAAAATAGTGCCTCCCTCAGTCTCCTAGATAGTAGCGTTACATGGCGGATGGTTGGTGCGACATGGACGAAGCAGAGTGGCGGGCGCATTGAAGACGCTTGCGCTCGGCCTCCTTAGCTCGCGTCTCGTCAGTGTTAGCCGCATGCCGTCTGCATTCTCGAACGCGACCGTATGCACGGACGCATGCACGAATTTACGGACACCCGGACAAATGGACGGATGGATGCTTCGTCCCACTCATCATCTGTCACCCCGTGTATATGCTGTGATTTCTTTCGTATCCTCCTCCTGTTTTCTATTTTCTTCATTTTTCTCTCTTTGATTTTTCGCTCTATATTTTCCTTTTTTTTTCTTGACATTCTCTTTCGTGCTTGCATTTTTCTTATTAGGAATGGATGTACGGATGGACGAACGTTTCATCCTCCTCTCCCCCTCATCCTCATTCACTTCATCGATGCGTTGTGATTGTTTCTTATGTTTTTTTTTCTGAGCAGATATGCCTGTTGAACGCATACATTTGGGCAGGCCCCGAAGTGTGATGTGAACTTGGAAATCCATCGCGAATGAGACAGTTATACAATGAGTGATGATTGTCTTCATAAAACTTGCTTATGATAGAGTTGAGTCATACTTGCAGGGAAAATAACACAGTACGCATACTACACAAGGGAACAGAGGACACGAATAAACTTCACTTTTGGCCCTCCTCCGTATTTTATGTGACCTTCTGGGGATTAAGTGGGCGCTCAATCACGCTTTGCTAGCAAGTCCATTTCTCGCTGTCAAGTCCAATTCAGGCAGCCCGATCTTCAATTACTGTGCGCTGATGAGCTCATGCTACTACGTTGAGGTGTTTTAGGGGCCAGATTCAAGCCCCATGTTCTCGAAAAGCTTTTATTGATAAAATAGCGGGCACAAGGCGAGGTACTTTATTTGAATAGCACCTGTAACTTTCTTTAGTTAATGCATTCATCCGATACCTTAGAGTTTGTAAGATATGTGCCTCATGCGAGCGAATGCGTTTGTTCGATAGATCGCATGGCGACTCTTATGAAAACCAGTTATAATGTAGTATAACAAGGAGTGGGTACGATAGAGGTGAGGCGATAAAAGTGCAGCCCAGCTAGGACCAACTTTATGCACAACATCACTGCTGTGAACCAAACGTGCACGACTTAGTTCGTGGTTACTAAGGTGTTCAAGAAATACGTCAAATCTGATAGCACGACAAAACATTTTAGGTTGCAAGCTTTCCGTTTCTCGTTTAAGAAGGGAACGTCACATTGTACTTAAGAATCAAACTTATTCTTTTAACAAACCCCGAGCATATCGGAATTTATTTGCATTTAGGCTTTTTGCAACTATACCGAGATTGATTTTCTGGCTTGTTTTTTGCAGAAAATTGTATAGGGGCTGCTCATGCTTTCGAGGCAAGACTTGCTCTTCCATTTTGCTTCACAGGGCGAGCATAAAACACGGAAAGATGTACAGGCCACATATTACGGCACTAAGTATAACACCAGATGTGCATACACGATGTCATAAAATAGAGCATCCGATGAAAGCTTAGATCGGTGTTCGCGTAAACCAGATAGGCTCACAAGTACACGCCAGGTGACCAGTACTTTGTGGCGACTAGATTTCACAGAAAACCGTAAACCACAAGTAGTGATACTTAACGTAGTATATATTATTATATACTAGAATTTTAACAGGTGCAGTGAAATCTGTGCCACTCGTCTGGCTTTCACGAATAACTGAATTTTATAATTTTTATTGAGAAAGGTAAGGAGAGAGAGAAATTTATTGAAAAAGGATAGCTCAGGGACGTATGCAGGGATAGCTATCAGCATGACACAGTGTTTGAGGTCTAGCCTGTAGATACTGTCAATAAGTACTCGCTTCTGCAGAAAGCGTCTTGAAAACGGCGGGTGCTGCCGTCCTGGAAGCATCATATAGGCCTTGGGCCGAGCTTTAGCGCAAGTGGCCTTCTGTCTGAAAGTGACAGACAGGGCCTCGATAAGTCAAGCTGTCCTCATCCATTCAGACATTTAGGTCACCGGAAGCGCGGACAGAGAATAACCGAACCGAATAGAGCCAAATAGTCACACACGGTGGCCGTGCCTTTGACATTGATAGATTGGTTTTAGCGTGTTTCTTCTGTTGATACTTTAGGAGTTTGGAAGTTCCAAGGTTGTGAGAAACAACTTATCAGCTTGGTGACTTTTGTATCACGTTGCTGATCTGAGGACGCAGGTTTGCTTCCCACTCGGTGGCAATTTTTAGGCGTTAGTGGCAAAGACAGCTGCGGACTTACGTTCAGTTACTCGTTAAACTACTCCAAGACACTAATGTTAATCTCTGGTCGGCCAGTGCTTCATGACTAATCACCACATACTTTAGCACTGATCTAAGAATTTATTAGGTAAGTTATTCGTCCCTTTCTTTGTTTTAGCTAGCTGAGATCGCAATGCAGTCTATCGATACCTATTTTTACGGTGTTCAACAAAATATGGAACTACAATACGTGCCCATTATGTACCAACCTATTTCAATGTACTTTCCCCCAGCATTTTTTGCACAAAAACAAAATGCAAAATATAGAAACTGCTATGGCGTATCTGTCTAGAATTCTAATGCTTGTCGTGCGTTATTTCATATATACTCATTCGCAAGCATGATGCTGCACAATTATCCAGTGTGTTACTTTGCTTAAGAAGTATTTGCTTTAATTCTTCCTATTTTCCTTTACACCTTTTCACTTTCAATTGCTGTAACTATTGTATAGTGCTTGTAACTATTGCTTACATGCCCTGTTGTTTCTAATCTTATATGCACGTTGTTTTTGTCCTATCATCCCTCTTAGGCCATAAAATACAATCTTGTAACGCGTCCGGTTTGTTTTGCTGTCTGCCAGGCTCTGCCACTCAAGCCACCAATTGGCTTTGGCAGGCCTAGTCACATGTACTGTTTTATTTTAAGAAATAAAAGGTATTATTATTATTATTATTATTATTATTATTATTATTATTATTATTATTATTATTATTATTATTGTTGTTGTTGTTGTTGTTGTTGTTGTTGTTGTTGTTGTTGTTGTTGTTGTTGTTAATACTACCACTGGACGCTCTCGACAACGAGGAACTTTCCATGTGACTGTCCTTCACTTACGATAAAAAAACAGCAACAAAACTACTTTTTATTATTGCGGTGAATATCCTTCTGCTAAATTTCTCAACGTAAAAACTTGGTACTCCTGATGTAATGAAGAAATAAATATGAAACTAAATTTCTCACAAGCTCTTGTTTAAGCCGCACCTGTTTAGGGTAATGGAAGCTATATTAGGACTGTAGTTCTCCTTTAGTTGCGTTTCTTTATGTTACAACACTACTTTTACATCTTCATTGCTGTTCTTGTGGCTTCATGTATTATGGGAAAGTTTGCCTCTTTCATTCCGGTGAACGATTCAGTGGCTGTTAAACGTAGGCCAGAAACACGATGGCTGACCGGTACTGGTTATCAATTGCTCTAATGGTTAATAAGCGTGAATACAAATGTCTCTAAATATTATGGAAGCAAGACTACTATGGTAGCTTACATCGCATGACGTTGCTCGCACATTGCGAGAAATTGTGATTAAAGATACCCGAAATGTGCAGCTCTCTTGTGATAGCTTGTCCGTTCCTGCCTCACGCTATCACTACATATCGATTTAAACCGCAAGTCCACTACCGGTAGCAGTTTCATCAATTTACTATGTGTCATTTGTAGGCAGTTTTCACTGAGAAAATGTAGATGCAACATTGTCTATGTTTTTCTTGGGCATTACGCAGCCGCAAAATTACTCACAACGTATCAATGACACCAGCACAAATCTCCGGTCCACAGAGATGTTATTAATATGTAGAGGTATTTGCTCTCATGTGTTTAAAGAGTAAACAACTCTATGAAGGCGCTTGCCTGTCAATAACCTAAATTCATACCATAAATTTATCTAAATTTTAACAAAACCACAAGCCGCAGCAGTGGCTTTCATTATCATATTTCGATTTATGGAAACGTGAATGTTTAGAAACATTTATCAAACACATCCATTGTTATACTGCATATACCACTTAATGATTTATTGTTGTAATATCTGTACGGTTTCATTAGCGCTCACAAAAACAGGCTGATTTGTGAGCACTGTACAGTTTTTGTGCTACAATTGGCAGCTGGCTTATGCAAATCACATTATTGCATCAAAAGCTGCGTGATGCAGTTGTGGCTTAAAGACAGCATATACTATCTTTTGCTCAAAGCGTGCCGCCTCATTTGCTAAACCAGACGGGCTGGGTGACAACAAACTTTGCTCGAAATTCGTTTTTTGAAAAGTTATGTGCAAAATACTGCACTGGCGAAATTTGCTATGCGTTACTGTGTGGTGAGCTAATGCGATTTTTTTATGTCATTTCTTGCCCGGTTCAGTCCTCTACCCCCCTCTTTTTTTGTACTTTTATGTGGGTGGTCGGGCTGGTAATATATGAGGCTCGCACCATTGTGTTACACGAATATAAAAAACATTTTTTTTCATTTTCAACACATATAACCCTATATTGTAAGAGCTAAGTAAACAAAAAAGCCATTTCGTTTACAGCACTTTCAGATTCGTTTTTTTTATTGTGCCCCGTATCTTTAAAAGCTACATTTAAGTAAAAACCCACGAGAAGGCGTAATAAGCAAGCGCGGTCATCAAATTGGGTGGAATGTCCCTCTTGGCTGACAGTGTAATCATAATTGCTTTTTTTCTCATTATGTTTCTGCGAACTGGCATGTCCATCCTCAGGCTCGCGGTTCATTATCCGCGGTCGCAATTTTGACGTCCTTTCGCGATAACGATGCAGCACGAAGCTATAATGACGGTCATTAGTGGCCTGGTTGCTTACGGGGCACTTATCGCAGTTTCTCCGGGTTTCCGCATTGTGCGGCGACCCAAAGCGAAAGATCATTATTATGCAATACGAACTCCTCAGTTTGCACAGAACAGACTGTGCAGTGCATAGTTTGGCATGGTTTTATCATATAAAGTTTGGCAAACTTTTGGACGCTGCGTGCATTGGGAGAGTGAAAATAGCGTGGGTGAGAGACGGCAGATCAAAGGGCTTACTAATGGTGCAATGTTGATGATATAGTTATTACGCCGGACTGGCAGACTACTTAATTTGCCCCACCAATGCACAACATCAACTCGCGAATGTTGCAGGAGCAGGATTAGGATGAGTCAGAACCACAAAAGTTCAGCTGGAGCTAAGCCTCCACCGACAAGCTGATGTTTCAACCGCACGAGTATTGTATTTATGACCTTCATGAAACCCATGTCGCTAAGTCACAAAAATGTAAGACCGACAGAGTAAAGATTGAGCCATTCCATCCTGCGAGTGGGGCTGACCGTCGGAGCGAAAGGGAGCATCGCAGTCTCTAGTGATTTAGGACGGTATTTTAGTCAAGGTTTTATGATAAACTCTTGAATTATCGTTGTGAGGTCTTGTGCGAAAAAAAAATTGTGTCCTCAGCTAATACCTTGAAGCTGCTAGCGTATAGAGATGTTTGTTAAAAGCGCATTGCTTTCAGCCGCTTTCCCACAGCAGGTGCATGAGATTCTCAAATATCAACCGTGTACAATACGGCCACCAGATGGTCTTTTTTGTTTTGTTTTTATGATGGTCACTTGTCATTTCCCGATACCCCATCTTATTATTGCAAGATTTGAACGTATCAATGTCATTGTCATTTTTAGAAAAAAATACCGTCCTCAGCTAAGCACGTGAGGGAAGTACCATCGTTGGTGAGAAGGAAGTTAAGAGGTAGCTCTGCACCATGGGTTAGAAATGAGTGAATAAAAATAACTAAATATAGAAGAAACAATTGTAAGTAACGTCATTTTCCGTCTCAACTGCACATTATATGTAGACGCCGCAGGTGGAGGGCTCCCAAAGTTTTAGCATTTGGTATGCTCTAACGCGTATGTAAATCTAGCGCACTAATTGCGCGCACGTAATTCAAATTACGCGCAAATTGCGCACAAATTACACGCACGTAATTCTGCGTTCAAGAATTCAACCCATGACCTTCGGTTCGGCAGTTGAGCTCCGTAACAAAAAACCACCTTAACGGGCAAAAAAAAAAGGGCGAAAGATAGAAAGAAAGTAAAAACAAAGAAAATTAGTGCAAAGACACGTAGATACAAAGTATCGCTTGGTCTCCTCGTCCTGATAGGGCCAGCGCTCTAATTTTTTGATTTCGAAAGAATCGCTCTCAACGACAACCACGAGTTTTTGGAAGAGACGTCTCATTCCGCTTCTTTTGTTAAATTGCGCTCGCATTCATTTAAATGAGGCTTTGCTGAAGTCATTGTACCCCGAGGACCAGCTCCGCCATTTCGAAAAGGCTCAGGCGTTGCCGGCTAGCCATGGCTAGCTAGAATGAAGAACTCACCCACCTGTGGCCGAAGAAAACGCACGCGTGGTCGCAAAATAAAGTTTGATTCTATCTCTCTCATGCTATGCACGAGCGTCAACTCCCTCGTACAAAGAGATAAAAGTGTTACTACGATTGATTTGTGGGGTTTAACGTCCCAAAACCACCATATGATTATGAGGGACGCCGTAGTGGAGGGCTCCGGAAATTTTGACCACCTGGGGTTCTTTAACGTGCACCCAAATCTGAGTACACGGGCTTACAACATTTCCGCCTCCATCGGAAATGCAGCCGCCGCAGCCGGGAATCGAACCCGCGACCTGCGGGTCAGCAGCCGAGTACCTTAGCCACTAGACCACCGCGGCAGGGCAAGCCTTCAATATTTGACGAAGCTCTAATAACGACGAAAAAAACCAATATAGGAAACTAGCATTTCTTATTGGGAAAGAACATGACACGAGTTTTTCTCGACGTCATCGCATGTGGCAGTGCTGATGATAAAAATTCAGTCCACTATCTTTCAGCGTGATCCTAAATGTATGCGAGCGACCGTCCTTGGTTATAGCGCCCGCGGAAACAAGATCATCGTGTCCGGGAAAGAAATCGGAGATCCGCTTTGTGTGCATAAAAGGTTATGCAGCTGAATATGCATATAATAAATGCGCAGGCTAGACTACCAGTCCACCTCGGCTGATTGTCGGGTTACATGTTCATTCGCTTGAATACCTCTGCCAGTCAGCGAAAATACGCGGCTTTATATATTGCTCGCGAATAATAGGATTTACACTCTTCCAGAACTTGCGAATCAAATTTCAAGGAACAGACACTGAATCCAGCAGTGTCTCCTTTTCTTGGGCTAAGAATGGCTGTTCAGTGGTCTATGTTATGATTTCTAGTTCACTTTCTTTGATGTGGCCTGGAGGGTCGGAATACAGTGCATCGGTTTTTTTGCAAAACCGCACAGAAAAGCTACTTCAGAAACACACAAGCATGAACATAAAAAACAACAAGAACCGAGATGGCACCAAAGATAACTTTATGTTTCTTGGTCTTTTTCATGGCGATATTGTGCAATATTTACGCTTTCCACAAGTATACGAGGTGACCCAGAAGTAAACTGCTACTTGTCAGTACCCTCTTATGTATCCCTTTCTTATTTTGTTACGATTGAACTTTGACAGCTCCAGGGACTTTGCATCCACAAATACAGTGCTAGCAAGTGTTATGGGAGAAAGTTTGTTTCTGGATCATGTCGAAATTATCTGTAGGTTCATCAAAAGTAACGCGCGTAGCCGAACACTTAACAAAGCGACAAGGGACGTTCACACGTACACGTCTTCCACCGGTAATCGAAGTGGATGTCTTCATGTTTAACACGGGCTGCTTTGTGGTTTGGTTATGTATACATTCATTTTTAAAGGCGAAGCTCCTTGAGGCGTGGGTCTGCACATCCTATGATGCTGTACGTAGCTACCGGTGGCATATACCCACTATAGAGCGGGTATGTGCCACAGGGGATGTGAGATGCGCGATGGCGGTACTTGGAGTGTTCACTAGATGGACGCAAAACGAACGTACAGGCCGACTAGAAGACGGACACACAGATGAACGGACGCGCGGACGTACGGACGGAGAGACACACGAACGGGCGGACAAACAGATGGGTGGACTCATGGACGGACACAAGGACAGACGAACGGACGCATGGATGGACGCACGGATGGTCACGCGGATTGACGGAAGCAAGAAAGAACGGACGAACGGAAGCGCAGACGTACGCTTCGCCCCACTCATCATCATTCACTCCATGGATATGTGATGTTTTTGACAGGAAAAGTTGCAGCAGATAAGTACTCCATATTAACATCGGCATTACGCGCTAATTTGCCCGCTCCTCCGTCATCCACCCAGCGATCTCAGCTGTGCGCCATACTCCGAATTCTTCTAACTCCGGCGACCTCTAAGCTTCTCGGCCTTTTACCAAAACATGCCCGAGATGGGCTTGATCGAATAGTGAATGGTAGCAGCCGATCGTGTAGGCTCTCTTTAGGGTCTGTGTATGGCCTCCGAGATGGCCATGGCATGGAACACGACTTCACTGCGATGAAGGCTGGTGTCACCACCATCTCTGTAGGAGTAGCGATTCGTAGCGCCTATAAGCCAAACAGCACAGAAAATTTGTAGACCAAGAAACAGTGGACACAACACATGACCGCTGACATTAAACTTATAGCTTTCATTTAACGAACACCTTGAAATAAAATTTCACGCCTGAAAAACACGGCCTAATGGATATTAGGCCTGGAAGACGTGGCCAAAAACGGTCACCTCCAAGACACAGAACAGACTCAAGAGCTATATTCACTAACGATGAAGATGAGGAACACTATGTGATGATGGTTATGAACAGGTAATGAAGAAGCGTGTTGTAGATGCCCACACTATGTGCAAGGAGTTACAATGAAACAAAAATACCTCGTGACTACTGATAGATCTAGAAATTTCTAACTGGCTTTCTTATACGTACAGTCAGATCGATGGAACGGCACTCAAGCATTTTCATCTTCATAGAAGATACGGCCATCATGGCAACGATTCAATACCGTGATCTGGCGGGTCAGCAGTCGAGCACAACGTAGCCGACACTGACACAGAAGTGTGAGGGCCCATGGGGCCTAATACAGCAACGAATTGATAGCTGTGAGAGCCAAGAATGGACGTAAAAAAACTATGAAGTATTTGCTATTCAACAAGACCACAGCGGCTTCTACACTATCGTTCGTGAAAACTCGGGATGTTACAAAAGGAGATCTTCATTTTCAATACGTTGAACAAAGTATACTTTCATTTATTTCATGCGTGAAAGTGTGGAACAGCGGCTGCTTACGTGGTATATGTTAGGACAAGGCACTGCTCGCCTGAGTGTATAAAAGAGAGAAAGTTTATATTGAGGTAAATAGATTTTCGCAAACGTCTAACAAAAAAATTACAAACACAGAGTAACCCACTACGCCATATATATATATATATATATATATATATATATATATATATATATATATATATATTTATTCATTTATTCATTTATTTGGGAAAGAAGTGTGTATACATGTATACATAAGGGTTCGTTTTTCCGTGTTTTGACACATTATTGTGAGATCTAAGAGACAACAATAATGCCAAGTAATGTATAGGGAAAGTTATTAGAACCAGTGTAATGTAATTAGGAAGAAAAGAAAGTGGGTGGAAAATTAACTGGCCGTGAGCAGGCAAGTTATTTTTTTGTTATTTTTCATGGCAAGCTATTATTTCACGCACTTTTCTTTTTTCCTATTTACATTAAATTGGTTCTAATAACTGCCCCTTTACATTCCTTGCCATTACTATCTCTGTTAGATCTTATATATATATATATATATATATATAGTCTAGTAGATCCTCCGTGAGCGGTCACAACGTGGTTTATTTCGACGTTTCGGCCTAGAGTCTGGCCTTCATCAGGAATAAAGATAGTTTGTCGGTGCTCAGCTTTATACAATCTCAAATCAGAGGGCAAGGTAAGAGAGAAAAAAAGAAAAGAAAAAAAGGAAAGAAAAGAAAAGGAAAGAAAAAAACAAAAGAAGAGAAAAATAATATACGGTGACCGCCCCTCGGGTGCCCCCCTTCCACTTTTCCCTCCACTCCCCCCCATCTCTCTCCCCCCTCTCCCTTTCACCTTTCTGATGTCAGCGGTCTGTGTATGTTTCCGTTCACTAGCGCATTCCTCCCGATCAGACGGTCCCTCCTGGCACTGGCGGTTCGGTGTGGGGCAAAAAAGAGCTTTTCAGGAAGTCCTAAGCCTTTAACTGCTCGGGGTCCCGTAAACAATTCGTCGTAGAAGGACGGGGGCCGCGTATTGTGGCAGAGGCTGGTCAGCGGGCATTTTAGGAAGTTCTAAGCCTTTAACTACTCCGCGCCCTGTCAACATTTCGTCGTAAAAATAGGGGTGCCCCGTATTGCGGTAGGCTGTGCAAGCGCGTGCAATGCGAATTCCTGGCCCGCTTCTAAATTACGCGTGTCGTGGGGGCCTCCCGGCTGTGCACATGGTTGCTGTTGGGCATGTCGTGCACGGCACAATTGATTGGGTAGTAAAATAAAACAGAAAACAGACGACAGCTGCACTTAGGAAGAGTAGTTACACTTGGAATTGTTTTAGGTTGTCCAGTGCCCTTCGCAGTTGCAGTGCCGTGAACTCAGTTACTATTTTCATCGTTGCCGTTATTGTTTTCTAATGCTTTAATTGCTGCAAGTGTACCAGGATTCTCATTTATTCCTCTATCGAGGGTGTTAAATCGGTGGATAAGGTATGACTCTCGTTGTTCACGTTCTCGATTTGATTTAAATCCCGTCTCTAAGAGCGTTACTGATAGTTTGTCGAATGCATGGTCGGGAAGATTGAGATGTTTTGATAGAGGTAGACTTGGGGCTGATTTCGCATGGGCTCTGTGATTATTGAAGCGAATCCTAAATGGTGTTTCTGTTTGTCCGATGTACTGCATACCACACACGTTGCATTCGAGTAGGTACACCACATTAGAAGAATCGCATGTTAGGTTTCCTCGTATGTTAATCGAAAACTTGGATTGCGTGCTGGTTGCTTTGTCTGTTTCTCGCATCGCCTTACATACAAGACATCGTGGCTTTAAGCAAGGGCGGCATGAATTATTGGGGGGTGATGTGTTAATTTGGGAGTGGACAAGGGTGTCTTTGAGGTTACGTGGTCGTCGGTAAACGACGCCTGGAGCGGATGGGAATGCGCGTTTCAGACGTTCACTTTGTTCCAGAATGTTGTAATGTCGTTTAAGGATTTTGTTTACATTGGGGAAGTTTGTGCTGTAAGTCAAGCAGAGGTTTGTTCGTTGTGGGTCTTCTCGTGGTGGTCGCTTCATAAGTAAGTCTTCACGCTTTAGTTTTCTCGCTTTTTGAGCAGCGTCATTAATTACATGTGGGGGGTATTTTTGTTGCTCGAGCATAAGTTTTAGCCTCTGTGAGCTCGTGTCAAAGTCAGCGTCTCTAGAGCAGATTCGCTTAAACCGGTGAGCCTGGCTGTATGGAATACTGTTTTTACAGTGGCGTGGGTGATCGCTTTGGTAATGAAGGTATTGTTGTCGATCCGTTGGTTTGCGATATAGGGTTGTAGAGAGCTTCTCTTCTTCTATCGTTATGGTAACATCAAGAAAATTTACGGTAACTTGCGAGTATGTGTGTGTGAAGTGTATGGTCGGGTGTACAGTATTGTAAGTGTCTATAAAGCTGAGAAGTTCGTCCTCGCTGTGGGTCCAAATAAGAAAGATGTCGTCTATGTATCTTCTGTATAACATTGGTTTCAAGGAACTTTGTGCAAGAAATTCAGATTCTAGCTTTCCCATAAATATGTTGGCATAATTAGGTGCCATTTTGGTGCCCATGGCGGTCCCGCTGATTTGTCGAAAATACTCTTGGTTAAACTCGAATGAATTTAATTCGAGGACCATCCTCGTCAATGTTGCAATGGCAGAGAAATCTGGGGTGTTAGATTGTCTATGGTTTGTGTACATGTTTCTTAGTGCAGCTATGCCGTCATCGTGAGGAATATTTGTATATAATGAAGAGACATCAAGGGTAACCAAGTACGAGTTTTTCGGCACACAGATACCCGCAATGTCTCGAAGAAAATGTGTGGTGTCTTTTATGTATGACGCGAGGGTGCATGGAATGTGGCTTATTAGTTTGTCCACGTACCCTGATATGGGTTCAGTTATTGTACCGATGCCTGATATGATTGGTCGACCTGGGTTACCGGATTTATGAATTTTTGGGAGGATGTAGAAGCGACCTGGACGAGGGTATGCTGCTTGCATCAGTTTGTGGTCAGTGTTGGTTATCTTTTCTGCATCCAACAGTTTCTTTAGTTCTGTTGATACGATACGTTTGTATTCGTCTGTCGGATCACCTGGGAGGCGTTCGTAAAATCTTGAGTCGTCTAGTTGGCGGTATGCTTCTTGTAGGTAGTTGGTTGTATTAAGGACTACAATTGCTCCTCCTTTGTCAGCGGGTTTTATTGTTATGTCTGTCCTAGATGCCAAATTTTTCATGCTTATTTTTTCAGATTTGGTCAAGTTTTCTCGGTTTCCTTTCTGTCTGTGGTATTCGTGTACTATATCTTTCTGTACTGCGGTGATATAAAGGTCCAAGCACTTGTCTCGATTACTGTTCGGTGTCCAATCATTTGATTTACGACGGTGAATTGTTTTGTGGTTAGAAGGCCTATCTAAGAAATATTCGCGCAACCTTAAGCTTCGAGCGAAGTTGTCGAGGTCTCGGAGTAAGTGGAATTCATCGAAAAATTTTGTGGTCGGGCAGAAGCTTAGTCCCTTAGATAGCAGTTTTACTTCGTCAGGTGACAAGCTCGTGTCCGATAAGTTTACAACCACAGTGTCACACGGTGTGTTCCTAGATGGGTGCTCGTTTGTACCATTAGTGTTTTCCTGGGTGGTGGTGTTGTAATGATAAGGCACTGTATCAGGGAACGCGGGTTTGGGCACATGGTCTCTTTCGAGTTTATGAAGTTTTGTGGCCCTGATGGCTTGGTATTTATTCTGTTCAAATTCTGTTAATCGCGTGATTTCTTCGTTCGATAAAGTGTTGTGGCGGAGAATGGTGTTGGTCATAGCGACCAGTTTCTTTACCTGCTTGTCACTATGATTAAGAGCAATTTCTGTTAATTTAAGGGATGCCTCAAGGAGGACGTTTTTCCATGTTATTTGGTCGTGTTTATCTAGATTTGTAGCGGCTGGTGTGAGGGAGAGTGTCATACCCTTGGGGGCTATTCTAGCACTAAGGTACACTTGCAATGTTGATTTATGCATTTCATGTCTAATTCGTTTGTCAGCAAGTTTTCGTACTTTAAGGAAAGTGGCACTGCAACTGGGAAGTGATGAGCTGGACTTACATTTCAGAAGTCAATCTTCTTTTGGGTGCGGGGATGGCACTGATGAGGTGCGCAGGTTGTAGTTATGTCCGGCAGGCCTTCGTCGTTGTGGGGAGAATTTCGGCGTTGGGCTCCCGGCCAACGTGTTCTTTGGCAGTTCCGGGGTCCGTAATAGGGGGACGCGGTTCCGTAGTTCAGCAGGCTTCCCTTTGAGGAGTGGTGTAGTGGTGCTGTCGTGTAGTGCTTCTGGTCTCGATATCCGCAATGGAGGGACGCGTGTTGGCTGTTCTGCAGACTTCCCCCCTAGTAGTGGTGCGCTGTTGATGATGGTGAGGGGGTGCTTGAGGCTCGCGGGAGTCACAGTTTCGTTGATCGTCGGGAACTCATCTGTGGTGTTGGGTGGGTGTGGGGCTCCTGGTGTATGTTGATATGCAGAAGTCTTCTCGTGGGTGTCTTGTTGTGTTGAACGTATATTCACGGGAGCTGCTGGTTGAGTCGACCACCCCGTTGTAGATTCAAGATCTCCACGACCGAGTGCTTTCTTGAGGGTTTCGGCAATCAAAGCGACACCCATAAAACTCGGATGAAGCCCATCCGCAGCAAGAAAGCGTCTTGGTGGCAACTGCTCGAACTGGTAGTCGATGTATGACACCTTGCTGGGTCTCCGGCAGTAGGCCTTGACTGTCTCGTTGAATTGACGAGCGTCCCGGTTGAAGCGGTGCACGAATTGTTCGTTCGATCGTTGCAGGTGTAGGTTGAGGTACCGGGGCAACACGCATGAAACAACGAGCCTTTCGAGTTCCTGGCGTGTCCGACGCGTGTTGTTCACTAGGCGGCGAAGGCGGCGTAGCGATTCGTCTAGTCCGTACGACGCCAGCTCACTCGTACCGACGTGAAAAACGAGCGTGGTCACAGATCGTGGTATGCCAGCAAGCTCTTTCTCGATGTCGAATGTAGAGGCTCCGCGGATGGAAATGATTGCAGGTGTCGTCTTCTCATGTGGGTTGAAATGCCGATGTAAATACCTTGTTTGCGAGTTTCCGATGATGGCTGTAGTTGGTGCATGTTTAGGGAAATTCCGTGAGACCTGCTCGACTGGAGGTGCGCCTGTGGCCGGTCTTGTGTAGGCAGGCATGGTGGTTGGGTGGCCGTAGCGTTGCATATAGTCTAGTAGATCCTCCGTGAGCGGTCACAACGTGGTTTATTTCGACGTTTCGGCCTAGAGTCTGGCCTTCATCAGGAATAAAGATAGTTTGTCGGTGCTCAGCTTTATACAATCTCAAATCAGAGGGCAAGGTAAGAGAGAAAAAAAAGAAAAGAAAAAAAGGAAAGAAAAGAAAAGGAAAGAAAAAACAAAAAAAGAGAAAAATAATATACGGTGACCGCCCCTCGGGTGCCCCCCTTCCACTTTTCCCTCCACTCTCCCCCATCTCTCTCCCCCCCTCTCCCTTTCACCTTTCTGATGTCAGCGGTCTGTGTATGTTTCCGTTCACTAGCGCATTCCTCCCGATCAGACGGTCCCTCCTGGCACTGGCGGTTCGGTGTGGGGCAAAAAAGAGCTTTTCAGGAAGTCCTAAGCCTTTAACTGCTCGGGGTCCCGTAAACAATTCGTCGTAGAAGGACGGGGGCCGCGTATTGTGGCAGAGGCTGGTCAGCGGGCATTTTAGGAAGTTCTAAGCCTTTAACTACTCCGCGCCCTGTCAACATTTAGTCGTAAAAATAGGGGTGCCCCGTATTGCGGTAGGCTGTGCAAGCACGTGCAATGCGAATTCCTGGCCCGCTTCTAAATTACGCGTGTCGTGGGGGCCTCCCGGCTGTGCACATGGTTGCTGTTGGGCATGTCGTGCATGGCACAATTGATTGGGTAGTAAAATAAAACAGAAAACAGACGACAGCTGCACTTAGGAAGAGTAGTTACACTTGGAATTGTTTTAGGTTGTCCAGTGCCCTTCGCAGTTGCAGTGCCGTGAACTCAGTTACTATTTTCATCGTTGCCGTTATTGTTTTCTAATGCTTTAATTGCTGCAAGTGTACCAGGATTCTCATTTATTCCTCTATCGAGGGTGTTAAATCGGTGGATAAGGTATGACTCTCGTTGTTCACGTTCTCGATTTGATTTAAATCCCGTCTCTAAGAGCGTTACTGATAGTTTGTCGAATGCATGGTCGGGAAGATTGAGATGTTTTGATAGAGGTAGACTTGGGGCTGATTTCGCATGGGCTCTGTGATTATTGAAGCGAATCCTAAATGGTGTTTCTGTTTGTCCGATGTACTGCATACCACACACGTTGCATTCGAGTAGGTACACCACATTAGAAGGATCGCATGTTAGGTTTCCTCGTATGTTAATCGAAAACTTGGATTGCGTGCTGGTTGCTTTGTCTGTTTCTCGCATCGCCTTACATACAAGACATCGTGGCTTTAAGCAAGGGCGGCATGAATTATTGGGGGGTGATGTGTTAATTTGGGAGTGGACAAGGGTGTCTTTGAGGTTACGTGGTCGTCGGTAAACGACGCCTGGAGCGGATGGGAATGCGCGTTTCAGACGTTCACTTTTTTCCAGAATGTTGTAATGTCGTTTAAGGATTTTGTTTACATTGGGGAAGTTTGTGCTGTAAGTCAAGCAGAGGTTTGTTCGTTGTGGGTCTTCTCGTGGTGGTCGCTTCATAAGTAAGTCTTCACGCTTTAGTTTTCTCGCTTTTTGAACAGCGTCATTAATTACATGTGGGGGGTATTTTTGTTGCTCGAGCATAAGTTTTAGCCTCTGTGAGCTCGTGTCAAAGTCAGCGTCTCTAGAGCAGATTCGCTTAAACCGGTGAGCCTGGCTGTATGGAATACTGTTTTTACAGTGGCGTGGGTGATCGCTTTGGTAATGAAGGTATTGTTGTCGATCCGTTGGTTTGCGATATAGGGTTGTAGAGAGCTTCTCTTCTTCTATCGTTATGGTAACATCAAGAAAATTTACGGTAACTTGCGAGTATGTGTGTGTGAAGTGTATGGTCGGGTGTACAGTATTGTAAGTGTCTATAAAGCTGAGAAGTTCGTCCTCGCTGTGGGTCCAAATAAGAAAGATGTCGTCTATGTATCTTCTGTATAACATTGGTTTCAAGGAACTTTGTGCAAGAAATTCATATTCTAGCTTTCCCATAAATATGTTGGCATAATTAGGTGCCATTTTGGTGCCCATGGCGGTCCCGCTGATTTGTCGAAAATACTCTTGGTTAAACTCGAATGAATTTATTTCGAGGACCATCCTCGTCAATGTTGCAATGGCAGAGAAATCTGGGGTGTTAGATTGTCTATGGTTTGTGTACATGTTTCTTAGTGCAGCTATGCCGTCATCGTGAGGAATATTTGTATATAATGAAGAGACATCAAGGGTAACCAAGTACGAGTTTTTCGGCACACAGATACCCGCAATGTCTCGAAGAAAATGTGTGGTGTCTTTTATGTATGACGCGAGGGTGCATGGAATGTGGCTTATTAGTTTGTCCACGTACCCTGATATGGGTTCAGTTATTGTACCGATGCCTGATATGATTGATCGACCTGGGTTACCGGGTTTATGAATCTTTTCTTTTCTTTTTTTTCCCTCTTACCTTGCCCTCTGATTTGAGATTGTATAAAGCTGAGCACCGACAAACTATCCTTATTCCTGATGAAGGCCAGACTCTAGGCCGAAACGTCGAAATAAACCACGTTGTGACCGCTCACGGAGGATCTACTAGACTATATGCAACGCTACGGCCACCCAACCCACCATGCCTGCCTATATATATATATATATATATATATATATATATATATATATATATATATATATATATATATATATATATATATATATATATATATATATATATATATATATATATATATATATATATATATATTATTAGTGAGTGTCTTCTGTCGATCCAGTGATAAGTATATTTTGGCTTGAGTGGACGAACAACGTACGACAACCTTTAGTAATTACCACCTTTCGGCCGGCATCTAGCCTTCATCATATATATATATATATACATATATATATATATATATATATATATATATATATATATATATATATATATATATATATGTGTGACGCTACGATGAATGGGTGACGTGGCCTGGCTCATACGCCATGTTTATTCTCAAGCACTTCTGCCTCATCAACTTCTCCCAACCATCCCTGCCTTCTTACGTCACAGGATTCCCCCTCCCCCCGAAAGATGGCACCGGTTACAAACTACAACAAATTGAAGAAGAAAATAAAGAAAACAATGGCCAAGTTCACAATTTCACATCCCGACGGAGTTTCACAATGTCACTGAATCTTCAAGGCTGAGGGAGCAGTCCGGTGATTTCTATGACGACTCTGGTGGACGAGCTTGACTGTTGCGTTCTGGATGGCATAACCACACCCTGGAAATGTGAACTGATGATGACATCGGTTGAGCTTTTGTGAAGAACGGACAAGGTTGGGAGTGCCTGTAGCATTTGAAGTTCGGATGTCGTCGGGGTTGTATTTTTCATCGTGAATGGTGCCATCCCAGTGCTTCTTGCTTTCGTGCTTTTTGACAGACAGTGACGAAGTGCCTTAGTGCTTGCGGTGTGCAAGCAGTGCTTCCTTGTCTTTGTCGGCGTTTTCTGTGGTGGTGCAGTCGGTGTAATAGCTGAGGCAGGAAGTGTCTCTGGTGACTTTTCTTTGTGCGAAAGTGTCTGACGTCTTGAATTCGTCTTTGTTTTCGAGATCTTATTTTCCGTAGTTCTTTTATTGGTGAGTGCGCTTCCGTTGAATTTTGTGTTCGTCGGTGCCCTCGTAGCAGTCTCTCTCGTTGTAGCATGAGTTTATGAACTTGGCTTTGCTTGCTTTCCTGAGGCTGCTCAAGAGATGGCTGTAGTGGCGCCCGTTCAAGAATGGGGCATTTATTTCGTTCGGTGTTTGACGCGTCCTGTAGACAGCTGATGAATGGTGAACTGGTGTCTTGCTTGCCGGGCATAGTTGGCAATGCATCATCATTGCTAGCATGCTCTTCAGAGGCTTCGGTGACGGGGTTCATTAAGGGTGCTTCCGATAGACAACTGTGTACAAGGCTTGATGTATCATGCACTTCTGAATTTGTTCGATTCTTGGATTGGGGACCACTGCATGAAGGTACCACATGTGACATGGCATTACTAGGTTTGAACTGAAAATTTTGGCAATTCTGCGGTGCCGTAGAAATGACAGGGAGCTCTTCAGGGGCTTCTTTTTCGCTGTTCACTTCGAGTGGTCCTGGCGCCTGGTAGCGTGCGACGTTCGATGCATCTGAGCGTTCTGTTTTGTTTAGACTGTCGAGGGTGCGTGCACCGGACGGTGATGCATGAGCCCGGGCGAAAGGAGCATGGCTCGACTGGGTATTTTTTTGGTGTGTGAACTCGTCTATCGTGAACATGGTTTCCTTATGAGGCAAACGGTGAGCGTCAGGAGCGCCTGAAGAGCCGCGTGATAGAAAACCGCGTGGTGGACCGCGTATGCGAGACGAAGAATTGCGAGCATCAGGTCGGTGGGCAATGTCTCGCGTCGTAGGCTGGAGTGAGGACTTTCGAAATGCCGGCTTTCGTGCAGAAGGGAGGCGTGCTTGATGGTTAGGTTTTTCCCAAAACACGCATGGTCTTCTGAAAGTAAACTCATGTGCCACTTCTTCTTGAGGCACTTGTCGATTCGCACTGGACTTTCGAATGCTTGAGAACTGCTTAGGAAATTGACGATAGTGTACAGTTGTCTCTAGATGGTTGGCAATGAGGAAGTCTTGGTCATAGTCATTAAAACGGGTAATCATCTCCTCTTTGATTTTTTGCCATGACTCGATGTTCTCGAATATGTGAATAAGGTAAAATTTAAATGCCTCACCGGTGACGTAGTCGCTGAAGTTCATAACCATCTCCCGTTCCGACCAAGATGCAGCGGTAGCGTGGAGCTCGAACAGGTCGAACCAGTCCTGTACAGATCCATCGTCCGCTGCTCCGGTGTACTTGGGGATGGGAAGGTCGGTTGATGGTTCTGCCATGATGCCGGTAACTGCTCGCGCCTGAGATCACCTCTTCTGTGGTCAATATTCAGTTGAGGCGTACTGCCGGCGGCTTCGTGAATGATGTGTGGCTGATTAGTGGTGGCCAGGTCTTCATCCTGTCGACTTGTGTGACGCTACGATGAATGGGTGACGTGGCCTGGCTCATACGCCATGTTTATTCTCAAGCACTTCTGCCTCATCAACTTCTCCCAACCATCCCTGCCTTCTTACGTCACATATATATATATAAAGGGAGAAAGAGGGATAGTGAACATGAGTGCTCGATAGTCTTGCCAATTGAACATTTAGGAGGAGAAGCTCTTCGTAAGTCTAACCTTGTCACGCGTCGCGCGTAACCGAGAGAAGAAGAGACGAGAAATAAAAGAAGGGAGTACCTCCCGAACAGTAAACTAGACGGCACTGTCACATAGAAGTACATACATACCACAGCTGTGTGAGGATATTCTAGATGTTGGTATACCGTTACTCTCCGATTGGCTGCTGCGCGCGCTTTGCCTGAGTACGCGGGGAATGAGCGCCCTTCTCAGCCTCTTGATCGTCCTTGTACTTGGGGGATCGTTCGTGGGGTATGGACGAATGAGAGCGGCGGGCGCATTGAAGATGCTTGCGCTCGGCTTGGCTCGCACCTCATCGTTGTTACCTGCGCGCCGTCTGCCTTCTCAAAAGTGATCAGACCGATGCATGGACGGACAGACAATGAATGGACGGACGCTTCACCCCACTCATCATCATTCACTGCATTGATGTGCTGTGATTTTTAAAAATTTAGTTTGAACGAACTGCTTCGCGCTATGTTCATAAATGGCACTAATGCATCAAACACGTACAGGGTCACCCCACCTAAGGCGACTCTATAAGGTGAAAGCCAGCTTCCTCTTCCTCTCAGTTGATGTGTTGATGGTCAGACCCATCCTCGACGTATGTAGTAGTTGTAGGTAGCCACCTCTCGTTTAGTCATTCGAATGTCCGCTGGATCGCGGTACTTGTATTTGATGAATATATGATGAATGGATGCGAGATGGTGGTACTTGCAATGTTCACTATATAGGCAGCCGGATGGACAGACAGACAAAGAGACGGACAGAGAGACAGACAGACTGACGGTCGGATGGATGATTCACGGTTTGCCGATGAAGACCTTCGAAGCATCACCCCACTCATCATCATTCACTCAGTGCATATGCTGTGATTTTGGGGCGGGGGGGGCGAACGGCGAGGGGGTTCTAAAGCTTTTTGCTGGCTACGGGCCTGGTGATGGTGCATGCTCCGCCTACCTTCGAACGCGTTCAGCCAACATGTTTCAGTTTGCGGCGCAATCGGGTGACCGTGTCATGTGACATTACATCACGTAACTTCATGATGATGTCATAAAGCGTCACAAACTTTCGTTCTTTTTTACGTCATAAAATAACTTTTGGCATCACCCGACCGTAACTGCGTGGGACACGACGTTCGAATTTTGCGTTTTATGAGGAACGGAAGGTTTTTGACTTAATTAAGAAGTAGAACAGGAGATGAATGTAGAGACGTGTCTGAAAATCTACATGTTTGTACTATGCCGTCATAAGACAACAATAACCAATATATACATGTTCACGCCTTAAATAAATGTCACTAAAATTGTGCATGGGCTTCGCATCGCTTGTAGCGTTCTCATTGAATCAGTTACAGTTGGGAACACCTGAAGCCTATCGTGCTTTTCGCTCTACTGTTCCATGTCTTGCAAGGTGATTCATCGCGTCACAATGCCCTTGAAATGCCGGTGAGCGAATCGCACGATCCCTGTTCTAGTAGGTTTGTTTAATTTCGATGTTCGTTCGAATTCTTTGACGAAGCGTTCGAAGGCACAGAGGTAATTAATATGCGCGTCGCATACTAAATCTATTGCCATTCTTGAAGCATCTCAACAGTGTGCACCGAAGCGGCTAGACGGTATTCGATCATTCCAGCGGGTACAGACAAATTCCACCAGACTTACGTAACGAAAAGTGGTAGCACTGTCTTGGTACGCAAAAGACGCTTTGTCTGTCGCAGTTTCTGCTGGCTTTTCAATTGTGCATGTAGTTTTCTCGGTCATGTAACGAGAAGAAAAGAAAAACTGTACGCCGACGAGCTGCATCGCGGTTGGATGTGAGTCGCATCTCACAACTTAGATTTGTTTGTTGGCGCACCTCGTAGCCCTCAGCGCGTATTATTTTCCCAACGCCTATGGCGTCCCACAACGTTGTTTTGTTGGCGCACAACGCTGCTCTCGGCGCTCATGGCGGAAATTACGTGCGGACGTCACTACAATTTCAAACCATAATGTCGACGTCGGCCTACCCGTGTTTACAAACATGGAATGGGTCGATCGAAATGGCAGACGAGACGGTGATGTCGTGAGCGTTTACGTTAGCGTCGCAGAGCGTTAAGAAGCGTTCATTGGTTTATGACTATTGAGAGACCAAACAGCGTCGCTGTTTGATCACCGTGTGACAGCTTCGTAGCACGGCTACATGGCGCTGCCTGCGTCGTTGGAATGACCAAATACGATTAGAAGAAATGGTTCACCAGGGCGTCTCTGTGAGCACAGGTGCGATTTTATAGGATGCCATACGAGAACACTTTGATATCACTGTAGACCAAGCCCTTGTATATGTTTTGAAAAGGAGATAATGACTGCAACAATCATTTTTTAGTTATAACTACTATCGGGATGAATGAGCCAGAAACATGGTGCAACCGATAGCGATGGGCTCTGTGGTTTATTTATATGAATGGCGCCCGGAGATTGTCATGCGTATGTCTGAATCTCTGCAGGTTACGCATATTGCGTGTCATGCCTCGGCTAAGAGTACGGCCCGGAGTACTTTGACATGGCTGCTTACTACTTTGTCTCAAATTTTCAAGGGTGGGGGGATTCATAAGTCATGAATTACTTCATTCGAAGTCATAACTTGCCCCGCCACGGTGGTCTAGTGGCTAAGGTACTTGGCTGCTGACCCGCAGGTCGCGGGATCAAATCCCGGCTGTGGCGGCTGCAATTCCGATGGAGGCGGAAATGTTGTAGGGCCGTGTACTCAGATTTGGATGCACGTTAAAGAATTCCAGGTGGTCAAAATTTCCGAAGCCCTTCACTACGGCGTCTCTCATAATCATATGGTGGTTTTGGGACTTTAAACCCCACAAATCAATCAATCAATCAATCAATCAATCAAGTGCATACCTTAACATAAGCTGCCCGTCCTTTGCAACCTTGAGCATTATCGCGAAGTCGAGTGAGCTGACTCTAATAATCAAAGCAAGGATTTCATAAAATCATCAAATAACGCGTAAAGCCTGCGTAATCAATTGCTAAAGTACATATGCGTAGGTTACTTTTGTGTCGCCCTAATGGATGAATGAAAGCGGCTGAACCTTTCCTAGCTTTAGTGATCGTCTCAATATTAATTTAGCGGTCCTTATTTGAGCTCCACTATAGCTTTTGGCGTTTTGGTTAAACCAGGCGTAGACCACGTAAAAAAAAGCTTTCCAACAAGCTCCGTCTTGTGTTAAGCCTGTGCACATGCAGACTATTCTGCATCCAGCTTTCTTGTCTACTTTGTTAGCTCATTGCTTCGTTAGAATCTACGAGTATCGGGTATACTCTCAAAGGCCTAATGTTTTTTTTTTCTTCTTTTTCTCCCGGCAACTAAAAGTTCCCTCATTTAGCAAATTGTAATTCATTACTCCCGTGGTAATCTACCTAGGTTTTATATACTCTGGTAAAAAAAGAAAACCGAGTGCTCCCCGAATGTTTCTGGTAGGTCGCCTCTGCTGTTGGCTCTAGGCGGATTGATAGAGCCCATTTCGGCGCAACCGCATTCACCATGCGCTGATCTCTGGAGACCCTTGAATTATATATGCAGCGGACCACACAAACCTGTATTACGTTAACGCAGTGGTGACCTAAAGCGAGGGTCGTAGCACACGTTTTTGTGGTTGTGTTTTTATTGAATGTTCAAGAGGGGCTAAATAAGTTGCATGCATTATGCAGCAGGGTTACTTATTTTTGTTATCGGTGTTTCGGTGGACAAGCTTCTCTCTCTCTCTCTTGCTGCTTTTCTACACACTGAATAACAGATTACACTGGAGAGGTGGTCGACAAAGAACGCTGTAATGGCATCCCCATGCCAACGCGAGAACACCATGTTCTTGAGATGTTAAGCGAGTCACTGGAGTCCTTTGCTATATAAGGTCCCTATAGTATATCAGCAATTCACTTATAGAGACCTAAAAATTGCATCCTTCTGAAGCTTACTGAGTGCTGTAGGCTGCCAAGCAGTAGTGTTCGTATGTATTGGAGCTGCGAGAAAATGTGTTAAAACTATTCTGAGAGGGAACATTCTTTGAATGGTAACACAACAACAAACCATCACGATAACACAATTACACCTCAACAAAATGGGTGTGCTTGCTAAAGCCCCATGGCCACAAGCGGTGTGGTGTTGTGTTGAAGCGCATTCATTTTAGAATGAGGAATGCCTCAAAGGATCCTTAAACAATTTCATGGAAGTTTTTATAGTATATGAAAACACCCAAATATAAGTACACAAGACGGTATGGTAGGAAAGATGTGAGCTCAATACTTGCCATGGTATGGTCATTTCGGTGAAGGCATGGACATGGTATCTGGTATTTTCAAACATGCACAGACATTGCCCAAAACACCGACCTATAGCACCTCCCTTGCTTCGACACGCGGCCGCTGCCACCGGAATCGAACCCGCAACCTCCGGCTGAGCTCTCGAGCATGCGTTCCCACCACAGCAGCCGGCAAGATATATTTATTTTGAAGATCCCCTAAATGCCCGCCTTGTTTATGAAGTGGTTTGCTACTTCAGGTGTCGGGTGATGACTATCATAAAAGAAGGCAATCAGGCGATCCCGCAAAGCTCACAGAACCTAATGTCTCACATGGTTGTAGGCGTCCTGATTTTGGATAAGCTATTGAACGAAATAGCATGACACGAAGGCCAGCTTACGCTGGTGTACAATTAATGTGCAGCCCTTAAGCAAGTACACTGCACACATGTCTTTTTGTGGTTCACAGAATCGTTGTAAAGTGTAGCAGCGTATTGTCATTACTCTCGTCGCTCTGTAACTTGTAATGAATTTTATTTAAGTTTTAGATAAAGTATTGAGAAATTTCAATTGATTTCAATACTTATTAGATGTGATTTCACCAATTCCGTTCGGCAATTATAAAAGTATAAATCCCCCCCGAAGAAAAAAAACAAATGTCACTTCTTCTCTGAACATCATCAATCAATAAACAAAACAAAGTTGAGGGCACTGTTGACACTCAGCAGCATCAATCAGGTAAGGGTTTATTGCCCCATTTATTCCACAAAAAAAAATGAAGCACTCTTAAAACAAACAAGCGTAGGAAATTCATCCGTAGATACGCTGTGGCGTAAGTAATTGTATTTCCATGCAGCTCCTAGATTTGTCTGCAGATCGTACACGGCGCACCAAATTGACCTGACACGAGAAAGATGCACACACAACAAGCGCTAGTTGTGTGTGTATCCTCCGTGTGTCTCGACGACTTGGTGCGCTACACAATCTTCCGTCAGGCTCGTTGCGCTCTACCAACACGCCAGTCTCAACCAGATCTGTCTTCCCTGAAATAGGTCACATATTTGGAGCTTTGGAACAGGCGTGTTTCCCCGTGCACTACGCCGTATATGAAACGCCACAACAAGTACAGTGGCCGATTCCTGCTTGCCACAACATAAGCGTAAGGAGAAAAGATAGCACGTCTGTCTCCAAAATACGGCTCAGTGAACCTAAAGTGACGGACAGGATTGGGATGAAGTTTATGCTCTCTAAAGCTCCACAAACTGCTCTGGCACCTTCTGTTCCCGATGGTCGCTGTTATACGTACACAGCTTGCTTCGAAAGACTGAACATAAACTTCTTCACTAGTACTTCACCTGCACTGTTCGAAAATGCGGGCTATGCTTTCCAATGATTTCAAGTGTAGACGTAACTAAATACTTAAATTATTATTTGCCAGTTTTTTTTTACGAATCGCTCTATAACAAAAATGAAATCTAGAAATCGTAGTCAAGAAACGTTGAAGTGTATAAAGGTAGAGTTTGTCAGCGGTTAAGTACAAGAATACTCATAAAGCGGTAGGCTATGGTTAGCAAAGTATACGATAAAAAACAATTTTTAAAGGGCAACGCATCGATTAGTCCGGTTATGGTGAATTTATATAATAAATATAAAGGCACTACTGCATTCAATATGGCGGTGACTTCTAAAGGTGTACTGCACTGTACACTTTCAACTAAAGGTAGTACTCACAAACTTCTCTTTACTAACTTCAGCACTGCGTGTGGGGCAGATGAAACCATCGAGCACCTGTTGTGTGTTTGCCCAGCGCTTCGCACACAACTCGGCGTCTTGCTCGCCACACTCCGTCGCCATGGTCTGCCGACAACTACACAGAGGTACCTTCTCTCTCCTGCATGGCACCACACCCAGGTCATCAAGGCGCTTCTTCGCTTCCTTGAGAACACTGGACAAGACAACCGGCTATAGAAGCCGCCCGCCACGTCCTTGGTTATGGACGGCATTTCTCTTCTCTCTTTTTCACATCTCTAAGGCCCCCCCCCCCCCCCCCCCTACAGGTGCAGAGCCACGCTTTCAATCAGGGCTTCAGAAGTTGAGCCTTTTCTTTTCCTGCATCTCTCTCTCTCTACTAAATAGATGTCACCTATGTTACTAACCTGTTAGTAAGTGAAGTCAGTAATGGGAAGGTTAGTAACCTTTAGCATCTCTACCCTTACTATCTCAGATAGTGATGGTTACCAACGTAGGTATTGACAGTTACTAACAAAAAATGTTCTAGCTGCAATAACTTCCCCTGACGAATCGCCCTATTTATAACGATCCAATTTGAGGGAACCAAAATTTCGATACGTAACTATATAACTGATTACGCACAGGATGTGATAACTGAGAGCAGTACATATGCACAAATCCACGTGACAAGTACAGTTCCTAAGTGTTTGCAGGAGTATTAGAAGCTTTAACTTCGAGGAACGCAGCTTGTTCCGGTGGGTGGCCATGCTGTAGGATAGATAAATTAAGTTAGGCGCCTTTATCTTGACATAGAGAGCGTAAAATTTTTTATGTGCGCGAAGTAACGTAACGTAGTACTTATAAACAAACATATTAAGAAAACAATTATATATATATCTGTTTGGTATAATACCACCGAAACAAGGCCTAATACAGAAGACCTAAGACTGCGTATTAAGCTTACATACATTGCCTCAATGAACTTAAATGCATTGACGTGCTAGTAGATAGGTTTTTAGGCGCTCGTAATAATAGCCTCTAAGGTTCGTTCAACAAGTGAAAAAAACACGTGCATGGCGAAAGATTGTTAACGGTGCACAAAAGGTTGCAGCCTTTAAGCGTCTGGTAACGTATGTAGTGAGAAGGTCATAAAAAGTTATTATTGGCCTAAAAACGTTAGTAGCAGCTGCTCGTACTTTTTTGTGGTTGCGAGCTTTCACTAACATCTTTATAAAAGTGTGTGCACGCAAGAATAAGTAATAACAGCACAGGATGTTTATGACACTTCATCGTGGAACCAACAACGGGCAAGCTCTTACACGTACACTTTTGAACGAGGCTGCTCTGTTCCCAAGGGACATGTTTAATGAGTTTCCGCCAAGGGGATCACTGGGGCCTCATCTGCCAGGTGGCAGTGACACGAAAGTGCCTTAACGTGGGAGGCCGCATGGCGCTAGTTCCACACGCCTGTCTTTTTGGGCTCAAGTATGGAGTGCTATTTTAAATGAGGAGCCCCTGAATCACTTCTTAAAGCATCTCAAGCCTATGCAGACTAGAACAGGACCTTTTAGGCAGGGCTCAGGAAAAATTTCTAAGGCATTTTTCATCCTGCCATTTCTATGATCATTCCTACTGCCAGTCTCAGCTTCCGCAAGCGTCACGTTACCCTTGCGTCATAATTTCCTTGAATATGAAAGGAAAAGAGTATGATAGGACACGTCCCTCAAGGTATACTCGAAGGTATATTAACTGTGAAGTCCCAAGACAATGCCCTGCATGAGAGAGAGCATTTTCGGTCAACAGCTCAGTATGCGTGACTCATCACAGCCAGAATTGTAGGCATCCCTTAAACATAGCATTTTCTCTAAAACTCTACTGTTTTGTATGAACGAATTTGTATTTCACTAGTGTCAGGCTATCATTGAGCTTTCCATACTTGCAGCAGCTGTGTAGCATGCACTATACTGAAGGTTACAAAGTCTTTGTCCTATGCTGATGACATAAGACTGTTTCGCAATAGGTTTTAAAACGAGACCATCCCAATATAGCTACGCTGGTGAAATAAACTACTCTAAAATGTGTCAATGAAAAATGTTATTGACTTATGCGCAAATTTTAGCACTAAATTGCTTTTAATGTTTCATACAGTGACACATTGCTTCATACAGCGCGTAGCGTTGAAACGTCAATCTTAAAAAGAACCAAATCAAAATACTCGAATGTGCTTGAGTGCTTCTACAATCTTTAGAGGGACATGTTGCGCCATTAAACGTAAAAAAAAATCTATGTCTGACGTGAACGATGTGCAAAGATACAGTAACTTTGTTGTTACGACACTGCTACATGACCTGTATTTCTGGCAGTCTCGCTCACCACCCCCTTCTCTTCTCCAATGAAACTGCGCAGACATTGAGCCTAGGATTAGAAAGTCTCCATTAATGGACTCCATGGATGTCACTCCATCAGTGTAGACGCAGCCGTGAAACGCGATTCGCCTTCTCGGTCACGTCAACGGAATCTTATAAAAACGCCAGTGTCTTGCGAGAGGATTTAGGTGGCGTGGTCCTCAGGCCTCTCCGCGGAGAAAAAAACACGGGATGCGGAGTATTTTCTTCTCGCTAGGCTCGAGACCAGGGTTGCGACAAAAATGGACTGGATCATATTAGGGTGCTTTCAGTGTCTCGTAGTGGAATTAGCGCTAGGCTGCTTCCTTACCGCAATACTCCAGCTCCTAACGGCAACTCTGTGGGCTAAAGCTTTTTAGTGTTCGGTAAAGTATAACTATTTATGTTGTTTGCATCCTTTTTATAAAATGTTTCTACTTCGGAGCCTGTTTTATGAGTGCCGGCCTTGCACAACTACTTCATGCTGTAGCGACGCTTGCATAAAAAAAAAAGAAATATCGACTGACCCACTCTGGAGGCAGTAACAGGCAGGCAATAAAACTTATTTGCATCCATAGACGACGCTCCCCCCCCCGTTCCCCCTAAACGGGCGACGTTGGCGTGCGGCAGCCACGACGGGACGGGGTGATGCATCTCCTCGGCCATGTCATGGGCTCTCTTGATAGCCCGTAGCTGGTCTTCCTTCTCGTTGCCTGTGAGATCACCGGTCCTCCGTAGGGGAAGGCCTAGAGCTCTCGCGCTGTGCAGGACATTACGACAGCATGTGTGTTAAAGTGCAACGCGGCTTAATCAAACCAACATCATGAATTGTAGGAGCAGTCATCATAGAGCCTGTCGAAATATCGTTGGATGTTACCTACAAGTTACCTAAAAACTCTTGAACGACTTGAGAAGTGTACGTTGCAAATCATAAGCCACGGAGAATCGGTATACATAAGTTTTCAATCACAACGCAATCTCCCGGCTGCGATGCCACGTGATTTAAAAATCGCTGGTTGAATATATTCCAAGACTAATAGGAATTCACCCTTAGCTGCTAATCTTTTTTCAATTCCTATACGCAATACACGACATGCTTCTATTGGCACTTGCAGTCAGGCCAAATTTTAAAGTATTTATAAAGAAAGACTGGTGGAATTTACGGAAACAAATTTAAAGAACGCGATTACTTTTGAAATCAAAACTGAACGTATTTTCAGCCTATAGCTAGCAAGTCAATTTTTTTACCGAGAGAACATATGTAAGCCTGCTTGTATGTCTGTTTGATTTCATTTTTATTGAATTCTTTTTATTGCGATAGCACTTATATTGACACTCTCGGCTACATTTTGCCCATGGCCTCAATGTCGGCATCGCTGTTCCTAACCGTTACGTATACGTATGCATGTATGTGAAAGCGCAAGAAAAAAAAAGTCAAGCCTGTGCGGGAGGCACAGCACAGTCACAGCAAAAGCTGGAAGAGCTGTCTTCCAGGGCCTTTTAAAAACACTCAGTGGGTAACTACTGCAAGCACACTTGCTTGGTACCCACTATGGCATTATTATTAAGCTTTTGAATAGTAGGCCGGCATTCGCTATGGTATTTTTCGTCATTCTTCTGAAAAGCGTGGTATCCGCTAAACACTTTCCAAGAATTTTGTGCCAATTGTCCATACAGTGGCTGACGACGATGAGGAATTACGGCTGAAGCGGGTATGCGCCACAGTTAATAAGGAAAGAAGAAGAAGATTTTGTAATGGGTCGGAGCATTGGACGGCTCAATCGTTACGCTGTTCGCATTGTGCGAAGACTGGCTGTTTTATCGCTGTTGTAACATGCTTTATAAGTCGTACTAACGCGATTGCTTTCCCGACATCAAGCCTGCCTAAGGTAAGTTTGACAACAACTCACAAGCACCGGTGTAGCGCAGTGGTAGAATATTGGGCTGGCAGCCAACGTACCCGTGCTGGAGCCCCACAGTGCCATCGGTGCTAAGACATGCCTGCCTAAGGCAAGTTTGACAAGTTACAAGCTGCGGCGTAACTCAGTGGTAGAATATTGGGCTGGTACCCAGTGGACCCGGGTTCAAGACTCACTGTGTCATTGGTGCATGGTCATTTTTCTTCTAATTTCCTCGACGTGGTTACGGACCCCGGTTGTGGCGGCGGTGGCCGCGGCGGCAGCGGACAACATGCAACTGCGCGTGACCCGAAAAGTGATCTCATAGCAGCTTTTGGTGTAAAATATTCAGGAAAGAGACTCCGGCGCGCTAGTGAGTGAGAGGCGTTAATCACTGAACCACGGAGGAGCACCTCCTTTAACGTTCCAATTGCAAGCTATTTATATGTACCACTTACCGCTGGTGACATGCATCTCGGGGGAAATATCGTGTTTTCAGCATTAAGAGCAAGTTGGCGCACTCAGCGTGCGTTGCCACGTCGTCATGACGCCGCGGCACGCGCTCTCATCTCCCAGCGAAGAGGAAGCAGGGTGGACGCTAACGCGCGCTTATCTCGCGATGGGAATATTCGTACGTCATGGCTGACCTTGGGCTTTCACGAAAACGATTCTGTTGTGGTTATCGGGTGCACAAAGGGCACTGCAATCGTTGCACAGTCTCCGTTTGTGAAAAGGGCATCCTTTTCAGACAGAGCGAAGTAACAAGTGAGACGCTTACTCACGGTAAAAAGGTCGTGAAACGCTTGCTCTGGCACGACAATGCCAAACCACCGGCGTGCACCTGCACTCAAAAAGGTGACGTCATCATAAGCAATGCTCAGCATGTTGTGGAACGTGGAACTCTTCAGTACTTGCGAGTGCGTGAAATTGGGGCACCCATCAGCGTATTTGCCATACGCAATTGGGGCTACTTTGAACTCTCCAGCTGACGTCATATTAAGAAGCGTTTTTGTGGGACGTGGATCGCGTATGGCAGACGCCGATGAGCGTCTCTTGCGCGCACTCTATATGACGTATACCCGGCGACAACTTTCTGTGGCAGCATGGCCAAGGCTACGTGGGCGGAGCCTATGCACATGTGCAACTGCGCCAAGTAGTCCGACCGCTTCGACGGGTGTTTCGGTTTCGATTTCACCAGCGCAGTCCGCGTTTGCTCGCGTTTCGGCTCGCGTTTGCTCGCGTTTCGCTGCAGGAAACGCGAGTCGCATCTTTGTGAACTCGAGAGCAATTTTTAATAATAGTGTGACGGGATTTACTGACGCGTGGACCCAGGTTGCTGGGTGAATGATACATTCAATTATTCATGTAATGGTTATACAACTCATCATGCACGTACCGTTTTTGAGCGCGAAGTTGTCGGATGGTACTACGCAGGTACCGCCGTCGCCACGTGATGATGTCGTCTCTTTTCAAAAGCTCACAGTCTCTTCCGTTTGCGAAAGAAAAAGCCGATATCGTTAAGCAGCCTTTGCATCGTTTGCACGCTCATTTTAGGCATGTTCATGTCACTGTCCCTGGTTACATCTTGAGCCAGTTTTGCAGCTGTTGGGAGTTCATTCCTCAGAAAGTATTGATGCACTTTTCTTCGTAGAGCTGCGAGGAAGAAGCTGTCGTGAAGCTCCAGTCTTGTCTTCCCGGTTTTCGCACGGTCATCCATGACGGGGAGGCGCAGGCGCTTGCGCTTCGGTGACTTCAGGGTTCCACTGTTAACGTCGAGCTTAATCCGGAAGACACTGCGCTCGCTAACACCAGTGATCTCGCTGACTTTCCGACATGCGGCTCTCACAGACAGCTGCGGGTCGCTTCTCTTTACTTGCGCGTAAACGTTGTACGCCACTTTCTTGGCCTGTACGGACAGCTTTTGATTTGACAACGCCTGGTACGGCTGCGCAGCTGGTGGACTCGCGGCACGCGGCGGTGTTTCCTCCGTAAGCAACGTTGACGAGCTGTAACCGGCGGACGCCATCTTTGACAGTGAGGAATGCGGTGAGGTAAAAAGGCGACGGAAGCCAAAAAACCCCCAAAAAACCTGAGAGAGCGTGAAACAAAATTTTTTCTACTGCGCAACGTTTTTATTCACTAATTAAAAAATAAATCCGCAAAAAATGTAAGTGACGAATGGTAAAATCTTAGTTACCCAGAACAGTATACAAACGTTTTCGTTGAGGGACTACATGCTGTGGCGCAGTAAGACAAGCGTGCTTCGGCTCCGTAGCCTTGGCTGTGCTGCCACAGAAAGTTGTCGCGGGGTATAGGGTTCCGTATTCCTAGATGGGCAAAGCGTCTACTACGCAGGTGCACTCGGCCTCATGATGTAGTTACACCGTGTGGCTGCCGATGGTGCCGCATTGTTGTTGTAAGCGACCTTTTTACGACCTCTTACCTTGTACCTGCGAGTATGTTTCATGTGTCATTTGTGAGAAACGCGGGGCACATTTTGATCTGCTTGTTACTCAGGGTGTGACCTTCCAATTTATTGCTATCGTGTTCAACGGATCACCTTTGCACCAAAGGTGTGAGTTTTAAATGCAATGCATTTCTCAGCGAACTTCGGCGTTTTTGGCGTATCTATCTATCTATCTATCTATCTATCTATCTATCTATCTATCTATCTATCTATCTATCTATCTATCTATCTATCTATCTATCTATCTATCTATCTATCTATCTATCTATCTATCTATCTATCTATCTATCTATCTATCTATCTATCTATCTATCTATCTATCTATCTATCTATCTATCTATGTATTATCTATCTATCTATCTATCTGTCTATCTATCTATCTATCTATCTATCTATCTATCTATCTATCTATCTATCTATCTATTTATCCGCTTACGTTTGGGTGCTCTTGGGCCCCGCCGCGGTGGTCTAGTGGCTAAGGTATTCGGCTGCTGACCCGCAGATCGCGGGATCGAATCTAGGCTGCGGCGGCTGCATTGACGATGGTGGCGTAATGCTGCACGCCCATGTGCTGAGATTTGGGTGCACGGTAATAAACCCCAGGTGGACCAAAATGAACTTGACTGCGGGTTTTCATTTCATTTCATTTTCATTTTTTATTTCATTTCACTTTTTTTCATTTCCAACATGGTAGATCAAAAAACTGTTTGGATCCACAGCCAAAGGCTAGAATAGGGTCCAATGATGCGATACAAGATGGCACAGTATCCAAACGATAGCACAAGGCAACAATAGCACATGTAGCAAAACAATAGAACAAGGCATTGAACCAGGACCCAGGACCCAGGATGCTAAACATTGCGGATAAAGAAGGTTTGGCATTGTACAGACATATATGTTCAGATACTCGAACTTAGGTAGGATAACAGAAACATTCAAGCAGTTTCCGTCCTGCTTTGGCGTTTTGTATTGAATTTGTAGGAGTAGCTTTTTTAAACTGTAAAATAGATTACATATATAAGCAAAAACAACCAAATAAACCCAAACTGGGATATATATCTGTCATAAATGGTCAAACTAATTATCTTTGCATTTTTTATGAAGCCATAAGTTCGCATAGTGACTAGACAAAAATAACTTTCAATCACTCACCCTGTTCAATCCTTTCAAATGGCCTGGTGCATTGGCAATGTGCAGTTACATAATAATTACATCAATCGCTCACTGCAATGTCAGCCACCATGTGTTTTGTATCACGGCAAGAAGTCTAGAGCGAAAAGAATGGCTGGTCCTTCCGTCATAGTGATCGATAAAAGACGAAAGTAAAACATGTTCTTACAAAAGTAGTATAATGTTTACTGTGCATTGATATGAGATATCTGGTGTAATGTGTAATGGCATTTGAGAGCTATCACATCGCTTAGCGTAGATGCATCTCCGTCGACACTTTGTCATACATAACCATCCCGACGACTAACGTTCACAAGTAATGAATGAACAAACCCTTGCGGTCTTACATGCTTGTCGTAGCTGTAGTCATTAACAATGAGGACGCAACCAGAGAAAGCCATCTGACAGCCAGAAAAGCGCGAGTATTTGGATGCCAAACTTGGGCTAAGGTCACCTGCTCGTCTCATGTTGGCGTTATTGAACGCCATAGCCCGACGAGAGGAAAAGGCAACGCGCGTTTTGTGTTCCTATTGCCTGTCCACGAATATTCGCGGGGTGAGTGTAATCGGTGAATGCATAGTTTCAGCCAGGTCAAGCCGGTGGTCATCACAGAGCTATGTTTGGTATAGTTGGATGCTGTGATCGAAGCGACGCCGACGCTAGGAGTAAGGTAGCCACCTGGGGTTGTGTTAAGGTGTTTACAAAATTGCACTTCTACCGCAAACAAGCCGAATGGCATTGTCGCTTAGATGTGACACGTTCAAGGAACTAATCGTGGTTATCATGGTCGTGATGCATTTCTGCACTTTACCGAAAACGCTGTGAAATCACAGTGGTAGACATAAAGACGTATTTTTCAAGCATGCAAAGTATTTGGCTGTGACGCAGTAAACAGCGCGTCCGGCTTCTGATGTCGTAGACCCACATGGGCTCGACTACCACTGACGAAACATTTGTATTCTGGTTATGCTCATTTTCGTGCATCGATCATTTCTATAACTGAAATGCGTCCTTCAAATATTGTAGTACTTTACACAAAAACATTCGGGTTAAAAAGTAATTTGCTTAAACACAAAATTCCATACTGTAATTATTTGTAGACGATTTTAAAGTGCCAGATTTCTTCAATGTTTACCTGGGACGACATTTTCAACTGAGTCGTGGAACGAAAAAGGCGTCAAATTTTCATTACAGCAACGTTACTTCGCAGCAAGTGGTCTATATACACACACTAAAAAACTCGCCACCGAGGCGTCATGGGTAGGGAATTGTTTTGTTGCAGACTGGGTGTAAGTTTCTAATCTCGATCACGGCTTGTGAATTACAGTGAGGACTGAAATTACAAAACATTCGTCTGTTCAGATTTGTGGGCATGTTGATGTTTTGCATATTTACATGATAAATTCAAACCTATCTGATTTATATGGTCAGTTTTGACACAAAAAGCACTATCTTATATGTTTTATAGGAAGACTACGTAAAAGACGAGTGAAGCACTTTGTGCTTTGACGAGAACGATGATTACATATGAGAAAGAGGACCGCCCTTCCGAGAAAAAATACTGTACCATAAAATTTCAAGAACAAAGGTTACTTGAAGTGCTACGCCAGTGTATATGGAGCAAACATATAAAGACGTTGTCCTACGAAATAAAGGCAATAAGTTATATGACTTCAGTAACATGTTTTGGCAAATCAAAACTATTGGTGTCATGAAGTGACCTGACGAAAACAAAGAGAAGAAAGAGACTAGGAGTATACATGACACAACGTATTTGTGTAGCCTAGCGAACAGGTAATACGTGAAATCTATAACTTCTTGAAGAAAAAGCGATACAAAGTTGTATTATACAGCCTTCTGATTTTGCCCCGCTACGTTTTCTTAACACTGCCTAAATCTTCCAGAACCAGGGCTTGCTAATTTTTTTTACTCTATGGTACTTGTAAATCACGTGCATCTATGATTTACTAAGAAAGTCACGTATATCTATAAATAACAAGAATATAATCTGGTGTTTTACCTCTCAGAGACACGAGATTACTATCAGAGACGCCATGGTTAATAGCTCTGGAAGTTTTGACCATATGGTGTTCTTTAATGCGCACTGTCAATGCACGGGGCATGGTCCCGTACCATTTTGCCAGAGAAGGACCGAAGAGAGGGACCGCAGTGGCTGGTATCAAACCCGCGACCTTTATGCTAGTATCTGTGCACCGTAGCCGCTGATCCACCGAGAGGAACCGCGCAAATGAACGTGAAGCTACTTCGTCTTTACGTAAATTTCACTGTATTCATTGCACATCTTATAATAGAAAAACCATTAGTACCTCCGGACACAGAGCATTATATTGGCCACTTTCATGGAGGCCACAAAAGACTAAGTGAAGCGCTCACCCGCCTTTTGCCTCAATTCTTTGATCTGTGCTCGACGACGGGGAATAAGGTCTTTTTATCAAAAATTTCTTTTTGCCCTTTGCACTGGAAATACTCCCACTTAAATGACTGCTCTTCATCTCCAATGAAATAGGCAATAGCTGCTTACTCGTGTGCTTTTTTTAACAAAAAAAATGCTTCAACTTTTCTAGTCCCATCTCATTGGTGGTGTCTGCAGCCCTACAGTTTTATCGCCAAAGGGTATTCTGTATCCAGGAGTTCTTTACCGAATGGTCTTGGATCTGACAACGGACCGCGTTTTCACTCCATAAGTTTTTTCGCCTTGAACTGCCCGATTTTGGCAAATTGATTTCCCGCACATCTTCCTTCCATTTTTCTTTCCTTAACAGCGTGCCTCGCCTCACACAGCTGCTGCAAAATGGCCCCTTATAAGACTACTTTTGTCACGCACCTAAACTTTTCAAATTCACTACTCCTGAGCACTTTCCGGTAACCTGAATGCTTATATGTAGCTTTTCTCAGGAAACCGCCACACGTGTACATATCTACCTAATTTCGCATATACCTCTCAAGATATGTATATATATATATATATATATATATATATATATATATATATATATAATGCTTCTCCACATTGGGGTTATGCTGCTGTCGTGTTCAGTGGGTACATACCTGAGTTAGTTACTGAAGTCTTCGGCCCCTTTATCGTAAGATTTGCAATTGTGCAAATTATATAAAATTCTCTACGAGCATTCGCAGAAGAGTTTGCTACATAGGATTTACTTTTCTGAGTAGACACAAAGTAACTGTCGAGATACGTCATTTCCAAGTGTGTCTGGATAATAACAAGCAACGCGTTCATTCAATGAAAGGAGCTCACGCCATTGCGAAAGAAATACGTTTTGCCAGTACACACTAATAGACAATATTCTAGCCCACTTTATAGGGCCTTTTTTATCATAAAAGTCTATAGACCGCACCTTAAGGTATTATGCAATAAAACGTAGTAATGTCTGCGTATATATATATATATATATATATATATATATATATATATATATATATATATATATATATATATATATATATATTCGAGTAGATCCTGCGTGAGCGTTCGCAACGTGGTTTATTTCGACGTTTCGGCCTAGAGTCTGGCCATCATCAGGATATATATATATATATATATTGTGCATGTTCACCATGAACAGTTCGAATTTCAGGAATTAGCAAAACGCCAATGAAAGTTAAAAATATGAAGGTTCTGTTTTAACAAATACCGCCCAAGTAATTATCTAGTCATCGAAGGTTTCAACAAGGTTAATAAAACACATTCGCAACGTCACAATAACAGATTCTGACATTTGTTGAAATTAAATATTTGAACTTTTATTTTTTAAATACATAAGTGAGCAATTGTGGCATCCTCAATTGTCATCAAGCAACTTTCTGATATAAAAGCTGCAATAGAGTACAAATACTGAACTCGGCAATGTAATCATTTCCCCCTGCCTACCAAATGTGCTACGTCAGTTGTGTCAAGCTGACTTTTCTCTTGACAAAAAGGCAGTTTCAGAAGTAAAAGAGGGGCTGGCCCAAGTTACGTTGAGTTTGACGAGGCGCTAATTCACTAATTAGGCCTCGCAATTCAACAGAGCAGTGGAAGCTTTTATAGTGCATTAACGGAACAAGGACAAATAGTAGTGCACTTACGGAGAAGGAAGCGTTCAAACTAAAGCACCGAACCTCAGTAGATCATTGTTTCGATCAGGATTTCCCCATTAAGCGTATTACTGCAGGATTTCTGTCAGGAGGCGAGCGTCGCGGTATGATGAAAGTCAAAGCATATAGGCTACTTTCACTATCCGTCGTACCGGGACTACACCTAGACGTTACGGTTTTAAACGGTTATATAACAAAGGCAGTAGGCGTTGTGGTATCTCGAGCGACGCCTAATGCGCGTCGTGGTAACCACAAGTGTCATCGTTAAGTCATTAATTAGCTTTGTGGGATCAAGGGTAGTGAATTGCCGGTGTTTAGGTTATACTAAGAAGCCCAACGTTTGATGAAGCATATATAGATAAGAGCCAGAGCCCAGCGTAACCTTTACACAGTCTCTAGAGTGTATACTTAGTATTGGGAATAGGGTAAGCGAAGTATTAACAAAACGAATATTTCTTTTGGCGTAACTTTGAATCTGTACATTTTTCTGAACTAGAATCAGTCGTTTGTTTGAGTGGGGTTTTCTCTCAAAAAAGGACACATTTCACAACTTTTGCGTTGGTCTGTCGTGCCCCCATTCTTATGTAGCAAGCGATTCCTTCAAATTTGAACGACATAGCCATATGGAAAGGTTACAATTTGCAAGCTAGAGTGCATTTGCCAAAATCAGGAAAGAATGGGCTCGGAACTGCGGAAACGTAAGAAAGCAGAAGCAACCAAGCTTTTTGTTGAGAAATCTATATCTGGCCGGGCCGTCTTTGAAGTGCCATCATTGGTAAGCACCGAAGCTATTATCGTCTGGATATTAAAGGAAATACAGCAAGTTTGGAGGACATGCGAAAACCCATCCGGACCACATATTTTCACATGGCATCAAAAGATAAAAATCCATTCCACGGCGTTTGCCCGAAGGACGATAAAACTTGTGCGAATTCAAGAAAGCCCAGTTTAATGGTGAACCACTCGTTGTTATAGAACATCTTTTAACATCAGTTATTGAAGAACTAGATCATCCAGGACTACCTGCTAAATGCAACTTTTGCAAAGCTCAAGACCCTAAAGAGTCGTTGAATTGTCGTGTGTATCAGCGCACACCAAGAAAAACATTTTTGCCTGACATCAAACACTGAGTATATGCACTATTGACTCTGTGTTCACGTTTACAGATGGCAATTTAGCCCGTATAAGCGTGCTGAACTCTTTAGAAATTTCGCCAGAGCATTGCACACTACATGGCCTACCCATTTTTGACTTGCGTCGACAGTATACTGTGCTTTTACGGCTGGGTAGCAGGCGACAAAGGAGGCTCACCAGGCAACGTGTTTCCCACAAAAAAAATAAAATGTCTTAGTGATGAGTATCTGGCTGCTGCACATTTATTAGGCCCGTGAATTTGTTGTTATTCCTTTGTACTTTTCAAGTTATTCATTATATCAACTCTAAACGTGATTATCTCGAAACATGCTTTTTTTGCGTTTTGGAGCACACCATTTTTTGCAGCACACCCCCTTTTGCAGCACACAGCTCCAACTTTGCGCGTTTCCTTTTTTTTGTTTTTCTTTTCAATTTCTTCCCACGCTCTGAGAACGTTTTTGAATCACTACCACCTAACTAGAAGTGAAGCGGAGACTGCACTCTTCTCTTTATAGTATTTTGCTTTTCGGAGAGCGATCATCAACAGGGACACGCACCACCACCATGACATGACGTCACCACTAACCCCTTTAAAACTAACACTGCAAGAATCACGTGGTGCCTTTGAAGAATATATGACCTCTTATCGAAGTGTCGGCCAGCCAGTCCAAGGCACTTCATGTGTTCATTCTATGATTATCCAACTATGGCGAGAATAGCGCTTACCCTGATTCCTTAAAACAAGTGCATAAAAACTTCTTTGGTAGCGCATCCGGCCTGTAGAGGCAGGGCCATTCACGTAGTGTTAATATAGGCCCCAGCTGACTTGATATTGGCTAGCGAATAAACAGACCCTGCTATTTTTACCACTGTGGTTCGCAAAAAAAAAGGTGCTTCGAGTTTGAACCAACGAAAATTCCACAAAACATAAGGCGTTGGTGGACGTGAGATAACGCGTGCAATATACTTCCGAGTAGTCGTTCCCTATGAAACCTGCCTTAACAGAACATAAAATTGATTTTCATGAGGTTATTCAATGCATCACTTAACTCCACCTTTCCTGCGATGTTTTTTAACGTGAGCTGAATACGCAGTCTCAAGAGATTTTGCGTAAAACTCTATAATAATGCTATAGTCGCACATGTCAACATAGTGTTCTGCTATTGGTTATCATAGTTTTGTGGCACTGTTTGTCACAACGCAAGTTTTCACTCAACAGGCACGAGAAGACAGTGGTACAAGTAGTAGAAATAAACGAAGTGTCTTGAAGAGAAAGAGTATACGTATTTTAAGCCCTTGTACGCAAGTACTTATTTAGGAATTTAAAATACGCCGTGTATGAGTTACCACCGCTTTACGGTGAATATATAGCACTTTTTTCTCGTGCCCCTGTAAATTTTGTACAGTTCCCAATTCTCGCAGAGCCAGTCTTCCATTGTTTGTTAGGAAATAGACATTTTGTCATAAATAGGCTGAAAGAAACAGTGTGAGCGATTTACTAATCAAGAACAAACTAGGAGAAGACTATCTTTGACAAAAAGAAATTTCAACGAGGCCAATGCGAGGTTACGCTGTCGTGCTCTACCCTTGAAGACAACGCTAGAGCATCCTCTTTTTTTAATTTCTTGCAATTAGAAATCACCGAAATTGACCCCTTGTAAAATCAAACTCTTGTTTTCCAGTGGAGCTACACCATAATTACTAAGTTCCCACACGGTGTTGGCTACCGATTAGTGTTTCGGGTTCGCGTGAGACCCAAATAAAAAAGACGTAAGCTATTATCAAAACACTATATTTCAGCGACATTCTGGAACGTTCAGCTCACCTTTTTCTACAGGGTTGAATGCCGTGGATGCCGTTTTATGATGTCTTCATAATCCTTGTAGAAACGGTGACTCGTTGGTCTGTATGCACTGCCAAAACACACTTGCCCTCCAGCATGAAGTTCCCTGAAGTGTCGCTGTCTAGAGTCGAAATGATTGGTGACCCTTAATTCTCCATTATACTAAGACATGTGCGCTTAGTACAGCTCTGACATTTTTTCCCACTATAATTCTGGCGTTCGGCTAAAGTAATGTCTCCTTCACGAGGCACTGAATTAACTGGAATACTGTGCGCGCGAGCCCTTCATGTTTTATAATTTTAATTCCTGACTGACCCTTCACTAAGTCGCGTCCAAGCTTTAGCAATAAAGGCAGTGAACTGTATAACCCAGATATCAGAAATTGGAATGGAAAGCACCTCTTATTTCTAACGGCGCAGCTCAGCTTAGAAAAGAGGACGCGTCCAAAGTTCTCGCCTGTTGCTTCGACCACTTTCGAAACCGAAGTTTCTTATTAGCTTCCGGGAGCGTAGTGAGGAAGAAAAAAAATGGGGAGATGAATTTCAGCGGTACGAAAATAAAATAAACGGGTAGCGATGAAGGCGCACTGAAGTAGAAACGCACGCGGGAGCAAGAAGAAAGCGCAAACGATACGGGCTCAGCTGACGGCGGCTGAAGCGTGCCGGCACCGCGCGAGAGAACGAAACTGGTGGCCCAACCGGCGACGCGCTCCGATGTTTGACACGGATCGACCAACACCACCGAGGGTTTTCCCCTTTCGACTTGGGACGTCGCGACTAGGGGGAGCAAGCTCATCTGCGCATGCGCACACCCGTGCCTCCTGTTGAAGGAAGGCACGTGAGTGCGCCTCGAAGAGGGAGGCAAATAACTTCCCAGCGCGATCGTGAGACCTACCCACACCCCCCTTTCCCGGATAGCCGGTGCCGCCATCTGGTGCCCGGTCGGAGGCACGGCGCCGAAAGGAGTCTCGGCGGAGATTTGGCAGCACGATTCGGTGGTACTCCCTCGAGAAAAAAGGTTGCACTTGCGCACGGGCAATCTGCCAGGAGATACTTCAACGAGAGAACTAAAGCGATTGAATCATTGTAGCACCACTTCTACAGGCAGAGAAGTGAACGTATTGATATATACATATACACACATAATGAACTGTAAACTTACGGTGATTCGGGTTGTGTAGCATACGTGTGGTCTTGCTATCATTTTTTGGTCGATAATAAACGCAGTTGCTTTACGTCTATCGTTGCCGCCTTCAACGACTTTTTTTATTTTCTAGTTTTCGGCGTTCTGCACGGGAAGCAGTGTAAAAGTGATGTTTGGAGCAACTCTCGCCGTTGCCTTCATCACTGTAAACTACGTGTTGCCAGCGTTGCTTCCTAAAGCACCATATTATGTGACGCGTCTTTATGTGAAACTCTCGCCGAACAGCTGCACTGAGGTGCAGTTCCAAGGAGCTTGTGCATAAAATACTGGTGATCAATGAAAAAAAAAGCGTCATAGGTAGCACTTGGATGCCTCATCACCTTAGATGCCTTATCAAACGTGGCGACTGGAACAAGTGACGCAACGGATCATCATTTCGTCTTGATGTCGCGATGACGTGACAGATCATCAGACCTGTGACGTCGTTATGACGTCGCATGACATGGCCTCACATGGTAACGTCATCTCAAGACATCATACATTCTAACAAGCAAAGGGGGAGGAGGGGTATCGAAGTTGTTTGTTTCAGAGGATTAACCAAGCTTCACAGCCATTCCTCCACTTTAGAGGTAACTTCAGAGTTACTCAACGCTGTCGCGTTTATTTTTGGAAACAGTTATTTTTCGCCAGAGAAAAATCTGACTTCGGTTGATTAACCAGCATAGCGAAGTGTGTGCAGGCATGTGATTGGATGTTCAATGATAATAAATTATTTTATAAGGAAAAAGGAGGAGTGCGCTTTCCTTCAGAAGGAGAAAAGGGCCCCTCTTTGCCGCGCCGTGCGCGAACTTTCGCACTCATTTCATGATCTAGAGGAACAAAGCGCTCTTTTTGAGGCAACTGCGCAGTTACCCCGGAAAACTTTTGAGAGTGAAACTTGGTAAAAGGCGATCCAATCGCAGACAATGCAAACTTATTTGACTTGCCGCGATTTTGGAGGCGATCCTGAAGTGCGTTAGGTGCGCAATGCTCTAGAAGGGTGGCGGGACAGGAGCAGTGTGACAATGAAGAAGTAGAATATGGTCATTGCCTTGGAGTTGTCCTAATTTTTTATATCAACAAATACTTGTCCCATCAAGTGATGTTGGACAAAGCCTCAGACGAAAAAGCTGCGCGTTGAGGATGGATCGGTCACAGAATGGCAGACAGGGCGCCGAGACCCCAGCACTCCACTTGTCATTTTTTCGTAGTCCTCGCTCCAGAGCTTTTTGTTGCCGCCTTAATGAAATATCTAACAGCCTAGATAGCAGCACTCCTGTTTTTAACTAATCTTTTTATGTGCAAAAACAAGATGACAAATTGCATATTTGGAGCATTCTCTTTCGGGACCGTTCACATCTCTCGAGATCCCAGAAGGCAGCGAAAGCCCTCTGATGTTATTTTCGAGGACGATGGGTTTGTGTTAACAACTCCGACTTGCGGGGTAGTTCTACACGTTGCACGGAATTTACTGTGTGTCTCGCCCTATTCCTTTCCCTCTCTTCTTTCTTTGTCACCTTTCTTGTCCCATTCCCTAATCACCCAGCGTAGAGTAGCCAACCGGATGTCTTTCTGGTTAGCCTACCTTACCTTGTTTCTTTTGTTGCTTTCGTCCTCCTCTTCACGGATATTTTTACTAACGCGTATTGCAATAAATTACCCAAATATAAGTTGTTTATTTCAGCTGTACAATCAAGTAACACCAAATTACGGTGTATCTCTTGTGTCTTGTTCCTTTGCAAGGCACGTTTGGCTTAAAAACCCCAAAGTGGGCTGCACTCGTAATGCGCAGCATGTAATACCATGCCATTCTTTTGCTGCAAAGGCTCTATCGATTCAATAGAATTGGAGACGTGGCAGCAAACGAAGCAACTCGCGGTAAAGTTTATCAAACGTAGCGGCTACACTTTTGCACATCACTGGGCGATGCGATTAGTGGCATAAAACATCTTCTTTTGAAAAAAATTCCAAGCATGTATAATGCCTTCGTGTTACTGTATGAGCAAGGAATACTTCAACAAGGTGTCAATTTCAAGGGGAAAAAATGGAACTCCAGAATACGCGACAGTATCGTTTCGAAACAGGGTCATTAGAGACTAGATACGATGTGATTTTTTTTTACTCCTAGAGCACTGCTTACTGGTCACGTGCAGCGAGAAGGACGGTAGTTTAAAACAGAAAGTGTCATTTGGCGCAGTGGGGCGCAGATTTTGGGAACATTAAAGTGCCAGAGAGTTACAATAAATCTTGTTTGTCTAGTTCTATGCGATTTTTTATACTTGCACTTTAATGTTCCACAAAAAACGATGGGGAAGTACACGATCGGGGTCGAGGGAACAATGACACTTCTGCAAAGATAAAAAAACTAAATCTTGCAGTCTCCTAGCCAGTCATAACTTACACTTTATTGTAAAAAACGATAATTCACTTTGAGGGAAAAAAAGCTTAGCAGAAGCCTGATGGACAAACATTTGCGACGGACTGATATGCAAATCACTCGGCTGGATTGATGTGCATAAAAGAATAACTAATGGGTGCAGCGGTGGTAGTTTCGGAATGTATTCTTTGCTTTTGAGGATGCGTTGTTGCAAATGTGTTGTCGTTTACTCAAACGACAGATAAGCAATACATTATTTTCGGTGCCAATTCCCAGAAAACGCCTCCTTCTGTGAATGCGAAGGGGTAGCCTACTAGCATTGGGAGTATATTTGGCTGTATATCTTAACGCCACAAAATTTCATTTTATAAGTGAGCGGTAAATTGAAATTTGCAGTTCAATAAGCTGCAAAGCACGTAAAACCCTCCAAACGAATTGTCGCCCCGTGTTTCTAAGAGACTAAGTTAAGGATCGACAATGTTGTTACAGCGACGTTAAGGCTATCGACGCATATTATCAAAGGAAAAAAGATAAATTAGTGGTCAGGAACCCGGCAAGCTAGTGGAGGGTTCATCATCAGAGGGCGAGTTAGCGCCTAGCTCAACAGCGTGAATTGAATAAGCGGAAACTCGAGTTTAAATCCACGTTCAATAATCAACATGGTCAACTGTACACAGTGAAGATTGGTATCGAAGTTGGAACACGAAGTCAAGCTTCAAAGTTAAGAAATGTTGTGAGCCCTTTCATTCATTATGTGGATAACAAAAAGTGAGAAATATATAAATGTGATTACGGTGACCTTATACATATACCTTGAAAAGCTAAAAAACAGTGCAAAAACAACAACATATAAAGTTACTTAGTAAAAAAAAGTACACAGAATGCTTGTGAAAAAAAAACAATTACATCACAACATTAGTGATAGAATGAAACTTTTACTGTCGAGCCGCAAAAACAATTGAATGAGACTTTGACAATCGAACCATTAGCCATAGGAGGTGTCTTTATTGAGCCTCGTCACCTTCATACCAGTACATCTAGATAAAAAAATAAGTTCTGGGCAAGGATGGATTGTTCTCATACTGCTCATTACTTGCTCTGAATTCCATAATAATTGTCCAAAGATTATAAGGAAGTTTATTTATTTGTGCCTAATGAATGCAATTATGGCGCTTCTTCCTCGGGTGTCGGCATGCTGTTGTCACCCACAACCGACTCAGTTTTAAGTGAGAACCTACCCCCACTGGGTTGTCTTGGCTGCAGTGAAGAATCGAGGTAAAATCCAACTAAACATCCTCACTATATGCTGAAAAAACGAAATCCAGCTTAACTGAATTGACGCGTGCGCATGCCAATCTGCATCGCTGGTCTATCTTCCTTTTGGATACGGTCACCAACGGGCTTCGGAGCGGTAGTCGCAAGCCTACAACTTTCCAACCCGTGCCAAGACGATCTCAGTCAGATATTCGTGAAATAGAGAACGACGCACCACGAACTCATATAGAGCGCAATGCGAACTAATCCTCACAAGACCTGACTTCCATCACGCCGACGCACGAGGTCACTCCTGGTAACCGCATTTCTTACAGCTTTTTCGTTGTTTCCATGTTCTTCTTAGAGATTGAGAAAGCTCATGTTTCGACCAGTTGCGACTTCAGGCGAAGACGTCGGTGCGGTGGCCTGCGTGTGCTCTAATCGGATTATCTCAGCTCGCCTGCGCCAGCCTTTACTCTGTTCTTTTCTCCGTGCCCACGTGAACGCGTCTAATATTGCAGCTGCTGTCGCTCCACGCCACTCGCTTAAAGTGCACGGGTCCTATTACTCTTATCACCAATATTACTTCAGTACTCCCTGATGCATTATTTATTTATCATTTATTTATTTGATTTGCATACACGGATACGCAAGGACACATAGGAAAGAGGGAGAGAGCAAGCTGGCAACTGCCACCTGAAGGGGCACAACGCCCGCTCACTCTTTCGGGAACAGGGAAGAAACAGAGGAAACGAAGATACGAGAGGAGAAAGAGGAAAAAAGAGAAGGAAGTAAAGATAAAACCACGAGGTCTTAGACAAGTGTAACCACAAATTAAAAAAAACAAGTTGATTATGAATGGGTGGCCAGGTCCGCAGAGGTCACTTGCGTCAATCACTTCAAAGTAAACATCATGTCGTATGTACAATGACATTTTCGGAGCATTTCATGGATGCGTGGTGTCTGTACACTGTAAAGATTTGCAAGCCGTTACCGTGCATCAGGCACTTGGAAAGAAAGTGGCTTCTATCAACACTAGCTAAACTAACGAATACGACAGGCTCGTGTACCAGTTCAAAATTTCTGAGCGCACCTGAATCGTATTGCTGTGTGGGAATTAGTGAATTTATATAGATATATCAGTGTGAAAGCGAATGGCATGCTTAAGCTCATTCAAGCATGCACGTTTTCTTATATAATTAAACTCATGCTCATGTTTCGTTGAATTTTACTAGAATACCGGTACTGTTTTAATGTTTTGATAATGCTTATAAATCTTGCTGCCGCAATGTGCTTTAAAGGATCAAAAATTCTGGCTGATTGATGCGGCGTTTGCAGACTTGTCACCATTAATAATGCATACCCGAAGCGCACCTATATCTAGCGGAATTTCGTATTAAAAAAGGGAAGTTTTGTTCTCTCCTCATTTACCAGTATAGTATTGATCGTTTTTGTCAGCTACTCCAGTGAACCTAATCCCAAGTGCTATTGTTAAGTAGATTTCACTTGAAAAAATAATGTCCTGCTCTTCTTTGTTATGCGGTGCTTGCAGAGAATACCAGTCTCAACATCGCGAACTTTTCGCTTAAGTTCCTTACTGCGTGGTTTTTTGCTGTTGTAGCCTTTCTTTTAACATGGGACATTTTAATGCAGGGGTCGGCCACGGCTCCGGTGACGTATTTCTGTCAAAGATATGATATTGCAGAGAGCACACCCTCATATGACGAAGAAAAGAGTGCAAGAAAAATTGGGCGCGTGCTCACGTGTTTCACTGCAAATGTCGTTAAAAGCGTGATAGTCTTCAGTCAAGAGAAAGGAAATAAAAAGGACTATAGTCTTCCACCTGAGGAGAGACAATACAGCGGTCATTTGTTGTCCTGCGTGAGAAGATTGGTTAATGGGTTCCTGGACAAAGAGAATAAAACATTTATTTGAGACCGAGGAAAGTGTGTCGGTGAGCGGGCTCCTTAGTCCGGGATCCCATTGGCATGGGCCGCTGTCCTCGCTCGTTTCACGAGGGCCTCTTGGGTCCTCGGATTCAAGCTGCACAGAGCTGCCTCCGACCCTACAGTGTTGGTGTTGCATGAGACATGAGCGCCATCTAGCAATAATGTCGGAAAACGAGAGCATCTGTAGAACGCAGAGCCACGGATATGTGGCTGCACCGTATTGTCTTAACAAATCGTCAGAAACACGCGCCTTTTCGTGCATAGCGTCGCTCTGTCAGCGTGGTGTAATGAATACTTCTGTCGTTACTACGCACTTTATATACAAAGAAACACACCACTAACTATACACGTGTTGGTATTGTGCCTCAGATATGCGTTATATTTTGTTTTCTATTGACAATGTAAACAATTATGGACGCAGACACCACATCAAGATGAGTGGGTGTTGAGGAAGGGGTTGGATTTTGGCCTGGTAGCTGAACCGCTTCGGTTGATTGATGGACCAACCGACCGACCGACCAAAATTTGTGTGTTTGAAGTACCCGGAAAAATACTACCATCTTTAAATGTTGCGTTGCTGGCAGGCAAATCTATGACTTCACGCTCCTTAAAACGCAGCGCCAAACGACTGGATCATATACCATGCGTTCCCCAGCGTATGTTGACGATGAGCAATTTATATACACCACTTACTGAAGGCGGTACTCCGAGCTCAGTGACGTGAGCAGATTTTTATCATAGAGGTTTAAAAAATGAATTTTTTAAGCCTCCTTGGTTCTTGTTATCACTAGCGAGATGGCGCGACGGCCGCAAAGGGTGTGCTCTAAAGGTCATCGCTCCGCGCGTAGCAATGCGTGAGCGCTTATCTTGGGATGGGGGTCGTTTTTACGTCTTCTGCTTTCGCAGCAAGTTGGCGTAGAAGCTACAGAGAGTGCGTGGGTCACTTAGGTTGCTGCATTGACCACGCTTGCAAAAAAAATCGCGGTGTTCACACACAAAGAAATAACAACTGCAGTACTTGTTACTACACACTCACTCGTGAACTTGAATTTAGTGAAGACACTTTAAGATTTAGGTTCACGTTAAAGTACACCCGGCGAAAGAAATTTTTATCCCCCTTATGCAATGTCTCTGATACTCATAGCGTAGATTTAGATGTTGAACCTGAGATAATATTGTTATTTCAAGCTCGTCCTTTGTGTACTTGTGCGCGCCTTTGGTGCGTTCCTTGCGTTTTTTGTTGTCTAGCAGGGACGGTTAGTTCACACCCACTCGATGTGAGTGTTTTTTACGCGCGTCCTTGCAGATTGGAAAAAAAAATACATGTTAGAAGCTTTGAGCTCCTGGTCATTCAACATGTGCCTTCGAAATTAGTCGCTATCACACACATTTCTTCGTTCATGTGGTGAAACACTGCAAATAAATGTTCTACTACGTCTGTGGAGACATGTTTCTCTGATGTGTTTTTCCAATTTTGGTGACAAACCCACCAGCCATTTTATTTTCAGAGGACAATGAATAGCACTTACTCAAGTAAACCGGGTATTTTGTAGCGTGCACAATGTAGTGCATAATGTAGTGTGCACGCCTCGCGAAATAATTGCGTGCCGTAGTTGAATAAAAATGTACATAAAGAATGGTAAAAGATCTTTGTGTATTAATCTGTCTTTAGCAGAGTGTGACGTTGGGCGAGTGGGTGAAGCCTAATAAAACGATGGTGGCGCGACAGATACTAAGCAAGGAAAAAAGAAGGAGACAGCATAAAGCGCCCTACTTTCAACTCGTTAAGTTTCCTCGGATCGCCCAAATATATATTGAAACGCGCTAGCGAAGATTCGACGAAGAGGAGGAAGAGGCTCGACTGGCTCGCGAGCGACGCTGTGGATCCTTCGCTGAGCTACACCTCTGCATTACCCATTTTGTAAATAAACGCGTTCCATCGTCACTATTGTGGTGGAGATGCTGGGTTAGCTAGCTACTATCAAGTGATACCGGAGAGGCACCGTCCCCTAACGACGGAACCGCTACACGAGCTTCGCCGCAGCCGTCGACTAGCGGGCTTGGCACCATTACCTCAAGAAATGAGCTCGGACGGAGACAACCAGCAACCAGCCACAAGGACGTCGCCCTACCACTACAGGGAGCCGCGAACCCTCACAGGGAAACCCGGCGATGACGTGGACGAATGGCTAAGCCACTCTCAGCGGGTGAGCCATTCGAACGGTTGGAATGCGGCTAGCCAGTTATCTCACGTGGGGCTCTTCCTCGATTTCACGGCGCTGGTATGGTTTGAAAACCATGAAGACACATTGACAACCTGGGACCAGTTTGTGGAGGAAATTAAGAAATGCTTTGGAGACCCAGCAACGAAGAAGAAACGTGCCAAGCAGACGTTGTCGCAGAGGACTCAAGTCACCTGTGAGACATGCAGAACCTACATTGAAGAGATTCTAAAGTTGTGCAATTCAGTGGATGCCCACATGACGGAAGAAGACGAAGTGGGCCATATACTCAAGGGCATCGCTGATGACGTCTACCGCTTCCTCATTGGCAAGGAGAGCCTGGAATGCGTGGCCGACGTGATTAACCACTGCAGAACCTTCGAGGCTCTTAAAACTCGTCACATCACATCGAAGTTCGGACGTCTGGGCAACGTCACGACTGTTGCCACCGTCGATGTCTGCCAGAATTCTCTACCAGCCGACCTTTCCTCCACCATTCGTCATATTGTACGGGAGGAACTGCGTCGCCATGTCTCTATTCCCATGCAAGCTGGAGACCCGCAGTTTGATACACTATTCCCAAGCATCAATGCTGCGAGTTTCGACGAGCGCAGTTACTCCACCCGCAGTCCACGGCTGAGGGCTCCGCCACCACAGGCTACTTACGTCGAGTCGTCTTATGCGCCCCGCAGCAGTTATAGCTACGACAGCCAACCGCCTCCGTTTGTGTCCGAGTGGCAACAGTTCCCTGAGCATCCTCTCCACACCGCAGCATTCAATGTGCCTCGGGAACGCCCCGTGTGCTACCAGTGCGGTGTTCGCGGACATATCGCCCGGTTTTGCCCATCGCGACGTCGCCCACGCACGACGTTTTCTGACCGTCCAGCGATGCTTGCACGGCGAAGCCAACAGCCCGATTACGCCTACTGGCCTTCGGATTCAACTGCCTAGAAGCACGGGCACCGGCCGAACATCCGCAGTGACTCGCCTGCCTCTGTGAGGAGCTTGACGCCACCTACTACGCGCCAGAGACGGTCCCCATCTCCGCGTCCCCGGCCGCGGCTTTCCTCTCCGCCACCGGGAAACTAGCCGGCGCGGCCGATGGAGGTGAGGTCGCTGGACGTACCGCTTTGCACACAAGCATGCCTCCATTAGTTCACATGCTTCACAACAAGGTTCATGTATTCATTGACGATGTTCCCACGATGGCTCTGGTAGACACCGGTGCAACAGTTTCTGTAATGAGTTTAGTTTTCAAGGAGAGACTTGGCCGCAAGGTTATGTTTTATTGGGATAAATCTACTTTTCGAGCAGTCAGCGACACGGCTTTGTGTCCAGTAGGTGTGTGCACTGTGTCTGTTCGTGTTGCTGGTAAAGCGTTCAAGGCAGAATTCGCAGTGCTCGCTCATTCCACGCATGACGTTATCTTTGGAATTGACTTCTTGCAAGAGTGCCGCGCGACTGTCAACTGTGGGGCAGGCGAGGTTCTGTTGTCCGCCCTCACCCAGCAGCCTCAGCGTAGCGGAGACGACAACCTCGTTGTAGTTAAAGACACTATTCTACCGGCATGGTCTACTGCCAGCGTGCCCGTTGCTGCTTCAAATGCCGACTCGAGTTTCAGTTCTCCTGATATTGTGATTGAGCCATTGCCTTTGCCTTGCATGAAGAAAAACATCTTTCTGCCGCGCGGCGTTGTGTCTCTCACCAAGGGAAAAACTAAATTATGGGTAGTTAACTGCTCATCCGAGTCTGTTGTACTACCAGAGAGAACGCGCCTTGCCATGTTTGAAGGGCAGTGCAGTATCTGCATAGGAGCTCTCAGCAATGCGGCAAATTCGGATTATGCTGATATATCCGGCACGGAATACGAATTTTATAAGATGGTTAGCAAGTCTATTCCCTCGCTAAAGCGCAAAGTGCTGGTTACACTGCTGGCCAGGCACGCTAAAGTATTTGATTTTGCACGGAAGTCGCATAGACCTCAGACGCCCAGCACACGCACTCGTCACAAGATCGACACCGGATCTGCGCACCCCCTCAGACAGATCGAGTTTCCGCGTCAGAGCGCAAGGTAATTCAGAGCAAGTCAGCGAGATGCTAACCTCTGGCGTAATTCAAGAATCGTCAAGTCCCTGGGCCGCGCCTGTCATCTTGGTCAAGAAAAAAAATGAGTCCTGGAGGTTCTGCGTTGTCTACCGACGTCTCAACTCTATAACTAAGAAGGACGTGTACCCGCTTCCTCGCATCGATGATGTCATCGACTGCCTGCATTCAGCGTCCTATTTTTCATCGGTGGACTTGCGATCCGGGTATTGGCAGATCCCCATGGATCCGGCTGACAAAGAAAAGACGGCCTTTGTTACACCCGACGGTCTGTTTGAGTTTAATGTTATGCCATTCGCCTTGTGTAATGCCCCCGCCACATTTGAAAGATATATGGACACCGTTTTACGGGGCCTCAAATGGGAAATTTGCCTGTGTTACCTGGACGATGTGGTGATTTTTGGCCGAACATTTGAAGAACATATTCATCGCCTTGACCTCGTTCTAACCTGTCTCGAGGAAGCTGCGCTTACACTGAACTTAAAAAAATGTCGCTTTAGAGAACGTGAAACCTTGGTTCTGGGACACCTGGTGGATAAAAATGGCGTGAGACCGGACCTGCAGAAAGTCGCCGCTGTCAGCAACTTCAAGCAGCCGCAGTCCCCCAGGGAGTTGCGAAGCTTCGTGGGCCTGTGTTCTTACTTTCGTCGATTTGTTCCGAATTTCGCTGATAAAGCACAACCACTGACTGGCTTGCAGCAAAAGGATGTCCCTTTCCACTGGACACCGAATTGCGAAGCAGCCCTTAAGCAGCTTCGGTTCATACTGACTTCAGGACCGGTACTACGCCATTTCGAACCTTCTGCTGAAACAGAAATTCAGACAGATGCCAGTAGAATCGGCCTTGGTGCAGTGCTCGTTCAGCGCCATGACAATGCTGAACACGTGGTCGCTTACGCGAGTCGTTCGTTGAGCAAGGCAGAACGAAATTACACAGTCACAGAACAGGAGTGCCTCGCAGTCGCTTTCGCCGTGCACAAGTTTCGCCCATACATCTACGGCCGTCGCTTCTCGGTAATCAGCGACCATCATTCTCCATGCTGGTTGGTAGGCTTCCGAGACCCATCTGGACGACTGGCGCGATGGGCTTTGCGCTTACAGGAGTTCGACTTCACAGCATGCTACAAGAGCGGTGACGCCGACTGCCTATCGCGCCTTCCTCTGCCGACGACTGAGTGCGACGCTGACAACTTCGACCAGTATATCGTCGCTATTGCCTCTGAGTTCCCTGATCTCGCGACTTTCCGGGCAACCCAACAAGAGGACCGCTCCTTAGATTCTCTGCTCGCCTCCGCAAATGAACACGCAAACCCAAGCTCTTTTGTGGTTCATGACGGCGTCCTTTACAAGAAGAATTATTCCGGACGAGGTGCCCGTCTGCTTCTAGTTGTGCCACGCACTATACGGGCTCACGTCTTTCGGTCCTTACACGACGACGCAACCTGCGGCCACATGAGCTTCTCCAGAACGCTTCAACGAATCCAGCAAAGGTTCTATTGGCCCAAGATGCGACGCGACACGGAAAAATACGTTGCTGGATGCGAACAATGCCAACGACACAAACGTCCCACGGCTACGCCGCCAGGACTTCTCCATCCTGTTCCACCTCCTAACTCTCTCTTCGAGACTGTTGGTGTCGATCTGCTCGGTCCATTTTCACGATCGAGAGTAACAATCGATAGGTCGTCGTCTGTGTTGACCACCTAACGCGCTACGCAGAAACTGCTGCAATACCTGCTGCAACGGTCATGCACGTGTCGCAGTTTATGCTTCGCTGTATAATTCCCCGCCATGGTTCTCCACGCGTTGTCATTAGCGACCACAGACGTCAGTTCGTTGCCGACGTCGTTGAAGAGATCCTGCGTCTGTCTGCCTGCCATTTCCGCCATGCCACACCATATCACCCGCAGACCAATGGTCTCGTAGAGCGCACGAACCGGACTCTCACGAACATGCTGTCTATTTATGTCGATTTTAAGCACAAAAACTGGGACGAAGTGCTACCTTACATCACTTACGCGTACAATACCGCGAAGCATGAGACTACAGGTTACTCTCCATTTTACCTGCTGTACGCTCGCTCCCCACGATTTTGTCTCGACACTATACTACCTTTTACACTAGACGTGGAAACCTCGATAGCCGAGACGCTCTGCCGCGCAGAAGAAGCCCGTCGCATCGCACACATCCGAACCTTGGCATCGCAGCAGCGTTCTAAGAAACGTTACGACGCCTGCCATCGCTCCGTATCTTATAGTAAGGGCGATATTGTGTGGTTATTGACACCAGTCCGCAAACGTGGTTTGTGCCAGAAGTTCTTGGCTCACTATTCCGGTCCATTCGTCATTCTTGACTGCCTCAGCGACGTCACGTACGTAATCTCGAGCGTCACAAGCAATGGTCGCCGCTCTAGCAAAACACAACTGACACACGTTGCGCGCCTTAAACCGTGCCACCATCAACCAACCATCTGAGTGACTCGCCCAGAGGGCATCGTCTGCGAACCGGGAAGTGAAACACGCTAGCGAAGATTTGACGAAGAGGAGGAAGAGGCTCGACTGGCTCGCGAGCGACGCTGTGGATCTTTCGCTGAGCTACACTTCTGCATTACCCATCTTGTAAATAAACGCGTTCCATTGTCACAATATGCTTCCAGTATGCGCACAAGCAGGGTTGCAGCACAAGCCACTACCACTTCGCGCACACGAAAACCTAAACAGAAGAAAGCTATCGCACAGCGCTATCTAGAAACAGGTATTCCTTCTTGGACAAACTGTACAAAATGTGAGGTGTCATGACTATGAACGAGTTTCCCCCAGTGAGGAATAACGCTTGCCTTCTATATCGACAGGAAGAAAGAGGTAAGGAAAAAACAATACGGCCGAAAGAGAAAAGAATGTACGAAGTGGAGTAAAAATGACGAAGATTCGGACAAGAATAACTAAAACATAAAAAGGAACGCCTATGACGAATGTAGACGTAAAAGCCTGTGGTCTGTGACACACGTCTGACTAAACTTCAAATTTTTCGATAAAAAAAGGCACCGTCAGCTTTTGGCACCGCTAAGTGTAACACCTACTTAATCACAAAAATACTTTGATTATAGAGCGTTAGTCGACTCTACATTCACTATCACCAACCTTTTTTTTTCGCCAGCGCTCTTTCATATCTGACACCGGTCGCTTGAACAGAGTGCGATTGTTGAGGAAGGCGTCACCAAACATGGTTATTCATAAATGCCACGAAGATGAACAGGCGATGATACGCGTTTTTCCGGCCACCCCTTTGTGCCTTTGACGTCGCGGCGGTGAAGGCGGGGCTCACGCCCATAGCATCTGTCACAGCAGATCAATCACGAATCTCGCCAGTTTCGTGGGGAAAGTGGTTTTTTTGACCACATCAAAAGCAGAGCCCGAAAAAGAAGCCAGAAGTGAGTCCATAAGAGAATGGCGGACGATGGAATGCCTTGAGACTCGCAGCTTCAAGCTCTTCTTTTTTCCATTTGTGCCTATTTTGAATCCACAGCCAACCCGACAGTGTGCGCGCTGTATGTACAAAGTCATACATTTCGACACTGCGTATAAACCAGCATAGAAGTGCTTACTTGCGATATTTCCATCTTTTTTGTTTTAAAAAAGATTGACGTTCGGGCCTTGAACTCGGCCAGCATTTGGGGTGAGTGGTCCTGTGCACTTATTTTTGTGAAGGGACGTGTTATAGCGTGTACTGTGGAAGCGGCGTGGAGAGATTCGTTCATCTTGCGCGAAATGCAATACAGAAGGGCGTTCTGACAAGGAGTGTTTCTTTACTTAGTTATTCCTAGTTTTTTTTAATAAACAGCTGATTTTTGCTTGTTTGTTTTCGTTTCTGTTTTGATTTCACAACATAGCAAAGCGGAGTTGTGGAAGTTATCCATATTTCAAATTCAACTGTAATAACTTTATTACAAAGACAACTTGAGCAGCCGTTAGTTTTATGAAAGGGGTTATGCGAGCGCTTGAAAAATAGTCTCGAACCAAGAACCAGACGTGGCGCAGTGGCGAAATGTGATACTAGTAAAAGAGACCGGTGCATTTACTTCTATTTTCTGCATCCCTTCTTCTGGTGTCATCCTTTATAATTTGATGATTTCATGTTATTTTTGAAGCCGCACCTCGAAGCCCTGATAGCTACAGTCCTTATCGAAAACGATCGCTGTTCACTGAAATGCCCCCAAAAATATGCACTTTAAGAAAAGATGTCTAAAAGGAAAGATAAGCACATTTTCAGTGAGAGTGCCGGCGGTAAATGGAATGACTCCACACTCTAGTTCGATTTCATCGTTTTACTGGTGCACCATGACACATGAGCAGCACGAGGCTCTTTCTCACGTGCTCGCGCAATCCCCTCCTCACAAAATCAGCGGCGTTACTTTAACATCTTTGTTTTACTCGTGGAATCATTGCGATTGGAAGCATGAAAGGAAGATCAAGGAAGAAGGTAGGGAGGGTAATTAAGCAACTTACACTGGCGAAACACTACATATCTGAATTCATGGTATTACTTTGGGAACTGAAACATTCCTAAAAGGTTGAGTTTATATATCTACGCTGACAATTTTTTTAAACTGGTTTGCAGGAAAGTGTAAGTGTGCCTGAGTTAATTACGTACTAAATGGGCAATATTTTTTAATATTTGGGAATATGTTGATGTAATAACGAACCAGATACTTAGGGAGAAACGTTTAATTAAAAGATAAAGTGCAGAGGCCGTCCTGAAGTGCCTATTGTCGGCCTGCTACTCCCCTCCCCATCTGGCTTGAACGATTCGGGGCAGGTAGCAAGAGTGGTTGGCCCAGATAAGGGGACCATATAACGCAAGAGGACCAGAGCCCATAGTAATAAGCCCGCATTGCACATTGCACACTATAGAAACAAAGCTACCTGCATTCAATGAATTATTGACGCCTGATATTTTTCTTCTTATGTGGTACTATGATGGAAATGAGTGTTGTCCGCACGCACAATTGCTTATTGAGCATTTTAAAGCAGCGAACGAACGACGTGCACCTCACCTTTCTACTGAGCTTCTTGTGTTGGTTGCTTTCATTTCTCAGATGCATCGGTACAAAGTGCGCCAGTTATGAACTCTACTTTAACGCGTGCATCGGTTACCTGCAGAAGAGGTGCGCTGCTAAGAAAGACGAGAACATTTTCTTAATAATCTCCGGGCCGAACATGGGAGTGCGAGTGCATTGCTATATCCTTACAAACATACCGGAGTGCACGACTAGAACAATATCTCATATTGATTAACAATGTTAGCCACCTTTATTACCACTGAATTATGAAATTACTTATCTAAACGTGTATAACAAGGAATTGTTATCAGTAAACAAAATACAAGCGACAAATGCGCAAGGTTCGAAAACCGTACAGTGCCAACCTATTTATTACCAGAAGTACAGAGACAGTGCACGCAGGTAGCATATACTGCGCATGAGAAACTCGTAAAATGAATGGATTCAGAGTGGGCGCTGTTTTGGTAATAAAGAAGCTCGAATTGCGTGTTAGTTCACTTGCGTACGCAGTCCTTGCTCATCTGTTTCTGCACCAGGTTTCGCGAATTTTTTGTTCGCGTAGTAACTCGCCCGGCATGGCACATTTTTCTCTCCGCAATATTTAAGCGTGCGCAATTTGTTCTATGCACAAGAAAAAAAGTTGAAGAACGCGGTGCATCGCCATTAGAAGTGGAATGCGACAGTCTGCTGTCTAGGTCTCCATTTATTCAGCGTAAACTTCCCAGCTGTCGTGGCAATTGGAAAGCACCCTCAACTCACACCTGAGTGGTCAGGTTTCGATTTCCACACTGACCCAATCTTCCTAATTTTATTCGAGATCCTATTAATGTACTGTGTTTGCAGGAACTGCACTGAAGAACTTGCGGTCAGCTCAAGTATATTTTTAAAGTTTTTTTGCTTTTTATGTGTTTTTTCTGCATTCTTCATGATGGTAGTCCTCTCAAGTATGACGCCAACGACGGCACTGCATGACGAGATCATTGCGATACTGAATTGAAACTCACGCGTCACCAAGTTTTTATTTTTATTAAAGTCTATACGCATGCTAATGTGTGTCCGTGCACAACGTATTGAGGACGACGCTCGACTCATATGACGAACAAAAATACTCAAGATATTGAAAAAATATGTATTATTTGTGATGCATTTCACACTCTATAGAAGGTTTCTGCAACATTATCGTGTGGAGGAAGGACCTATTTGCATGAAGCCCACAAGACGCCTCGCTCTACAAAAACGTGAGCGGGGGGGGTGGGCAATGCTTTGCCAGGAGAGTAAAAATTCCACAAATTCGCATGTACGAAATAGAAATAAATTTGTGCGTACTTTCTGCACACCTGTCACAAGCTTGAATATTTATATAAACGTGGTTCAGCAGCAAAGTAAAAATAAAACTTTTCAATCGTGCTTTTGCTGAAAATTATTAGCCAACTTGCAAATATCTGCCCCATGGTTCCTTATTGACTGATGCAAACATTTGTGGAGGAGTTCCATTGTTAGTTCGGAACGGGAACCCATGTTCTCTATGACAAACTTCATTCTCGAGCCAGTTAGTTTGCATACTTCTCTGTAACCAATGCATTGTTATTAAATTATTTGATCACCACCGCCATACACATGCAGCGCAGAACACTCTTACCATGGCTGTAGCTAAGCTTTTTTTTTTAACTTGAGAACTTTGAGTCCGTGAGACCAGCGTATAACTTCACGGTGTCTTTCATATCAAATGCGCATCTGACTTTAGGCGTGTTAAGATACGGAGCGTCTAAACAGAGATACAAGAAAAACGTCATGATACCCATCGATAAGCACAGTCAAGGAATCGGTCCATCTGTGGCGCTTTGAAGCCCAAAATATTTTAGACATGTTTCCTGCAGGAAACGGTATGCTCTTACGTTCTTATATTCTGAAACATTCGAAGCAAAAGAAGCGCCACAGTCAAGATTGATTGCCCTGCTGTTCGAAAACATTCAGTCTTAGCCCAACCCCTTGAAAGAATACAGAACAAAATTTTCACGCTGAGATTTTTAGACGAAAGTAAACATTGAGTGCTGAAATTTGTGAACACAACCTTCAATTCACATACAAAAGGGGAGAAAAAAACACTAATTTTATGCACTCTTCACAAAAAGTAGCGTCTGGTAGCTGCGCCATGAACTAGAGGATGGCCTTACACGCATGCCCGAAACAGGAATGCCAACAATGCCAGCCGTTGCCCTCGTCTCTGAAACCACACTGCCAACACTACGGTTCCTACAGCCACTACAAACAACGTCGGCAGCGAATGATTTTCCTATGTTGCATCGAGCTCGTGTTGTGTACTATGTGTGTTTTTGCAGTGAAAACTTTGATGACATCACAACTTGGGTCACGTGCAGTTGTCCGCTGCCGCCGCCGGTGTCATTTACCACATAGCGCGAAATTAGAGAAAAAAATTGGCAGATCCCACGTACCTGCGAATCGACGTTATGCGAAGCATGCGGAGGTAAGGTGACCATGTTAATTTTTTTTAGCGACACGTCACTAAATGACACCAAGAATGTGTACAAATGTTGCACGCATAGACATTAGTCGAAGAGTTGCAGATGTTTACATAGCCAGTTGTTCGCTCTTGCGCAGGGATGTCAACTGGAACATGCGCGTTAGCAACACCAGAAAGGAATACGAAGCGCTCATGCTCGCGAAGATGATGGCCCTGAACGCTGCTACATAAATCACATTCAGCGCTAGGCAACTAACTACAACTGACGTTATCACGATGTGACAGCTGTATTAAAGGAGTACATATGTAATGTTTATAAAATTGGGTATGGAGCGCTGCAACAACTATTTACGTTTCACGAAGATTAGTGTCTATTTGAAAAGTATTTCTGAGACCTGGCGTAGCTGTGTGGTAAAATGCTCAACTGCCACGCACAATGCTTGAATTCAATTCCTGCTGGACCCTGAATTTCATCAATTTCATTAGTCGGTGTGGCCAACGCTGCCTATGTCCGATTTTTCTTAACAATGAAATTTATTTTATGCCTTCGTTGGATCGACGCTACCGATGTCAGGTATAGTTTAAGTCTCACGCGTAAAAATTGCATGTTTGTTCTCGTCATTCCTGGGTAGAAACAAAGTGTCCATTTCCTGTGGCACATACCCGCCTACCAGCGGCACATGCGCGCCGATGGGTATGTGCCACTGTCTCGGGGAAGTGTTTGATGGCGTACACGACAGGATCGTGACATTATTCTTGTCTTGGCCAGTGCGTCATATTCGTCAAACCATCTTACCCTCCCATGCTAATTTTGCTTCCCGCCAAGTTAAGGGGGTGACCACGAGGGCACCCAAACGTAAGCAGTTAGATAGATAGATAGATAGATAGATAGATAGATAGATAGATAGATAGATAGATAGATAGATAGATACGCTCAAAGTCGCCGAAGTTTACTAAGAAAAATGCTTCGCATTTAAAAACCAAGCACCAATAACTAACTGGGGTTCAAACCCGGGTCCACTGGGTGCCAGCCAGGGGACCCGGTATTCTACTACTTAGCCACATCGGTGTTTGAGACTTGTTGGCAAACTTGCGTTAGGCAGTCTTGATGTCGGGAAAGCAATCGCGTTAATACGACTTATAAAGCCTTTCAAAACAACGAAGAAACAACCAGTCGTCGCACAATTTGAATAGCGTTACGAGAGGGTGCTCCAACCCATTTCAAAAGCTTCTTTTTGTTCCCATACTAACTGTGGGGCATGCCCACTTCAGCCATATTTCCTCATCATCGTCAGCCACTTCATGAACAATTGGCACAAAATTCTTTGCAAAAGTTTGGCGGATTTCACACTTTTCATAAGAATGACTAAAAATAGTATAGCGAATGTCCTACCAAAATTTTTATTAGTAAAGCTCTATTGGGTATCAAGCAAGTGTACTTGCAGCAGTTACTCAATGAGTGTTTAGAAAAGGCTCTGAAAGGCCACTCTTCTAGCTTTCGCTGTAACTATGCTGTGCCGTCCGCGCAGGCCTGGCTTTTTTTAGGGGCGAAGCTCCTTGTAGCGGCACCCGTTCGTCCCGCGTCCCGTCGTAGTATGTAACCAGTCTTACGCTTTGACCTGCAAGGTGGTGCCGGTGGGAAATTTCTCCTGTGCGTTGTTGAACAATAAAAAATGGTAGCATATTCACGGGGTGAATAATGGAGAGTGGGACGAAGCATCCGTCCGTCCATTCGTTCTTACTTCCATCCGTCCATGCGTCCGCTTGTGTGACCGTCCGTGCGTCCATCCGCCCGTCCGTGAGTGCGTCCGCACGTCCATTCGTGCACCCATCCCTGCATCCGTCCATGCGTCCTTCCATCCGTGCAGCCATCCATGCGTCCGTCCATGCATCTGTCTGTGTGTCCGCTCGTCAATCTAGTCAACACTCCAAGTACCACCATCTCGCATATTTTCATCATATATTCCGCATATAGAAGCACCGCTAAACAGACGCACGAACAGACGCACGCATGGATGGGCGGATGTACGCATGTGTGGCTACACAGGCGGACGCATGGACGGACGGAAGCAAGAATGAATGAACGGACGAATGCTTCGCCCCACTCTCCATCATTCACTCCGTGGATATGCTGCCAGTTTTTTTTTGCGTGTGTGTCTTTGTTCGTTACAAAACAGAGCATTACAAGTGTCAACTATACACCACAAACTATTCCATACCCTCTCCCTTCAGGATGTTGCCCCTGGGGACGAGGATGGGCCTCAGTGTGACTCTTCTAGACTTGTAGAAGCTGAGAGAGATCTTTTAGAGAGGGCTGTTCAGCGCCGTTTTGCAGTGTGAGTAGTAGATGTAAAGGAGACGCTGAGAAAAGAAAGCAGCATAAGTGGAGCACGTGCACCCTTCAACTATAACAACGGCAACCAAAGTTAAGGCTCGCGCTGACATGCAGTCGCGGTACGTAGAGAATCACTCAACAATGCAACCAACTGCTCGAAAAAAAAAGTATGTGAAATAACCTTTGTTTATCGGAAGAGTCGTGTCTTCCTGGTACACTTCTCACGTTTTCCCCATTTTTCAAGTTTTTCCTTTCGTCGTCACGATAAGCCTGGCTACGCCCACTGCAGGGAAAAGGCCTCTCTCATTATTCGCAAATCAACTTGGTCTTGCGCTTTCTGCTGCCCCGTTATACCTGCGAACCTTTTAATCTCATCGGCCCAGCTAACTTTCTGTCTCCTCTTTGTACGTTTACCTTCTCTGAGAAACTAGTCACTTATTCCTAACGACCAGCGTTTATCATGTTAACGTGCTATACGTGCCAGGCCGATGTCCATTTCTTCTTGTGGTATGATATCCTTAACCCCTGTTTAATACCTAACCCAATCTGCTCTCTTCTTGTCTCTTAAGCTTAAACCTACAATTTTTCGATCAATTGTTCGTTGCATTGTCCTCAATTTCAGTTGAACCCTATTTGTCAGCTAACAGGTTTCTGCTCCGTATGTAAGTACTGGTAAGATGCAGCTGTTATATACCTTCCCCTAGAGACTTGGGGTCAGAATACCGTTCAAGATTTGAGAAACCCTAATGAACGTGATCTACCCCATTCTTACACTTCTAGTTATTTCACTTTCATGGTTCGGATCCTCGGGTACTACCTGCCCTAAGCAGACATATTACTTCGCAATTTCCAGCGTCTGTCCACCTGTTGTAAAGTGCTGTTTTCTGCCGAGACTGTTGCAAGGTACCTTTATAGTTTTGTGCATATTGATTTTCAGGCGTACTATTTTGCTTTCTGTGTACAGTGCGGTAAATATTAGCTGCAGTTTGTTCCCTGAGTTACTCATCAAAGCAATGTTACTCATTAAGACATTGAGTCGCAGGTTACAAACACATTATCCATTAACTGTTATCCCCAACTCTTCCCAATTTGGCGCCCTGAAAACCTCCAGTATATACGCGGTGAATAGCATTGGAGATATTTAGTATTCCTTGAACCTTTCTGAGCATGCTGGAATTGACTTTCTCTTTTTCTTGTATATGAAGGTTATTCTCTGATTTAGTATTTCCGCGAATAATCTCCCTGCCCAATTTTGGACCTTTACAATGAAAAGAAATGAAGACGTTATCAGGGTAAGCGTGAAAGACGCCGCCGACAACATGAAAGCGATTTCTTTTCCTATCAAATCCAGTATCGCATCACAACTTCTGTGCCGACCTTCATATAATAAGTGCACCGGGAAGGGGGGCAGGGGGTGATTCCGACGTCGTACTGGGGTTTCCTAATATTGCACCGTGGGCCATAGGTTGCAGACCCCTGGCTTAGAGTGAACTTTTTCATCACAAACTTTATGTTCTAAAAGAACAAAGTGATGAATATGGGGCAACACGACTCAATAGCCTACGGAATAAGCTTGACTACCATAATTTTTGTAACGTAGACTGGGCTCTACGCATATGATATTTGCGGTGCACGAATCTTTCCATACTTTTGCTTAGTGTGTGCGCGCGTGTGTGTGGTGCGTGTGCATCCGGAATAGCCCAGATACGTTGATAAGACGTACCAGTTACATCTAAGTGAATGCATGAATACTCCACTTTTCAGAGGCGTATATCTCTTGAAAAAACAGCTCTCTCTGGCAGCTTTCTGAGAAAGAAAGATGTCAACTCCTCTTATTCATTATATTTGAGCAGTTCCTTTAATATTGGTCTACTTTACCTAAAGGCATGTTTAGAGATTTTTTTGGTGCCACTGAAGGGAAAAGTGTTAATGGCACTTTTAGAAATTCAACGTGAAAACGTAAAATAGAACTAATTAAAAAGAGCAGGTGCTTCTTTTTAGAGAGGCATTTTCGGGCTTTGATTTGCGCAATGCTGTGGAGTGTGCAGGACGTCCTAGAAAAAGGAATACGAAATGGTTCCCTTTCACACACTACGGCCCCCTTCCTGTTTCATCTGTGCCATTTCACAGTAATGCGAGTACGATAATCCTCACGTGTGTACCTTAGTACTTTATGTTGAAATTTGAGGTGTTCAACCATTCGTGCCTATATATATATTGCGAGCAAACGCTCTTTCTTGTGTTGAAGATTGTCTGACTGGTCCAGAAAATTGTCGGTGAAGGACCTATCTCTCTTACTAACCTTGCACTGGGTGACACAAACGCAGTGATATTATTTCAGTGTGAACTGGCTCATACATTAGTATTGCTGATGTTAGGAAAAACACCAAGCTGTAAAGGTCTTGCTATGCGTAGCACACACAAATAACTGTATCACAACGAAATAATCTAATACTTCATCTTCGATACTTGCACACTGCGTCGCACTCACGAAATGTTCCAAAAAATTACCACATCTAAACTTTCTGAGATAGCATGACCACAGATACTATAAATATGGAGCTTCATTTTGAATTTACAACAGCAAAACAGAGACTAGAACCACAGCAAGTTTAAAGCGATGATGTTCTCTGGCAGGTTAAAAACCAACGTCGCATCTGTAACTTAAGAAAAAACAAAAACAGGCACGTGTTGTTTACAAAATTCAAAACTGGTCAGTATGCAGCAATTCTAGAGATTGTTTTATAAAATTCTTCTAATAAACCATTTGACATAGCGACACGCGTCGTTTCAGATGTCACGAGCTAAGTACTTCCGTGGTCAACTTTTTCCTTTCCTTCATTGTTTCTTTTTTTTGTATGTGCTTCATCACAATAACTATGAATGGAAAGTATCGTCAAAGGTGAATCAACCCGTCCTTGTTTTCAAGAGATCCGCTCAACATGCAGATGAGCCGGTATTCAAAAGATCCCGTCTCCAGTATCAGTAAGGCGCATTTAAAATGCATTGCATCCGAGCTGCAGTTGAAAAAAAAAGTGCTACAGAGTAGCATAGTATTTGGTTTTCGAGAATGTTTTGCAAGTCATGCCATGCAGAAAAAAATTGACAAAGTTTTTTTTATATTCTTCACGAAACAATAGTTCGCGATAGTTTTACATTTCGTCGAATTTTAAGACCGTTTTCTATAGTAAGCTTGTGCTGAAGTTATTGCTTCATTCACAGTGATCTTGTCTTCACTACCAATTTATCCCAACGTTCAATATGCTAAAGACCTCAATATTAGCCCTCCATATGCAAAATATAAGCTTGATTAGGCGCCATATATGTGGTATTGTGGGCCCGAAAAACAAAACAAAAACAATGATTTCTTCAATGATTTTTATTTTCTGTTCACAGCGACAAGCTGTCTTCGTAACTGGTAAGTAGATAGATAGATAGTTAACTTTATTCGGGTCCGGAAAAATCTTCACCCCATTTTATAGGGGCAAGACTGCGGGCCACTCCCACGTTGGGACAGGGAGGCCAACGGGTAGAACACAAATAATAGGGAGTGGCTAATCAGTGTGAATGAATGCAAACAAGCAAAATGAATGTCGGCTTATGCCGACCGACTTGATTGGGTTCCTTTGTGGACCGAATAGATTGGGGTCCAATACAAAACATTGCTAATTTCACAAGAAGCAGCACGAAATTAAAGCTATAGGCGCCAAAATGCGCATTGAAAATGTAAATATATAAATTCTATTTTTTAAGCTGCGTTTGGGATAGAGTAGCCGCTGATATGTTTGCTTGAATCTATCCCACTTCCCGTATTTGTCACCTCCGCATCCCTAATTAGTTATGTACTGTGCGACTGACATGAATATATAAGACCCGAGGGAGTGGTGTGGATTTATACGTTGATGCGTGTTTGCCGTCTACGTCGAAGTCGCCTAGCATGTATGTATAAGACGTCATTCGCCATATCCGCCCCGAAACGGCTTCATGCTCTCCCATAGTAGAGTACCAGGTACTCTAAATTGTTAACCACTTTTTATAAACAAAATGCTTCAGGATGTTCCTGAATATGTTCTCAATTTCAAACTGCGTGGTTGGAATCGAGTAAAATGTTTGCTTGTTTTTCATTCATTCGGCTGAATCAATTGTCCTCGTCACAACGAAAGTAGTTTACTGCGAATCGAGAATATTTGTGGTCATGCAAAAATCTTCCACATGCATCAACATGTAGATAAATACTTGTAGAGCCAACACTAATTATGGCGTATCCATTGTAGGTGAACATATTGGCTTTCGCTCTTTTACTCCTAAAGTCCGCGTGCGATAAATAGAGAAGAGCGGGTTGAGAATTCAGAATGTGCTCTCTAATGGGTAATTTTGTTCATTACAATGATGCAGTTTACATAAGCACGCCCTAGGGAAAAAAGCGAAAATATGGTCTAGCACACTTCATCTACATTTTCTAGGGTTTAGCATCAGACAATAACACCCAACATTTCTGCAGTTACATTTGACTCCTGATTGTCTCGCGAAAAACTGCCATGATGTGTCCCTGTATTTCCACGTAGCACATTTCGATAGGCTCCAGCACACTTTGCGGCACTACATAAGGGCTATACTTTTCACGTCACTGACGTTTCAATGTCGTGACCTGCGCTGCCACGCCTCGGCGTCACTGCCGGTGATTCTGCTCTCACGAAACTTCCTCTTCACTACTAAAACTGCTGCTTAGTCTGGTGAATCCATGTTTCTCTTCATGCCTCTTGCAGGTCCTGTTGTTTCGAGTCGGCAGAAAACGCCGTTATTATGCGGTTGTGGTGAAGTCACAAAATTGGCGTCGGTTTCGTCACTTTATGGTGGAAGGGACGCTCAGACGGCGCTGCATTGGTGGAACGGCAGATGTGGACCACGCGTGCCTGATAAATATGGTTTGTTTTCAGCAGGCATCAGTTATTGGGTACAGTGGATGTATTGCTTTAATGATTGTTCTTGTACATGCCTCCGCATTGCTTCTTTATGCAATCAACTATCACACAAAGGGAGGATTTCTCACGAAGGAAAGATCGGGTCAGCACGGCTGCAGGCACGCTATCGCTGTTTTCAGATCGGCTTTCACGCCCCGACGTTGTGGACTAGCGGCTAAAGTACTCGGCTGATGACCCGCAGGTCGCGGGATCGAATCTCGGCTGCAGCGGCTGCATTTTCGATGAAGGCTGAAATTCTGCAGGCCCGTGTGCTCAGATGTGGGTGGACGTAAAAGAACCCCAAGTGATTGAATATACCGGAGTCCTCGACTACGGCTCTCTCATAATTATAAGGTGGTTTTGGGACGTGAAAACCCACATATCAATCAAATAAATCATTCACATCGGCTTTCACGTAGGTACTAGTGATCTTTAGAGTAATATTTGGGTTGTCGCAAAGTCCCCACGTGTGCACACTTTAAAAAATAACTCAATATGCATGAAGTGCACTTAGGCGTTCAACGAAGGCATACTGAATTTAATTAAATAAGGAGCCTATATATACAGTTGGGCAGGTACAGTGAATTCTGTGAAAGTGTGCGATATCGTATACGTCATAAAGCAAAAAAAAATGCAATAATACAAGGTGGTTATAATGCACGCCTTAAATGGCGTAATTAACACACTGAAGAAGGCAGACGCAACAGCCAGCCCCATTACTCTTTTTTTTTTCTTAGTCAACGTTTTGTTTGCGAGGATATTCTTGAGAGGAAGTGAATCGGACACCCCTCGTCGTAGGCGTATGACGCTGAGAGCAATTAAGCGATTTCAGCTCCAGATTAAAACGGCTTTGTCAGCACGCGCATGTTCTTTGGGCTTGGCGCTGAAGGTGAAGTCGCACTTCAGAAGCTTCAAACAAGCGCGATCACCTCAAACAGAGGGAAAGCCGCGTTCGAGAGCGTTCAATATGTTCACGTTTGTGCTTGCTCTGCTTGGTACCATAGCACCTACGCCACTTATGCCGAACGTTCGTTACCACGTTAAGGCGCACGTTAACAGCGCTGGGATGTGCAACAAAATACGAAGTTCCTTCCACGCGATGACGTGCCTGATAATCACATCCTGTTTGTGAAACACAAGACCAAAGAATTTGATTTATCTTTTCAGGTTATGGATCCAATAGCCGACTGCGAAAGTTTCATCTCACCGAAGCATTCATCACGTCATTCAACACTTCACTATGTTTTGTTCAAGTTCCTTATGCAAGCGTCTAGAAATGCTCTCAATTTTATCTCCGTTCAATCACGTATTTTTTTGTTCCCTGTGTTTTTTGTATATTCGTTTCTTTCTCCCATATAATCCGGTGCTTATACATGCCGCACAATAACTAACCACTTCTGTACACGTCAATTTTACAAACTTCATGTAAATAGGATGAGCGTGGTATGTTGTCATGTTCTTACACGACACGCGTGTCAGGATCTTCATGTTTGCACCAGTCATATATTTCATCATTCATTGACGTCGCGTAACACCAAATTTGCTATTTGTGGAGCTAGCAAAACGACCGCGAGCGCATCATGAGGAGCCCAATATACTCCAATGTAGCGTTCAAGCGCACGAATGCTGGGCTCAGCGACGCTTCGTTAGCAAAACGTGAGCACTGACGCTAAGCGCGACAGGCGTTCGTCGGCACGGCCCAACGGCAACCGGCGCGAAATGTGACATGCTGCATTTGGGGCCGATGCCATGCAGTTACTTTATTCTATGCCGATGCGTTACCCAGACAACACTGTGTCTCTCTCTTTTTGTGACGTAGGGATGGCGGAGCGCTAAAACGCGCATGCTTCAAAGCAACGCAGCGCGGCGCGTGCCTGCGAGTATATATGGCAGGACCGGCACCTGGCGTTGCAACGCCGGCGTGACGCTACGAAATGAACGCCGGCGAGCACGCGCACCGCGCCATGTCTAAAAGTATTGTCGCCTGACTGTGGCGTGTAATCATGTTCTCAAATGACACGCATTTCATGATTACTATGTTTTCCCCAGTCACAACCTTCGTCCTCCATTGGCGTCCCGTAATACCAAATTTGGCATATGCGAAGCTAGCGAAACGGCCACGAGCGCATCATGAGCGTGGCATGTAGTCATGTTGTTACATGACACGCATGTAATCATTTTCTTGTTAAGGCCTCTCACTTGTCTTCGCCATGCAATCATGTCATACCATACCAGTTTTGCAACATATCATGTGAACGAAACCATCGCAAGAGGTGCGGAACCATGAAATGTAACTCATACTATTCATGACATACATGTCATGATTTTTATGTTATGACGAGTCAAATATGTTGTTCGTACAGTCATGTTATTCTATACTAAGCTTCGTATCGATACCTTTATCGAAACAGCCAGGAGAGCTAAATGTCGTAGGCGGTTAGATAGATAGATAGATAGATAGATAGATAGATAGATAGATAGATAGATAGATAGATAGATAGATACGCTCAAAGTCGCCGAAGTTCGCTAACAAATGCTTTGCAATTAAAAGAAAGATCATTAAAGCTAGTAAACACTGTAGAATCGTTCGCGAGCTGGCTCATTTCGCAAGTGTTGTTCTCTCTTCAAGTACCACATTGTTTGTCACCACCGCAATGGCGTCCTTAATACGCTAGACGTAATAGGCAATATATCATGCGAGCTTCCTGTAGGGTAGCGCTTTCAGTTCATTTTATTGGGGAGCATTTTGTCGTCAGAGGGCGAAGGAAACATGGTAAGGTGAGCTCGCGAAAATCGAGTTTAGGGTAAGCAACCATTTTTTTGCAATTTGATATTTCTACGCCGAATAAGTTTGCACTGCATGGCCAAATCGCTGCCGTTCTTGCGGCACTTATCTCTTAAGCCGTCAGTGTACGCAACCAGCTAGAAAAGCATGTAGAGCTGTGAATTTGTGAAAAATGTCAGAGGACCCATTTGAAGCCTGAACACACGTACGCGTTCAAACGTGTCAGCGCATGGCTTCTTGATGCAGTGCCGCTCCCGCTTCCACGGAGAGAAAGGATGCTCGGCTAGGCGGAGCTGCGTTCCGTTTTTCTCCATAAGGACAAGGCGCTGCTCCGCATCGCAAAGCAACGCTCTGACGAGCCTCAACGCCTATATTCCTCGCCACAATAAATTTCTAGTTGCTCGGCTGCCATTAGTGCGGAAAGTGGCCAGGGTCGGTGAGAGGGTGTCGCTTCTAGGCTCGCTACCATGCATGTTGCGGATAGAGAGGACACCCACGTCTGTGCATACAGGTTTAATGCGTTCCTCTTTATTCACTAGAACAATGCGCTCACGTGCTGCCGACAGCGCCTGATACAGAACATCATCACTCGGTCCTGTCTGTATGCATTTCCGTCTATACAACGGCAAACAACAACGCCATATTCCATTGCTTGCTACAAGGAAGACATTGCAGCTAAAGCGATCTCTTGGCGCCCCTAGCCAGTGCACATTACCCCGACCGTGTCGGAATGAACCGCTAAATAGATTTCGAGCCACGCCCACTGATGGAACGAGAGCCTGATGGTCTCAGTGAGGCGTACGTCTAGACGGATACTGACCACGGCGGCAGATGGCTCGATTGCTGTTGTTGCGGTCATGCGGTGACTGTGAGCTCGGTGCAACGGCTTAGAAGAGCGTAGCTCAGACCAAAGCGTTGGCGTTTATGGCCTTCTCTTGTCATTGATGCGCGGCTGCTGCGCGGTATTTTCGCTCAGTACGCGTAGACTACTTCCGCCACAGGCCATAGCCCGTGTTCTTTTTATCTGGCTGAAACCGCTTTGGGCTACTCCATTGCCTATAATGGCGCACGCCGCTCGTGAGGAGTGCGTTGAAGAGAGGGCGCTAAAGCATCTCGACCGAGTAAAGTTCCTTGCAAAAAAGAAAGAAACACACATGTTCACGTGGTAGACAAATATAAAAACAGTAAATGGGAACCTTTGGGTCATGCACATTTTCTACAATGAAAACATGCATCTTTTCTTTTTGCGCCCTAAAAAGTTTCAGAAAGGTTTTTTTTAAAGGAAACAGAAACTTTATAAGTGCTTACTGGGCTCTTGCTTTCCGATTTCGACTGTCAAATTCTGAATTCCACTTCTGCCAAATTTTAAATATCTGAATGTGCCACCTGGGGTTCATGGGTTACCGTCATCAGCAAAAAGTCTGAAAAATACTGCTATTCGCTAAGTCGGGCCGATGGAATATACAAGAAAAAAAGAATTCAATAAAACAACACTATTGCATTCCAATAATTTTAGTCATTTTCACTGAAGCAACGCTTTCCCATAAAACAACTCTAATAGTAAAAAGGCATTTGGTCGTTGCATCGGTCAGGCTTACCATTTGTGTTCATTGACGTATTTTCAGTTAAACGGCGCGATACCTTAGCAGCTGAGGTATCGTGATGCTACTAAGCTCAATGCTTCTAATGTGAGTCCCGCTCACGGTGACTGCACTTGGGTGTATGCAAAAATAGTTCAGTATCACGAAATTATTTCGGAACGCCCTTTGCCCCACTTTGACGCTTCTTATAGTTGTGCCCTGATTTAAGCAACCAAAAGCCCAGGAATTTTATCATGATTCATGAGTAAATATATTGTGCGTATGGTCATTTTACTTTTGCGGATTACACCAACTTGATAACTACTTGCCGACCGACCCCCTATCCTACACTTTTATAAAAAGTTATCTTCGAATACGGAGATTCAATAGACACTTTACGCAAAGGTCGAGCGTAGTGACAGAAACTTGTTATATTATTTAGTTTTCAGAAAATGTTCTTCATATTTCACTTTTTTTGTTAATTCGCTGCTAAGTATGAACGATCAATAGTTGAAAAGCGAACGCAAAGGTTTGTCGTTCTGAAAAGGAATAATTTGTGGGTTTCCATGTCCCGAAACAATATTATTACAGCTCCCGGGCCTCTGTCGTTTCACCTCCATGGCAATGCGACCGCCGCCATTGACATCAAACCCACGACCTCCAGTTCAGCAGCAGAGCAGCCAAGGCACTGATCCGCCAAGCCGTACAATTTGAAAAAAAAAAGAAATCCAGAAGGCATGTGGATGACAAATACACCCATGACATGTACATAAGTACTATATAACAAGGAGAGGAAAACGCCACGGTTGTCTTGAAGCGTCATCGTCATCACCGAATTTCCAAACGTTTAATAAAAAAGAAATCAAAAATAAACTAAATGAAATTAATTAAGAATTAAAATATAACTTCGCGCTTTATGGCGATAGCAATTATAGGGACCCTCTCGGCTGGATTTTACCTCCAGCGTTGGCTTCGCCGTCAATAACCGTATATGTATACGTATTTATTTTAAAAAAGACACAAGAGACAGCACCCTTGCTGCGGACCAGCTGTTCTTTCTCTGCTTCTGTTCTTCTCCGCCCCTGCCTGAGCCCTGCGTTTGACATCCTTATAATCGGCCATGCTGCGTGTATGCAGTCCTGTCAAAATGGGCCTTCTCTTGCGGTGGTCATCTCTGCGAAGGTTCAACACACCCAGGCCATGAATCAGCTTAAGTAAAACCAATGCCCTGGCGGGCGGCATTGGCTGCCTCGCACGGGCCAGTCGCGGCTCCAGTGCTTCTGGGGCTTGGAAGCTTAGCAATGACGACTCTGGTGGATGTTATTGGCTATGTCGTGGTGGCTGGTGCGTCTTGCCTACTAGGAGAGTAGGCAAATTCTTGTCTAATGAAGCATGCCCACGAGTTGGACAGGTTGCTTTCCTTGGCCTTCTTCGTTTGACGCGGAAAGCTTTGTGCTGGCATCACCACACTCTCGTGTTCCACGGTATCTGAGAAGCAAGATTTTGTCTGATAATTCTGTACCATAGTGTCCATACAGGTGAACGTAACGTTGCTTGTACACCACGCTGCAGATGCCAGGGCGGCACAAAAGCGTAGTTTTTCTGCTTCGTGCGCATCGTATCATATCCGCATCGTATTATTCGTTGACGAAGTCTGCCTTATGGTGATCGGCACGGCACTTAGCTGGTAAGCTGAAAGCCACATTGATCTTCCCATCACCGTCATCAGGTGCTAACAACAAGATGATGCCGGAAGGGCTGTTTCTGGCATCATGTGCTCGCAGTGCATCGCTAGCTTCGGCCAAGACGCGGTCACAAAATTCGGTCAAAATAGGCGTGTCTTCCGTAAATGCGTCTCCGGCAGCCGTGAAATTATTGAGCGAGGCACTGGCACTCTCGGCCATTGACTGCCGGGAAGTGGCCATTGACTGCTGGTCACTCAGAATGCTCTCGTCGCTAGACTGCTGTGACTGTGGTCTTTCTACATATAAATTCGGAGCAAAAAATGCTCAGTGTCAAGCAGCGAAAGTTCACACGGCCACCATTTATAGTGAGCAGGACTTCCCCAGATAATCGGCTCGCAAAACCATGTCCACATGCAAGTCCTCGAGGACGGAAATGGCGGCAAGAAACTTGCTTTTAGCTTCGGTGGCATCTGTAGATCCGGCGCACCGACAAGTAACACGCCCCCACCGATGCAGCGAAAGGGTGGCTCGGACCAAGGCTGGAGGGCGAGTGGTGCATGGCGTCGATCCAGCGCAGAACGTGCAGCTCTAGTTTGAACAACAGTCGTAAGATCGCCGATTTCGTCGATGCGGACTTGTACGTAGAAAACAGACATGTTCGGTATTGAGTAGGTCGATGTCCCACATGTGGTAATGTAACGTCGTTGATCCGGTCATCTAACCTAGGTGGGAGGTCCTTTCTTCGGACTGTCTGTGTGAATAAGCCGAATCCGCTGTTCGCGTTAGCGGTAGATCCCATACTTTTGACGGTAAGCTGCAGTGTTTAGTTGTAGCCTCGAGGATGTGCCCCTCCAGAGCTTCATTTTCGTTAACACGCAGGCTGGACTGGGCGGTGACGGCTGGATGGAAGTGCTTCCGTCCGAAAGCAGCTTTAAAGCTCGCGGTCCACTCCGTCCAAACTGCTGACTGGTGCCCTCGTACCGGCGCCACACCACGGCACCGTACGAAGGTGGTGAATGGCCACGCACCATTATTCTTGGTTCGTCCACGCTTCGCGAGCTCCTAGAGCATTGATGTTTCCACCCAGTTGTCGGTGTCATCCTGAAATCTATTGAACTTTGGTAGTTCCAGGGCAGCGGGTGATGGTGATACGGCAGACGAAACTCAATAAAATGTCGACGCCATGCAGCCGAGTGGTTATGAGAGTACAGCAAGGGTATACCGGAGCGGCTCTCAAGTGAGCTCTCGTGATGGTCTTGCGAGGCGGCTGTGGCCAACGCCGCTTTGGTGGAGTACAGTGTAGGTAAAGCCGAAGGACACAGTGCAAAGTTTGATGCTGCCATGCCGTCGACCCCGACACGAAGTCGCGCGATGGCGTCGGAAAGGTTGGTGGCACTTTCAGGTGATCCGCATGTGGAGCCACCGGTGACGCCTGTTGAGTAGAGGGTGGTAACTTCACTCACTGTAACATGATTTTATTTAGAGAGAGCCATGACAGCCCCTCTCGACAGCTGAGGTGCTGAGGTGCTGATGTAATTATTAACAAGCTAGTTGTTCATCAATAGAGATTCACCTTGGTTGTCAATTAAAGTAAATCGCAGCAACGAAACACTTGGATGACAAGTTCTTGCATAGAATGACCATGAAAAAAACTATCACGTCATATCCACGAACTGAATGATGATTAAAGGGCACAGCACCCAAGGTAATTGATGAGTGGGTGAAGTCACGCTCATCCCGGGAACTTTTCCCACCACTAAAGATTCACGTTGTAAGTAGATCACACAGTGTTCTAACTGCGATCTTCTTCACTGGTGGCGGCAAACTACCGTTGTAGAACGATGATGGCGCAGGCAGGAGATTGTTCGTGTCTGATGTGGAGATGGTGGTCAAATAGTTGCTGGAACACAGGCTGTCACAAACCTTGCGGCTGTGGGTAAAATTGTGATCTAGAAAGTCACGCTGAAATCGCACAGGGCGATTTGGACTCCAGATAGCTATCGCTTCAGACACTTAGCTACAGCCTCCCTCGCTCACACCGCCTCAGAATGCGCTTGGCGGCGCTTCCGTGCCGCCACCACTTCACGGGCTCTCAGCTCCGGATATGCTTGTCTCCGTGCGCGTTTTGCCAGTGTTGCAGGAGCCTTTACTGACTCTAGATCGATGGCTTGTCATTTTTAATGGCGAGCCCATGCCCCTTCAACTTTTCGAGCTTTCACTTTCGGAGTCTTGGCCGCGAGCCCCCGCTGCAACCGCCTGCGAGCGCTCCGCTCCACTGCCATGTCCTCTTCGTTTATACTATTATTATTGTCGAAGCACAGAAACAGACGACTGTGCAGAGCCACCTAGTGGGCGCTCGACTACTAGCGGCTGGCTTCGACGCGACCAGGCCTTTACCTTCAGGAGTGTCCGTGCCTTAAACAAAATTCTCGAATCGCGTCTGCGAAATGAGGCGTGTCTGCGAACAACTTACCTTGTCTTTGAGAAAAAGATAGAGATTTTCTGTAGTAGGTTCTTACGCGAGCAATCGGCATGGAGCCCTATATATATATACATATATATATATATATATATATAGTCTAGTAGATCCTCCGTGAGTGGTCACAACGTGGTTTATTTCGACGTTTCGTCCTAGAGTCTGGCCTTCATCAGGAATAAAGATACAGTTTGTCGGTGCTCAGCTTTATACAATCTCAAATCAGAGGGCAAGGAAAGAGGGAAAAAAGAAAAGAAAAAAAAGAAAGAAAAGAAAAGAAAAAAAAGAAAAAAGAGAAAAATAATATACGGTGGACGTCCCTCGGGTGCCCCCTTCCACTTCCCTCCTCATCTCTCTCCCCCTCTCCCCTTCACCTTTCTGATGTCAGCGGTCTGTGTATGTTTCCGTTCACTAGCGCATTCCTCCCGATCAGACGGCCCCTCCTGGCACTGGCGGTTCGGTGTGGGGCAAAAAAGAGCTTTTCAGGAAGTCCTAAGCCTTTAACTACTCGGGGTCCCGTAAACAATTCGTCGTAGAAGGACGGGGGCCGCGTATTGTGGCAGAGGCTGGTCAGCGAACATTTTAGGAAGTTCTAAGCCTTTAACTACTCCGCGCCCTGTCAACATTTCGTCGTAAAAATAGGGGTGCCCCGTATTGCGGTAGGCTGTGCAAGCGCGTGCAAGGCGAATTCCTGGCCCACTTCTAAATTACGCGTGTCGTGGGGGCCTCCCGGCTGTGCACATGGTTGCTGTTGGGCATGTCGTGCATTGCACACTTGATTGGGTAGTAAAATAAAACAGAAAACACACGACAGTTGCACTTAGGAAGAGTAGTTACACTTGGAATTGTTTTGGGTTGTCCAGTGCCCTTCGCAGCTGCAGTGCCGTGAACTCAGTTACTATTTTCATTGTTGCCGTTATTGTTTTCTAATGCTTTAATTGCTGCAAGTGTACCAGGATTCTCATTTATTCCTCTATCGAGGGTGTTAAATCGGTGGATAAGGTATGACTCTCGTTGTTCACGTTCTCGATTTGATTTAAATCCCGTCTCTAAGAGCGTTACTGATAGTTTGGCGAATGCATGGTCGGGAAGATTGAGATGTTTTGATAGAGGTAGACTTGGGGCTGATTTCGCATGGGCTCTGTGATTATTGAAGCGAATTCTAAATGGTGTTTCTGTTTGTCCGATGTACTGCATACCGCACACGTTGCATTCGAGTAGGTACACCACATTAGAGGAATCGCATGTTAGGTTTCCTCGTATGTTAATCGAAAACTTGGACTGTGTGCTGGTTGCTTTGTGTGTTTCTCGCATCGCCTTACATACAAGACATCGTGGCTTTAAGCAAGGGCGGCATGAATTATTGAGGGGTGATGTGTTCATTTGGGAGTGGACAAGGGTGTCTTTGAGGTTACGTGGTCGTCGGTAAACGACGCCTGGAGCGGATGGGAATGCGCGTTTCAGACGTTCACTTTGTTCCAGAATGTTGTAATGTCGTTTGAGGATTTTGTTTACATTGGGGAAGTTTGTGCTGTAAGTCAAGCAGAGGTTTTTTTCGTTGTGGGTCTTCTCGTGGTGGTCGCTTCATAAGTAAGTCTTCACGCTTTAGTTTTCTCGCTTTTTGAACAGCGTCATTAATTACATGTGGGGGGTATTTTTGTTGCTCGAGCATAAGTTTTAGCCTCTGTGAGCTCGTGTCAAAGTCAGCGTCTCTAGAGCAGATTCGCTTAAACCGGTGAGCCTGGCTGTATGGAATACTGTTTTTACAGTGGCGTGGGTGATCGCTTTGGTAATGCAGGTATTGTTGTCGATCCGTTGGTTTGCGATATAGGGTTGTAGAGAGCTTCTCTTCTTCTATCGTTATGGTAACATCAAGAAAATTTACGGTAACTTGCGAGTATGTGTGTGTGAAGTGTATGTTCGGATGTACAGCATTGTAAGTGTCTATAAAGCTGAGAAGTTCGTCCTCGCTGTGGGTCCAAATAAGAAAGATGTCGTCTATGTATCTTCTGTATAACATTGGTTTGAAGGCACTTTGTGCAAGAAATTCAGATTCTAGCTTTCCCATAAATATGTTGGCATAATTAGGTGCCATTTTGGTGCCCATAGCGGTCCCGCTTATTTGTCGAAAATACTCTTGGTTAAACTCGAATGAATTTAATTCGAGGCCAGGCTCACCGGTTTAAGCGAATCTGCTCTAGAGACGCTGACTTTGACACGAGCTCACAGAGGCTAAAACTTATGCTCGAGCAACAAAAATACCCCCCACATGTAATTAATGACGCTGTTCAAAAAGCGAGAAAACTAAAGCGTGAAGACTTACTTATGAAGCGACCACCACGAGAAGACCCACAACGAACAAACCTCTGCTTGACTTACAGCACAAACTTCCCTAATGTAAACAAAATCCTCAAATGACATTACAACATTCTGGAACAAAGTGAACGTCTGAAACGCGCATTCCCATCCGCTCCAGGCGTCGTTTACCGACGACCACGTAACCTCAAAGACACCCTTGTCCACTCCCAAATGAACACATCACCCCCCAATAATTCATGCCGCCCTTGCTTAAAGCCACGATGTCTTGTATGTAAGGCGATGCGAGAAACAGACAAAGCAACGAGCACGCAATCCAAGTTTTCGATTAACATACGAGGAAACCTAACATGCTATTCCTCTAATGTGGTGTACCTACTCGAATGCAACGTGTGCGGTATGCAGTACATCGGACAAACAGAAACACCATTTAGGATTCGCTTCAATAATCACAGAGCCCATGCGAAATCAGCCCCAAGTCTACCTCTATCAAAACATCTCAATCTTCCCGACCATGCAATTGACAAACTATCAGTAACGCTCTTCGAGACGGGATTTAAATGAAATAGAGAACGTGAACAACGAGAGTCATACCTTATCCACCGATTTAACACCTAGGAATAAATGAGAATCCTGGTACACTTGCAGCAATTAAAGCATTAGAAAACAATAACGGCAACAATGAAAATAGTAACTGAGTTCACGGCACTGCAGCTGCGAAGGGCACTGGACAACCCAAAACAATTCTATGTGTAACTACTCTTCCTAAGTGCAACTGTCGTGTGTTTTCTGTTTTATTTTACTACCCAATCAAGTGTGCCATGCACGACATGCCCAACAGCAACCATGTGCACAGCCGGGAGGCCCCCACGACACGCGTAATTTAGAAGTGGGCCAGGAATTCGCATTGCACGCGCTTGCACAGCCTACCGCAATACGGGGCACCCCTATTTTTACGACGAAATGTTGACAGGGCGCGGAGTAGTTAAAGGCTTAGAACTTCCTAAAATGCCCGCTGATCAGCCTCTGCCACAATACGCGGCCCCCGTCCTTCTACGACGAATTGTTTACGGGACCCCGAGTAGTTAAAGGCTTAGGACTTCCTGAAAAGCTCTTTTTTGCCCCACACCGAACCGCCAGTGCCAGGAGGGGCCGTCTGATCGGGAGGAATGCGCTAGTGAACGGAAACATACACAGACCACTGACATCAGAAAGGTGAAGGGGAGAGGGGGGAGAGAGATGAGGGGGGAGGTGGAAGGAAAAGTGGAAGGGGGCACCCGAGGGACGTCCACCGTATATTATTTTTCTTTTTCTTTTTTTTCTTTTCTTTTTTTTCTTTCTTTTTTTCTTTCCTTTTTTCCCTGTTTCCTTGCCCTCTGATTTGAGATTGCATAAAGCTGAGCACCGACAAACTGTATCTTTATTCCTGATGAAGGCCAGACTCTAGGCCGAAACGTCGAAATAAACCACGTTGTGACCGCTCACGGAGGATCTACTAGGCTATATGCAACGCTACGGCCAATCAACCACCATGCCTGCCTATATATATATATATATATATATATATATATATATATATATATATATATATATATATATATATATATATATATATATATATATATATATATATATATATATTGTGCGCATGTGCCTGCAGAAATAGTGATAGAGTTTTAACGTGTTATTGCATCCTTCTACCATGATGCTTTTCCCAAAACGTGGCTAGAAATTAGGTTCGGGTGCCAACATTTCCTCCAAACTGTAGCTGCTGATGAAAAAGTCATCTCGAATCATGCTATTGTTGTCCCCGCGATAATGAAGGCGTCATCAATGTAGGCAGGCAGTCAACACTGAATCGCATTTGCCGGTCGATGATTGTGGGTGACAGCGGAAGCAAAATCGATTTCGCTCTTCCTGGATTATCGCTGATCGTGCCTCTCATGGCAAACAGGCCGACAAGGCTTTTTCGCACTGCAGCTGTCGCTTGCGATCACGTAGACAGAAGGCCTCTTGAGAACGCACGTAGATTCGAAAAGTAAGTTACTGACGCGGCGATCATACTGTGCTTACCTGCGAGCGCTGATAAAGTGACTATGTATTCATTTTTTGGGGCTATTTGGTATAGCAGGTTCGTGCACGTCAAATGGTCTTAGTGATGTGCTGCAGCCCATGGCGCTGTATCATATGTGCGTTGTTTATAGCCATTCACTCTTGTTCCTAGAACTCCACGCTTCCTGTTGTATTGTTAAGAAAATGCTGCGCTTCCGAGAATAACAATGCCTGTTATGCAGTTTGTTGCATTGTACAAGAGACTAAATTATAGTTCAGTTGGCAACTATAATGTAATAAGAACAAAACAATGCAAAGTTTCTGTGCAGTGTATATGAAGCACTATCAAGTATAGTCGCCCATTTATTTAACTACCGTGTGCAGTGGCGACTTTCCTTCCTGTCAGTGCCATGCATATGAAGGCACGATGTTGCATGCAATTGTTTTGTTGGCGTGAGCTTTTCGGACATGCACTTGTCCTGGCATTTTTCAGAACCTAATTCAGTCATGTGGCAGTGATGCAGAGAAAAAACGGCCGTTCGTGCTCCAGAGTTGAATATTTGGTTTACTTTACGTCATTTAACCAGAGGGAAGAACTTTTCTAAGGCTTATCTATATAAATAAAAAGTCCGACAACGAGACCACCCGAAAGTCCTGCTGACCCTGCTAATCTTGTCGTGTGCACTTCAGATCGATACAACCCAGAATACTAGCGACTTCAAAGGAACTCACGCATCCTATAATTCATTTGAACTTGATCATTCGTGAAAGAGGAAGAGCTTTCCTAGAGCTTTGAAATGATAGTAAGATTACCTTTTTTTTAAATAAAGCATTTCCAGAATATACGTAGAAGGACGGTGATCCTCGTGAAGCATTTTCGCAAAAGCACTTTAAACATACTGCGAAGATCAGAGTCCTGAACCATGGAGGCAAATTCAAACCGGAAAACAAGAACAAATTACAAATACTAAGGATCGGGGAAAGCTAACAACTATGCCGTCAGCGATGTCGATCTCGCGTGGAGAGTGAAGGTATTATTGGGCGCCACTAAACTACATCTTGAGGAACTTCGCTTGGCTTCTTTACGTTTGAGATGCGGGTACATCCTCCCACATAGGCCACCCCTTAGTAGACCTAACCGTTTGACGTTCATGATGGTATTGCGCTTGATGCTACAATGTGGGCGAAGCTGGGTGTACCGCATCAATTAATAAAAGAGTAGACTTAGACGGCGCAAGTGCGTAACTGCAACTAGGACTAATGCACTCACTCCCCTAGTCCCAGATGCGTGGTATATAGGTAAGGTGCTTTAGACCCTCTTCGCAATTTCTCATTTTCTTTCCTCTTGAAGATGAATAAACTGGCACGCGTAATAGGGAAAAAATGCAGGTGTGATGGCTTTGCGGGAGAGTCTTAAGAGGCAATCCTCTGGTGACCATGAGTACGCATCTGACAGCACGTTATTTCACGGCACTGCATAGGACAGCAATTCCAGAGGTCCTTTCTGGGCTGCTGCTCTCTAAGCAGCTTGCCGTATGAGACAGCCTTAATCGTGCTACGCAATCTCGGAGGCTTACTGGTCATGCTCTAGCGGGGTGAGTTCCTATTTTTTCCTGTTCACTCCTTTTCAGAAAGCTTCCGTCGTTAAAGCTTACTTTCTGCCACCCGAAGCCCTTAGCCAATGTGCATAACTTGCAACTTCGATGGCCAAGTTTAGCTATAACAGAAAAAAATGAACTTAACCTTCAGCTTGACCTTAGGTTGATACTTCGTGGAAAGCAGAAACGAAGTCTCTACCCAAGCAATACGTACGCATTTGACTGCGGCTGGGACGTGCCGAGTCAAGATTTATCAATGGCTAAATCTCAATGGTTCATTAGATTACTGCTTACGTCGGTCCAGAAATTCTAAGTGAAGTTAACCGCCTTCTTTCATGTTTAGTGTAGCAGTATGAAATCTTGGGATCCACTCAATTTATCTCACATTTACGTTTTTGCGAGTGGATAACTGTTTAGCTTTTTTTTTCCATGAGTGAGCTGCGGATGGTGTGGCTTGCCGAATGTTTTGTGCCAATACGAGCTAAGAACTTTAGAGCACGTAAAACGGGAAATCTTGGCTTCACCCTGCCACGTATAGCATCGAAGTAAAAATAAAACATGCAGACACATCGAACAGTCAAATTTCCTGTATGTCAACCTGATAAATAAGTATATGTGCTATCCTGTCACTCTTTGAATTTTGACAAAAAGTGAGCCACAAAGCGACAGGTGTTCTTCTTGGGACGCAATAAATATTGCGGCAGAAAAATAAACAGCATCAAAAGAGTTTGATATTTGAACGTGGTTGACAATCCCTTGGATCTCATAGCAATTCAAGACATCTGCGTTCTGACAAGGAGCTGGGCGGAGATACTATCAAAGGTATTCCGGAATACGGTTATCGAATTATGGGCAGCAAGCCTTGAATACATATACTCATATTTTTTTGACATAGCTGAACATTTCCGCAATACGTTTGCACAAGGCAGCAAACGTATCCTCTAATACAGTTGGAGGAAAACAGATACACTTTTAGTGGTATACTTTATTGATAACGCAATGTGTTTAACTTTTATTCCAGGGGTGCTGATTTTCCGCTGTCTTAAATTTTTTAGTTGTAAAATACTTTTCTGATTAGGGTGCCAATGCATATAAAAATGCACGCGAAGCATGTCGCTTGACTCGCTAAGGAACGCTAATAAATTAAGAAAGACTACGCGTACATGTTTCGGACACAATATCTGTTTGTGTCAGAGTGTCGCTTCGTAAGTTGTCCCTATGACTTGTTTGCACCTATGAGAAATGAGTTGTCATTAAGACGTCATAGGCGTGTTCTCAAAAAGAGACCCGAATAAATAAAATCTCTTCAGCCTCAAAAAAAAAAATATAGGGTGCAGAACGTACATTGAAAGACAGCGACTTCCGGCGGCAGAGTGTGACAATACTGCTTCTGCGATTCTACGGCCGGCATCTTCGGGCCCGTTACCACATGGGTTATTCTGTGTGTGGGAGGAAACCATTGCCGCCTACATTGTACACATATTACGACAGTTGGTGCTCTTTTGCTTGAACAAGGACAAATAAGTGTTCCTTACCCATTGGAAACGTGACCGCTCATTTCCGACAAAAAAGTAACGAAATGACCGTGTCCGCCAAGGTATTGCACTATAATCCGCGCGTCATAAATGTATTGTACTATATATGCTACACACAGGTTTTGCAAACGTATCTAAATACTGAAATACAGCCACTGATTAGTATCTCGAAGATAGTAGGGCGAATCTAGAGTCGCAATGCTGCCAAGCCTTATATCTTACGCATAATCGTTTACTGCACGTAGACTTGTGTGCAGTGCTTACTATATAATGAAGCGTTGTACACCAGAATGAAAAAAAACGACAGGCGTGCACGGTAGGCGCAGAACAGTCACAGCGAAACCTAGAAGAGCGACCTTTCACAGCCTTTTCAAAACACTCATTGGGTAAACTACTGCAAGCACCCTTGCTTGGTACTCACTAGGGCATTAATAATAAACTTTTGGGTAGTAGGCCGGCATTCGCTATGCTATTTTTCGTAATTATTCTGAGAAGCGTAATATCAGATATACAATTGCAAGGAATTTTGTGCCAATTGTTCATGCAGTGGCTGACAATGATGAGGAATTATGGCTGAAGTGGGTATGCGCCACAGTTAAGAGGGGAGCAAGAACAAGCTTTTGTGGTAGTTTGGAGCATTCGACGGCTCACACCTTACGCTATTACCATTGTGCGACGGCTAATTGTTCTTTCGTTGTTGTAAAACGTTTTATAAGTGTCAATAACGCGGTTGCTTTACCGACATCAAGCCTGCCTAAGGCAAGTTTGACAAGTCACAAGCACCGGTGTAGCTCAGTGGTAGAGTACTGGGCTGGCAGCCAGCGGACCCAGGCTTAAGCCCCACTGTGTTATTGGTGGTAGGTCGTGCCTGCATAACGCGTTTGTAAACAATTTACAAGCACTAGCATAAGTCAGTGGTGTGTTATTAGGCTGAAACCCAGCAGACCCGGGCTCAAGCCCCACTGTGTCATTATGGTTACGTCACTGCTGGCGGCGGCGGTGGACAACTGCGCCTGACCCGAAAAGCGATCTCATAACAGCTTTCGCTGTAAAAAGTTACAAAACGCACTTGTTGTGGAATTCGATGTATTGCGAAGCAGCCAACAAGGAGCAAAACACGTCTTGCCGCATTTATCTAGTGGCTAAGGTACTTGGCTGCTTACCCTCAGGTTGCGGGATCGAATCCCTGCTGTGGTGGCTGTATTTTCGATGGAGGTGGAAATGCTGTTGGCCCGTGAGATTAGGGTGCAACTTAAAGAACCCCAGGTGGTCCAAATTTCTAGAGCCTTCCAATACGGCATCTCTCATAATCATGTGGTGAATTTGTGACGTTAGACCCGACAAATGAGATATAACTCACAAGCAGCAATTTTCAAAGCAGCTTCGCGCTGATCCCTTCACTTAGGAGTCTGGCATTAGCACTCGTGTCTAGGTGTTTGCGTTCCCTTATGTATGAACATTGTGTTTCTTCGTCACCGACGCGGATCTCGGAAGCCACGGAATAAAAGAAGTGTGTTGTTCAGATCTGATCCGCCAAGTGCCACGACGATTCCGGCTGCCCGCAAAAAAAACGCCTTTTCTGTCAACAATTCGAAGCTATTCGTGTCTTATGTTGTGTCGTATCCTGACAGATAATTTTATTTCTGCGTTTTCTTAATATTCCAAATGTCAAAAGCTCTTGCTACAAAAACAAGGTTGTAGAACGCAGCTCACGTCATAAAAAACTTAAAAAATAAAAATGCAATCTTCATGAAATTTATTGTACAAGTAATAATTTCAAGTGTTCGGCGTTGCTCTGAACTGGGGTCATTGTTGTGTAATCCTAAAGTCGTGGTGGAGAACCACAAGATGGCATGATGAAATGCACAAATGTTACTTCGCATGTGGCATGAAAGTTAATATGATAAAAAAAAGCCCCAAACAGATGTTGTGTGCTGGAGCTGCGTGCTGAGGAAGCGCGCCAGAGTTGATAGGTAACCCCTGTTTACAACCTCAGGGATACAAATTCTGTTTACTAAATTTTTCGGCGAAATCGTCTATTTTCGCTTCCTGTCATTTTATGGAGGTTATAGGAACTTTAAGATGGCATATACTATTGAAAGGAAAAAAAGGAGACATTTTAGAACTTGCTTTCTTTTCCTTAGTGCGAATAATATAGCGAACTAACTGGCAATAATGCCTGGAAAGAAGCAGGGATGTTAATTCTAGTAATTTTCTAGTAAAGCATTGATTGCTTCTAATAGTGACCGGCAATTGCTTGCGTTAGGACCTGACATCTATATCGTTCATTCTAGAAGGAACATCTCCTGTATATTTTTCCTGTACTTTTCTAGGTGATAATGTATGCTGTAATTAGCACTTCATTTGTCGTTACCCGATAAGGACATTTTTGAAGAAATTTGAAGCACGTATATACTGCGCACACGATTCCTGTGGCTTTTATATACGAGAAGTGGGGTCCTTGCTTCATTAGGTGAGATTTAAGAAAAAAACTCTTCGGATGAAGAAGTCTCCTCTGAGCGTTCTGTTAGCTTTTCTTGGTAGCTCTCCTTCATACTGGTGAAATTATTTTTTTAAAGTAGTAAATGCAAACGTACCATTAAAGGCCTTGTCTCAGTGCTAGTGTAAAGCGGTTCAATTGTCGAAGGCTGATTTATTAAGCGATTTCGATTGAATGTTCTTAATTTATTTCTTACGATGATGTTCACTAAATACTTCATTGTCTCCTTTTAAATATTCTCCTAAACGGCAATTTTGATACATGTCAATCTACGTAATGTATAGAACTCTCTGGTACCGATATTGACATTAAAACCACTGCCAATATCGAAAATAAAATAACTGCTAAATAGCAAGATGTTAAAATGCTTTTTCCTCCTGTTCCCTGCTTCCTATCTTTAATATCCATTCGTTCAAGGCGACTTCTTACAATGTGTGTTGGCATACGTGTTTCATTCACCAGCGACATTTTAGATGGGTTTGAACTTTCTTTCGTGACAGCCTACCAGTTTTCTCCACACACAGTTTTCAGTAGAATAAAGTCACAATCTAGAAAATGCAGATTGTGTATTAGAGAAGCAAGGAAGTGCTTGATTTATTCTTTCTTTCTTTCTTTCTTTCTTTCTTGCCTTTTTTCTTTGATACGGCGACCTCATACAGGTCCAAGCAGGATGGGAAAAAATTAAAAAAACCCAAGCAAACAAAAATATAGTCAATACAATTAGCAATCATGCCATTAGATAAATTGCTACAATGAATCATTCCAGCCGGCTATGGTGCGTGAAAAAAAAATAAAATTTGAATAAATCTGTTGTAGTAAAATAAGGTGTCAAATAACTAGGATGATGGTGGTGAGGAAGTCTTCATATAGAGGATAAGATATAGTGAGGGGTTAGTTGCTAGTTTACTATTCCAAAGGAGGTTAAAAAATTCTAAACGTGCAACTTTCCGTCTCAGTGCAAGGTATGGAATGTTGTTAACCTGCATTAGTTCAGTGGGTGAGTCATACGAAGAAAGTTTGGAATAAATAAACTTGACTGATTTTCTTCGCACATTCTCTAGGTGAGTGATGTGGATTTTAGGAAAGGAGTCCCACACTACAAAAGCATATTCAAGTTTCGGCCTAATAAGTGTGTTATAAAGGAGTAATTTACAGCTGGAGCTGATTGTTCGATCTTATGTCTTAAAAAATATCATTCGCGGTACGCAGAAGAACAAATGCTATATATATATGTGTATTCCATGATAAGGTATTAGTTTCCTTATGCAATGGTATTGAGCCTAGCCCGTATTCAAAGAAAAGGGGAGCGTTTTGGGGAGAAAAACGAATATAGACTGCCTAGTCAATATTAAGTTTCATGTCCCTTGTGTTACACCATTCGGAAATGTTAGCAAGAGCAGAGTTAAGGTGGTGCTGATCGTAAGGTGAAACGGTTTCATGGAAACGACACGCAGTCATCTGCGAACAATCTAATTTCAATGCTGGGATCAATGACACTAACGATATTATTAATGTACATCAGAACCTGAAATAGTCCTAATTCACCTCCTTCAGGAACCCCGGAGCCAACCAGAAGATATCCAGACCATCGCTCGTTAACTTCTAAACATTAGGATCGATTGGCCCATTACCTTTTGTCCACGTGATCAAAATATCCGGAATTTCCATTTTCCGGAGATTTAGGATTAGTTTGTCGTGCGAAAACCTATCAAAGGCTAGGTTAAAATAAATGTTGCATCGATTTGACCATTTTTATCAAAACATGATGCGATTGAAGGGATAATGGTAACTAATTGTGCAACTGTGGAGTAGCCTTTTCTAAACTGGTAACTAGAGAGGACTGAATGCTCATCTAAGAATTCATTTATTTGATTGGCGATAATGTGCTAAATAGGTTTACAACAGGATGATGTAAGTGATATCGCTCGATAATTTTCTAATAAAGATTGATCACCTTGTGTATGGGCATGACTCAGGCTACCCTATAGTCATCCAGTAGTTTACCATGAAGTAAATAATAACAGTAAACTATAACACAAAACTTTGCAGCAGACACAGCATGTCGCTTCAGAAACATGTTAGAAAGGTTGCCAGGACCACATGAAGATTTGGTTTTTAAGTTCAACTACGCCCGGGCAAGAAAAAAAAAACTAGCATCGGATGGATGAAATGTTGTGTCACTGGCTGGAAAAATACCAGACTTAGTAAGAACACTCTGGAAGTACTCATTCAAATGGCATGTGATGTCACCAGGATCAGTAACAGTTTGACAGTTATGAGAAATTTGAGACACTGGCTTCTTTTTTTCGCTTACATATTTCCAAAAATTCTTAGGACCTCCAGAAAGAAAGTTTGGTAGCACCGTCTTAAAATAGTGATCTTTCGAAAAGCGTTCCGCACATGCAAGGTTTTCTTTTAGTTCTTTTGGATTACCAATAAATATGCGCCGTTTTTTTAATCTCCGTTTTTTGCTTCAGGTGGACGACTTAACACGTCATCCGTGGTGTCTGTGTACTAACTAGTTTTTGTTTGGTTGGTACGAACGTTTCTATACAGTAACGACCCATATCTTTCAAACTGTACCAAAGTGAGTTGACATCAGTGTCGGTAAAATTAGTTAGACATGTTTCGAAATGTTCTATTATGAATGCATCGGCTGCACGTGAGTAGTATTTAAAAGAACGCTTCACATAATTTTTTGATTTCATAGCAGCAACAACGTGTAAGAAAACACTGGCAAGAAGGTGATCAGAAATAGCTTCTACAACTTGAACTGTGCACTGTGATAACTGTCTGGGTAAAAAAAAAACAGATCCAGTACAGAATTTGAAGTTCCTTCAACACGTGTTGGTTCCCGCGCTATCTGGATTAGGTCATGAGTTAACATTATGTTCAGAATACCATTTTAATGATTGCTGTTTTCAGGACTTGATTGAAAGCACTCCCAATTAACGCCTGTTAAGTTAAGGTCCCCCACTAAGAGCACTTTAAGACTGTGGAGTTGAGACAAATGTTTTTCTCGTTTATCCAGATACTCAGGAGTGGCATCAGGAAACCTATAAATGGCACACAAGAAACATTTATGACCCCGGCACGTGATTTTTAAGCGCAAACATTCTAGGCCAGAAATGTCTTCGAAAAGAACAGCACCTATCGGGCTTTTAATGTGGACAGCCATGCAGCCTTCTCTAGAAGCCCCATTCTTACGAAATATTTGATAACGAGGTGGGAAAACATCGTCGTCACTTATTTCAGTCTGCAGCGACGTTTCAGTTATGCCGGCAATGTGGAGGTCTTGCGCTAGTAAGAAAACTCCCAAAGGTTCTGTTTTATTTACTACGCTACGAGCGTTTAGGTTGATTATACGTAAAGTCCTGTCATACACATTCGAAACAGGCCGTGTGTCAGACTTCTGGGATCGCTGGTTGAGTTATCCTGACACGGATGTTTTAGAGGCGAAGCTTTTTATAGTGGCACCCATTCGTCCCTCGTAGCCGTTGTAGTAGTGTGTAACATGTATAACATTTTGACTTCCAAGGTGATGCCGGTGTGAGATTTCTTCTGTGCGTTGTTAAAAAATAAAATATAGTGCTCAATGTACATGCCAACGGCTGCTAAGGGGGAATGAAAGACAGGAAAATTCTGCTTTTAGTTAACGCGCACGCTGCGAATTTTTTATTGTTCGACAATGCACAGAAGACAAGAAAGGGTTGCTACGTTATACTCGCTGGGCGTCACCTCGTAGGTTTTGGAAAAGTTTAGCGAGCGTTGGGCCGCAGTGCCAAGAAAACAGTGAATTAGTATATACCATGAACTTGAGTTGGTTAAAGGTGGGAAGTAGACACAAAGTGCAAGCCGTAAAAAAGTGTGCGTGTGCCTCCTCTCAGTCAGTCCATCGAATGTCCGCTGGATGACGGTGCTTCTATATGACGAATATATGATGAAAAGATGCGACATGGTGGTACTTGGAGTGTTGAATAGGTGGACGAACGTACACACATACACATGCATAAAGGATGCACGGATGGCTGCACAAACGGATGGACGCATGGACGGACGCAGGGGCGGATGCATGGACGAACGCAGGGATGGGCGTATGGACGCACGGATGATCACACTGAGGAACGCATGGACGGGCGGAAGCAAGAACGAATGGACGGACTGATGCTTCACGCCACTCTCCATCATTCACTCCGTGAATATGCTGCCATTTTTTATTCATTCGCTGCTTCATGGTATGCGTCACGGCCTTACGAAACCATCGGCTAGACATCTTTCCTCACGCTGTCGAAAGGCACGGTCTGCAAATAGGCGAAATAAATTTTCTGAAGGAGAGGTGAATAAGAAAGACGGGAAGACAGTAGCGACCATAACATCTGACAATATCAAATGACAGCATCGTTTCGTACGCCATTTACATCATCATTGGAAAATTTACTACGCATACTAAGTCGATTGAAGTCTTGCAAAAGCAAGCATTCGCTAACGCTGCCGTTTTGAAAAAAAAAATGAACCATTCTCGCTTGCATATGTTTACTCACTGCAGTTTTTCTACACTATCTGGCAATAAGTAGCACAAAATAAATAGTACATCTATGTTTCAAATTATTTGTTTCTGTAAACTATATTTAGCAAAGCCATGTTGCCCTGTGAATAGAGCTTTGTTGCCAACAGATGAAAAGCTTGACCCATTTGGTTGAAACGTGCAATAAAACCGTCGCATTGCATGTGACGGTTTTTATAACTGTCATATAAACTTTCAAATTACGGCGACGTTTATGAAACGGTGAAGTGTACGTACATAGCGTGGGGGGACGGTTGACACTGAATTGTTGTGAACTTAGTTATAGACACTTTGTGAATGATCACAAGTTATCATCATCATTAGTGATAAGCTGAAATTTTGTGTGGTCAGAGACAGTAAGCGCAACTTGTCTGGTGAGACGTTTTTTTCTTTTCTTCGTCTTTTTGAGAGCTTCTTTCTCGAAATAATTTAATTTGAAGCATTTTGTCAACACAAAACAGACGTGTTAAAAACTCCGCGGAAAGTCTACTATGAACTCAGTGTGACTGAGCTCCTCGTCTAGGCACAATGAATAGAAAACGGAGAATTAGACCAATTTACTTCTGCGCTTGAGCGACTGTAGGTTGACACTGAATTAATCAACTATTGGGGTAGCAGTTCGCGCTGCTTCAGTGAAACTTACTGTTCACATTGAGAGCCTCGAACCGTTTATCAAACCAGCACCTATTAGCCGGTGATATAACAATTTTCTCGTTAGTATATCTCAGTAATTGACTGCCCTTGATTGTGATATCAATTATATGGGCATTCCTGACAGGTCTTCGCCTACGTCTTCTCCATTATGTTCCGCTTGAAGACAGAAATATTACCATCGTCCCGCGCATCACCTATCACGAGTGTCTGGTAGATGATGCGCATTGAAGGTGTCCATTTGAAAGTTCACACCTATCTTCACCCCTCCCCTTGTTTTTTCGTCGCGACAGATTAGTCATATTTTTGTGGTCTGTGCAGAATCACTAGCACTGACCGAGAATGAAAAGCAATTACAAGATATGTATATTTAGATGGTGGTGGTGGACTAACTAGGTTCCCTGAAAAGGCAAGCGGGCTAGGGCGAGGCAGAAGGTTAGTTGGGCAGATGAGATCAAGAAGTTGGCGGGTATAAATTGGCAGCAGGAAGCACTGACCGAGTTGACCAATGGAACATGATGAGGCCTTCTTCCTGCAGTGGACGTAGTCAGGTTGATGATGATGATGATGTTGATGATCTTGATGATTGATATGGTGAAGCGATTGTTATGAGCTGAAGATAAGTGCAGGAGATTGTTGAAAAGCTTTTGATTTGCATGTCTACGTTACATACTTCATGCACTCCGGCATGTAGAAATTTCGTGTCAGCCAGTGATCTTGTATAGGCGCCTTGCGCCTCTGTCTTCTTGCACTGTTTATTCTATAAATGCTAAGTTTTATTGTTATATATATCGCCTTTCGACGTACGTAGGCTACTAATTGGGACGTAAATGTGATGTTGCTGCCTTATGCCCAACGGTATATTGAATTTTCGAATATTGAGAAAGACAAGACTTAAGGCGGCGAAAAAATTTATTTTGTCTTCACCTCTACTGCGCAAACACAGTTAGCGCAGTAGAGGTGAAGAGGTCGTTAGGTACATACGGTAATATTATATGCCAGGCGCACATGTCTAATTCATGGTGTAAAGCAGGAGCAAAGGCACAAATACGGGTAAATATAAAGCTATAGAAATCGCTGACTAGTGCGTCCTGAGATATTGGCCAGCTCCCTCACAACATAAATGTTCACTGCTGATATAAGAGGAGCACAGCTCGAGCGTAATATTAGTTTGGCCCATTCCTTCCGAAATAACAGAGCTGAAACAAACATTTGCTGTTGCTCTCTCTCTCTCTCTCTCTCTCTCTCTCTCTCTCTTTGTGGAAAAGCTGGCATTCGTAATACCTGAAAGGGTATAGAAGCAGATGTCTAGTTTGCACAGCTGCGTTGAAACATGCATGATCTCATTTTCGTAAATTGCCCTTTAGCCTTGCGTCCCCACGGAGATTAGAAATGAGAAAATTCTCGACATCAAAAGGGTGCCACCACGTATTTGCAAGTACACCTTGTGCGACTCAGCAGTTGTAATTAGAAATGCGCGTTCCTTCTGCTGACGTCAACTTGCGTATTTGGACAACTTCCTGCCTCCGCAAGGGAGATTGTTATAAGGGCAGCGAAAATGGAATTACGAAATATTTACGGAACCGCTTCATTATCATATTCTTTGGGTATGCGGGAATTTTCGCTGGCCAGAATCCTAACAATAAGCGATATTGTGCGCTTTCAAGTGCTGACGCAAATGGTTCTGGGGACGATTGCTTGGCAAAAGAAGATTTGCCTGAACGTGGTTACATTTACCCGAACCATTTTGAGAAAGAATTGGTGGGACTTTTTTCGCATTGCCTGGAAAAGTACGCGATAGCGTAATCGGACTGTGTTAAGATTGCATTTTATTCGCTAGCCTGGCATCGCGTTTCGGTTTACCATTCAGGCAGGTGGCAAGAAACGGAACACATGTGTGCGTAACGCAAACGCTTTGAAACTACTCTAGAATGTCTACTGTAAATACAGTTGCACGTTACGTACTACACACTGATTCTTACTTCTAAAAAATTGTACAGAACTCTCTGGGCATCCTGGAGGCAACATGCGCACCAGCTGCATATCTGCCCACTGTGCTGATGGTGTTTTTGATAATGATTACTCATGCCTCGGTGCTTCGTCACTGGTAGTCCTTGAAAGCGGCTACTTGTTTCGAAACTAATTTATTTTTAGCGCTTCTGTTACGCAAATATTGCACGGTTTTATGGCAATCCTCGCTCTAGGAGTGAAGTAAAGAAGCACGAATTTAAGGGCTTGTTTTTTGTTGTTAGAAACAATCCTAAGGAGAATTAACGCAAATTATGTGAAGAAAAGTATGGCAGATGTACTATTGTGATTGCAATGCCAGTGCAAGAAAATAAACGTGGACAAAAAGATAATTCACCGCTGGCAGTTACAAGCCCTGCGACCATCAAACAATGCATCCGATCCTCCACCAATGTAGCTACAGTATTCGTCATTCCCCCACTCATTTTATGGGGTGTATGTGTGCATTTAAACGTGGAATGGTAGTAAGCACCACCAGCAATGACGGTGAGTGTGAAACACTCTTCTTTCCTGCCTGTTCGCGTTTATTGAAGTCGTAATGTTTCTGGATAAGTGGTTAATTTCATGATGAATTTTTAAAGTTCTTCCCACGTTTCATGCTTTGTGCTGTTGGGTGTGTAACTTTGACGTCGCTCAGATTGCCTTTTACGCATGTGCTGCAGATTCGTGTGTAGGGGTGTGTGCAAGTCTTCAATAGGCATTCCGTCGCGAGTCCAGCGCTTGTCCTGTCGAGTTGTTCTCCTCTTTCTACGTGTGGTCTGTCGCTGGTTCAATCTGCCGATTAAGCGGTGAGAGGGACAGCAACATATAACCTCGCGCTAGAGTTACTCGTCGTCTTCGTAAACACCACATCATTATCACCACTATGATTCTTCGTCTCTCTTACGTTCACTGCCGGACAACTACAGCTCTCAGTGATCTCCATTTTTCCGTTTTCTACGCGAGCTCAATTCCAGTTCATTTCTGCGAACTCCTTAATCTCACCGGCACACTGAACTGGCACGAATTCTCGACTTCGTTTTGCTTCTCTTGGGATCTAATCCGTTTCTCTAGGCGACCACCAGTGTTTTAAAGTTGACGCCACCACCCCTGGTTCATTTTTGGCCAAACTGTCAACTACAGTACGCGCCGGCTTCATTATCTGCTCTATTCAACTTTATTGCAATCTCTTAAATATACGCCCATCATTCACGGGGATTTATCTATTAACCGAGAAGACGGGGTAAGATCACTTGTGCCGCGCAGTGGGAACTGCATCCTGGCAGGCGTGTCGCAGTGTTGGCGTGGTAATGAACGCAGACCTCGGCTTTCGAGGGCATCCCACATCGATGGGACAGAGAGTCCTGCTTAAACCTGTCTATGTTTGAAGAGTAAAAAGTTGATAAATCTCTCTTAACTTTGGTTGTAACGCACGGGCCACGTTACAACCAAAGTTAAGTTGAACCATACTTGGACGACAGAGGTAATAAGATTGCATTTTGAAGTGAAGAATGACTACAAGGAGGCCTCGTTTTTTAGAATAACTCTACCGGAAGGAGTAAGCTAAAGCAGACGTTTTACCCGCTATATAGCTGCCGGAGATATACACATCAATCGATAAAAATGTAGTCAAAAATTCACGCTGAATGCAGCGAAACTCCGGCAATTCTAAATACCCTGGTTTTCTTACAAATTTCGCACATCCGTTAAAGTGTACAAAAAAAGTCTTGTGTGGAATGCAAAGCATAAAAAAAGAATGCGAAAAAAGGGCTATTTTAGAGCGTAAATTATGAAACAAAAAGAAGTAACAAATACTTATCAAAGGTTTATGAATTTCTACAATAAAAATGTTACATTTTTTTACCCGAACGAAGTATACGGCACGCTCATATATTGATATTGCTGAAAGCGAGTGGTTACGAAACATTTGTCTCTTCTACATCAACGTCGTTAGCGGGAGGTTTAAACAAAGAACAAGCCTTCTTCAAGTTTTACCACCTGTGTTCGAGATTTTTGGGAAATGCGATTTGTGCTTTGTTATATTTACAGTATGACGTGCTGGAGAAATTTTTGACAGGGCGTCACAAAACTTATTACTCATTTCTCAATGCAATAGAGTTTTCAACTAAGCCGTGTACTTGCTATAAATTCGCGCGATAATCTTACTGAGGCTAGGTAAATTATCTGCTCATTTGGCACATTTACCAGTATCTGTATGTGTGGATAGAAAACGCACTGAATAAATAAGGCACTCCCATTAACTTCAATAAGCTGGAAGCTCATAAAGGTACTCAACTCTAATTGGGTGGTTAGTGCTTGAAACAGATCTCCAACTTTCATTGATCTCTGCTTTTACAATCCTGCAGTATACGCGAGTAGTTGTGAACAATTTATCATAAAAGAACTGCCTGACTTGTCTTTAGATAGAAATTTACTCTTCGTAATTGGTCTCTATGAACATGATAATACGCGTCTACATGATTTGTAATATATGGGGATTCCCTTGTTTTTGAACACGCCGACGACACATAGACTGTGTTTTTTGTTTTGTTTTCAGCAGTCAGGAAACCCTCAATGAACTTCTCGAACAAAATTTGTGTAATTGAACTAAAACAATAAGAAGAAAATTCCTGCCCCTAGTGTTTAATTATTATTATCTCTCGGACTGCCAGATTTTATCCGCTAATTAAGTTATTCAATAAATTAGTACGTAGTAGCTGTATAAACATAGTTATTGGACACACAATGGCTATGGATGCACTGTAGATGTTTTATAGTGTGCTTATAAGGGATTCGTTAGTGCCCTGATTCTGCAGTGCCTATATGACTGCTGATATCTCTACCGAATCAAATTCCTTCTCGTCATCAATGAAGGCTATGTGTGGTTGGTTGTATTCCACGCATTTTCAAATCACCTGATTTATAGGATAGGCATGGTCTACCTTTGAGTAGCCTGTAAAAAATACCGCTTTGTCATTTGGTTATTTCACCTCTCGTGCCTCAATTCTATTAGCTATTCTTTCTACCTCTCTTGTAGACAGCGCATAGGATGCTGAATAACCTGTAATTGTTTAAGTCCTAGACATCGTTTTTCTTATACATTAAAATAATTTCGACATTCTTTCATCACTCTGGTCATGGAAGACCACCACAAAACGAAAACGATTTATATACAGACTAACAAAATTCTTTTTTTTATTTCAACACAATTTCATCACCATCTTTCAACAGGTCTGATGCTACCTTATTTTCATCAGTGGCTTTGCCGATTCTCATTCCCTCTAAGATTTTATTTACTTCCACCGTCGTTACTGCTGAATTGTCAAATTTATCTACGCTTTTACTGCTTCTTGCAATATCACACTGGTTGTTCCGGCTGCTCTACAGGTCTCTGCACAACTCCTCCGGTACTTCAAATATTCTAATCATATTAGTTGAGATCTCGCATTCCTTGTTCATTATCGCATATATCTGACTTTTGCTCATGCACACCTTTGGCTTTACAGCATTCAGGCTTCTTTCGCTCTTTATACAACTTGCTAAGTTCTCTTCAATTCATCTCTCCTTATATCAGCTAGCTCTTGCCTGTTGATTAGCTTCGAAAGCTTCGCCAACTCAATTTTGTCTGTTGCATTTCAGGCTTTCATGGTTTCACATCTGCTAATAAGGTTTTCCGTCGCCTCCAATGCTTTGCCGATGTCCTGTGCAAATGACTGAACCCCCGGCTGCCGTTATACACTTCTTAATGATGCTTTGAAATTATCGGTTTTTGTATCAACGTTAACTCCAGTACCCTCGGCTCGTGCCGTGAGGCTACTGTGAACGATACTCTGAATTTCTGTACCTAACCTTGGGTTAACCTGTGGCCCTTATATCACTTTGCATCGGTGTTCAAAATAGATCATAAGTATGAACTGGACATGTACAAGCAGATCTGTAGGTCTGAAATTATCATGTAATAAATCTAAAGTGTTATGCAATAGTCTCGCTGAAAATCAGCGCTTTGTGAGAGGTGGCGCAAAACTGGAAGTTGCAAAGGAAAATATCGACTAAGGACGGGTACTAATTATGGAGCTGAAGTAAGAGAGTGAAGTAACTAAAAGAATAGGGATGGAGAGGAGCACATTCGGCGAGCATTTTCGAATCATGACCGGTAGATTGCCACTATACGTCAAAACGAAGGTATATAACATCTGCAGTTTGACGGTACTTACCTAAAAAGTAGAAATCTGGAGGCTTACAAAGTTCAGCTTCAATTGACGACGACGCAAGGAGTGATGAAAAAGAAAATGATATGTGCAAACTTAAGCGGCGAGAAGACAGCAGAGGTGGTCAGGGAACGAACCGGCGTTAAGGGAATCAAAGTTGCAATGTAGAAGAAGTGAACATGGGCCGGGCAAGTAGCACGTAGGTAGGATAAGCACTGATCTTTAAGGGTTGCTGACCGCATTCAAGAGAATTCATGCGAGTGTGAGAGAGACGGAGTAATAGATGGGCTGATGAGATTAGGAAGTTTGCAGCTATAGCGTGGAAGCAGAAAGCAGAGGGCCTAGTTGATTGAGTGAACATGCGATATGCTCTGGCACTGCAGTCGGCGTAGTCCGGCCATTGGAAGAAATATAGTAAGATCATCTATAGCTTTTTCCCCAACATATATCCATAAATTTATATTTTACCGCAGATTTTAACATGTCCACGTAGTCTTGGACCTCTGTCTCGTTAGAGTGCAATTGCCACAATGGTGATAAAAAAAAGTACTCCATTTTCACTCAGCGCTCCCCAATTTTTCGATACTCTTGCCTTAAATTTATGGCAGTTTGGGCTAGTTTGTATGACTTGACGATAAATATAGCGCGAGAACAGAACGACAACATAGAGACGTCATCGTTCTGCTCTCGTGTTATAACTATCGTTTACTCTCGCCGTTAAGAAATGCATACCTACTCATATTGACGTACTTGTAGTGTGGGGTCCCGGCGAGGCGAACGCGCGCATCGCCACACCACGCTCTCGGAGTGAACGGACACAGTGGACACGGTCGGTACAAAGCACACCACATACATACATTTATTAACTAATTTAGACGACGATATCGTCCGCCGAATGATACACCAATTTCAACTAACACGCTACCATACAAATAACATAACGCAGGGACACACTAAACACACAATAACATGATAAACCCACACTAACACACCCAACACACTAGCACATACCCAAGGCGGCGTCGCCAACGCCTGACCTTACACGCGGGACCCCGGCGCGAAGCCCGCGGTGCCGAGCACCGGGGACCCGCGCTACAGACAACCGTTCGCGGCAGCCGCCACGCGCAGAAGAGACTCGCTCAACTGTCGCCCACCACCAAGGCCCGCCTTCCGCCAGGGGCCACCGCCGGCGCTACCACTCTACCAACAGTGGTACTCAAAGCGAACACAACGCCATCTATCGCCCGGCGGTGGTCACCACCGAAATAAAGCCTTGGGGCGAGACACGTGCGCCACGCGGCGCAGACAACTTTTACAGGGGGGGTCTCAGCACCCCCACATTCCCCCAACCTTAAATCAAACCATATCCCGAAATCAGAAATTAGCTACACAAGCTTTAACAAAAAAAATGATATCGCACAACCATAATGTCCTTGCACCACGACACCGCCGCCGGTCGACACTGCTGCACTGTCCGGCTAGGCTTCACCTCAGTACCGGCCCCGCAACAGCAACGTTGCCGTCGGCGCGACGATCCGTCGCTTGCGCCGACACGTCTTCCAGTTGCGACCAGCACTCGCGAGGGCGCCGGACTGCAGGCAGTTGCGCAGGTCCCAGGCATCTCCATCGCCCGACCTCACGACCGCATTCCTGGCCAACGACGCTGACGACGTGCAGGACAGCCGGCCGTGGATGACATCCCTCCCGCTGAATACATCAACAAAAAACAAAACTCGAAAGAAACAAAGGAGCGCGGCCCAGGGGAGGGAGCTTCAGGCTTTTCGGCCACGTGGTACGGTGGTCAGTACTGCTAGCTAATACATCGGTGGCAGCCGAGACGCCCATCAAAATAAAACGAAAATCACTTTTCCTAACTCGTGCTCACAAGAAAAAAAAAGTGAGGGAAGCAGAGCGCAACACCTCAACGCTACGATCCACCTAGTTGTGCCACGTGCGACAGGCGGCTGCGCAGAGCCTTAGGCCTAATGAGTCGCTCGGCAACAACCGGCTTCCACCCAGCACCCAGCCTAGGCGCAGAAGAGGCAGCCGCGAGGAGACGTCCACTCTGTGAGGTGGCCCTATCGCTCGCCGCACACAGCAGCTTACCGAGCGATCGGCGTCCACCGCCCCGGGCGGTGTCACGACGCCTCGGCGTCGAGCCGCAATACAAGTCAGCAACGACGCCCGGCTCCCTGAGCCCAAAGAGATAGAAGAAGCTATTCACAGAAAATCGGACCACCCACGAGGCTTCCGTACTCACTCGCTTCGGGCCTGGCCTACAAACCACGTGCTCTAGGCCTTGCACACCCCAGGATGCGGACCGCATGGCTCTCGTCCTAATTCAACAACGTTTTGAAAACTAACAACAAAAAATAACAACACTTGCGAGCAAAAAAAATAAATAGAAAGTCAACTTGCCGACAAATTGAAACACGTTACAAAACCAATCTCCTCGCTTCTCAACAAAGCACACCACCGACGCTAGCAAAGAAGTCCCCCCTAGGCCTACTCTACTCCGGCTCTAACAAAATCCCTGTACCGAACCGCAAAAACTGTCGTCCGATACTCCAAGAGCTCCACGTTGGGCAGCCAGTGTGGGGTCCCGGCGAGGCGAACGCGCGCATCGCCACACCACGCTCTCGGAGTGAACGGACACAGTGGACACGGTCGGTACAAAGCACACCACATACATACATTTATTAACTAATTTAGACGACGATATCGTCCGCCGAATGATACACCAATTTCAACTAACACGCTACCATACAAATAACATAACGCAGGGACACACTAAACACACAATAACATGATAAACCCACACTAACACACCCAACACACTAGCACATACCCAAGGCGGCGTCGCCAACGCCTGACCTTACACGCGGGACCCCGGCGCGAAGCCCGCGGTGCCGAGCACCGGGGACCCGCGCTACAGACAACCGTTCGCGGCAGCCGCCACGCGCAGAAGAGACTCGCTCAACTGTCGCCCACCACCAAGGCCCGCCTTCCGCCAGGGGCCACCGCCGGCGCTACCACTCTACCAACAGTGGTACTCAAAGCGAACACAACGCCATCTATCGCCCGGCGGTGGTCACCACCGAAATAAAGCCTTGGGGCGAGACACGTGCGCCACGCGGCGCAGACAACTTTTACAGGGGGGGTCTCAGCACCCCCACAGTAGATAACCAAGAACGAGAAAATCTCTACCACTTTCGATAGTGTTATACCTACACTACAAAGCACTTGATTACGCAATACTGAAGAAATGAAAATGACATCAATTTAGCGAAGAATAGCTGCAATTCTTAAAAAGATAGCTGTTTTTTTTTAGTTATTGTACAATGTGGAGCAATACAGAAGAGTGTACACTATCTAGACCTCTTTTGCAGCTTGGTTACACTTTTCTACGATACACTTATTTGCTCAATTAAGCCCAAATAGATGTACTTGAAATGTACCTTGATGGTGTCTTCATAAATGCATCCAGTTCCTAAAGACCTTGAGAGGCACTCCGACAACACTTCGTGCTTGGATTTGAACACTTTTTGGTATCACAAGCAGGCTTCGCCACATTACTTAATCTCCAACAACGCCGAAGCAGCACACTGCGAGCGGCTGGCCAGGGTCGATGAATGCGTCTGGTGCATCTTGTACTTAATGATTAGGCTTAATTATCTTTCGGGCCACTGGTGTTCCAGCACAGACTCTACCGACAGTTACAAGCGTAACGACTGTTCAGGAGATGCTGCCTGAACCGAGAGGACCATCAGCGGGCGCTAATGGTCGAGAAGGAAGCCATTTTGTGGACACAGGGTGGCTGCACGCGCTCAACCGTGCCTTGCTGGGCAGAGATCGTGACCCGCCCGGCAGCGAGCGACGCCACCGCCCTGGCCTTGCAGCCCTGTTCTGCTTCCTCGATGTCACGATGCCAGCTTGGGTGGCCCCGCTCCCCGTGGCTCTTCTGCTGCTCGTGTCATTGTCATCTCTCTCTTTTAGGGTGTTTTTTCGTCCCATTTTATTGCACAGTGTTACGGCTGAAGTATTCTCATCGGACAAAGAGTTTATGATAATAACAACGCATTTGGTTTTCCTATCAATTTATACAGTGATGTACGCAAAAATCCCCCCCCCCTTCCCATTCCCCTTCTTCGGAAAACGTGTTGCCACACCACTCTCATAACTTCACTCACATATATTCCGTTCATCATTCACCAAAATGCAGAATGATCGCAGCCCCTGTTTAAAAAAATGGTGGGTGAGTAGTACGCATCGTGTTGAGCACCGATCTCACGCTTACATCTGGAAAGCTGCGGGTACCAAATATGCCATTGTGAGAAGAGCGTTGTGACTTGATTTTCTCTATGGGGCTCACAGGGGTCTCGTTTGCTTTTGAACTGATTAATGTCGGGATGACGGGGAAGGGAGGAGGCTACAGTGCAATGGGCGTTACAATCAAGAATACTTAGCGCGTGTAAGGCTGTCAATAATTCTACACTTTTCTTGGAGGTATATGGCTGTTGTATTTCCGGTGTTTTTATTAACGTTTTGCGTAATCTGGCGATATTTGCGATATGTGACTGGCTTTTGGAATACCACATAGTTAAGATTCACTTACTTCGATTGTAAACCAGAATGAATTCTGCGAAAATGCCATCTAACTTGAAGTACAAGCAATTCTTAGCTAACCTCAGCAAACCTATCTATCTATCTATCTATCTATCTATCTATCTATCTATCTATCTATCTATCTATCTATCTATCTATCTATCTATCTATCTATCTATCTATCTATCTATCTATCTATCTATCTATCTATCTATCTATCTATCTATCTATCTATCTATCTATCTATCTATCTATCTGTCTATCTATCTATCTATCTATCTATCTATCTATCTATCTATCTATCTATCTATCTATCTATCTGTCTGTCTGTCTGTCTGTCTGTCTGTCTGTCTGTCTGTCTGTCTGTCTGTCTGTCTACTTGTCTGGCTCTGGGTGGTCTTGTTGTCAACTCCTTAACCTGGCGTATAGAAGGGCATCACAGTATGACAAACCGGACGAATAATGACACAAATCACGCGAAACATTTCCCACATACTCCATTAAATCCTCACCTCCGGAAACTTGTGGCACATATACCGCATTTCATGGTCAATGGTATACCGGTACGCGCCACAGGCTATTCAGAGTTTGTATGTTTACGCAGGGACAGGAGAAACCCCCGCGGGAATTCATCCCAGGCTTTTCGCGTGAGAGTAAAGTCTTCTACCACAAAGCCGCGCTAGGTAATGAAACTGCTTCGGAAAAGATTCTATGCAGCAGTCACGCTGGTGAAGCATCAACCACTAGGAGTTGAAGTGCTGGCTATCTTCTTTATAACGAGGTTATGAACACTCAATATGTTGTCTTTTGATACTTGCGTCGTATAGAGTTAACGTAAATGATGGTGCCACTGTTGGCTCTACTTTTATAATATTCCAATAGCAATTAGACATGCACACCTTATGACTGAGCATGGCATACTCAAACATCTCTTTGCACCATAGAAATAGGATGAAGAAGCTTGCTTACGATGGTACCTCACTGCTACTGTAGCGCGCATTTTGTTTTTAATAAACTTTGCTCAAACATGAATGCTGGCATTAGTCAAGAAAAAAGGTGCCTTCAGATCTTGGTAATGACAGACTATTCTGTTGAAAGAACACACCGACCCACCATGTCAGGCATCACTCAACACGCACCACGAACCTCTACTCGCTGTCTGCTTTGCATAAATGGAATCAGAATGCGTAGGATCTGAGCAGTGTATCCTTTTTATACGAATGTCACAGAAAACTTTATAAACTAGGCAATAAAAATACGTTAGTTATGACCTATTTTATCACAATAGGCAAAATTCACAAAGTTAGTAATGTATAAAACACTTGTCCCATCTTGAAGCTGGCTTCATGCATGTCGCCAACATTCAAAATGTGCAACATTGAAAAGGCGGACATGTAAAAAAAAGTTTGGTGTTTTGTTTGCCGTAGCTTCAGGAGTGATCTTTCTAGCCATGACCACAGTCATATCTTTGGGGTTATGCAGGGTATGTTGGGCACTGGATATGGTATACACGAAGAATGTACGTTATTGTGCTTAGACTACCTGGGATAACACCTGGTTTGCTAGTACTTTTCCAAGGTTACAACTGGCTGAGTCTAAGGCCTTTCCACACGCACAGTAATGTTTGGATTACAGCTGTCTCGCGTGGCGTGTACAAAGCTGGCACGTGTTACATTGGCCTGTTCGCGAATTCACACTGACAGTTTTGAAACATCTGCTGCAAAAAAGTTACTGGCCTTTTCATACCTCTTTGTGGTTTCGTCCGTAGTGTGTTGCACTCAGCACTATTTGGGGCTGCAGTATCATCATATACATAGAGAATGCATAGTAAAAATACGCTAACAGAATACAGGCTTGTCAAAGCTCAAAGATGGTTTTCTCAATTAATCTTACCCTGTAATAATCAATCATTATTCAATAAATAATTCAATCATTCAATCAATCACATATTTATTTAGTGTACCTTGAAACAACCACGATGCGTTAGTGTAGGCGCACGCAAAAGTGAAGCAACAAAAATAAACAATACAGTGCAGTATACAGAAAAAAAGGCAGATCCCACGTACAGTAGTAATCGATGATATGTGAAGCATGAATGAGAAATGTTCATATGTCACTTTAAAATCAGTACAACAATATGAGGTGGAAGTAAATGATGCCGTACATGACTTCCGTTTCATGATTAACAAGTTTGGATGTGTCGTTCACTTTCGTCATCTATTTACATCACGTGATACCAAATTAAGTATATGTGGAGCTAGCAAAACAGCCGTGAGCACGCTATAAGCGTGGTTTGTTGTCATGTTCTTACATTACACGCGTGTCAGGATTGTCACGTTCGCAGTAGTCATATATTTCGTCATCCATTCACGTCATGAAACAACGAACTTGGCATATGTGGAGGTAGCAAGACGGCCGGGAGCGCATCATGACGGGCCCAATATACTCCTATGTAGCGTTGACGCGCGTGCACGCTGGGCACAGCGACGCTACTTTGGCAAAACGGGAGCACTCTATAGTCTGACGCGAGGCACGACCAGCGTCCACGCCACTCCTATGGACGCTGGTCGCGCCTGGCACAAAATGCGACATCCTGCATTTCGCACCTATGCCACAGAGTAACACTACTCTATGCCGATGCGCTACCGAGACAACACTGCGTCTCCCTCTTTTCGTGACGGAGTGACGCCAGACGCGCTGCAACGCGCATGCGTCAAAGCAACGCAGCGAGGCACGCATCTGCGAGTGTAGGGCAGAACCACTGATCTCCACTAGGGTTGCAACACTAGTGGAGATCAGTGGGCAGGACCAGTGCCTGGGGTGGCAACGCCTGCGTGACGCGACGAAATGAACGCCGGCTACACGCGAACCGCATCACGTCGAAATGTATGGCACCTTGACTGTGGCATGTATTTATGTTTTGACATGACACGCATCTCATGATTATCTTGTTTGCGCCAATCACATACCTTTGTCATCCATTCGTGTCGCGTAATACGAAATTCGGCATATGTGAAGATAACGAAATGGCCGCGAGCGCATCATCAATGAGGCATGTAATCAAGTTGTTGCATGACACGCTTGTCGCGATTATCATGTTTGGATGTGTCATTTACCTATGTCGTCTGTTCGCGTCACATAATACCGAGTTTAGTACATTTGAAGCTAGCGAAACGGCCACGAGCGCATCATGAGCGTGGCTTGTAGTCATGTTGTTACATGACACGCATCTCAAGATTATCATGTTTGCACCAGTCACATACCTTCATCATTCATTTACGTACTGTAATACCAAATTTGGTATATGTGACGCTACTGAAACGGCCGTGAGCGCATCATGAGCGTGGCTTGTAGTCATGTTGTTACATGACAGGCATGTCATGATTTTCATGTTAGGACTGTCGCTTGTGTTCGCCATGCAATCATGTCATTCCAAACAAGTTTTTCAACATGCCATGTGAACGAAATCACTGCAAGAGCTGCAGGATCATGAAATGTAAATCATCACATTCATGACATCCATGTCACGATTTGCGTATTATGACTAGTCAAATATGTCCTTCATACGGTGAAGTTATGCCATACCAAGTTTGTTATTGATACCAATATCGAAACAACCAGGAGAGCTAAATGTCGTAAGTGGCTAGATCGACAGATAGATAGATAGATAGATAGACAGATAGATAGATAGATAGATAGATAGATAGATAGATAGATAGATAGATAGATAGAAAGATAGATAGATAGACACATACGCTCAAGGTCACCGAAGTTCGCTAAGAAATGCTTCGTATTTAAAACTAGAACTAATATATAAAAAGAGGAAAAACGCTGAGACAAAAATAAATCAGCTTTAAGTGCGACAAGTAAATGACCAGACGAGAATTATAGAAAAAGGGGATATACACAACAATGTGGATTGCTTCATGAAACACTGAAAAGTTTTTCACACTGTACAGTGGGAAAAACTAACTTAAGAGAATCCAAAGCTGAGGTAAAAACAATGGCAGCGGAGTGTGAAAAACATGAAGACATTGAAAGTTAACACTATATAGACTTCGCATTATGTGAACGATAGAGTGTTGAACGATGTTGGCACGTACATGAAATGGTCGATTCTATCTAGTTAACTTACGCTGAACCCGAAAATTTACACATCTCAGAAGTATAGAGCAGGATATCATACCGTGAACAATATTGTAAAGAAATAACCGGTCAGCGCCCTTTCATCGGCAGTGAAGTTATGGCAGTGATAATAATCTGGAAGCATTGGAACGACATGCACAATAATTTATAACAAAACGATGGTTGTAAATGCTTGATTTTTCTGGATTTGATCAATGACATCAGTGGCAGATTTGGCAATGCCATTCCGTGTCATGGAAGAATATTCAAATCGAGAAAGACATATTGCGGTAGAAAATTTCATGAAAGCTGTAGGGGATATGAATTCTCGAGAGATTCGGCAAACACAACAGAGTAAAGAAGGCCTCAGGTGACCCTGCGTTTATTGTGAGCATGAAACTTTAGCTTACTATCAAACAAAACGCCAAGATCATTAAACTCGTAAACCTTACGGGACGACACGTTAGTGGCAGAGTATAGAATTGAGAAGATGGAAGTCTTCCTAAATATTTTCATGAGCTTGGTCTTTGAGGTATTCAGAGAAAAGTTATTGTCACACCATTCAGAGAAAAAACCCCGATATGACTGTAACATGCGACGGTCGTAAAATAATAATAATAATAATAATAATAATAATAATAATAATAATAATAATAATAATAATAATAATAATAATAATAATAATAATAATAATAATAATAATTAATAATAATAATAATAATAATAATAATAATAATAATAATAATAATAATAATAATAATAATAATAATAATAATAATAATATAATAATAATAACAATAATAATAATATAATAATAATAATAATAATAATAATAATAATAATAATAATCACTGCCACATTTTGCAATGCCATTAGGGGTCATGGAAGCATATTCAAGTCGAGGAAGACATATTGCGGTGTAAAACTTCATGAAAGCTGTAGGGGATCTGAATTCTCGAGCGATTCAGCAAACACAACAGAGAAAAGGCCCCAGGTGACACTGCGTTTAATGTGAGCATAAAACTTGAGCTCACTATCAAACAGCTTACTGTCAAAGCTTACTATCAAACAGAATAATAATAATAATAATAATAATAATAATAATAATAATAATAATAATAATAATAATAATAATAATAATAATAATAATAATAATAATAATAATAATAATAATTAATATATTATTATTATTATTATTATTATTATTATTATTATTATTAATATTATTATTATTATTATTATTATTATTATTATTATTATTATTATTATTATTATTATTATTATTATTATTATTATTATTATTATTATTATTATTATTATTATTATTATTATTATTATTATTGAGGAAGCACAAGTCTCTACGATCTCATTATTGTCGCTAGCCCCGACTGTCTTTTTACAGTCGTTTTCTGTGAGAATTGTTAGCTTAGCACAAGCAGAGGCTTTGTCTAGCATCCTTCGGCATACCTTATTTTCCGCTACAATCACATATATCTAATATGAATTGTGTATAAAGAACAAAAAGTTTTAGAATTTTTTGCCATCATTCAAATCTATCACGGTGGTGGGTGGTTGATTGTGGTTCCCAAGTAAACCATTAAACACGTTTCGCACCCGAATGACGTATAGAACGTCTCAATCGTCTGCAAGCTCAAAAACAGGATGTTATGATCATTTAGTTCGTCACGCTGAAAGAATGCAGTGGCCCTCATGAGCGAGACGTCTATTATGCGAGTTGTTTTTCTGCCTCTTGAATGTGGAGAGCATTGTCCTTTGATTTTTACTGCTCTTTTTTTCAACAAAACAGTGCTCACTGTGATGACGTGCGCGAATCTTGTTGCTATGAATTAATGCCGTATTGTTTCACCGTTGAGAATAACAAGCGTGAACTATAAGGCCATCTGCTTGCTGGTTCAGCAACCATTCGGAAAATGTAGGTAGCATGCGTGAACTTAAAACAATTAAACGCTATTTGCTTGGAAGTCTCATACATATCTGCTCACGTCTTCTATGAAATCTGTGGGGGTCTCTGTGTATTCACCCGAAGTGACAGGAAGTCGAAGGCAACCTTTTGTGTGTGTGTGCGTGTGTGTGTGTGCGTATGCGCGCGCGCGCGCGCGTGTGTGTGTGTGTGTGTGTGTGTGTGTGTGTGTGTGTGTGTGTGTGTGTGTGTGTGTGTGTGCGTGTTTTGGCAGTCGATCTGCTGTTCCTGCCTTGCCACCCTCCGAAAATTTTCTGCGTCTAACGTTGCTTTCCACTGCTTCAAGGATCGGAGGCAGCTCGCCTGGTTTTGCCCTGCTGCTGTAATCGGCCCACGATACCATGTGTTGGCGTCATGATGCGACGTTACGTGTCGCCACACCACTATGACGTCAGGGTGACATAATCACTTATGAAATTTGAGCTATCTCTGAGTCATGATAATGCCATATGATGACTTCTTCACATACTGATAGTTTTTCTTTTTTTTTTGCGTCTGACACCACCAGCAAAAGCCGTCACTTGATTGAGGCGTTGATTGAGGCGTCTTTAAATTTGGGCTTAATGATACTATTTATTCATGTTATACGACCCGTAACATCAGTATGACTGTGAGAGATGCCTTAGTGGGGTACACGGGATATTTGTAACACTAAGAAGTTCTTAACGTGCAACTAAACCTGAACACAATTTTGTCTTTTTCGAAATGCGGAATTTGCACTGAACGACGACGACTGCTTTACGACAGTGAACAACAGGTGCTTCTGCAGTGCTGGTATACTTAAGTGGTTGCATCTTATGCTACTACAAACCAATAACAAATCACGCATAAAAAGTGATAACTGTGTCTTGTTTTAGTGCCGTAGAGAGGCAGTTACTGTGAGTGGTATGCCTAAGAAGTAATGTTAGCTTTCAGGCACTAGCAGTAGTTCTGCTTGAAAAGCAAACTAAAATTAACAGTGCTATTATTAGTGGCACTTATACAATTGAAACCACCGTTCAACTAACGAAGAAGTACTGCTTGCAAATGCAAGCAGCACTTTTTAAGGGAAGTGTGCTTGCGAAACTAATTACGCGCACCACAATTTGAACAAGCAATCTCAACCATTAAAATATTGTGCAACACAAGTTAGGTGAACACCATCATGAGAAGTGACACAGAGACGTACGCTTGAGCGTACAATATTTAAAGAAAGCGAGATCGTTAGCTATTCAACGTGTCATATTGGCTGATGAGTGAACCTGCATAACACATGGTACAGGAGTAACACCAAATTTCAAAACCTCGGACCTTATATTCCATAAACACGATGAAAATATGAGGCGTGCAATAGGTGAGTCTTTCTGAATGTTAGATTATCTGGTGTTTTTTTTTAACTGCACTGACATTGCACTGTGAATGGAAGTGTATGACTTGGCCTCCATCGACAAGAAACAACCACGGCAATAGTCGAACTCGGCTTCTTCGCGTCAGCAGCTGAGCATTGTAGCCTTTGTGCCAACGAGGTGAACCGAGGTACAGTAAGCTTTTCTTGATTGTCCCATATCTTCTCTTAGAGCACATCTACCTCTATTTGATTGGGCAAGTAAGGCAGCAGGCAGTTCATTAGTTTCTTGATTTCTTTGTCTATTTGTTGATTCATTTTACTGCTAAAATTAAGGGGAGTTCTGGTTTGTATTGAGGCATGATCACTAAGCGTGGAACACACGTGCTAAAAGTTATTAGTAGGGTAGGTAACTAGAGAGCCTTCATGTGCGCGCGTCTCCGCGTTTTAGGGTGGTGTCAGCCTTTGACCCACCACTTGCCACCACAGCTGAAACACAATGTTGCCAGTCCCGGTTCCCGTGGACCAAGGCGCCATGTTGGTTCTTGCGGCCAGGCGTTCCTGCTCCGTCGCACTGCACCAGCTGCACGTTGGCGCGGGTGTGCAAGCTGCGGTATGAGCTGCGTTTGATTACCCCATAGACGTAGCTTCCGCTACGACACCATCCTCGTGCTAACCACACATAAAAGAACTTTGAAGTCTATATCTCAGGGTGCTGCGTGCCACAATGCAAAACCATCTGGAGACCTCCCCGCTTCCCGACTTGCTCTAGCCATCGAACCGCTGGGCTACACACGTGAAGTGAGACTGCTTGGAGGCTGCTACATCTCGCCGTGTTTGTGAGGTGAGTACTCGTTGTATTGCGAGTGGGTTGAGTATATCACCGCACGCTTCGTGAAATGGCTGACTTAGCCATGCAACGAAAAGCAGTTTGAGTAAAGTTAGCACGGCAACGTGCACAGTATAATAATGAATTAGGCTTCGTTCGGCTACGCTGTGCGAGCGGAACATGGTTGAGTATGCTTGTTTATTCTTGTAGTCGAAGCGCAGTTCCTCAATCGAATAATATGACTAGTCGAATATGTGATCCTGCATGCATTCACTATCTGCGCTTTGTCGGTTTCCGAAGCCGTCGCTGCATTCGTCGCGGAAAACGCCAGGCCCGCAAACCACCTACAGACGCTCCCATTCGCTTCTTCCTTTTCTGGCAGATGTTCGCTTTCCTGCAATTTTACCTCGGTTGCTGAAGAAGGGCATTTGGAGAGGCAGACAAACGAGCCGATAAACGCGTTCCCTGTAGGCGCTTGTCTTGCACAGTTGCAAAACTTTTTTTGTGGCTTGCCATGGTGTATTCGTTCTTCGCTTCAATGGCACGCGCAACCACTCCGAAACTCGCTCAAGAATTGCAAACCGGACTTCTCTTTAATAACATAGAATGCGACAGATTTGCTCTTCGTGTCCGTTCATCCGTCTTTCTATCTGTCGGTCCGGAACGGAGCCGTATATGTGCACTAAGCAAGTCCGTTGTCAGCCCATAACTCAAATATGCCCTATGTGGTGCATCGTTATTTCTGTCGTCCTTTCGCTTCATACCCAGACACACAGATGATTTGATATCGTAAACTCCGCTTTTATTTAGTGCTTGTAGAGAAAATGTGTATGAACTCCGTATATGTGGTCGGAGCCGTGTATGATTTTTTGTCTTATTGCTTTACTCTAGGTCCACAGCGAGGACACAAGCTTCCAGCAAAGGAGGCAGGTTCGTTTGAAGACACAAGGCCAGATGCCGTTTGGATGCTGTTTGCAATAAAATCTGACCTGGAAAAACTTGATTTGTCCCTCGTTGCTCCCCTTTGCTTTTCTTCTAGCCTAATATACAGGCTTCTGGGCATAGAGGGAGGGCGGTGTAATGCGATTGAATGCCCTACTTTTTCGGGCAATGCTTACAGCTTGTAAGGTTTTTAAGCAGTCATTGTACAGATTCGTTCGCAGGAACTAAACTTGCTGTAGGAAATTATATTACGGAGAAACGCAATGTTTAGAGTATGAGAAACAGGCTAGCTGAGCTATTCGGTTTACAGAGAACATCGCGGGCTACCTGGTTGTTTGTTCTGCCTTCCCTGTCGTTACGAGTTCCATCATATAAACAGCACGGCTTCGAGCCTTGCACTAAGAGGCAAATGCCTCTTAGTGCAAGGTATTTGCAGTGCTAAGATGAATATGCTTCATGAATGGCGCACAGACATTGAAGTCCATTTATAGTGACATCGAGGTTCTCCCTCTCGCAAATATAGGCTCCCTAAAGAACCTCACTCCGCCAATGTGGTGGGTCTACCAAATGGGAGAAAAGAACTGTTTTAACAGTATTTTATACAAACTCGAGTCACGAACATATCTTTCCTGTTCTACCAAACCACGGCTAACTTCAGAAATCAACTCTTCAGCCTTCAGCACTTGCTACACACAAAAAAATCCTCTTCTCGTTGAAACCCACGCTGCTGTCAATGTAAATGAGCGACCACTCAGAACCAACATGGCGGCCCGTCAAGTATGGGGGCCGTTTTAGCCAGTTGTAAGCAACCATGATCGGAGTTGTCACCACCCCTAAAACACGGAGACGCGCACACATGAAGGCTTCCTATAGGTAACTGTTGCTAAGCGATCCACCGCGGTGGTCTAGTGGCTAAGGTACTCGGCTGCTGACCCGCAGGTCGCGGGATCGAATCCCGGCTGCGGCGGCTGCATTTCCGATGAAGGCGGAAATGTTCTAGGCCCGTGTGCTCAGATTTGGGTGCACGTTAAAAAAACCCAGGTGGTCGAAAGTTTCGGAGCCCGCCACTGCGGCGTCTCTCATAATCATATGTTGGTTTCGGGACATTAAACACCACATATATATCACCTAACTGTTGCTAAGCAACTGCTCGGGGATCTAAGAATGACGTATAGTTGTACACGGCTTCTCCGTGGAAAAAAAGAACACTTGGAAAAAGATGCCGTTCTTGTGTGCTGCTAGCTGCTCATTTCTTACCAGTAGGTTGAGCTTCTAAATTGTCTACTATCATAGCTATCGCTTTCGAAAACCGAGAAATAGAGAAGTTTTAGGCAATAACGTAAGGACAAAGTTGTTTACCCAACAAGGGAGAATAAAAAATATAAATGGTCACAAAAATAGTGTGCAGACTTCATGGGTGTTTGTTAGTTTGAAATATGGTTGATCTTTGGTGCCGAAACAGAAAGGAACCACCAAGTAAGGTATAAATGCCACGTAAGCATGAATTTACTATGAGCGTCAAATGAAACCCGAACAGCGGCGAGCCTTCGCCATGGTATAGTGCACACCATCTCATTATCATGATTGACAGGCACGCGCGTCCTGTTCGGTATATAGCTCTGCGCATATATGCGTGCCCGTCCGTGTTGATAAGTGGGCGGCACGCACAATACCTCCACGAAGGCTTTTATTTGACGCAGATACTGCGAGAAATGGGAAACCAAGAGCGTTCCCTGTGTAGCGAACAATGATAGCAATGCTGCACACCGCAGCACAGCAACGTGAGCGAGCGGAGAACTTCTATCGCTATCCAGACGCAACATCGAGCCAGCAAAGGCTCTCTTTCAAATGTCGCTCTTTTCAATTGCTATGAACACGATGAAACTATACCTGAAATTGGAAAGCGGCTCACTCCAGCGTTCCGAAATCATTGCCATTCCAGAATGGGTTCCCACAAGTGCATATGCACACTCTTCTGGGAATTCTCGAAGAACGCGGTGGACAGAGAAGATGGCGAAGCTGCATCGAAACACAGACACACACAGTTCATAAAGACAGCCCAGACGGAGACTGTAAACGCGCGTGGAAGAAAGCAACATTCACAATGCCGAGTCGCCTTCGGGCGACGGCATTGAGTTTCCGGAATACAATGGCCACGACGACGATCGCTTCTCTAATGCAGCCGGGGTAAGCACATTACGACAGCGCCTCGGCTCCTCCCCGCGCATTGGTACATTATATAAGCGAGATTCACTTCTCCCAATGCGAAATCGTTTTGCGTCGGCAAAGACCGGCGAAGTGTTCGCTTAGTGCCATGGAAGTTTGTATACAGGAATCATGCATGCTGCTCTTTCTTCCTGTATGTCTCACTGGGGTTTATTGCTTATTTCGCGTGAGATTTCGAACCACCTGCTCTTTCATTTTTTTTCAGTGATACCTAGATCGCTGTGGAGATGTAGATGTATATGTCATTTCAGCTACTTTCTTTTTGTATGTTACGTAGGAAAGAAAAACCAAAAGAAATGGTTACTGTACGAGAATGAAGTAATAAGATAGGTAACTGACGAAAACAGTAAAAATGGCATGATAATGGACAGTTCACTGGCAAGAACGCAGTATTTTATGCGAAATAGTCAATCGGCACGAAAATCGATCGCGTCGATATCAGGGTTTCGCAAGAAGTCTTTCTGGAGGGCATAAGAAGATAGGGAGAGTTAACTTACCTTTGAGTGTTTATGTATGTTAGTGTGGACGTTCGTATGTGCTCACATGCCGAATTAAACCTCCCTCCCCAGCAGCAATCCCCGGTCATGTGAATGATAGATAGAAACTTTCTAGTACCGCGTCCACTTTTTTAGTCGAGACATCGCGAACAACAGAGAGCTGAGCCACAGTGAGAGCACAGGGAAAGGATGACAGTACGCCATGCTGAACTAATTGAGGGTTTATGTGTTCATGGGGAAGCACGAACCCGTATAATGCACACCATTATTTGTTCGTATTTTCTCTGCCGTACTTTGCTATGACACGCTTTATGCATGTTTTCATAATGTGAGCGTTTCTTAGATCAATTGTACTTAACGAAGACACACCACACAGATTTTAGTCGAAAGTGCTTGTTGTGCACTAGGTCTCAGGCTTCTCTCAAATATACCTCTTATTCGAATACGTAGGTCTCACTTGTATCAAGGAACGGAATAATGACCAGAACTTAATGTTCTAGACTGAAATAAAATATTCATTTTTTCTGAGTTTGAGAGCAGTTAGTTTTTTTTCATTTGCTGCGATAAAGCAGTAGGGCATACTTAGTCATAAGGACACCTAATGATACTTAGGGCCTACTTAATTGGCCATCAGTTATGCGTCGTGGATTCTATACAATAAGCTCACAGCTTTATCAGGCCACACTTGAAATGAATAGGTAGGTCTCTAAGACCATGCTAAACTACACACTGTGTCATATTTGCTATTATAGGCACCTTCGCAATCAACTTAACTGTATCCAGTCGAGGTTAGTGCCACTCCCAATCATGTCAAGTTTAAGTTATCTTCGGCAAGCCCATTCCATTCGTTTCATTAGCCATGAAGACCGCAGTTAACCATCTAGCGTCCTAGATTGCATTGCAAATTTTTAGTTCTGCTTCCATAGTTTGCAATGGCCATTCATTATAAATTCCACGCATGAGGCGAGTGGCTGATTTGCGTGTTTTAAAATTTTATTTATATAGGCTACAATATCCGCTGCTCTTACCTTTTTCCTGATTCAATCTGCACTCTTTTTATAATAGCATTTTACGCCACTTTATTTTTGAACGCTGCGTGGTCTTTGATTTCTTTCGAGTTGATTACCCTGCAAGCTTCTGCCTCACAAGCGGAAGAATAGCTATGAAGCACTTAATTGCATAATAGCTTACAGTGCGCTCTGAAACCAATGGGAGGACGACACACACAAAGGCAAGCACTAACTACTAAACCTCACTTCAGTTAAAGACATATATCTATATATATATATAAATATATATATATATATATATATATATATATATATATATATATATATATATATATATATATATATATATATATATATATATATATATATATATATATATATATATATATATATATATATTTATATATATTATATATATTTGTGGATTCCACCAAAATAACAAAACAACATTCATTAGTTTGCGCTTGCTCCTTCTTTTTCTTTTGTTCGTGTGTAAGAGTGGGCTGTAAGCTAACGGGTTTTTTCTGACTAATCCGGTCAAAATGGTGTAAACACACATACTTTTTTTTCAGTAGCATCAACTAAGTACTTGTCGATTGATGCGTTCTTCAGCTCTGAAACACCTTGTGATAGCCATCCTTATAGTTCCATGATGTGTAGAAATTGTAGATGGCTATGCGAGCATGTGCAGCTAATCGCCAATATATTTCCTGTAGGTAGCTGCGTTCATCGGTAACTTAGAAAAATAATATGAATCTGCTGACACTATCACGGGTATGAAGAGAGTCCTGATTATTGAAAATATTTACACAACGCGTAGAACAGGGTGTATTCACGCAACAAGGGAGAGGCCCATGCCCAACCGTGTGAGTAGTTAGGCTTATGAAGGTGACGATTACATTGCAATTATATTCACATACTCACATATCACTCGCCAACGCAAGCAGTCTGGAGTGCCACTTGCATAGCCAACTTCTCCGTATGACTTCTTGAGTAACCTATCCAGAACAACTTTTGTTGACAATCACTGTGGGAGATGACCGCGTGATTGTTTAGGCAGTCTGCAGACCATTGCGACCGCCCAGTAACGACAAACAAAATCCGGTGAGCTGTACCAGTCCGGGCGCCACACACGGCACGTGCCACCCACACAGGCGAACATCCACCTCGTCTTCGTTTCATCTAGTGTCCTTGTGGTGGCATTCTCATAAACAAAGCATCCGACACAAAAGGTCACGAAACAGAGAGGCGTGTGCAGGCGTGAAGCAAACGACAAGATTTTATTGTTCCGGCGCCTCACAAATACACAGTAGACATCGAAATCGTCAGAAAAAAAGCAAACCCTTGCAGATTGGCGCTGGAAGCGGAAATCGAGTCGGAAACCATTACTTCCTAGACCCCGATAGGAAACTCGAACCTTTACCTTGAAAAGCTATAGAAGTGCCAATGCAACTGTCTTTTTAGGCTTGTTCTTGCTTTGGTCCAGGAGCTTCGATTGTCAGTTTTGCACGTGTACCTCGTTTTTCGTTATTACGTCCTTGAGAAGCGAGCACTGCTTTTTGCATTGACACTTCCTCGATTGATTGTGCTTCGTTTCACCGGGAATGTTATTTCATTTCCGAGTCTGTGCGCAAATTCTTTTCTTTTTTTCTTTAAGGTCTGTAAGGGTTCTTTGAGAGTTTATTGCTGGTAATCTTTACTTAATTTTATTCTTTTTTATTTTTCTCACTAAATTATATTTCCGGTCTTCTCTACTAAAGGCGTGTTGCTGCTTTCACCTTTTTTCTTTAATTGTACTCTGTGTAGCAGAAGTTTATTGTAAATAGATAAATAAATTACCATCGTTATCCTCGTCGTCATTTATAATATTTATCATCTGCATCAATTTTAGTAATATTAACGATAATAATAACTATTATAAAATCGGATGAAATTATTGAAAAAAAAATACGTCATATCACAAGAAATGTTGAGTCATCCGTGGGCAGCTTCGGGGACTATGTCTTAATAAAATTTTTAAAAATAGTAATTTTAGAACTACTAGACCGACAAAGAAAAGAAGACATGAATTTTTTATTATCCGGATGCATTTGTGATTTACTATTGAGTACGCCTTGCAGCAGAATAGCTATCATGTTGAAATTAATATCTTTAAATCCTCCAGGTACATGCATAGTCGAGGCCTAAGCGCAGGTACATACAAACTGGGAGGCACTGTATTTGATTTATGAAATTGTGCAAACTTTTTTAATAAAGCAAGGACACCTGGATACCAAAAGTATCAGTGGTAATAATCACTTCTAAGCTGACTGTCAATATTATTGCAAAACATACCCACCATACAGGAGGCTGCCCTCTGAACGCCGGTTCATCATTACTTTCTGTAATATGTTGCTCGCTCGCACCGTTATCAATTAAGTGCTCTGTGACACGCGCGTCATAGAGAGTCGCAGCCACTACAGCAATTATGTCGATGTTAACGCATGATTATCTCAACGACCTCTTTGCAGAGTTGTGGTGCTATGCTATCTCCTTTCCTTTTGTGCTGTAGTCAAGTTTGCTCGGCCCATGTAATACGCCAAGCAGAATAATTATTTATACCCCGACGGGAATATGACGCCATATCCTTGTTCGCATTGCTTACGATGTTTCTCCTAATACCAAACGTTATCTAATAATTATTCGTACGCTTTTACGTAGCTCATTCACTATCGGTCAACGCGTGGCATGAAACACTACACGCAGTATGACTGTAGCGGAGAGTGGCCGCTTACGTGGAGTTTGTCAGGGAAAGAGGATGTGACCAGAGTGGAGGACACACGCACATTTGTGTTGCCGTATGACGGTATATGAGACAGAAGCTCCATAGTTGGCACGACGAGATGCTTCCTGCGTGCTCGAGGGAGAAAATGCAGGGATATATGCAAATGGGCTGTATGTGTACGAATTATAGATCCACATGCCCTCATTTATGAGATTCACTGGTGACAAAGGGAGAGCGAGGGAAGATTCAGTACACTGTGATGACGTTTAGTGAACCACAGAAGTCACAACGAGGTCGCAACGAAAAATGGCCGCACGGCAAGTCTGGAAAAGGCGGCCCAGGTTCTCGTGCAATCAGAGTACGCGGCTTTTTGTTCTCTTCCGAAGGCGCACACGCGTTGGTGCGTATGCTCCACTACAATACCCCCGGGGTGAAGAGTAGCCACCCTGGCGACTCAGGGAGTAGGCACAATTAGGGGGTCGTAGTACGGCTTGAGACGGTTGACGTATACAGTCTCGCGTCCTCAACGGCGCAAATCTGGTTTCTGTGTTAGTGGCTCGATGATGTAATTCACCGGAAGGTCGCGTCAATGACACGGTACGGACCATGGTAAAGGGCCAGAAGTTCAGATGACAGGCCAGGAACGTGCGGGGGCACCCAAAGCCACACAGGGGAGCCAGCACGAAACGTAGGAGCCATGTGGTGAACGTCGTCATGTCGAGTCTTTTGTAGACCTTGAGCCTCACTTGTCAGAGACCGAGCCAACTGACGGCAGTCTTCAGCGTATCTGGCGACTTCCGAAATCGGGGAGAACTCGGATGCACCAGGGTGGTAGGGAAGTATAGTGTCGAGTGGATGGGAAGGTTCGCTGCCGTACAACAGAAAGAACGGGGAAAAACCGGTAGTCGCTTGCGTCGCGGTGTTACAAGCGAAGGTAAAAAAGGTAATACAGCGTCCCAGTTAGTCTGGTTGGAGGAGGTGTACATCCTCAGCATGTCGCCAAGTGTGCGGTTGAACCGTTCAGTGAGACCATTTGTCTGTGTATGGTATGCGGTAGATTTCCGGTGGATGATGTTGCATTCAGCGAGGACAGCTTGAAGGACCTCCGACAGGAACGCTCGACCCTTATCACTGAGTAATTCCCGTGAAGCACCATGGCGTAGAATGAAGCTGCGGAGAATGAAGAGTGCAACTTCGTGGGCGGTCGCTGCCGGTAGAGCTGCAGTCTCAGCGTAGCTTCTCAGATGATCGACGCTGACAATATTCCACCGGTTTCCAAAGCCACTATATGGGAGGGGGCCATAGAGGTCTATATCCACGCGATCGCATGGGCGAGCCGGGCACGGGAGCGGCTGCAACATGCAGTAAGGTGCCGCGGAGGTGTCTTGTTCTGTTGGCAAGTGATGCAGGACTGAACGTATTTCTGTACAAAGCAGTACATTCAGCGCCAGTAATATTGTTGGCGCAGCCTTTCATAGATTTTCAGGACACCTGCGTGAGCACTTTGGGATCTGCATTGAAATTCATGCAGATGTCAGAGCGCATACGAGAAGGGACAGCAAGGACCCACTTTCGACCACCAGGCATGTAGTTGCGGCGGTACAGAATGTTTTCTCGCATGCAAAAGTGGGCTGCTTACCGGCGTAGCGCTCACGTGGAAGGGGCCGCAGAAGGATCGGTAAGGTAGTCGAGTAACAAGGCAAGGTATGGGTCTTTACGCTGCTCCGAAAGCATTTTAGTGCTGTCGAGTGGTGACAAGCTGGTAAAAAGGGGTGACAAACAAGCCACATCTCGTGTTATTGGCGATCGGGAAAGTGCATCGGCATCCGCATGCTTGTGACCGGAACGATATACGACATGGATGTCGTATTCGTGCAATCGAAGTGCCCAACGCCCCAGGCGTCTAGAGGGGTCTTTCAAGGTGGACAGCCAACATAGAGCGTGGTGGTCTGCGACCACGTCGAAAGGATGGCCGTAAAGGTACGGGCGAAACTTCGTGAGCGCCCAGATTATGGCCAAACTCTCCTTTTCTGTCACAGAGTAATTCAATTCAACCTTCTTGAGAGCGCGACTTGCATAAGCGACTGCGTATTCGGTTTGTGTGCCTTTCCGTTGTGCCAAAACTGCGCGAAGTCCAACGCCACTTGCATTGGTGTGAATTTCTGTGACAGCAGTGGGGTCGTAGTGGCGAAGACTAGGTGGTGAAGTCAGCAGGCGGCGCAGCTGGCGAAATGCGTCGTCACATGCAGGTGACCATGCAGATATAGCTTTGCTGTTGGAAAGCAGACTCGTCAGAGGTGCGATGATGGACGCGAAGTTGCACACGAAGCGACGAAAATAGGAGCAGAGGCCGACGAAACTTCTTAGGGCTTTCAGTGATGTGGGCCCAGATTCTCGTACAATCAGAGCACGGTGCTTTTTGTTCTCTTCCGAAGGCGCATACGTGTTGGTGCGTATGCTCCAGTACAACACGTTCAGCTGAGAGTTTAAGATCACCATCAGGTGAGACCTGCTTATCTTAGTGATTTGCGCGCAAACGCACTGACGAAACTCTAGTGTGCGTGCACGAAACGCCTGTGTGTGCAGCGCAACGTATATGCAGGTCTGGCGCTCCACTCGTGAAGTTGGGAGACCTTTTTCAAGCAATCCCACAACGCATTGCTGGCGCGCCGAATACTACGGGAAACATTGGTACGCCGAGAGAACCGGCTCTTTTTCGAGCCTCTGCTCGTTGGTGCCTGTGATGATGTGGATTGTGTGGCCCGTGACGGGGCGAAGAGGGAACGGCAGTTCTGCTCTGCGGTTCGCCTTGGAGGCGAAGACGAGAAAAAGGAAGCGCGAGCGGGGCGTGCGGCTCGGGCAGTTAGAGCGTGACACGGTTCGAACGGCAGCTGCTGGTCGGCGGTTTGGGTCGCGACATCGCTTAACCAGGCGTCCGGCAGCCTTGCGGACCTGGTGAGCTGGTTTCCTGCTCGGGCTGCGTCACTCAACCAGGTGTCCGGCAGCCTTGCGGACCTGGTGAGTTGGCTTGCCGCTCTGTGGACGGCGCTGACACGGGGACCGGCAGCATAGTCTGTTCGTGGCCTGAGGTCCTGGGGCTCGAGTGGTGGCACCAGGTGGCCGCGGCTCAGGTTGGCGACGAGCCATTAACCTGCACTGCAGTGGCCTGGTGATCTACCGGCTTGCAGCACCACTATCACCACCACCACCACCTCACCACGGTCAAGGCAGCGTGACTGCACAAGGAACACCGGTGACGACCGACCTCACCGCAGCGGCAACAGTCATAACGGCGAGTAGGACAGTTCGTGTGCCGAGGCGCGTAGGACGTTTGACATGTAAATAAGGAACGCTATAGTGTGTTGTGTGTGAATTGTAAGAGTTATCGGTTGTGTTAAAGTCTTTGTTGTGTGTACAGAGTCACCTGACTGCCGGTTGATTTATTCCGGATCCTGGGCCCACATTACACCATAACAGTGCCGTTCGAGCACAAAACCAAAAGAACTTGCCACCACTCGTTGAATAGGGTCTGAAAGCATCTGCCCGCACATCTACGCATGAAATGTGAAATGAAAAACGCCGTCATTGTAGGTGTCTCTGGGTGGGCGTACATTGAACGTAAGAGACAAGCGGCATGCGAGTTGTTACGTACCGATACGTGTGGTCAAAACATGGTATCGTGAGGAATTTACAGCTATTCAGCAATTAACTGCTCATAAAGCGCTATAGCTTTTATTATTATCACTGCTTGATTGGGCTTTTAAAGTAAGAGTGCGGAGAAGTCTTACAGCTATAGAATTTTTTTATATTTTTATGGACAAGTAATGCGCTACAAAAAGAAAAACATAAGATCACAGCATATCTTCGGAGTGAATATTGATGAGCGGGGCAAAGCTCTGGAGGGTTATGTATACAAATACTATAGAGTTATACAAGGAAGTCTCAAATTCATAAGTGATAGCATTACGTCGCTTCCGTTCTCCCTTCATTATAACGGCTTTATGGTCGGTGAAGTGGTAGATCGGTGATGGGGCATAGTGGGATGTTTGCAAGGACGAAGTGGGCAGTTTGTAGAGGTAGAAGTATAGGTGGGCACGTACAAACATACATACATACATACATACATACATATGCATGCATACATACACACAAACATACATACATACATACATACATACATACATACGTACATACATACATACATACATACATACATACATACATACATACATACATACATGCACACATACAAGTGATGGACAGACCCACGCTCTTATTTTGGAGATTCGCCCCTAAAACACATTCGAAACATGCCTAAAGACGAAGAGATGGAACTTGAATTCACGTGCGAGATACCTTGCTATTATAGTTTGCTGTTTATTATGAGATGCTAAAGTGTCTATGCGGAACACGTTTTCTGACAGTATATTTTGCATTTAGTGGGGCTACATACTATTGAATTTCGCGTTGGGGAATTCAAATATTGTTTAATGAGAAATAATGATGTCGTACTTACACTCAGTGAAAAGAAATAAACTTGGGCACATACATAACCAACAGTTTCTAGGTGTGGTGACCTGCGTATATCATATTGCATCGTTTTGTAAACAGCTCTCTCGCACTGCAAACGAAGACTAATTCGGACGACCGTCACTCATGAAGAAACCAGGAATATTGCAGTTATTCTATGCATAAGACTGAAAAGAAGTTTGGAGGCGATACGAGCGTAGGATCACGTTTTCGCACCATAAGATTAGTAAATTATTTTCCGTAGGGCACAAAAGGTCGCGGGGGTCTGCAGTAGGCAGAGAAAAGTGCTATGACAGGCATGCCAACTGTTCTTTTAATTGTTGTGCAAGAGTTACTAACTGAATTCCTCTTGTGTTCACATTCATACATCGGTCACACTGGTTGTTGTATCAACACGAGCCTCGGGGAACATAGAAATTTATTAAATGAAGCCATCTCATCCCAACTCGAAATTTCAGTCATGGAAATCCATATTTATTTTTGAAGGCCCGGTAATCTTGCACAATCACCCTAACCAGACCACGTGGTAAATATCTGAAACATATCATAGCGCGCCTTGTTTAGGTCAATTAACCTTCGCTATCGCTACAACACAAGAAACTCAACTTCATTGATGAGCTGTACACACGCATCTTGGTTGTTAGTCATTTTGTACCTCTTTGTAACATGCGTGATGCACCCCTATTTTGATATATAAGTTTGTTAACACGTGCGATAATTTGTCAGTCATAAAGTGAGCGTTCTTGGTGTGCATATTTTTTTCCTGGTTCTGCTTCCTTTTTTTCTTTTTTTGCCTTGTAGGCTTTATTCAAACCTGCAGTTACAGTGCCAAGGCTGCGAGCGGGGCTCAGCAGTCTAGTCAATGTATTTTATTTGACCAAGAGAGAGAGAGAGAGAACAAACCTTTATTTGAGCAAACGCGGTGTGCGCCCAAGGTGGGCAGCCTCATTATTCCAGGTAGCCGCGGGCGTTCCCCATCTCCCGTGCCTGTTGAACCATGCTGCACTGATTCTTCAGGTGGGGGTCTGATAACTTGGCCTAGGCCCCATTGCTCTTCAGTTAGTCTAGTGGCTCCAGGGCTTTGTCTGCATCCCCATACCATATGTAATAGTGTTTCCGGGACATTACAGTCCTTTTATGGGCACAGGTACTTGGCTGATGAGATGCGGTGAAGCAGCGTACCTGAACATAGGTGTTAGTTTTCAGCTTCCTGGAGGTTACTGCCTCTTCCCGAGTCAGGCTGGTGTGAGCTGGCGGACAAATTCTTCTGTTTAGCCTGTAGTGCTGCAGTATATCGTTGTACTTTTTGGGTACATCTTCCGTCTTCCTTAGCAAGTCCTGTGGGATGGCCCTGTGAACATGAGCTCGGGCGCAAACATTGGCTACCTTATTTCTCATCAGGGACTCGTGACCTGGAGTCCAAACGATGTACGTGTCTGGTAGATTGGTCTTCGCTGCAGTGGCGAAAAGTTCCAAGGCTTGCTTAGAAAGTCTTCTTATCTGAAAATTTTGACAAGCTGCTTGCATATTGGTTAGTATTACTGCTGTGCCAGTACTGGTTGAGACTGCAAGCACTATTGCTGTTTCTTCTGCCGTGTCGATTTCTGTAGTTAAAATGCTAGCTGCTGTTCTCTCTTTGCCTTCGCTGTCCACTACGCTGAGAGCATGTGCTGGGATTTCTGGGTATTTTGCTGCATTAGTGTATATTTGTGTGCGGATCACGACCGTAATCTTGTTGGAGCTTCTGTATTCTGGTTTTTCTTTTTTCGAGATGATAGGTAGAAAACATATTTTGTGTAATGTGGGCTACTAAGATATCCTGTCTAATCGTTGCTAAAATATTTCTTTTCATGACACGTTGTTGAATTGCTTCAGTATAACACAATCTTCGAAGTGTCACTCGCCCTGTTTCAGTTAGTCAAAGCCGTTCTAGTAGAGTTACTTTGTGTTCTTCGACGACATCCTCCCAGGTGTTGTGGAAGCTTAAGCGTAGTAGTCACTGCGTGGAAGCAGGTTAAGAGATTTTTATCGTAGTTTTGATGGCCTTACGTACACGGGTATTCAGTTTTTGTATTTAAGAAGTATTGAAATGCAAGTGATGGGTTCCGTAAGTAATTCTGGGGATGGTGAGGGCTTGGATGAATTTGATGATGTCGTGTTCTTTGAAGCCGTATCTTTTGTTTGATACCCGTCGTATCAAGTGTGCAATTTGTGTTACGGTTGCTTGAAGCTTCGGTGATGTGGCTGCGCCTGATCTGTCTTTGTGAATGTCTACACCCAGAACTCTGAGCAATTCCACTTTAGGGATAAGCACTCCATTCCACGAAAGCGTTGGTTCTGGGATTTCACCTGTTGCAGGCCTTCCCTTTCTTCTACCTTTCAACAGAAGAAGCTCCAACTTTTCTGGCGCACATGTGAGCCCAGAAGCATTGAGGTAATTTTCTGTGCAGCCCACTGGCTCCTAAAGTGCATCTTGCTGAGCTCCTGAAGAGTCACCGGTCTTCCAGATAGTTAGATCATCTACATCGAGGGCGTGGCTTATGCCATGTATTTCTTTCAATGTATTCGACAGTTTTATCATGGCAATATTAAAAAGAAGCGGCGAGATGCGGAGCCTTGAGGTGTTGCCATTTTAAGCTGACCTCATTTCAGAGTTCCAAGCTGGACTGTTGCTGTTCTGCCGGTAAGATTGTTGTGTACAAAGCTGTACGTTCGCCACAGTTCCTGTCCTGGAAAATCTTTGCGCTTATTTCTGGAGCACTCTTTCAATATAACAAAACCATACAATTCACTCGTAAACCGCGTCAAAAGACCCTGATTTCTATCGCATCCGTGAATTTATGGACAGTGCTTGTACCTTTTAGGCAACCAAGTTGTACTATTTTTTTTATTAACGCCGGAGGCGGACTGACGCTAAAGGATAATAATAATTAAGTGACGCCTCTGAGCACTCAGCTGCTTTAACAGGGGGACAAGCGAAAATCGTAGACAAGCCATCGCACCCAAACATTGAAGTTGGTGAGTGAATCAAGCAGTATTATATAACATCTTGCCGAGTTCTCTTGATCTGAAAAGCTAGAAAATTTGAAGCGTAAGGCTCGCGCGCTCGTCGCGACTGCTGCTGTCGTGTACCAAATTTTTTCATAAGCGCTAGCGTGCCAGTTGGCGGCGCTAGTGTGCTTGAAAAAGGTCTATTGAGTGGAGCGTGAAGATGCGTTCAGTTAGTTTCGATATCGTTTTGCAGCCAAGCTGACCACATATTGGAAGGACGAACTTACGAAAAAAAGGCGGGGGGGGGGTGGAAACTATGCCATTGCCGGCACTACCTCGGGATGCTACATCTGGGGGACACTCAGTGTAAGTGACGCTTAGAAAAAAGCTTCCAGTATTTTAATACACATGAAGAACTGAAACCAGCGGATAATGAAGCAAAGGGAAATGGGAGGACACTTGAACTTCCCCTTCAGGAGCAGGTCGTGTTAGAGTAATACCCGTGCCCCACGGGGACAGGAAACGACATTTGGTAGTGCAGGCATTCAGTTCTCGACTGACATTTTTGGGGGCGGAGTTGTCACACTTTCAAAATGAATGACACTTGACTCGGATAATGGCGATCACACCATCTTCTGTAGTACGCCATCGTGTAGTAGCAGAAGAAAACTAAACGTGAGTTTACAAGCTACATATACCTCCGAGAAGAAATAAATCTAGAACCAAGCATATTACACTGCCGTTTGATTTCGTTCGTTACATTGTTTCACGACGTTGCAACCAGCCATATATTCACTTGAGCCAAAGCTAGTCTTATACCCCGCGTAAAAAAATGGCGCCTGTCGCATTTATTTTACAGCGTCTACCTGCTTTCGATAGGTTTTTAGGCACTTATTCATGTTATCAGTGTAAAATAGAATACGCGAAAGTTTTTCTTCCAGTCGATTTAAATGTAGTTTTATACAATTACTTCATCAGCTGCACCATCGAGAGTACGCATTTCTCAGTCGATTTAGTTCTGCCGATGGCATTGGGTGACAAATGGCATTTGGGCGAATGCCATTTCGCTTATCCGTGGCACCGCGAGAATGGCATTCAGTTTGAAGGCATTAGGAGGTTAATGCCATTTTCTCTGCCCGGTTGGCACGAGTAAAATGTGGTCTCATGCATATAGCTTTCTGAACTGTTAGCTTGCATCGATTCTCGGTGCATGCCGCAATCGTGCCGTTTGGAATTGAATGACTTTGCGCGTAACTTTGGCAGATTCAAAGAGTTATTGAATGCCTGTTGCAAGCGCAGTTCATTTCGTTTGCGAATGAGCGAAGGTCCCACTACCTCTTTGTAGTGCCACACGCGAACCTACGCAGCTGTTCACTCTGTAGAAGCTGTGTATTAAGTGGACCTTTAAAACAGTTACTCGGTCAATTCACAACTTTTGTGGCCTGGCACAATTCCACGTTTCAGCCACGCAACATGCGACTCGTCCCTATAGACGGCAATCATATATAGTGTTTTCTTTCCTAATGGTTTTCAAGAAATATTGCTGTTTTGAGGTAGAACACTTGTATGCCACGCAGACGGCCTTGCCTCGAAAGTCACTCTGACCCAGAAACTTTCATAATTTCGTTTATTTGCTTATATCTCTATTTTTTATGTATGGAAAGATAATTTTTCGCTCACAGCCAATAACGCTGGCACTGCCACCAAAATTTCTGGCAAACGCGGTTTTAACGCTATCGCGTGAAAACAATGGAATGTAGCAATTGAAACGTTGAATCAAAGTTGGCAAGGTATGAGACGAAGAGGAGTCATTGGAGCCGACTGAAATGAATTACTGCTGCTCGCCAGGGGCTGGACAGAAACTATATTCAAGAGGGGGAGGCTCGGGGGCATGGCGAAATGGTCCAGTGTCATTTTAATCTCTATATTCTATGGCCATGTATATATATATATATATATATATATATATATTGGGAGAGGGCCAAAAGAGGCCTGGGTAGTATTGACAGAGAACAGCGCGCGTGGCACCGACATTAACATGATAATTGGGCTTGGCGGGGCAAAACAATCACAAGAGGATGAATCTTAGCGGTGACCCCAGGCCTCTTGTTGCAATTTTGTCATCACGCCGATATATTCTTTAGTCCAGTGAGACTGCACGGCACCGGAATTCGAACCAGAGACCTCTTGCACACGAGGCTGATACCCTAAGCACTACGCAATCGCTGCATTCTTTGACGTTCTTTAACGTGACATGCGTAAAGGTACATAGGCCTCAAGCGTTTTCGCATGCATCTACAATGCGGCCACCGCGGTCAGGATCCGACGCCGCGACGGGCTGGTTAGCAGTCGACCTTAATGACCACTAGAACACTTTGCAGTGTCCCTTACTCGTCGATATCGCTGGTGGAACCACATGACTTCCTGTATTATTAAGAGTTAAGTCGATACCGAAGTGAAAGATACAGAAAAAGTTTTCAGTCGAATATCCCTCGATTGACGTCAGGAGAAAGCTCACCCATCCCCTCTCCGTCACTCCTAGCTGTCATCCCCGAACGCTTCAGATAGGGCAGCAGCGTGAGCTTGACTGATGAAGTCATACTGGACGTCTTGGTCTGGGGTGTGGAGCAGTGCCGTGCAGGCATTTTAGAGTGTGGAAGCTCAAATTCACTAGCGAGACTCGTTTGGTGGATTCCATGCGGAACGGCTTTGTCATCCGCGAACTTTGACGCCATCGTAGCTCCCTCCGACTAGTTGGTAACTGCACCCTTCTACGCATGCCAATTTATATGTCCACCGCTCCACTATTAACTAATTATTGAAAGCCAGTGCTGTGTGTTGTTACTTTCTTCTGCACTTGTCTGTTACGCAGTTTGTGTATTCAATTCTCGCCCAGCGCCTGTGATCTTCTGACGCCGTGGAGCTCTTGTCGAGTGGTGCCCCGTCTTCGGACTCCTTCATCGACCATGTCCCCCATCTTGCTTGTCTTTTATTACCATATCAAATATATGGACACTCTCGGCTGGATTTCGCCGTTGGCGTTCCCGTCACTCACCCTATATGTATACGTAACTATATATAAGAAAACGTAAGAAAAAATATTTCCGAAAAAGACATTAGTGAGCACAATCGAACGTGGGGCCTCCGTGTCTCGAGTGTGAGGCGTGAGCTATTGAGCCTTAAAGAAGCACCTCCTTCAAATTTCAAAAGGAAAGCTATTTACATTTACCACTTACCGCTAGTGACGGACATCTCGGGGTGAATTATGGTGTTTTCAGCCCTACCAGCAAGATAGCGCAATCAGCGCACGTCGTCACATTGTCATGACGCGGCAGCGCACGCTCTCATCTCCCACGCGTACTTTGCCCCACGGAGAAGATAAAGGGTTGATGCGAATGCGTGCGCCTATCTCGCGGTAGGAACAATCATACGTCTTGGCTCGCCTTGGACTTTCACCGGAACGATTTTGCTGTAGGTACTGGGCGCACTAGGATACTGCAATCGTCGCAAAGTCTCCGTTTACAAAAAGGGCACGCTTTTCACACACAGTGAAGTAACAACTGAGACGTTTATTCGCGTTCATCTATACCTGTGATTACGTATTGTGCGTCATTTGTTCGTGAAAAACGCGGGGCATGTCTCGATTTGTTTGCCATTCTGCGCGTGACCTTCCAATTTGTTGCTGTCGCGTTCATTGGTTCACCTTTATGGCAAGCGGTCACTGTTTCTCTTTTTTCTTTTGCTCCTGTGTAGTGAGTGCTCTTCATTCTTTATCTTTCTACTTTCTTTGTATCGCCTTCTAGGATGCCCAACAAGGCACTGCACCGTGGCAACTACTAGGCAGACAAAAATTATGTGTCTTTTTTTTTCTTTCGTCAAGAACCACGCATTCAATCATTGACTAGCGTTAAATATGTTTGGCAGCATGTCACGTTCTTTGTAGCTTGCAATAGCAATAAGTCGCTGAACAGTTCGTAAAATACAGGTTGTATGATCGAGAACCCAGCTTCTTGAAGGCATAAGTAGCCTCCGTGTGACCAAGCCTTAAATTGTCTTTTCATTTTCAGTCGGTTCATGGCACTTCCTCTTCCCCCATTTTCTATAAGCGTTCTGTATTTTAGGATGTATTGGACCACCTCAGGGTTCAGTCACCTTTTGTCAAGTGATGACATTATCTAACAACGTGAAACGTTTTGTAGTTTTCTGGCATTATGATGAGGCACAGCGAGACGCCAACGTTTTGTGTGTAAATGCCTTTCGGACGAGAGGAGGTGGTCGCGCGGGTTTTGCAGCACTTCATACGCCGGCCGTTAGAGGCTCAGTTCTTTTATGATTGGCCGCTAAAATTCGCTGCAATTACAGACTGCAATTACCAACCACCCGTTAGACTGAAGGGACTCACAAGGGCTTTGCGCCGTGGGTCTACTTATCAGACTAGCTAAGTGTTTATGATGAAACGAGTATATGAATAAATACGAGGACGCAATCTGAGTGGGGCACTGAACTTTTCACTGAACGAATGTTCAAATCAGTGTGATATTAAAGAACGCTGACGACTTCTCATGAATATGAGTCCCGTATATTCATTCCAACTGATTCGGTACCACTCAATGATTGCGCAGTCAGAAGCGAAGCCATACATTTTTAGCGAACACTTTCAGGTGCTTCTGGGTGCCGTTAGCTTACTCCACGCGTATGCGAAATATCATGGAATGCTGCTAAAGAACGAGTGGTTTACAATTGGTAAATTGCCCATTTTAGATATCAATCTATTTATATTAGCTTTCGGTGGAACGTGCTTCGAAAGCTTTATATTGGCCTCTGCTCGCTGGACCCTGTTAGAATGGTCCACGTCTCGGGTCATTCGAATGATATACGAAGAACAAACTCATAAGTAAAGTTTTTCATATCTTTGCATTGGTGGAGTTTTCATACGAACCAGCGGATAGGCTGCCGTAACGCTGCACAATTACTGCGCAATGGAAACGCTTCGAGGTATGTCGCGTTCTCCAGTGCATACAGAAGGCTTAAGTGAGGGTATATCTCGGCCGGAAAATGATCGCAATCCAAGGTGCGCCTGTCTGGTCATTTAGAAGGAATGCATGCCGCTTTAGAATCTGAATTGCGCGCCATATATGGCTGTGTATTTTTTGGTTTCTGTGCTGAGGGATGTAATTTTCTTCAACACTTGATGCATCGCCGTGATTTCATTGCATGTCCTTTTACCTAAATGAAAAGTCTCGAAAATCAATTGAAGAAAATCTTTTGGAGGAAACGAGCTAGTTATGTGTGCGTTGTCAAATACGATTGATGAGGCGTAGAATATCTTTTTTCTATAACCCTAGCTGCATTATGAAGTTATATCGTTATAAAACAAATATTAAGCCAGGATTGACAGAACGAGGTCGCGAAAACCATCGTCTACGTACACTCTACAGATAGTTAATAATAAAAGCTGAAACGTGCGGCCCCGGCCTTTATGCCTGTGTCAAATTCAATGCTTCAATAAAGTTTTTTTATCTTACTAGTTACGACTGCCGACAAAGCTAACTTGAGGCTTGCAACCCGGATTTTCTCTTGTTAATCAGTAGTGAATTTACTGATTAACACCCTGCACCCTCTCTACACCCTGCAATCTGACCTAAGCAATATTACTTTGTCTTGTATTAATTGGCTAATGAAACTTGAAAAAATAAATGTAAATCAATGAGGATAGCTCGTAACTCTTCAAAAGTTGCGTCCCCTCATACCTACTTAATAACACTCCCCTAAACAACGTTTCTTTTTACAAGTACCTCGGTGTTAACATTTCTAACAACCTGTCATGGCAGGCGCTCGTTGACTACATAACATGCAACGCTAATCTAACTCTTGGCTATTTACGTCGAAATTTTTCTCTTGCTCCAATTAACCTAAAGCTTCTCCTGTATAAATCATTAGTGCGGCCCATACTCGAATATGCGTCGTCTATCTGGGATCCTCATATTTGCATGCTCATAGACAACATTGAATCCATTCAGAATCGCTCAGCATGTTTCATATTGTCCAATTACTCTCAAATTGCAAGTGTCACATTCATGAAGGCTCAACTAAATTTGTATAACCTCTCAATACCACGCAAAAATTCACGTCTCTGTCTCTTTCATAAGATCTATGACACTAACAGATCCCTCTCTGATTCACTGTTTTTTCCACCAGTCTACATATAAGCACGCAATGACCATCAATACAAGGTTGGGGTTCCCTTCTGCCATACGAACCAGCACTTCAGCTCTTTCATCCCTTGAGCATGTACTGACTGGAACCACCTTCCCGCATCGATCGCTTCAATCACAGACGCCAAAGCGTTCAAATCAATCATTTCTCAAAGTGCATTAAAATTTATTCTAATCCTGTTGTTTTGTTTTAATTCTTATTGATATTTGTTGTCCCATTCCTCTCTGTAATGCCCAGTGCCTTGAGAGTAAATAAACGAAATGAAATTAAATGAAATCTCTAGCGTAGGAATAAAGTAGTGGAATTTGCCCAATATCCATGGCACATACTCACGAGGAGATTTGGGGCACACAGGATGATTGGGTTTGTTTCTCGTACTCAGGTGCACCTCAAGAAGAGAAAGTATACTGATTTGAATATTTCTTGCGAGTTCTGACTTGACACGCATATATATATAGGACTTTTCCTAGAGCCACGAGACTGCTCTGCTCTTCAGAGATTCTTCCATTTTCCTTCGGAGATTCGTCAGGTTCACGTCGTTGCCCCCCCCCCCCCAACCTCGAAAAAAAAAAGACCGTGCCTCCATAAATATTGTATTGTGGCCGGAAGCGGCGTTATCCTGGCAGACATGGCCGGTAATCAATCCCCCTGAGTGGTACGTTCTTCGTAGTTTTGGTGCACCACACATCGCTGAAACCTTTTTCCCGTAAAAAGCGTAAAAGTATAGTAGCATAGCAAATCGACTCCACACCTTCCGAGAACACAATGCATTAGACACATCCATGGGTAAACCGTCTTTTTTCACACTGTCTATTCTCCTTTTCTTTTCAGAATAAATATGCCTGAATGACTCGGTTCAGTGACGTATACCCGAGTCTTCTTTGCTCTCAGTGCGCAACTGAGAACGAGCGCACCATATTCTAAATAACGATGCAGGAGTGCTGGTCGATCAGACACATCCTTGGCGTTCAAAACAAAAGCGTAATGTATAAATTGGGTTCTAATGGCGTCATTATAAAAAAACTGGAAAGTCATACTTTCGGACGTTTTTGTAGCCCCAGTAACAAGGCGATATTTTTCTTCGATCTAGCCTAAATAACGTCAACGTTTAAACAATGTAGGATAACTTTTGCTGATTCGAGTTTTTTTTTCACCGAACTCTCGGACACGATGCCGGAAATTCAGTGGCAAACACATGTTGTCCTTCGCTTTTTGCACTTGATGCATAATTTCTCACTGATTAGGAGTACTCGTATATATAAGGCAATCGGCGCAGACATATAGCAAAGTAAACGCATAAAGGAAGGGGCAAACCTTGCGCGGGACGCAAACGTCCCAAGACTAGGGTATGAGGAGGTTATAACAATGTAATTTTGTTACAGATTTCAGGAAATCAAACGCCAGACATAATTTCTGAACGTCAGGATGCCTTGACTGCATTAGTGGCATCATATTACTATGGGTTTGAGCACTGTGCTGGATAAATATAAATCTTTGTTGCGCAGGGGGAATACCTGCTACTTTGCACAAAAGTGACCGCAGTGAAACTCGTTACAGTAAGAATTTAGCGATTGAAATGTGCGTCATTGACAACTCACCTTTTGCGTACTTCTTCAGCAAATTTGTGCGCCTGACGTCGATAAGTTTTAGGCCTGGATACGATGACGCGGCCTTTAGAAACAAGTCGATCAATCTGCTGTATTTAAGTAGGATCAGAGACACGGAATGAATTGCGCGACCAATTTGTTTTTAGTAATTCGTACTTGTCAGGCTTGAAACGGTGATACCATTTTTGCGATCAGTACGTTTACACAGATGCAACAAACAAAGAGGCCTGTGGTATTATGGCGCACACGTTGAAGAGCCTGGCACTATTTGCAACGATAGCATTAATAAAGAAGTACGGCCAATTCGGGAAACATGAACGTGTCGTTGAAGAAGCGGGAATCACTTCAATGAAGCGGATTTATATAGAACCCGCAGTTTGCGAGTAAAACTGTCCTGCATCCAAAGTTAGTTTGTTCACTTCAGAGACCTGCGCTGCTTGATACGAATCTCCTTAAACATATTTACCGGCTTAACATCGACGCGGATTGTCTGAATCACTCAAATTTTTCTATTCCGTGGTATATATTACGGGCCTGTACACAAAAAAGCAACTCCTCGCATGCGATGCGTGGGCCTTCAAAGTAAAGTTGCGAACTCCGAACGACTGTTCTAGTAACTAACGTGGTTGCTTGGGCGAGTTGGTACGACATGATTCACATAATTCTAGTAAGCAGCTGTTTATAGATGAAGTTTATTCAGGGCACGTTTACACTGGCTTTGAAAACATGATGTTGGCTGTGCCGTAAACCCTTAGTGCATTCCCAATGATAGGCGTTTGCGGCTTTGAAGTATTTCTCAACATTTGGAAGCTAGTAGTGATTTTTTTCCTTCACCGTCCTGACGTTGTGTACGTCTGTTGAATACGCCACCGCTGCATTGATTTCTAGCGCGATCTGCAGGCAGAGACATTCACGTAGAAGCAGACGTACATCAAACATTGCGAATTTTTTCAAATAATATTCCCTGTGAAATTCACTTATATGTGCCTTGAACAACCCACTCGATGCATTGTGGGATTGGCTGGCCGCTCTTTCTTTTGATGAAAAAAACAACATTCTCAATATTGCAGCCCAGGCTATGACGCAGCAGCTGTGAGGGGTGAACCACTTGTGATCTGGCGTTACAAAAGGTTATGAGGGCCATTTCGATTCGTCACGTGAAAAACAAACATGACCGGAATAGGGAAAGGCCAGAATATGAGCGCTCATGACTAGGCTGCTGAAGTTGAATGAGCTTTGACCGCCATTGGGCTATAAGATGTTCATTTTATATTTTACTGCATATACGCACATCAATAGTCGACCAGTACAATACCAAGAGATAATTACGAAGCACGCCATGAAATTAGACAAGGAAATCTGAGAGAGATAGCTAGAGTGAACGAGAGAGAGAAACGTTCAATAAATAAGGCTCCTTGGTAAGAGAAAGAGGGAGCCACCGTACAAGGCGCCACTGATTATCGCGGCTCGCCAGGCATTGTCAAGTTGACCAATCGTGACTGCGCCAGGCGTAGCAACAAGAACTGAAAAAACGCCAAGCCTGCACGGAAGGCGCCGCACAGTAACCGCGAAAGCTAGGAGAGCGGCCTTTCGGAACCTTCTCTAAACACTCGTTGAGTAACTGCTGCAAGCACACTTGCCCGATGCCAGCCAGCTACGGCATTACTAATAAGCATTTTTGGGTAGTAGGCCGGCATTCGCTATGCTATTTTTCGTCAATCTTGTGAGAAACGTGGTATCCGCTAAACTATTTCCAGGAAGGAATTTTGGGCCAGTTGTTCATGCAGTGGCTGACGGCGATGAGGAAGTATACCTGAAGTGGGTATGCGCCACAATTAGGAGCTGAAAAAAAAAACAAGCTTTTGTAATGCGTTCGAGTGTTGCACGACCCACTCGTTATGCTATGCGCATTGTGCGACGAGCGCTTGTTCTTTCACGGTTTTTAAAAGTTTTATAAGTCGTATTAACGCGATTGCTTTCACGACATCAAGCCTGCCTAAGGCAAGTTTGTCAACAAGTCAGGCGTAGTTCAGTGGTCGAATGACAACCGGCGTAGCTGAGTAGTAGAATACTGCGCTTGCAACCAGTGGACCCAGTTTTTAGCACACTGTGTCACTGGTTATAGGTTTCTTTTTTTTTTCAAATTTCGCACGATGTGGTCACGGACACCAGCGGCGGCGGCGGTGGTGCTGCGCAAGACCCGAGTTGTGATCTCATAACAGCTTTCGCTGTAAAAAAGTACAGGCATGTGGCCACGAGTGTAGAATAACCTGATCACTGATGTCAGTTCTCATGAAACAAAAACACATCAAAGCAGCAGCGCTTTGCTCTCAGCTAACTTTGTGAACAGCCATAAGAGCAGCGGTAAGCTTAATCAAAGCACTTTCACGAACGTAGCACTTTTGTAACCGATGAAGGTAACACAGAAGTCTCTATCCAAAAGCTATTGTGACAACTACGCAGGACTGATGCTTTTCTTTGCACGTTTCAGCAGCTCAGTTAGTCTAGACAGAGGAGGCACAGAGAATGAGACATCTGATGTCACACAGCGCTTCGTTCCAACAAAATGATTATTTACTTGCATTCATAGGAGCTCAATATATATCTAACTGATATGGGTGGGTAAAACATGGCACGTTATCTTCGCTACAGACTAATCAGTACATACACTTATTTTCTAAACAGCAATAAACACTCATTAGAGTGTGGCAGAAGCCTGGAGTCGCAGAGCCATTCTTGGCAAAGTTCCTCGTCATCCTAGGCACGCTGTGTAAACTGCTCATGTTAAAAAGTGCATAGAACACTCAATAACTAAAGAAGGAGCAGCTCTAACTTTGTCAAAGCAACCCACACACAATAGCCTGCAAAAGAGAAACTACGACACGCTTATGTACGTTATACATTTGTGTGTTACTGGAATCAAGTTCCGTTGGAAGTCAGCGCTAATCCTCGCCTATTCAGTGTGAGCTGTGTCCAGTTCTTGCGCTTAGCACCTTATTATCAATTGGTGCTGTCGCACACGTTACATCAGTGCTGGTAGTGAAAGTATCAGCCAGCAACATCTTGTGACGCAGTGCTCACTGTGGCTACCTGTCTTCTGCTTAAGAAAGGGAGTAAGCGAACATCGTTATTTGAGGTCGGTGAGTCTTTTGTTGTTGTTATGTGGGGTTAACGTCCCAAAACCACCATATGACTATGAGAGACGTCGTATTGAAGGGCTCTGAAAATTTCGACCACCTGGGGTTTTTTTACGCGCACCTAAATCTGAGCACACGGGCCTACAACATTTCCGCCTTCATCGGAAATGCAGCCACCACAACCGGGATTCGATACCGCGACCTGCGGGTCTGCAGCCGAATACTTTAGCCACCAGACCACTGCGGTGCGGCGGTGAGTCTTTTGTTGTACGTGCTAGTTTATTTTTCACAGAAAGCCTTAGAAAGCTTCAGCGATGCAACTGGACTATGCGAGTTGGCAATACAATTCACTGAGCGTGATGAAACAAAATAGACGAGTGCCTCATGGACCAAAGCTTCTTTCTACTCTATTAGTAGGATCACATACTACATTCTTAGCAACAACTGTCGATTATTTCTAAGAATGAGTTCTATTATGCGCGAATTTTTTGTCCAGATGACAGCTTATTACGGAAGAGCTTTCTTGTAGAAGTGCACTACCAGCCACTACTACTCTAAGAAAGTTGAACGCATTTCTTCGACAGACGCAAGACAAGGGACAGACTAGCAGCAGGAGTAATACAAATTGTCGATCACATCTGATAATAACAATGAACATCAAAATCCTCGAAACCTTTCTTTCGACAAACTTTAGGCGAAGCAGAGATGGCGTCCAGGCTCATTGAACAAATTCGCGGAGCACTCGATAATGTTCTTCAATTTGATCGGGAACGCCATATATTTTATTTGAAGTTGTGTTTACAGGAGTATAAAAGGGAGATTTCGACCATAATTGTTCAACGGGAACATCGCTCTGATGTCTGAATTGAGGGCCAGCCATTCTTTGGCTCATGGAAGTAGGATTGCATTTTTCGTTCTGATTTGCGCTTTCATGTTTCAAGAATAATCTCTTTTTTTTGGTTATCGCAAGGTCAGCAGAAATCTTCTAGTTGTTTTCTTTTTGCACACTTCTCAAGCGATCGCAGGGGCGAGAATTTTGTCTTAGCCTGTGTGAAGGTAGAAATCAACTGGCTCTATAGAGGCAGCTATAAAAGTATGCGAAGGACGTGGTTCGTCTATATAAAGCAGACAATTGGGTAAGCGCTCAAACGAAGCCGAGCGATAAGGCGAGGTAATAAAGTGTAGTTCTCACTCGCTGGTCGTAAAGAGTGCCGTGATAAACGCTGGCTCTTTCAGTTCATAGGCGCCCTTTTACGTGCGAAGCCCCAGATGGTAGGGGTTATTATTGCCAGCAAATGAGACGGACATCAGACGCGTGCCTCGAGGAGCGTAGCCACGATAACGCATGCTTGCTTCGTGCCATAGGCGCTGGTTTTTATGACAATGGAATGCTTGACAAACACCGCCCAGTCTAGGTGTTGAACGGCGTCGAAAAGCAGAATAGGCCACCAACGTGTATTTGAAGAGGGTTTGTCAAAACATTATTGTAGAAAAGCTGTCGAAGCGAGCAGATATAGAAGTGAGGAGATGAAGCAATTGTAAATGTGTCACAAAAATATAAATTTCAATAAATAGAAATGCTGGAAAAAACTATTCACTACCTATGTGTGACGTCACGCGTTGAGGTCAGATGTTTTATTTTGTTTCTTCAATTAAAACTACAGGTGCAACCCTTTAATTTGTGCTAACATTGGTTGTTTGAGGGCTTCTTTAGGTGTGCCTGTAGAAGAGCTAGTTTGTCATGAAATAGAGCTCTAACCGCACACCCATGGGACGGCTTTATGCTCTCCCATAATAGAGTACCAAGTACTCTAAATCGTTATCTCTTTTTTCTAAACACAAGTTGTAGATAACAAGCAAACTGGCCAGTCGATTCATTATCCTTGCCGCTGGGAATATTATTGCGGTATTTAGGACTGGAATTACTTTGTATCTTATAGAACGGAGGTTGGTCACTTCCGTACTAGTGGTCAAGAAGGAGAAACATAAAATATTTCTAAGACAGACTAGTAAAGAAACGCAATCTGAGAAAGGTAGCTTTAATGACAATTCTGTGTGGTATCCCGCCGAATGCGAAAGGATACTGGATAAATCACCGTATAAAGTTTGATAGAAGCCGCGTGTACGTGCGAAATCAGCGGCTCCGGAGACTGAAGGTTCAGCAGTATGTTGATTCACACAAGCGCTTCAGTTATTAAGGTGTTCTCGAATAGGAGCTCGACAATTTTGGGGCCCCCATTCCATATGCGTACGCTCACATTGGGTAAAACAGGAGAGAAGAGCTTTCCAGCAGGGTCGGCGCCGCTTTGGGCACTGCCCCTATTCTAGGTCACTCTATAGTCTTGGCCGAGGGCAGTTCCGTGGGTCCCATCAAGTTTGTCTGACAAATATCATTTGAGGCAGACTTTGGTGCCTTAGCTGAATTGGAGAAATAGCATTCCCAACGCAAAACCCAAACGCTGTTTGGGTTTTGCGCATGCGCAGTGGGCTCGACGCTGTTTCTTTGTGGCCCCAAAAGATTGGGGCCCCTATTCAAAAACTCTCTATTGAGACAGAAGACCTCGGATGTGTCATCATACGAGAAATTTAACCGTAAACGACCACCATTCAGCAACGGTGGGCAGGAGTGACACTGAAAATCATCACTATTATGAAGGAATTTTAACTATACAGGGATCGCGAAAATTGTGACGACATCATGACATCAGAACTTGTGTCACAAAATCGTGTTACGTAATTCCGCACAATGCCGTGGTAGCAACATTCCTTCGTCGTCGAGCAATACCTGAGAGCGCGACTTCAAGAGACGAAAATGAAGACTAATGTCGGCACGAGTATCCGTGGCTCGTGTTTCATGCTTTCTTTTAGACCGACGGAGAGAGTGAGAAAAAAGATAACCGACATCTTCCATTCTTCCAAGGTGAATGCACAAGAAACACTGTGTGTTTTGTCCTAATGAACATAATATAGCATTCGTGTGCTTGTGCTGTCTTCGCGTGTGAGCTTAGTATGCTTATCGTTCAATGATGACAATAATTTCTGGTAATAGAAAGAAAAAGAACTAAGCTACTTGTTACGTGTATTCATAATAATTGGCTGGGCGTACAAACGCCGACAAAGTCAATATGCTACAAACAGCGACTAGGTAAAAAGATGTCCAGTGGTGGGCAAGAAAGATACAAACCAAAACTTTGCAGAGCTTGGACGGGAAAGACGTAATAAACATCACGCCGGCAGGAATATACTCCAGACCTGTGCACTCAAAATCGTCAATCGTTGTAAGCAAAATTGCAAGACAGCGCATAGAGGTGATACTTGTGCAATACATGAAATGGAAATGTAGCGCCGTGCCTGAGGGCGTTTTCGAATGAAAAGTGTTAAACTGAGAGTACAAGTGATGCCGTTCACTATTTCCAGGGGAGAATAAGGATGAAGGAAAGGCACGGAAGTTAATCATGGTTGAGCCAGACAGGCTACCTAGCGCTGGGGACGGGGAATAAATGTTTGAGAGAGAGACGGAGAGAAAAGTCACTCATGCCGTAGACAACCCGGCTGTAATATGCTTAACAACACAGATGGTGAGTCACACCCGTGTCTTAATCAAATGAGCACATTCGTTGCATTACGTAACTTGTATGCACGGTCCCATGCACCCAAAATCTTGTCGATAGTGAAGCCATGATAGTACTGCTTTTGTTCTCAAGCAGCAGACTTCTGAAGGCTTGCGAGAACTGCAGTCATGGTGTCAAGCAGTTGCACCACGATTTGAGCTGTGTGTCTGCATCTTGCTCAGCAGCATGCGCATAAAACTAACCATGGGTGCGGACCATGCAGATAAGCGGTCCTTCTTCGTCCGTCAAGCTATGAAATACCGATGAAGTGTCCCTCACTGTCGAAGTCTGAGGCCTCTGAGCAGGCACAGGCGCATGTATCTTTGAGAGTTCGGGCGAAGCGTCACCTCCATTGATTGCAGAGCCAGCACTGTCCTTTGAGACGGCTGCGTTCGGACTGGGTAGTAAGAATGAATCGCCTGCTACACTTCGCAGAGGCACCTATGTTCTTAGAATCGACAGCGCTTGGCCTGATTGGGTGAAGTGGAGTAGGTTTTGGACGTGCTTCGTGAGGCGATGAGGTTTTTGAGGCACTGGGGCAGTGCCGGGAACGCAACCGTCGTCGTGTAGTGGATGCAGCTGCTTCTCGGTATGAGATGCCATCTCTAGCCTTTTTTTTCAGTATTGTTAGCTCCCATCGAATGAAAGGACAGTCCTTTGAAGAGGCATCATGTGACCCATTGAAATTTGAGCACTTCGGTATTATGGCCTGGCACGTGTCCTTGTTGTGGTATCCAGTGCACCATGAACAGATGGTAGAGCTCGTACACACACCAATTACGTGATCTACCTTATGCACTTCCAGTACTGAAAAAGTGGTTTTGGTTTCATAAGGTCGAACTGCGTGTCGAAAGTGGCCCACTTTTACGTGTGATGGAAGTGATTCGCTCTTAAATCTTATTCTTATGCGTCGTAATGTTCTGATACGACGTATACTTGTAATAATGGCATCTTCCGAAGCCGACTTAATCAGGACTGGTAGGTGGGAGTTGTTAATGGCTTCGGCAACATTTTATATCACCCCTGTGCTCACTTCCTTGCCCAGGCGTATATAAAAGCGAACTTTCATCCCATTAGGTTCCGTACCTTCACGCAATGTGTCAAGCGAAGTCACATGATGGACGCCAATCGCTAGGATTTGACTTCGCATGATGGACGCCAATCTTGCAGCTATTCACTATGCCTGCTTTTACTTCAATCGGCCCCCGTGCCTCTTGCTGTACAGACCTGACGCGCCGTTCAAGGCGTCACATGTTGTCACTAGCGACAAGTGGCATGAAAATGATGGTTAATAGCTAGGTATTCCATGAAGATCGCGTGTTGGACTCAATTAAGTTAGATGACGTGCTGACAGATCCTCTATTTCTTTTGCGGTTCCTCGAAGCTGTAGTCCCCTGATTTTTCACTGCTGACGTAGTAGGATTAGGTGTCATCGCTGTCAGTGCTGTTCTCGGAGCAGTAGCGCTTCCTCAAAGCAACACCCATGGTCATTCCGGATGTCATTCGTAGGACTCTACCTCCATCGCACATCAGCAGGAGGCTGCGCTTGACAGGCAAAATGAAAATTATTCACAAAGAACCACAGAACTCCAACATTCGGCATTCTGCCGCACTCACTCTTTCGAAAGTTTTGTGAGAGCCCATGGGAAGAGAGACATGACTTGAGAAATTGTGAGCAATGCATATGAGCGTTAACACGGTATCATTTTTAGGGCGCCATGACGAATAACTCTTAGAGATGCCTTATCAGATAGTTAATAAATCCAATTATCGGCATCATTTGAATATAATGAAACGTGCTTTAGGGTGAAAAAAATGCTCTGTACAATATAGACATGTGTTCTCTTTTGTTTTTGTTTTTTTCTACTGTGACCAGAGAATGCACACAACAGGCAAACTTCAGCGCTCTCGTTCATGCGAGGCATGCATGGGCCGCGTAAAACCCGTCCTTTCTAAAGAGCCAAAACCCTAACATTGTGCTAGTCATGCAGTGAGTTGGATTGATCAGACACTATCCTGGTGCATCCTTTCCGCACCATTGATTTGTGTCTCAAAGCACCGCGACGCGTCTGTGGAGCCTCTCGAAATCTCAGCGTGCGAAATGTACACTTGCAAATTATATTTACGAACATCCCATGACCTACAGCAGCCGGTTGCTGTTAAACTGCTGTGCGGGATTCTTGTCCTGAAATATATTTAGAGAGAGAATGAAGTACTTAAAGCGAAAGAGAGGAAGAGAGAAAGAAAAGGAGACATTTTTGTTAAAAAAGAGAATTTTGGACAATTCGTAGGTTATATAAACTCTTGTAAGGCATAGTTTATGAGATTGAAAATTTTTAGAGAAGGTAGAAAAATAATTAAAAAAAACAGTGAATAAATATGAAATATGCAAGTGAACCTGATACTGATATCTATAAATAAGATGCCAGGAATGTGTGCGTTTTTCTGGGGAAAGAGTGAGTGTTTAATTCCAATTAGAGCAATTTCTGACGAATAACTCTACATTAAATAAGAAAGAGCGCGGATTCATTGAGCCTAGTATGATGCGTAACGTTACTAGGACATGAACCTAGTATGATGCGGAACGTTATCGAATCGTGGCAGGTTATGTCCGCGCTGAAATAAATTGTCCTTTGTGACGTATTTCGCAGGACACGTACTCACATTTAGATTGACAAATGACAAAAGACGTTCAGTTACGACAGTAGCGTATGTCATGGTAAAGAAATGACGTTCATTAGAATTTCCACAATACGAACGAACTGGCTCAGCAACACGCTCTAGTAGAGAAATTTTTTGCGGTAATATAAAGAGTGTCAATAAATATTTGAAATATTTTAGCGAGAGTTACAGTTCGTGTCATCTCCCGTACCGTCTACCAACTGTCAACAGCAAGAGAGACATTTATGTGCATCACTATCTAACTTCTACCAGTCCCCTCTTCACCACCACCCCAGAAAAGAAACTGTAATCGACTTAATCAAGGAATCTGAAAGCCAGGGCAGATACTTTGTACTCGTTAGGTCACCGAGCCAATACTGCACCGCTTTCCAATGAGATTGCATGAAGTTCGCGCGAACGTCACTCACATATTTTGCAAAAAGGTTAGAGATCTTCTGCCAAAAAATAATTATTTCAGCATGTCACATCCGTTTCATGGGTCTCTGCACCATGACAGAATAAGATCTTGCAGCAGACCTACTACGAAAAGGGACGCATATTTAAAAGAATAATTTTCAAAATGAACTTCAACTTGTTTTTCTAATGTCGCGACAAGTACGGTTCACAATTCAGGCAATCCAATAAGAATTCCGTGTGTAAGGCTCTCCAAATCGTACAATTAGCCACACACGTAGTGCTCTAGAGTTGCTTTGTGCGGTATAGTTTTCGAAGCTTAACTTTCTAAGTAATATGAAATCCGCAGCCCCTTTGTTCGCAATGAACCGAAAAATACGTTTAGTTTGGTCCAATTTTCGCTGAGGCCGGATGACTTCTGTCAATGATTCCGGCTAAAAGAAACAAAAGGAACTCTTAACTGCAAAGGCGGCTTCAGCGACTGAAGTGAAATAAAGAACTTCGCCTCCTCATTTAGGTGATCGAGAATGGTAGCCTCGCATCGGGCAGCTTATTTCTTATGGGGCGTAATTGTAAAACAACAGTTGAAAAACCTTCGTCTCCGAGATTAATATGAACCTGTGGCTCATGCCATAGTGCGAACGCACAAACACTGCGCGTGGAAAAGACGCGACACGCACAAATGCTGTGCCTGTGCCGCGTCGTTGCTGCTCGCTGCGTCCTGCACACTTCCCCTCATCCGCTTATGTGGAACAGCAGTTTCGTTGCTCGGAAGTGTACACGAAGGTCACGCCTTCGATTCACATGGCTGCAGGTAAATTTAAGTATTGGAGCTGGAAGCTGTATTTGACTACCGTGTTTTGGCGCCATACACTTGAACACGAGTCGCTGTGACTTCACCAGATATAGACAGTTTTGCTTGGATTTAGGGTTTGGGGAAATAGTCAAGTACCCAAGACAATTAGTCTACAGCCACAATTTTACAAAAGTACCCAAATTGGCACGAAGTAGCCCAACCTGGCTACCCTTCTGAGAAGGACCATCAGTTTTGCCTTTGCTCTTTTTAAAAGTATACAAGGCAGCTTAAATTAACCTACCAATGCAAACGGGTTTAGAGGGTGATCATGAGCACCCTAACGGTTAATACCGTTGTTGTGATCGGCATCTATAAATAACGCAGTGTGTACAAAATAAGAGGTTATACAGCAATATAAACTAACTAGAAGGCTGCTCACATCAAGATAAAGTTTGTTGTGCCGTCGTGGTTATTAGAGGACACCGTGGGTAGCATACGCTATATAGATTTCGCCACTGCTCCACTCGCAATTTCGAAGCACCATTGTTCGTGTTCTTCAAAATGAGTTACGCCCATTGCACACAAGCTATGAGCCCGTGTCGCGCATGCCTCTTTTCTACAGCGTCGCTTCGAGAAGCATGTCTACATATGTAGTTTCTCGTGTGTGCCGTGTCCTCACAGGTTACGAAAGTTTGCACAACTGCGACACAAGAAAATACGAATCCTTGCTTTTTTGGTCACCCGCTATTCTGTCGTAAATGCCAGCCTCGTGCGGGGACTAGATAGAGCCTATAGCGTGCGCCCCACAGATCAATGTTGCGTGCACGAAAAAATCGAGAAACTGTGTTTCTCTCTTGAGTATACGGCCATTCAATGGTACACCACCAATCTACGCATGTATCTGCAAAGAACGCCTGCACAAATATATAAACGTGGACCTCGCGGTATACGTATCGAACGGCGCTTCTCCCTCTGCAGATGCAAATATGTACCCAGACCTGTCTTTCAATAGTTTCTTGACCCCACCTTCGGTAAACACTCTGGCGTTTGCACACTCTACACCGTCGGGATTCCACGTTGCCTTCTATACTCGGCTGTTTCTACTATTATGCTTTTAAAGATGATAGTCTTTCTTGGGAACCTCTGATGCCAAAATTTCGGTCTGTCTGTCTGTACAATTGTCCGTTTGTTCGCTGAAACAATCTTTTATAAAGGCACCAAACGATAGCTCTAACGAACAACCATATTCGCAGTGCCCACCGATATTGCTCAAGTTTCAGCCTTGATACTTCTGTGATTGTCAATTAAAAAACAATAGCGCATATCTGAGGCATCATAACAACACGTCGATGTTTTGTAGGTATGCCTTTATAGTAGAGAAGGCACACACAAGTAATTCTCAGGACCGTAGCGTTTATCACACTGCACTGACAGTGCAACGCAATGCTCAAAAAGACACGCGTTTCCAACGCTTTCCTAAGACGACACGATGGTGGGACCTGCTCGTCGCTTTTCGTACTAATCATTATCTTTTCCGAGACAGACGCGCGTCTTTCTCCGTGGGCGCTCACGCCTTCGTTCGTTTACGAAGATAAGTGCCAGATGGCGCTCGTGTCTAACGTGCCTAGATGCGCTCGTTCACCTTCACTGCACGGATCGAGACTCCTAATGCAGCGCTTCCAGAGTACAATTCGCGATTTTTCTCATGCAAAACATAAATAAACGTTTTGTTCACGCTCTCCACACGCAATACTATCGTCTTTCGATGACATTTGCAGTGAAATATGACATACGGGGGCAATTTTGTTTTTAATAAGTGGAGTGGTTTGTTTGCTCATAGTAATTGTATATAAAGGACGTTGCGTCTGTCTTTACGCAAGTCACTGTTTTTTCTTTACCTGCTCGTGCCCTCGTGGTGTGCAGTTAACTCTAGTTCACCTGCCTTTTGTGAATAGCGCTTTGTTTATTGCAATGAGGCGAGTTCACCTTGTTTTGTTTTCGCAGTTGCATCGCACTAGACAGAGAAGGAGGACTGCGTGGGACCCCAGCCAAGAAACACTCATTCATCAGCTTGAATCCATCCAGAGTCGCGCTGCTCGTTTCATTCTTTCTAACTACCATCGCACCTCCAGCGTCACTTCCATAAAAACAACTTTATCATTACCTCTGCTCTGACAACGTAGGGAAATATCTCGCCTCTGTCTGTTTCACAAGATATATTACGACAATTCAGTCTTTAAGAATAAATTGACGACCCCTTCTTTTTATGTATCCACTGGCATCTACCATTGTCATAAGGTTGGCATTCCCACATGCCACACCAACCATTTTTACAATTCATTCATCCCCCGTACGTTAGCAAGTTGGAATCACCTTCCCCGATCTGTAGTCGAGATTACTACTAACTCTATGTTTATGGCTGCTATAACCAACCTGTCGCCACAATTTTTAGGAATATAGTATTTCCATTTTTCAGTAGCACTTTGTTCTTCAATTTTTTTTCTTTTCTTGACATAAGCTGTCGAAACGATTCATTTTTTTTCGTCTATAGACACGTGCTTGTGAATCAGTGTTATGTCGTTGTCTTGATCTTTTTGTTTTAGTACTAGACTTGTCAAGCTTTGTAGTTCTTTAATACCTGTTCTTGTAACGTGCACCATTTCTTGTTGGTTTCTTTTACTGATCCATGTAACCACCTATTTTCCGCTTTTCTCATTATGTTGTGTTAAAAATGTAACCCACTCCCCTCTGTAACGCCCTCGGGCCCTGAGGGTATTGAATTAAATAAATAAAAAAGATCAACAAGAGAGAAGGCAGGAAGGTTAACACCAGGCACATGCCCGGTTTACTAACCTACGCTGGGGGAAAGGGAAAGAGAAGTATAAAGATCGGAGAGAGACGAAAGAGAAGAAAAAAATGAATGTCAGTCATTGGGATGACGCGTATGGCCATCCTCGTCTTATGTTGGCTCAAAAGGCTGTCAAAGCCGTTTTGTGCTTTTTGGGGACTACAGGCCTATGTCAACCCTAGACAGAAGCATGAGGACATACGTATAGCCTCCTGCCATATGAAGTGGGAAGCATGCCTTGACGGACGAAAGCATCTGAAATTTAGTATGTACCAACAAGGCCGCATCGATGCTTCATACTCACATCTATCTATCTATCTATCTATCTATCTATCTATCTATCTATCTATCTATCTATCTATCTATCTATCTATCTATCTATCTATCTATCTATCTATCTATCTATCTATCTATCTGTCTGTCTGTCTGTCTGTCTGTCTGTCTGTCTGTCTGTCTGTCTGTCTATCTGTCTATCTGTCTATCTATCTATCTATCTATCTATCTATCTATCTATCTGTCTATCTATCTATCTATCTATCTATCTATCTATCTATCTATCTATCTATCTATCTATCTGCCTGAATCGCATAATACGTACTGACATAGGTGAGCCTTGATATCATTGTAGTGTCAACAAAATTAAAAGTTGATGAAAGCAGTAGTATAACATGCAATCTATCAACATTGCGAAATACATGACGAGTTGCCGTCGTGGTCTCATGGAATTTATTTCATTACCTATAACCAGAGTGTGCCTCACATGGCGCACGTGAGTGTCCCGCTTGAATGATACGTTGCGGTAAACACATGCATCATATGATTGTCATACACCACATGATCTTATTGGCACATATTGGATAATGTTTTCGCCGTAAAGCCCTCGTTGAGGTTTCATAAATGTTGTATGTACCTGATTGTGCACTGGTTGCAACTATTGTGCAGGAAATTGCAGGTCATGGGTCGAATATATTATTCAGGTGAAGTGTAAAGGTTTCACGGGTGATGTCAGCCATATGATGTAGAGACACGTTGTTGCGCAGGGCTTAGGAAAATTTTGACAATCGGGTGTTTATTAACACGCATCCATAGCGTACTGTACACGAGTCCTTGCTTTTCACTTTCATCAGAATTCATTCGCCAAGACAGGAATGAAAGCCCTGCCTTTCGAGTCTTTATAGCCGCATCTACACTGGTGTGATGACTGTCATACCATGAATGTCATTATTTCTCATTAAGGGCGTTAAATCTATGACATCAATAAGAAATGACCAGGTGTTACACCACGTGCCTTTACTAGTGCATAAATTACATGGCGTGGGGTATGTGTCATTTTTGTACTGTACTTGGTCGTGTAAACCTAACGATATTTGAAAGATTTGGGCTAGCGTTGGGCAATGATGTCAAATAATAAAGGGTTACTACCTGGACTAATGTTGACTATGCGTCAACATTAGCAATGTTGACAAATGAGGTGGACTATCGGAAGAAAATTTATGGTGTCTCTTACACGCTTTTCTCATGATCCACTCAATTACGTAGCCGTAGCTCACCTCTGGACAAAAGGAGATGAGAACAAGCTTAATCTGATCATTAGAAAGAGTATCAAACAGATACTTGGGCTCCCCATACAAACCAACACACTGAACCTTACGGCGCTAGGCCTTCATAGCACTTTCAGTGAGAGAGTTGAGGCCCAGAAGCTAGCCCAGATTGCTCGACACTCCTCGACTGAGGCGGGACGTCAACTGCTGGCATATCTCCAAATAAGCTCTCCAATCATCAACCAAAGAGAGTGCACGCTGTCGTCAGAGCTTCGCGAACGCCTCATCGCTTCCCCACTCCCACGTAACATGCACCCGCAATACAACCCCGGCCGACGTAAGGCTAGAGCAGCTGCCCTCCTCTAAACGGCTGCAGCAGCTCAATTCAGTGGCTTTCGTGGACGCCGCTCAATACGTTAGTTTCAAGCACTTCGTAGCAGCCGTTACGTCGCTACAAGGTGAACACCTCACTTCTCTAACACTTCCCAACACGGAAGCAGATCGCGCGGAACAGGTAGCTATAGCAATAGCTTTGGCGACCGCGGATCACACAATAGTCTACACAGACTCCAAAGCCGCCGCTAGGGCCTTTCCTGCCGGCTCGGTTTGTGAAGAGGCAGCCCGCGTGCTCTCACGTGCAACGTGGGCCGATACTAAACACTTGATCTGGTTCCCCGGTCACGTGGGCCAAGATGCTCACCCCCTCATCCCTAACGCCAACGAGCTTGCTCACTCCCAGGCGCGAGATCTTACTCGCCGCGCCAGGAGAGAGGGCGGTCCAAGGCACAGGGGCGAGTCATGGCAGCGGGAACCACTCCTAACGTACAACGATATTTGTCAGCACTACCACCTAGAGTGCAGAAAGTTTCCTCTACCTCATTCTCATCTAACGCGACCACAAACTCTCACTCTACGTCTGTTACAAACAGGTGCTTACCCTTCACCTATCTCTTATTCGCGTTTTATTAGTGAAATAAAGTAGGGCTGCCTTCGATGTGGGCTCCCGAGATGCAATTCGCAACATGTGCGGTGGCAATTCCTCATGCTGCGCGCGGCAGCAGGGTCTCCAGCCACGGAAAAACAGCGGATCGCTCTCCTCACAAGTCCGAAAGAGGAAGATCAACTTCGTGCTGTCCAGAGAGCCCACGACCTGGCCGTCGAGTTCCACCTTCCAGTACCGTCATGGACGCGCCCCGCGGACAAGCCCCCTTAAGGGGACTTGTCTTCTAAGGACAAAATAAAGTTCACTTCAGTCAGTCAGTCAATACAGGGCAGCCCATCCCGCTGGCGTTGGCAGCGCAGCATATGCGCAGAAGCACAGACGCACAGACGCACAGACAGACAGACAGAAGACAGGCAGGCAGGCAGCCAGGCAGACAATGTGCTACATTCAGTGGTCCCCTGTGAAAAACTGTAAGGTTTTAGCAAAAGTATACAAGCTTTTAGCACGTCCGCCACAGCACCTTCGACGTTAGCAAATTGGAATAAACATTGTTCCATTCATTCATTAGCAAAATTAGTGCTTTTATTGCTTAATGTCTAATGTATGAAGCAGTGGCGAAACACTTCAAAAGTATTATCTGTGTCTCTTAGGGAACAGTGCTTTGAAAATTTCTTAAGATACTTTCTTCTGACGATCGTTATGGTCATGGTATTTTCACATATAGCTCACGTATATAGGAAAAAGCCCAGTAATACAGTTTCAAATACACACTATTTCTTAGTAAAAATCAGATACTTTGAGCGTATCTATCTATCTATCTAAATATCTATCTATCTATCTATCTATCTATCTATCTATCTCTCTCTCTATCTATCTATCTATCTATCTATCTATCTATCTATCTATCTATCTATCTATCTATCTATCTATCTATCTATATATCTATCTATCTATCTATCTATCTATCTATTTATCTATCTATCTTTCTATCTATCTATCTATCTATCTATCTATCTATCTATCTATCTATCTATCTATCTATCTATCTATGTAGCCACCTACGACTTCTAGCTCTACTGGTCATTTCGATAACGGTATTGATACCGAAATTGGTATGACATAGTTTTACTGTATGACGAGCACAAGTGACTAGTCAAAACATGAAAATCGTGACATCCATGTCATGATTTACATTTCACGATCTTGCTGTTTTTAGGGTGGTCTCATTCACATGACATGTTGCAAAACTGGTATGGTAGGACATGACTGCATGGCGGACACAAGCGAAGACTCTAACATGAAAATTATGACATGTATGTCATGTAACAACTTGAGTACATGCCACAACCACTATGCGCTTGCGGCTATTTTGCTTGCTTCACTTATACCAAATTTGGTATTACGGGACGTGAATGAATAACGAAGGTATCGCGCTGGTGCAAACATGATAATCATGAGATGCGTGTCATGTAATAGCATGCCTACATGCCACAGTCAAGACGCCAATACATTTCGACGTGACGGGGTGCGTGCTCGCCGGCGTTCATTTCGTCGCGTCACGCCGATTTTGCCACGCCAGGCACCAGTCCTGCCACATACTCGCATGCGTTAGCCACCCTGCGTTGCTTTGACGGGCGCGCGTTTGAGCGGCCTGGTGTCCCTCCGTCACCAAAACAGGCAGACGGAGTGCTGTCTAGGCAACGTTATCGGCGCGAAGGAAGGAAGGAAGGAAGGAAAAACTTTATTTTCAAGGGTGTGGGACAGGGGTCATGAGCTTGATGGGTGGGGCCCTAAGTCCAGGGATCCACTGGCTGCCGCCGCCTGCCTGACGTGACGCAGAAGTGCAAGCTGCACCTCTGGGTCAGAGCTGGCGAGCTGTGTCTCCCATTGCTCGAAAGTATTACGAAGCTTGTACTGACCTAAAAAGGTATCTAAATTTGGTGGTCGTTTTAGGCATCCCCACGTAATGTGGTAGAGCGATGGCGAGCCGCCACACCACGGACACGCATGCCCATACAGCGTTGGAGAAATTTTGTGTGATCTTTGAAGATTGGGAAAGACTCCCGTTTGAATTCGGTGGAGGTCAATTGCGTCCTCCCCTTCTAATGATTTGTGGGGGGCGCTGTATTTTTGTCGCATGCCTCGCTGGTTAGCGAGAGTTTCTCGAGGGGCCATTCTGGAAGGGTCATGCCTCCTCAATAGCTTCCTGCTGGAGTGTTTCAAAGGATCGAATTTGCTGTCGAAGCTCTCCTCAGTTCGTGAGCCCTCGAGCGCAAGCGTCGGCACTTTCGTTCCCCTCCAGGCCTGCGTGTCCTGGACACCAGATCAGCCTGTATTTGTTCTTCAATCTCCCGCATAGGAATTTGCTTATTTTTATCGGAAGGTGGCCTCTTAAGAAGAAACGGCACGCTTCCTGTAAGCTGGAAATGATAGTTGTCAGCGGCTCATCTTTCTGTTCCTGCGCTTTGATTGCAAGGGCAATGGCAAAGCATTCCGCCTTGGTGATCGAGGACGTGTACAGCGATGCACATGTCACCATGCCGTTGTCGTTGCTAAGTGCTGATGCAACTGACCGTTTAAAATTGTACCTCGAAGCGTCCACATACAAAACATTTGATTTGTTTTTTAATGTTTTTCGGAGCCATCGCACTCTCTCCTCTCGGCGCTTTCTGTTTGTTTTTACGTCCATGTTCTTGGGCAGCGGTGAGATCGAGATATTGCTGCGGACGGGATCCGGGATTTCCACAAGAACCTCGTCCAGGTTGTGGGGGTACGGCGGGAAGCCCACCGTAGCAAGTATCTCTCTCCCCGCTTTCATTTGACTTGGACGGTTTCTCTGCGCAGTCAGTACCGCTGTCTTTAGCTCAGGGTATGTATTATGTATACCGAGGTCCAAAAGCTTTTGGGTTGGTGTGCTTACCGGTAGCCCTATGGCCACTTTGTAGGCGCCCCTAATTATAGACTCGATGGTTTCTTCTTCTGATTTATTTAACACGTGGAAAGGTAGACTATACGTAACCTTACACAGTACAAGTGCCTGTACTAATCTAATTGTGTCTCCTTCCTTCATTCCCTGTTTGTGGTAAGCTATTCTATGGATCATTCGTGCAACTTGTTTCGTGGCTGATTTTAATATGTTTATTGTATGGTTCGCTCGTCCATTACTTTGAACCCAGTAACTCAGAATACGTGCGACGGTCACCTCACGTACTTTGACACCTTCAATGTGTATGTCGATGCTTCCGTTACTTTTGTATCTTTTTTCATGTACCCTGATAATTTCAGATTTTTCTGGGGCACAGCTGAGCCCGCTTGCCTGCGCAAAGTTTTCAACTGCTGTTGCAGCCTCTTGAAGTGTCTGTTCTTTGTTAGCCAGAATTCCGCGCGTTGCCCATAGGGTGATATCATCCGCATAGAGAGTGTATCCTAACTGCGGAACTTCATCCAGAGCTCGCGTGAGTCCTAACATGGCGATATTAAAGAGCAGGGGGGAGAGGATAGCTCCATGAGGGGTACCTTTGTTTGGCATCTCAAAAGCGTCTGACGTGACTCGTGCTACGCTTATCGAAGCCTGCCTTTCTGTGAGGAATGCCTTGATGTAATTGTAGGTGTTTGTCCCAGATCCGATGTTGTTTAATTCTGTTAGGATGGCTTTATGCGAGATATTGTCGAATGCTCCTTTTAAATCAAGGGCTAGTATTAGATGTTCTCCTCCTGTAGGTATATAGCTCAAAACTTACTCTTGTAATAGGAGAAATGCGTCTTGTGTGGAGAGGCCATTGCGGAAACCCAGCATAGTGGCTGGAAAAAGGCCGTTGTCCTCTAAAAAGTTTTGGAGCCGCTTATGAATAACCCTTTCAAAAAGCTTTCCCATGCATGACGTCAACGATATGGGCCTGAGTGCCTGCAGGGATGGCTTCTTCCCGGGTTTCGGTATCGTATTAATTTTGGCTACTTTACATTCCTCGGGTATCTTCCCTTTGAGCCAATGGTTGTCATTAAAATGGTTTGTCAGTGCCTCTATAACTTTATCGCTGAGGTTCCTTATCATTGCATTTGTGATTTGATCTGAACCAGGGGCAGAATTTCTCTTGGCTGCTTGGGCAGCCGCAAAAACCTCTTCCTTGGTGATTGGGGCGTCGAGTCTCTTGTTTTTCGCACCAGTGTACTGCATTTAAATATTGCAACTATCAGTATTCTCTCCTATGTATCTGTCCTTAAGTGCTTGTAATAACTCCTCCTCTGTGCCCGGAAAATCATGCATTATTCGTTGTAGTGTTCTGTTCGTGGCCGATTTTGATTTTTCTGGGTCAAGCATGTTCCTTAGGATGGCCCAAGTTTTTGCAGTGCTCAGAGTGTCCTGTAATGAACTGCAGAACTGGATCCATCCCTCAGTTGCAATTTTGTTAGCGTATTGATTTGCCTCCTCTCCTAAAGCAGCGATTCTGCGGAGAAGGTTCCGCTTGAGTCGCTGGTTTTTCCACCTTTTCAGCATATGCTACCTGCTCTCCCACAGGTGGAGCAGGTGCCTGTAGACTGCAGGAGTCTCTGCTGTTCTTGCGATACGTTTAGATGGTTGTTTGTGAACTGAGATTTTGTACTCTGTGTACTCTGACCATTCCCCAATCGACGGTAAAGAGTAAGGTGGGGGATCACGTCGTCTGTACCTTTCCCAGTCAGTGATCACCACGTCTCCTATGACCCTACGTAGTTTAGGAGTTGGCAGGGAAATGCTGATTATGTAGTGATCGCTGCCGAGATTCTCTTCCAGGTTTGTCCAGTTAGGGTCGTTAATATTACGTGTGAATGTCATACCTGGGAACGTGTCTCGATTTACGCTGTTACCCAGCCTCGTAGATGTTGTGGGTAGAGTAATTAAGCTCAATCCTAGTTTGGATACGGCGTGTGCGAGACGCGTTCCCTTAGGGGAATCTCTCGAATAACCCCTGGTGGTGCTGGGTGCGTTAAAGTCGGCCAATACCACAAGTCGATCTCTTGCCCTGCAATGCCGACGACATCTTTAAGCAGTGCACCAAAGTCCTCGTGTTTATCTTTGGGAGGACTGTATATATTTATTATTACCGTTTTCACTTTGTCTCTCTTCAGAGGAAGGAGGGTGATTATCTGATAATTTATCCGCAAACTTTCTATGTGTTCAACCTTTGCTGCAATACCTTTGCTGACCAGCGAGGCTACGCGGGGATAATTTGGATCTTGTAAACAATAATATCCCTGCAGTTTTACCATCGTGGGCCCAATCTCCTGCAGGCATATTACGTCTGGCTGAATCGGTACGGAGTTCATGTATTTTTGGAGTGCTGCGGCGCGCTTGCGAAAAGTGCGACAGTTCCACTGCCAAATCTCTAAATGATCTACACTTTTTGTATTATTTTTGGCCATGCTGCATGGTCGTATCCATGCTGTCGCGGCCCGCTTTGGATGGTTTGTCAATAACTGGGGCGGACAGACAGCGTTTGTTTAGTGTCCTTTGCAAGCCTCCCACAGCATCGTTAACATACTGCCTCTGAATTTTCAGTTCTTCTACAACAAACGTTTTCATTTCCGCTATGAAATTAGCTAAAAGTTTATGTAAGCAGCTATGCTTTCCCTGTTTGCTTGAACCTGCATCTGCACTTGCTTTACTAGTTCACTGCTTTCTGATGGAGTAGCGAACGAGTTTTCGTCTATCGTTTCCTCGCTCGTTTCTGCGCTGTCCTTCATGTCGGCTAGACTCTCTCGCGCCTCTTTATTGCCCTCGGTGGGGTTGCCTACCGACCCTGGGTTTTGCATTTTCTTAATTGCATTTTCTGATTTGCTTTCCATTGACGAGATGGCCAGTTTATACTCTTTCCGCTCCGCAGCCATTTGATTTCTAAGCTGTTTATTTTTTGTGTTAATCTTTTGTTCTCCTCTAGAATTTTCCTATACTGGGGGCTATCATTTACCGGACATTGGGAGGCACTGGACTCGCCCAACTCACCTTGTTTGGTTGGTTGTTTTGTACGTCCTCCGTACTAAGGCCAGTGGTTGCTGCTGCTGCTTCTCCTTTCCTTGCATGGGCGGAGCTTGTTTCCCAGCTGCTGCTTGGTGTTTTCTTCAAGTTTGGCTTGCCAGGGGCCTTCCCAGGCTTGTTGATGTTTCACTGTTGCGGGGTCTTTGATGTTGATCTCGATCTTGATCCTGATCTGGAGCTGGATCTAGATGTCTGCCGCTTCTGGAGCGTCGCTTCCTTTCAGTCTGAGCTGAACCAACGAGGAGGTTTCTGCTGGTGTTGTTCAAGTTGCGGGAAATAATTCTCGGCGTAGGTACACTCTGTTTGTCTTCGAGGCATCTCCACTCGTGATTTTCGGGGAGCCACATTTTTCAGTTTCTTTCTGCACGATTTGTCTTCTGTAGCGTGCTCTTCACCACATATGGCGCAGTTCAGGGCACATTCGCGTCCTTGAGTAGGATCACACGTCTCACACTTGGAGCACACGTTGGCGTTCTGAGTCAGGCACACATCGGTTTGGTGTACAGTTGATCGACAAATCTTGCAAACCTGTGCGGTAGGCTTGTATGGATAACAGATCGCCTCTGCACCCATAAAATATACACACCTGGGAAGCACGTCACCCGTAAAATTATTATTGCTGACTTCGAAGAGTCCAGCATCCTGGCACTCTCTATCTTCAGCCCTTGTGTCCGTATTCGTAGGTTTGCCATCAGGTCGGCCTGAGTGGTTCCAGGCAGTAGTCCGTGAACGATGCCTCGCAGCACGTCTTCTGGGTCGGCCACGTACGCATTGAAAAGGTGAATCCGTCCTCTCATTTTGAATTGGTTGATTTCTCTCAGCCTGCCGACCACTTGTTTGCGTGGCGTGGACAATATTATGATGTTCGATCCGGGGTGGACCCGCAGCAAAAAACTTTCTCCTCCAAAGCTGTTCCGGCAGGTCCCTATCACTGCCATAGAGAGCTCTGATCCAAATAGTTTCTTCACATGTCTTCCTTTGGAAGGGGCGTCGGACCTCGGCGTTTTCTGTGCTGGAACTCCCGCTTGACTTGGATGTCCAGTGCTGCGTCGACAGGCAGATGGGCTGCTGGCTTTTCGTTTTTCTTCTCTAGTCCCTTCTCCGGTTCTTTCTGGCTTTGTTTATGGTTCTTTTTTTCTTTTGTGGAGAGAACGGTGTGCCAGCCGTCCCCCGTCCAAGTAAGAGCCACCCCGCGTCGTCATCGTTCGTGTTATTGAGAGACGCGACGCTGGGCGCTCGCGCGTCGTTACTTGGTTCCTCATTTGACGGGACGCTACTCGCGTTGTTCGGTTGATTCTCCGACAGCAGAGATGCGCCGGGAGGGTCTTCGTCAACGTCCATCTAGACGAAGAATTTATAGGCGTCTTTATGCATACATGCTCAGTAGATACAGGGGAATGAGCCGACCTCCGTTTTCCCCTGCGGAAGGCGTATAGTCCGAAAAGGAGGTTGAATGGCACTCACCATCGACTTCTAAATCGGTCAGAAAATGTCGGAGAAATTCGGTCGGATGGTATTGAGCCAGTCGACGCACACAAACCCATCGCCGCACGTCGCACGGTTTAGCGTCCCAGCGCCGCCAGCCGAAGCCGGTGATACGGTGAGCTGCGTTCGTGCACGTCGTGTCTTCCAATGTTCATTGTTTCCAGTGAAGCTGGTCCAGGTCCCAGATTTTGGTGTCTTTCGAATCTTCGCAACTTCACGAAAAAGATGACGCACAGCTCAAGTAGGCTTGAATGAAATTTCCGCCTGAAAGCGTTTCATAAAGCGGAGAGCGATGTAAGCACGTCCTCACCGCCCCACACCACCTAGCGGACCCCCTCATCGGCGCGAAATACAGCATGTCACATTTCGCGACGGTTGCCCCCGAGCCACGCCGAAGGACGCAAGTCACGCCGGTCGCACGTTCTGCTAGCGTAGCGTCGCTGCGCCTAGCGTGAGAGCTCGCGTCAACGTTACGTCGGAGTATATAGGTCCCTTTAACATGAATTATTCGCGGTTGTTTCACTAGCTTACATATGCCAAATTTGGTATCACGTTACGTGAATAGAAGACGAAAGTAAATGATAGCTTCAAATATGATAATCACGATATACGTGTCTCGTTAAGCAAGAATACATGCCACGCTCATAGCGGCGCGCAGCCATTTCATTAGTTTCACACATGCGAAATTCGGTATTACGCGACGAATGGCAGACGAATGTAATTGACAAGTTCGAACATGATAATCATGATATATATGTGTGTCATGAAAAACATGACTACATGTCACACTCATAGCGCGTTCGCAGCCGTTTCGCTAGCTACACCAAATTTAGTATTGTGTGACGTGAATAGACGATTAAAGTAAAGAACGTCTAAACATGATAATCATTCCATGCGTGTTATGTATAACTTAACTACATATGCTACGCTCCTAGCACGCTCGCAACCGTTTCGCTATCTCCACATATACCAAACTTGGTATCAGGTGATGTTAGTAGATGACCAACGTAAATGGCTCGTCCAAACAATAATCATCACATGGAAGTTATGTACAGCAAAATTTTCCTCCGCCTCGTAATGTTGTGATAAATTTAAGTGACATGTTATTCGTGTTTCGCATATGATCATTCCCACTGTCAATGGGAGCTGCAATTTTTTTCATATCAGCGATACAGAGACAAACGCCACCACTCGTGTTTACGACCATAAAAGGCCGGGCCAATGTATGAGGGTGCTGATTGCCAAAAAGCTGCTCAAGAAATATTCTAGGTAACTTTTTTTTGTACTTAAACGCCAGACGCATTGCTTTCATGCCGTAAAAATGTACTGTGGCCCATTCTGCTGAATTGTTGAGAAAAGTATCAGTCAGCATAGATGAGAAAAAAACGTAGTTTATCAGGTATATGAACGCATTGATTGATTGATATGTGGGGTTTAACATTCCGAAACCACCATACGATTAGGAGAGACGCCGTAGTGCAGGGCTCCGGAGTTTTCGACCACCTAAGGATTTCTAAACAAGCACCCAAATCTGAGCACACGGGCCTACGAAATTTCCGCCTCCACGGAAATACAGACCCCGCTGCCGGGATATGATCACTCGACCTGCGGGTCAGCAGCCGAGTACCTTAGCCAATAGACCACCGCGACGGGGCAGGTATATGAACGCGGTAATAGAGTTTAAGATACATTCACCTATATTACCATATTTGTTCAATCACCCCTGATTTCGAAACGCTCTAAGTGATACAGACGTACTGACGTCATTTTGGCAGCGGTGTTTCGAAAGACACACAAAAAAAATTGGCTGATCTCACGTACAGTGGGAATCGATGATAGGCGAATCACAAATGAGAAATGTTTATATGTCTCTTTGAAATCAGCACAACGTTATAGGTGGAGATAAATGATGCTGTACATGACTTCCATGTCGTGATTATCATGTTTGGATGTGTCGTTTACCTTAATCGTTTGTTCACGTCAGGTGATACGTCATTCAGTATATGGGGAGCTAGTGAAACGGCCACGGGCATGCTATGAGAGAGGTATGTTGTCATGTTCTTACATGACACGCATGTCAGGGTTATCATGTTTGCACCAGTCATATATTTCGTCATTCATTGACATCACGTAACACCAAATTTGGTATATGTGGAGCTAAGAAAACGGGTCGAGCAAATCGTAAAGGGCGCAAGATACTCCAATGTTGCGTTCACGCACGTGCACGCTGGACACAGTGACGCTACGTTAGCAGAACGCGACCACTCTATAGTCTGACGCCAGGTGCGACCAGCGTCCGTCGGCGTGGCCCGAAGCAACCGGTGCGGAATGCGACACGCTGCATTTCGCGTCGATCTGTTACTCAGACAACACTGCTTCTCTCTCTTTTTTGTAACGGGGGGACGCCGGACGCGCCGAAACGCGCATGCGTCACAGCAGCGCCGCGCGGTGCGCGCCTGCGAGTATATGGCAGGACCGGCGCGTGGTGTGGTAGCGATGGCGTGGCACGACGAAATGAACACCGTCGAGCACGCGCACCACGTCACGTCAAAATGTATTGGTGCCTTGACTGTGGCATGTAGTCATGTTCTTACGTGACACGCATCTCATGATTATCATGTTTGCGTCAGTCATACACCTTCGTCATTCATCGGCGCAACGTATTACCAAATTTGGCATGTGTGAAGCCAGCGAAACAGCCATGAGCGCATCATTAGTGTGGAATGTAGTCATGCTACTACACGACACGCATGCCGTGATTATCACGCTTGAATGTGTGATTTATTTATGTCGTTCATTCGCTTCACGTAATACCAAGTTTGGTACATGTGAAGCTAGCGAAACGGCCGTGAGCGCATCATGAGCGTCGCATGTATTCATGTTGTTACATGGCACGCATCTCATGCTTCCAATGTTCGCACCAGGATCATACCCTCGTCCTCCACTCACGTCCCATAATACCAAATTTGGTAAAAGTGAATCTAGCGAAACAGCCACCAGCGACTTATGAGAGTGGCATGTAGTCATGTTGTTACATGACGCGCATCTCATGATTATCATGTTTGCACCAGTCACAAATATTCGTCATCCGTTAACGTAATGTAATACCATATTTGGTATATGCGACGCTAGCGAAACGGCCGCGAGCACATCATGAGCGTGGCATGTAGTCAGGTTGCTACATGACACGCATGTCTTGTTTTCGTGTTAGAGTCCGTCACTTGTGTTTGCTATGCAATTATGTCATACCAACTAGTTTTGCAACATGCTATATGAGCGAAACAATCGCAAGAGCTGCAAGACCATGAAATGTAAATCATGACATTCATGACATACATGTCATAATTTTCATGTTAGGACTAGTCAAATGTGTTCTTTATACAGTCATGTTATGCCATACCAAGTTTGGTATCGATATCATTATCGAAACTGCCAGGAGAGCTAAAAGTCGTAGGTGGCTAGATAGATAAATAGATAGATAGATAGATAGATATATAGAGAAATAGATAGATAGATAGATAGATGGATGAATAGATAGATATATAGAGAAATAGATAGATAGATAGATAGATAGATGGATAGATAGATAGATGAATAGATAGATATATAGATATATATACAGATAGATAGATAGATAGATAGATAGATAGATAGATAGATAGATAGATAGATAGATAGATAGATAGATAGGTAGACTCAGTAGCCGAAGTTTGCTATAAAGGCTTTGCATTTAAGTGCCCCAGCCTTGCCCTAAAGGTGAAGCAATGAACGCGATAGCAACAGATTGGAAGATCACGTGCAGAACGGCAGGCACATCAAAACGTGCCCCACGCTTCTCACGCACAAAGCCGCACAAAACGTACTCACAGGTATACAGATGAATGTGAACAAGCGTCCAGTTGTTACTTCGCTGTGTCTGAAAAGCATGGCCTTTTCGCAAACGGACGCTGTGCAACAATTTCAATGATCTTTGTTCGGCCGGTAACTACACAGAATCGTTCCGACGAAACCCAAAGGCTAGCCAAGACGTATGATTCTCCCCGCCGCAAGATAAGAGCACACGATCAAGTGTACATCCCCTTATTTTCCACTCGGAGAAAGTACGCGTGAGAGGCGCCGCGCGCTCACTGCGCCATCTTGCTGATAATGCTCAGTACAGGATAGTTCCTCCCCGTGATGCCCGCCAACAGCGGTTACTGGTAGATATGAATAGCTTGCCGTTTGAATGTTGAAGTAGGTACCTCTCGGTGGCTTAGTGGTTGACGCCTCGCCCTCACGACGCGGAGGTTCCACGCTGGATTCCTCGGGGCAGAGTCTTTTTTTCTGGGATTTTGTTTCTTTACTGCGTTTTCATATATATAGGTACGTATACATAGAAGGTGCAACACATCGATGTCGACGCTGACGCGCACATTGACGCCGGTGGCGAAATGCAGAAGAGAGTGTCCACATCATTGCTATCGCAATGACATGAAATTCATCTGCCGTTGAGCCGTCACGATAGAACTGGTGCGGATTAACGCAACTGTGCAGCGGAATCGGGGGCTCTCAAGTCCATGGCACGATGAGCAGTGCAAAACTGGCCGGCAAACCCAGGCGTTGCTTCGTAACGGATCTACTCTGTGACGAAGACCCATGTGAGAGTACGATGGTGAACTTTGCGCAATGAATGCCCGAAACATGAATTCAATCGCTCATTTGGGGTGTGTTCCAATACTCACCGTAGACAGCTAAATAGACAGCTAAATGGACAGCAGCCATCTTAAGTCCTATTCTAACTCTCACGTAGCCGACAAAATAGAAAGCTCCGAGAATACCACATCGTAGACAAATACGATGGAGGCTCCTTTGCTGTCTAAACAAGATGGCGGCTCAGCGAATCGCTCAAATAGATCGGATCTCGCCGGAACGATCGTCTGCTGACGAGCAGACGCTTCCCCAGACGCTCAATTTGAGTAACGTTTTTTGTTTTTGCTTTCAACAAAAAATAGGCCAGAAAATACAACTGTTACGATTGTTTATTTTAGCTTTTTCTTCTCGACGCGAGGTGGCACACCGTCGCGTAAAAGCTGTCCAGACGTGTTCCGATTCTCGGACAGCATGAGCTCACTGCTGTCTTCAAAGTAGTCTGCTTGGACTGTCTACGTGCTGTCTAAGAATCGAAACACAGCCTTAGATGCTGGCGAAAGCTCACGACTGAAGAATTCGCAAAGCCTCGGAGGGAAATATTTCTTCGAAAACAACTAGTATATTTGAGTTTCGTGCATTGCTGTTTCCTCAGCGGATCGCGTTTACTATGCTCAATTGTAGCATCAGTTTACAGCAGTTAATCTTCCCAAAAATGATACGTCGTGTATAAATGCCTCCGCGAAGTAGGTTAAGCATGTGATATTTGCACGCACACCTACTGATTGGATATAACAGAAGTTAGGGACAGCGTATTTGTCTGCATAGAATAATAGAATGATGTGAAAAGCTTTCAATATATAATGATAATATTATATAATAATAATAATAATAATAATAATAATAATAATAATAATAATAATAATAATAATATGATAATAAAAAGTTTATTTAGTGTGCTCAGGAACAACCGTTTGGTCTTTGTACTGGCACAGAGAAAGAAAACACAGGCAAACATTCATAAAAAATATGAACGATAAAGAAAGTTATAATACGCACAAATACAAATATGCGCAGAAAAAAGGATGTCAACAGTATACGAGTGCATGCAAATACAGTGCAAAACTTGTTGCAGAACAACTACTGGGAGCTGTGAAAAGCACCAAACTCCAAAAAATAAGCATTTTAAAGATGTTGGATTCTGCCAATGGTCGAATGTTCACAGAGCCAGGTGGTTACATGAAAACCTCTATTTTCTCTGGTGAGCTTACTTGGAATTTGGAAATTAAAGCAGTTGAGCAGTACTGGGCAGAATATGATACCATGCACAAGCTCGTAAAGAAATAACTGATGAGCGCGATTTCGTCAGCAGCAAAGTGATGGAAACTATAATAATTAAGCTGCGTTAGAACGAGATAGAGAGTCGTTTCTAGCAAAACGATGGTTGTGAATTCTTAAAAAGTTTTTCTGGACTCGCTCCATGGCGTTGCTTCTGCAAATAGGAATGTAATTCCAAATTACAGATGCATACTCAAGTTGAGGAAGACCTAGCGGGGTGTATAATTTGTGGAAACGGACAGGAGAACGAAATTCTCTAGGCATTCTGCAAACGCAGCCTAGAGGGCAAAGACGCCGCAAAGCAGTATGCTTAGCGTGAGCAGAAAAGTGTAAGGTGCTACCAAAAGAACACCTAGATCACTGATCTCACATACCTTACGCAACGACACAGAATTGACATAATACAAAAATGGCACAGTAGATGTTTTACGAGTGAAACTCATTACCTTGGCTTTGCAAATAATTAGGAAGACGTTATTGCTCCTGCACAATTCAGAAAAAGAACGCAAATCTGATTGCAGCAAGCGACAATCGATAAATTAATGACTTTCCCTAAATATGTTTATATCATCAGCCTACAAAAGAAAATATTTCCGAATGAAAGAAGAAACATCAGTTACAAAAAATAAAAAAAGGAGTGGGCCCAATATCAAGCCTTGAAAAATCCCACTAGTAGCATTACACAAAGAGGACGTTTGGGCATCAACAGCAACTTAACATGATCTATCAAGAAGTTAGCTACGGAGTAAATTCACATTTGAAGAATCAAGGTCAAAGTGTGCAAGTTTATACACAAGCAGCCAATAGCTGACAACATCAAAAGTATTGCTAAGGTCACAGTAAACAGCTCAACCTGTACTCTTTGCGAAATAGGCATGGAGACTCGCTTCCTGAAGCTAGCAAGATCAGTGACAGTTGAGCAGCCAGCGAGTAACCGTCGGTAATTCAAAAGCAATGAATGCTTTACATCAAAAGGCAATATTTTGTGAAGAGTAAGCTCAAAAATTTTTGATGCGGCAGAAAGAAGGGAAATAAAGCGGTAGTTCGAGACATCTGTTTTACGGCCACACCTAAACACTGAAAAAACACGAGCAGTTTTCCACATGCTAAGAAAAGGTAAAGCATGCACTAAATATAATAATAATTATTACTATAATAGAAAATAATAACAATAAATAATATTATTATATATAATAATATTATTGTAACAACAAAAATATTATTATTAATATTAATAATCTCTGAAAGTGTTTAACGTCGCGAAACGCTGATGTGAATATGGGGCATGCCTTATGGGGGTGGCTCCAAAAATCGCTACCACCCGGGGTTCTTGATATGGCTTCGAAAGGTGGCAGGAACAGGTTGAAGTGGGTAGATATAGAAGAACAGGTAAGAGAGGAGAGGCCGATGGTATATGGTTTTGTAGAAACACATCTTAGGGACATGGAACAGTCACCTAACAACCCGGACTACGCATGATAATATTGTAATAGAACAGAAAACAGCAGGAGGGGGGTGGTATTGGGGCGTTCATTCATAAAAGTACAGACTGGCAAATGGTCAAGCAGGAGTGCAAGGAACATATATGACTAACGAGAAAATGGCAGGGCAAATGACGCTCCTGGATATTGCATACTTGAAGACAGGGGCAAAAGCCAGAGAGGAAAAAAAACAAACAGTGCAGAGCATAGAAATTAATGCGCACATAGAAGATATCGATGGATATACTGAACCAACAGGCAGAAGGCTAATGGATTTGTGTGAAAGACACAATTTAATCATTTGCAACATCACCGAGAAATGCGAAGCGCAGATGACACGGGAGGTGGAAAGGCTGCAGGCGACGTTAGATTACGCAATAATGTCACATAAGATGTGTTGTCAGTTAATGGTGATGAACATTGATGAATATGGGTCCAGAAGCTTATGTACTGATCACAAACGTATCAAGCTCAGTTTTGGAAGAGCAATGAAATTGAAAAGGTGGCATTACGAGCAACCACATGGTAATATTTATTCAGAAAGGCAAATATAAATGGCAACTAAAAAGATTGAGAGAATAATCAGCGAGGATATTAAAACAGAGTGGACGTACACTAATCTAAATCGATTTTTTTAGTTATAGCTTGCTAAGGTACGAGTCAAATCAACCGAAAAAAGCAGAGACACAGACCCAAGAGCTGGTGGAATGAGGAAGTTAAGGGAGCCATAGTATGACGTCAAGAAGCCTTCAGTGGACACAGGTATGCTGAACAGAGTGATGAACCAAAAGATGACGTTGAAAGAAAATTAGATAACTTTTTGAGCTGCAGAAGGGAAGCGTCCGATTTGATCAGGGACAAAATTAGAAGAAAGGGGGCGCAATAGATGGCGGAAGTAAACAAAAAAGGTAGAAAAGCAGCTGCGAAATTTCGGAACCATCTCAATTCTCTGAGTAACAGGACAACCATGAAACAGAGGTTTTTAACTAAAGCTCAAGGGGTCAGACTAGAAGTGGATGAGGCAATGGGATATATAAAAACAATGGTGACAGAAAAATTTAAACACAAAGAAAACGCTGCATGCACTGTACCAGATGAGGATGGACCAATTAGCTCAGTGGCTCCACTGGGACGAGAGTGGGAAAGGGCAGAAAAACAGTTTTTAATAGCACATCAACAGTCTTTAATAGCACATCAACAGGCATCCCAATCATGCTAATAAACAAGCTAAGACCAAACTCTAAGCAAACATTAAGAGACACAGCGAGCAAAGCAATAATAGATGTTGAAGCTTCCATTGGATGAAAACTAAGCAGGATGAGCATGATTCCTAAAGGAAAAGGGAACAAAGCCGATATAAATATCTGCGGTCCTATAACAGTGACATCAGTAGTTTGTAGGCTGGTGATGCACATAGTAAAGAAAAGACTACACCCACAGGTGGAGAATGAGGGGGTGCTTGGAGAACTACAAAATTGGTTCCGTAAACGAAGGAGGTTGGAGGACAATCTGTTTTCATTGATGCAGTGTAGTGAAATAGCAAAAAAAGTACACTGGCCCCTGTGGATGGCATTTCTAGATATCAAGGGAGCTTACATTAGTGTGATTCGAGAAGACTTGTGGGAAATACTGGACACGCTAGATGGGGAAGGTGGAATAACTAAGCTTCTAAAGGATATCTATTAAAGTAACAAAGCAGTTATCAATTGGGAAGAACAGGTAAATTAACTTATAGAGATACAACGCAGGCTTCGATAGGGATGTCCCTTGTTACCTTTGTTATTTTTGCTGTATCTTCTGGGACTAAAAGCCAAATTACAGGGGGTCAACTCGGCTTCAGCCTCCCTTTTGACAAGCAAGGAAAACGAATAGAACAGTCATTACCACCATTGATGTATACAGATAATATAGTATTAATAGTCGGCAACGAGTAAGATCTGCAGAGATCGATAGACATCTGTGATAATGAGGAAGATAGGTCAAGTTTGAAGTTCAGCAGGGCAAAATTGGCAATCATGATTTTTAATTATAATAAAAGCAGTAAGCATAAGATACAGGAAGTCACCCTAGGAATAGGGATAAATACAAATAGTTGGGCGTACGGATACTAATGGGGCTTAGCATCTAAGGGAGCACGAAAGATACGTAATGACTAAGGGCACCAGGATTGCAGCTGTAATGAAATATAGGGCACTGTGGAACTCAATCGGTATGACGTTGTGAGAGGGATTTGGAAAGGTGTCATGGTCGCGGATTGGACGTTCGGTAATGCGGTCTTGTGCATGAAATCAGAAGTTCAAGCAAGATTGGAAATTAAAATTTGGCATAGGTACTTGCTTTGGAAGCACACGGGAATACCTCAAATCAGAGGGTACAAAGTGACATGGGATAGACATCTTTTGAGTGCAAGGAAGCTATCAGCAAGATAGAATTTGAGAAGCGATTGACAAAAATGGAAGAGGAGCGTTGCGATAGGAAAGTTTTCAACTACTTGTACATGGAGATTGTTGATACTAAACAGAGGAAACGAACTCAAAAACTGTCAAGCAAGTATTTAGACAACAGCAAAATACCGAGCCAAAAGGAAACATTGGTTAAGCAGAAGGTGAAAAAAATAGAGAGTGACATGTGGAAGATGGGAATACTTGCGGAATTATCACTGGAGACCTACCAAGATTTTAAGCAGGAAATTGCAAGGGAAAAGATCTACGATAGTTCTCGTGGTTGTTCTCTGCTCTTCGAAGCTAGAACGGGAGTATTGTAAATCAAGACGTACCGAACAAAATGCGAAGGTACAGGCACAGTACGTCGTGCGTGTGGAGAGGAGGAAAAAACGGCTGAACATTTCATTATCTTCTGTAAAGGCTCCGCCCTATACTCAAAGATAATGGCACCGAATTTTTCAAATCAATCGGGTTTAGGGACAGTGAAGGCAGAATAGACTTTAAACGGGTAGAAATAACCAGGAGGAGGCTAACTGATTGGTGGCTACAATCTAGGCACGAGTGAAATTCAATCTTTTAACACAGAGGGATAATCAAATGGTGGTTTTGGGACGTTAAACCCCACAAATCAATCAATCAATCAATCAATCAATCAATCAACACAGAGGGATAGTACTTACCTTTATGGCTAGGTGGCGTGAGCCACCACCTGATCTAAAGGACACAGCCGGATACATCCATCCATCTATCCTACATTTAAGTACACAGGTGTGAAGCATTCACTCTCCATCGAAAATGAGGCGGCTGCGATTCCGAATAAATATCGTATCCTTTGGTTAGGAAGTTGAGCACCACAACCTCGGCCGGGGCTTGCGCGAAAAGCCTAGCAGTGGGCTTGAAACAGTCAAACCACAGTTTGTGTTGAATTTGAAACAAACATCAAGCACGAAAGTTTGAAAATCAAAGAAAATGTTCCTATTGTGACGCATATGCTATGGCTGTTGTAATGCTTTGAGCGCATATCAAACACACTCACAATTGAACAGAACAAGGCCATCTGTCGTGCCTGCGCTTCTAAGCCTTGAACTCTTTGTTTGTGAATCCTAAAACAATTCAACGTTGTCTGACTCCAACAGAATCTGTTATCACTATTGTTTTCTCGGATGATCTCAAAAAGGCATTCTTTTGAAACATGAACTTAATAATAGCGAGTCTGCTCAGGACAGGTAGTAACCATGGAGCCGAATCTTGTGAGTGAAATAACTCGAAGAATAAGGCTGGGTTGAAACTCAATTGGCAAGCACTCCCAAAGCATGAATAGTAGTCTTCCAATATTCCTCAGAAATAAAAGGTGTATAACAACTGCATCTTAATCTTACTGGTGCTCACCTGCAGAGCAGAAACTTCTGAGTTTACAAAGAGGGTTTACTTCAAATTAAGAACCACGCAGCAAGTGATGTAATGAAAAATGACTTGTAATTTTAAGAGATAGGAAGAGAGCAAAGTGCGTCAGGGAACAAACGCGGGCTAAAGACATCATAGTTTTAATCAAAAAGAAGTGGACATGGGCTAAGCAAGTAGTCCGTAGGGAGGATAATCGTTGGTAATTAGGGGTATCTGACCATTTTCCAAGAGAAAGGCAAACGTGCGAGGGGAGACAGCAAATTAAGTTGGGAGAGGAGATTGAAAAGCTTGTAGGTGTTGATGATTGATTGATATGTGGGGTTTAACGTCTCAAACTACCATTTGATTATCAGAGACGCCGTAGTGGAGGGCTCCGGAAATTTTGACTACCGGGGTTCTTTAACGTGCACCCTAATCTGAGCACACAGGCCTACAACATTTCCGCCTCCATCGGAAATGCAGCCACCGCAAAGTTTGTAGGTGTAATGAGGCATATTAAAGCACAGGCCCTGGTTGATGGGTGGAGCTTGGGAGAGATCTTTGCCCTGCAGTGGACACAGGCAGGTAATGATGACGATCATAACAAACTCGGCTGACGAATCATGACGATTATATTAGGAGGTAGTAGTTATGCACATGATATTATGCAAGAATTTGTATAATGCGTTTTAAAGACTGGAGCGGAATGTTGTGTGCTTAGTGGTAAGTAAAACCACACCTGAATTTTTGTTTCTTACGAGTAAATATATGCAATATACATGCGCTGATCAAAGCTAGGTATTGCACTGGAACAAAAAACATGAATTGCCAACCTATACAATAAAATAGGCAGAAAAAAGAGTGCTGAAACACAAGCTTGAAAACTTAAGCGCAATATATTTTTTTCCACCACTTAGTGGTTATGGCACTGTGCAGCTGCTATTAAAATAGACTTGGTTCTATCGGGACACGCAGCTATTTAGTCTGTAGGTAGTAAGCAGATATCTTGAATATGAATATTTGGTAGCATCGCGAAGTCAGTAAGTGGATCACAAATCAGCACACACTTGTCTGTGTATACCAGTTCCACGTAATCTAATCTAAGGTCTGACTTATTCAATAAAAAATCGTAACAACTAGTATCCCAGAAGATCTCACTCAGGACAGCAAGCTAAGCCTTCACTAATTGCAAACTGATCCTAAGTAGACATGACTCTGTTGACTCTGTTGTAGACAAAAATCTGTTGGATATAGGATCCTACTGCAACGTGTCAGTGAGAGGGAAGGAGCTGGTGCCTGGGCTATTAGAGACAAAATTTTCGTAGGGAGACCTTGTGCCCACAAAACTAAACATCCACGCTGAGCTAAGCATGTTATACACTGATAGCATCGGTCACAGCGTCGGCTAGTGGTTACTTGGTGAGTGCTATGGCATGTCGGTATTTATACATTAGACATCGAAGGTGCACTCTTATTGATTGTGGTGGCCATAGTTTCAGCATAAGGTGTATTCTTTCTACCGTGCGCTGAAGCTTAGAAAAACAATCTACACTAATCAAGCATGTTCCTAGGCCCTGTGGTGTGGCGTGCGCAAAGTGGTGGTTACATATGTGGCACGTTATATACATTATCACGGACAAAAAAATTCCCGTGGGTCTAGTGTCTTCAACTTGATTTCTTTAGTATATTCATCTTCAACGCTCTTGTGTAGTATATTGCAGACTTGCACAGGTGTATAACAATGAGTGTGCTCATAAAAGTTTTCTGCTTTATTTGTAGTAAAAACTGACGTGCAGTGAGTTCTGATTGCGATGATATTGTTACAGGGAAGATTTATTCACCGAGAGCTGGTCTTGCTAACGGCTTAAAGAGCGCACAGTCATGCAGGCCAACGGGAGAAGCTCGAGAGTCTAACCCACTACAACCACGTTGTCGTCTTCTTCATTTGGGTGCCAATTCAGCTGTGTCGGGGTGACAGTTTCATACACGCATCATCACCCCGGCCCGTAAGGCACCGTCTCGGTGCCTGTTAAATGAGCGAGTCGGCGTTGTAGGGCTTGAGACGAGAAACGTGGACTACTTCCGTTCTGGGTGCAGCAGCTGATGAGTTTGTGGTAGCGGAAATCTCGTAGGTCACAGGTGTGACCTGACGAATGATTCGGTAGGGCCCGGCGTATCGCGATAGTAGTTTCTCGCAGAGGCCAACTCGTCGAGATGGGCGCCACAGGAGAACAAGAGATCCCGCAGAAAAAACGGCATCTCTATGTCGACGGTCGTAAATGGACTTCTGCGCTGTCTGCGACGACGATAACCGAGCGCGCGCTACCACGCGTGCCGTGAGGGCCCGGGTGATCGCATCCTGAGCGTACGAAGTGGAGTATGGGTGGTCTGATGAAAGCAGTGTGTCGAAGAGCAGTAAGGGATGACGCCCGAAGAGTAGATAAAAAGGGGAGTAGCCCGCTGTTTCATGACGCGACGAGTTATAGGCGAAGGTTACGAACGGAAGAGTTATGTCCCAATCAGCGTGGTCGGTAGATACGTACATAGAAAGCATGTCCGTCAATGTGCGGTTTAGGCGCTCCGTAAGGCCTTTAGTCTGAGGGTGGTAAGATGTGGTGAAGTTGTGACGGGTAGCACAAGATCGGAGTAGGTCATCAACCACACGAGATAGAAAGTAGCGACCACGGTCTGTGAGCAGGTGAGTCGGAGCGCCATGCTGGAGAATAATGTCGTACAGCAGGAAGTCGGCAACGTCGGTTGCGCAGCTGGTTGGTAGCGCTCGAGTGATTGCATACCGAGTGGCATAGTCTGTGGCCACTGCAATCCATTTATTTCCAGTTGTAGAAGTAGGAAAGGGACCTAGCAAGTCCAACCCCACTCGATAAAATGGTTCGGCTGGAACTTCAATAGGTTGAAGAAGAGCGGCAGGGGGAGTCGTAGGCTTCTTTCGGCGCTGGCAGAGGTCACAAGATGTGACGTAACGGCGAACAGAACGGTACAGACCCTTCCAGAATACTCGTCGTCGAATGCGGTCGTAAGTTCTGGAGACTCCTAGATGTCCAGAAGTTGGAGCGTCGTGGAATTGTCGCAGAACATCCTTTCGCAGGTGATGCGGTACGACGAGTAAAAGTTCCGCGCCGTCGGGGTGTAAGTTGCGGCGGTACAAAATGTTGTCTTGAAGCAGGTATCTGCTAAGAGAAGGGTCAGCATAACGCGATTGAAGGCGGTCAATGATGGTGAGCAACGATGAATCTCGGCGCTGTTCGTCAGCCACGTTCAAAAAGTCAGTGATGGCTAAAATGCAGGCATCGGATTCCAAATCAGTGGAGCTAGGTGGATCAACGGGGTGCCGGGATAAGCAGTCAGCATCGCTGTGCAGCTTTCCAGATTTGTAAACAACCGAGAACGTGTACTCCTGTAATCGAAGAGCCCATCGGCCGAGTCTTCCTGTAGGGTCCTTAAGCGTCGACAGTCAGCAAAGCGCATGATGGTCCGTGATGACTGCGAACGGACGTCCGTATAAGTACGGACGGAATTTCGCGATAGCCCAAACGAGAGCTAAGCATTCCCGCTCAGTTATAGAATAATTTTGTTCCGCTTGCGACAAAAGGCGGCTAGCGTAGGCTATCACACGGTTGGTGCCATTCTGTATCTGAGCGAGAATAGCACCAATGCCATGGCCGCTTGCATCGGTGCGAAGCTCTGTTCGAGCCGTTGGATCAAAATGAGCCAACACAGGTGGTGAGGTGAGGGCGGTAATTAGCGACGCGAAGGAATGTTCTTGGTCCCTTCCCCAAGAGAAGGCCACATTCTTTTTGAGGATATCCGTGAGGGGCCTAGCAATATCCGCGAAGTTGAAGACAAAGCGGCGGAAGTATGAGCAGAGCCCAATAAAACTGCGAACTTCTTGTGTGGAACACGGAACCGGGAATTCTCGGACTGCACGGACTTTGCCAGGGTCGGGTTGAACACCAGTGGCGTCAACAAGGTGGCCGAGTAGTTTAATCTGCCGACGTCCAAATGAGCATTTCGACGAATTCAGTTGGAGACCAGCGCAACGAAAAACGTCAAGAATTGCCGAGAGACGAAACAGGTGGCTTTCGAAGGAGGGCGAGAAAACTATTACATCATCCAGATAGCAGAGGCAGGTCGACCATTTGAAACCGCGAAGAAGAGAGTCCATCATACGTTCAAACGTAGCCGGGGCATTGCACAACCCAAAAGTCATGACCTTGAATTGGTAAAGGCCGTCGGGTGTGATGAATGCTGTCTTCTCGCGGTCGTGGTCGTCGACCGAAATTTGCCAGCATCCGGATCGAAGGTCAAGGGTCGAGAAATAGTTGGCGCCGTGGAGGCAGTCGAGCGCATCATCGATTCGGGGTAAAAGATAAACGTCCTTCTTGGTGATCCGATTCAGGTGGCGATAGTCGACGCAAAAGCGCCAGGTGTTGTCCTTCTCTTTCACTAAGACCACAGGGGAGGCCCAAGGACTCGATGAAGGCTCAATGACGTCTTTACTCAACATTTTCTCGACCTCCGTCTGTATAACTTGGCGCTCAGCATGTGACACGCGATAAGAGCGTTTGTGGAGTGGACTGGCGTCGCCGGTGTCGATGCGGTGGGTTACGGCACTTGTGCGGCCCAGGGGACGGTCGTCGACGTCAAAGATATCGAGGTAAGAAAACAGAACACCCCGGAGCGCCGCAATTTGGGAAGGTAAGAGGTCGCTGGATATCATTTTGTCGAGGAACGCCTTATTTTGCGACGTGATGACAGGTTTCGCCATGGTCTTAGTGTCAGGTGTAAAAGAACAAATCGAACATTCATCAAGGGTGGAAATATCGGCTAAAGTGATGCCTTGGGGAAGAACTTGGGTCGACGTAGAGAAGTTCAGAACTGGAAGTAGCACCGTGTTGTTAGCAACAATCACTATAGTATGTGGTAGTGCGATGTGATGCGTAAAGGTCAAATCAGTGAGGGGAGCTACCAGATAGTCTCCATCAGGAACGTATGGGAAGGGCGACAGAGGAACGTACATAGCAGCCTAGGGCGGTAGCCGTAGAGACTCCAGGGATCGTAGCCGAGTGTGACTTGAAGGAGTGAAATCGGAGCGCAAAGGCAATTCGAGCCGTAAGATACCGGTAGAACAATCGATGAGGGAAGAGTGGGTGGTTAAGAAGTCAATTCCAAGGATGACGTCGTGTGGGCAAGCATCGAGGACTGCGAAGATAACGGAAGTGTGGTGGCCAGCAACAGTAACGCGGGCAGTGCACATACCAAGTACCGATGTTCGACTTCCGTTAGCAACTCGAACAGTAGAGAACATAGCTGGTGTGAGAACGTTTTTCAGGCGAGATCGAAGGGTAGAACTCATAACAGATACTTGGACACCAGTGTCAATTAGAGAAGTAACGGCGTGGCCATCAACGAACACCCGAAGTAAATTGCGTCTTGAAATTGTAGCCGGTTGAGGGTTTTCGTTCCGAGTCGTCAACGCAGCGCCACCTCCAGGAGCTGCACTCGTCAGTTTCCCTGGGAATGGCCAGAATAAGCCGGTGACGGAGAGCGGCGGCGTTGAGGGGAGCGTGACGGCCAACCCTGAGGTGACGGCGAGCGGCTTGACCAGTTTCTTTGGGCGACGACGTCAGCGTAGGACGGTTCGGAGCGTGGAGATGAACGGCGAGCTGAAGAGTCCTGAATATGGTCATCCGAAAAACCGGGTTGCGAATAGTGTCCACGGTCCTGATGGCGGTCGACATTACGAAAGCTTGGCCGGAAATACCCCCTGTTGCGACAATGGCGGGAGATGTGCCCAACTCGAGAGCAAGAAAAACAGATGGGTCGATCATCGTGCGTACGCCACTCAGATGGATTTCGGTAGCGTGGTGGAAACCGAGGAGTCGAAGCTGCCGCAGCGACAAGTGGGGCAGAGTGGTGGTCAGCGTTGTGGACAGGAGTGCTCATGGGCTGCGGCTGGGCAACCTGGACGCCCAGGTTAGCAAACTCCTGGCGTACGACGGCTTGAATGAGTGAGACTGTTGCCCAGTGGTCTTGCGCAGGGGGCTGATAGGAAGCGGGTGCCATGGCTTCCAGCTCCTGGCAAACAATCCTTGCGATATTGGCAGGAGGCGCAAGTGAACGGGGCGCTGCAGAATCCTCGCAAGACGAAGTCGCAGCAGTGTTTGGTAGTCTCGCGATGTGGTGGGTGATTCGCCTGCTTTTTGCTTGTTCAAATCGTCGGCATTCGGATATAATGGATTCGACAGTGGTGCAGTTCTTGCACATTAGTATGTTGAAAGCATCATCAGCAATGCCTTTCAACACGTTGCTGATCTTGTGCGCCTCGGACATGTTTTTGTCCGTCTTCCGGCACAGTGCCAGTGTCTTGGATGTACGTGACGTACGACTCCGTCGATGATTGAACACGCGACGCTAGGTCCTGCCTGGCTGCCATCTGACGAGCAACTGACCGACCGAACAAATCGCGAAGCTTTTGCTTGCATGTGTCCCAGCTGGTTAATTCTTCTTCATGCGTCTCATACCAGGCGCGTGCCGTACCCCTTAGGTAGAACAGAATATTTGCCAGCATAAGGGTT